>NC_065578.1:172218233-173418233 GCF_024542745.1 Macaca thibetana thibetana
CTTTAACATTTTTAGGGATTACTGAGCTCTTGAGTAATTACATTTTTTATTTTACTAAATTCTTTCAACATATCTCCTTTTTTAGATTATACATTTTGTCAAATCCAGAGTGTGTAGAAAATGCTAACAAGATTTTTATATAAGTTTTAGTGAATATTATATTATATTGCTTGAGGTAAAATATAGTGCTTGTATTAGTTCATTAAATTTTAAATGAAAATTTTAAAAAGTGTTTTATAGTGTATATTCTTCTTAATGTTTTCAACAGTACACACATGCAATACACAAGTCATTTAGCCTGTGTGAAAGATAGACTTGAGAAATAGATAATCTCTAACTCAATAGTAGTAGTACACATTCTATGACTCTGAAAAGAGGATGGATGTTAAATGAAAAGATGCTTATACAGTTGAAAGGTATGTCTGGTTTTAAAATTCTTGGAAGTCCTGACAATGTAAATAACGCAAATGAAGCAACATTAAACTAACTTTGATGTTGTTATACTATTACACACACATAAAAATAACATGGACACGACTTTGTTTTAATAACTATTTTAATTTTCATCTAAATTATTAAAGAGGATCTAAGAATTTCTCATGTTTTAAACAAGTAAACTAACAAATCTAAAGCTCTTTGAAATCAGAATTCAAAAAACTGATTTATATGATACTTCATTTTATTCAGCAAAGGGTACATATAGTTGTGAAGTGAATCTTTTGCTGAAGCTAAGCATCAAATACAGTGCAAAGGGAAATGGAGAGTTTAGTAAACAATAACTTCCTTTTTCCAATTGACAATCTACTTAGGGAGCTAATAAAACATGGTAGTTTAAGCATAGATTTTGGATTTCAACCACCTGGTTCCAAGTCTTAGCGCCACCAAATTTACTAGCATTAAACTTAAAGTTAGTAAATCTCTATATACATTTATTTATTCATTATATGTAGTGACAATAATAGTACTACCTAATGAGGTTGTTGTGAGAACTAAATAACACAACGTTGCTTCTGTTTCTCAGTCAGTGCTTGTTAGGGCTTTATTTAGTAGCAGTTATGGTAGGTAATTTTTGCGGGGATAAAAACAGTAAGCATTTTGTAATTGTTAGAGCTCACAACTTCTTCCCACGAGGCTAACAATTCTACCTTTTTGTATTTCTGACCCTGTCTTAAAATGACTATTCGCAGAACTATTAGGGAGCCTCGTAATCAGATTTTTTTTACAGGTTACTTCCATTTTCACATTGTAACCTTTCAAGTATAGTTGTGTGGAAGTATGATTTCCTTATCTAGAACTCATCAGCTCACATTTTACTAAAAGCCAAGCAGGAGGGAAGGAGCTAATTTTATGGTTGATGCTATCCCTCCACACTGCTTTATAAAAGTTTCTTACCATTTATATATGTATTTTTGGAATCCCTTGGAAACTCTCCACTCAAAGTTATTAGATGGGCCATTTTTTGTCCCCAGTCAGCATTCTGAGATGTACAATTCTGTGGTAGATTATTACCCAAGAGGAAAGTTACATAAGTGAATGAGAGGGTAATACATTTGAAATCGAAAACTGTTTTGAGAAATATAGGTTAGAGTCACAAAGAATGCAAAGCAATTCCAAGGATTTAGATTTCTGGATAATAGTTCAAAGGCAACTTTGTCAGAAAGTAATTAAGAGCTATGAATTCTAAGATACATCTGCAGGGTCACAATTATATAATAATAACTGAAAAAGGTAGCAAACTAAAATTAAATTCCATGACAGATTATGGAATTTAATATTAAAGGTAATACCTGTAATATTTTTCCTCTTGCTTCATATTTACTTGGTTAAACCAAAATTTGTGGTAATAGTGGAATTACAAACTTGATTTTATACTGCTAGTGTTCACAGCTACCGTAGTGGCAAGACTGCTGGTATTTAAAGACACTATGGAGATGAAAAAGGAGAGTAGGCCATGTTAAAATGTTATAAAATCCATCTGTTCAGCAGTTCAGCACTTTTTTTTCTTGAAAAAACACTCCTCAAACTCTAAGACTGCTTAATTCCATAGTTCTGAATGAGTTGATATTGACCATTTTGTCAATATTTTTGTTGCATTTATGGAGAAGCAGATTTACGGAGGCCCTCCCTCTACCATTTCAGAAGTCTTTCTCCTTATAATTGCAGTCTTTGGTGCAATGAAAAATAACTAAACACATTCTTTATATTGCATTCCTTTTCTATTTAAAATTTGACATGTAGTCTCCTGGTGATCTATCAGATTTTCCAAAGTCTAAAATAATCACAGAATAAATTTAAGACATTGGTTATATTTGATAGTTGATCATTTAAAACCTTAAATGCTTTTTGTAAGATAGATGTGTAAATATTGGCATACATTTTTAAAAGACAATTTATAATACAAATATATTTCAGGCTCATAAACGGATAATTCCAGGTGCAAAATAATACAAAAATCCCATGTAATAGTGGATACATATATGTTGAGTGGGTATAGGATAATAATATTTAATCTCTTCTGGTTTAGGCAGTGCTTGTATAAACAAGTTATGAAAACTTGTCTATTCACTCCATTGAATTGAGTCTTTCCTTATCTTTCTTTCTCTCTGTAATGTTTCAATCTTTTTTTTTTTTTCTCTGTCACCCAGGCTACCCAGGCTAGAGTGCAAGCATGATCACTCACTGCCACCATGACCTCCCAGGCTTTACAATGTTTGGCCTGTCTCAGCCTACTGAGTAACTAGGGCTACAGACAGGTACTACCATGCCTGGCTAATTTTTATATTGTTTTGTAGAGACGGAGTTTTGCCATGTTGCTTGGGTTGGACTTGAACTCCTGTGCTTAAGTGATGCACCTGCCTTGGCTTCCAAAAGTGCTGAGACTACAAGGCCTGAGCCACCATGCCAGGCCTTGTATAGCTATTTAATAGTTTCAAAATATCTCATGCCCTGTTATTATATTTGTCTACCTTGTTTGTTTCACTCAAATGTTTTCAAATCCTGAATTCATGAAAAAAAAGTTTTTTCACTTGCTATATGGAGAACTAGATTACTAGATTATAAGGGCAGTCAGTTTGGTATTTTTTAATTTAATTTAATTTAATTTATTATTATTATTTTATTTTATTTTTTTTTTTAGAGACAGGGTCTCACTCTGTCCCCCAGTCTGGAGTGCAGTGGTATGATCATAGCTCATTGCAGCCTGGAACTCCTGCACTCAGGTTATTCTGCCTCTGTCTTCTGAGTAGCTGGGACTGAAGGCATGCACTACCACACCCATCTTTTTTTTTTTTTAACTTTAAGTCCTGGGATGCATGTGCTGAACATGCAGGTTTGTTCCATAGGTATACATCTGCCATGGTGGTTTGATGCACCTATCAACCCATCTTCTAGGTTTTAAGCTCTGATGCATTAGCTATTTGTCCTGACACTCTCCCTCTCTTTGAGCGCATCCCCTGACAGGCCTAGATGGATGCTGTTCCCTTCCCTGTGTCTATGTGTTCTCGTTGTTCAACTCTCACTTAAAAGTGAGAACATTCAGTGTTTGGTTTTCTGTTATTGTGTTAGTTTGCTGAGGATCATGACTTGCAGTTTCATCCATGTCCCTGCAAAGGACATAATGTCATTCCTTTTCATAGCTGCATAGAATTCTATGGTGTATATGTACCACATTTTCTTTATCCAGTCTATCACTGATGGTCATTTGGGTTGGTTCTATGTCTTTGTTATTGTAAATAGTGCTGCAATAAACATACATGCACATGAGTTTTTATAGTAGAATGATTTATATTCATTTGGTATATACCCAGTTGGCAGGTCAAATGGTATTACTGGTTCTAGATCCTTCAGGAATCGCCACACTGTCTTCCACAATGGCTGAACTAATTTACATTCCCACCAACAGTGTAAAAATATTCTGATTTCTCCACAGCCTCACCAGCATCTATTGTTTCTTGACTTTTTAATAATTGCCATTCTGGCTGGGGTAAGATGGTATCTCATTGTGGTTTTGATTTGCATTTCTCTGATGATCAGTGATGTTGAGCTTTTTTTAATATATGTTTGTTGGCCACATGTCTTGAGAAGTGTCTGTTCATATCCTTTGCCCACTTTTTGATGAGGTTGTTTTTTCTTGTGAATTTGTTTAAGTTCCTCATAGATTCTGGATATTAGATCTTTGTCAAATGGGTAGATTACAAAATGCAGTAGGTTTCCTGGTCATTCTGATGATAGTTTCTTTTGTTGTGCAGAAGCTTTTTACTGTAATTAGATCCCATTTGTCAATTTTGGCTTTTGTTGCAATTGTTTTGGCATTTTTGTCATGAAATCTTTGTCCATGCCTATGTCCTGAATGGTATTACCTAGGTTTTCTTCTAGGATTTTGATGGTTTGGGGTTTTACATTTAAGTGTTTAATCTACCTTAAGTTAATTTTTGTATAAGGAAGGAGTCCAGTTTCAGATTTCTGCATGTGGCTAGCCAGTTTTCACAGCACCATTTATTAAATAGGCAGTCTTTTCACCAATGCTTATTTTTGTCAGGTTTGTCAAAGATCAGATGGTTGTAAGTGTGTGGTATAATTTCTGACATCTTTGTTATGTCACATTGTTCTATATATCAGTTTTGGTACCAGTACCATGCTGTTTTGTTTATCATAGCCTTGTAGTATAGTTTGAAGTCAGGTAGTGTGATGCCTCCAGCTTTCTTCTTTTTGCTTAAGATTGTCTTGGCTATAGGGCCTTTGTTTGGTTCCATATGAAGTTTAAAGTAGTTTTTTTTTTTTTTTCTCTAATTCTGTGAAGAGTGTCAATGGTAGTTTGATGGGAATAGCATTGAATCTATAAATTACTTTTGTCATTTCACCATTTTTACAACATTGATTCTTCCTATCCATGAGGATGAGATGTTTTCCATTTGTGTACTCTCATTGTCTGGAGCAGTGGTTTGTAATTCTTCTTTAATAGGTTCTTCATGTCCCTTGTTAGCTGTATTCCTAGGTATTTTATTATCTTTGTAGTAACTGTGAATGGGAGTTCATTCAGATTTGGCTCTCTGCTTGTCTGTTGTTGGTGTATAGGAATGCTTGTGATTTTTGTGCATTGATTTTGTATCCTGAGACTTCTCTGAATTTGCTTACCAACTTAAGAAGTTTTGGGGATGAGACGATGAGATTTTTAAATATAGAATCATGTCGGCTGCAAACAGACACCATTTATCTTTTTCTTTTCCTAATGAATACCCTTTATTTTTTCTCTTGCCTGATTGCCCTGGCCAGAGCTTCCAATACTATGTTTAATAGGATTGATGAGAGAGGACATTTTTGTCTTGTGCTGGTTTTCGAAGGGAAAGCTTTCAGCTTTTGCCCATTCAGTATGATATTGGCTGTGGGTTTGTCATAAATAACTCTTATTATTTTGAGATATGTATGATATTGGCTGTGGGTTTGTCATAAATAACTCCTATTATTTTGAGATATGTTGCATCAATATCTAGTTTATTTAGATTTTTTTAACATGAAAGAATGTTGAATTTTATCGAAGGCCTTTTCTGCATCTATTGAGATAATCATGTGGTTTTTGTCATTGGTTCTGTTTATGTGATGGATTACGCTTATTGATTTGTGTATGTTGAACCAGGCTTGCATCCCAGGGATGAAGCCGACTTGATAGTGATGGATAAGCTTTTTGATTTGCTGCAGGATTCAATCTGCTGGCATTTTATTGTGGATTTTTGCATTGATGTTCATCAGGGATATTGGCCTGAAGTTTTCTCTTCTTTTATTATTTCTTTTATTTATTTATTTGTTGTTGTTGTTGTTGTTGTGTTTCTGCCAGGTTTTGGTGTCAGGAGGATGCTGGACTCATAAAATGAGTTAGGGAGGAGTCCCTTATTTGCAATTGTTTAGGATAGTTTCAGAATGAATGGTAGCAGCTCCTCTTCCTACCTCTGGTAGAATTCAGGTGTGAATCTTTCTGGTCCTGGGCTTTTTTTTGGTTGGTAGGCTATTAATTACTGCCTCAATTTCAGAAATTGTTGCTCTATTTAGGGATTTGACTTCTTCTTGGTTTAGTCTTGGGAGGGTGTATGTATCCAGGAATTTATCCATTTTTTTCTAGATTTTCTAGTTTATTTGCATAGAGGTGTTTATAGTAGTCTCTGATGGTAGTCTGTATTTCTGTGGGGTCAGTGGGGATATCCGCTTTATCATATTTTATTGTGTCCATGTGATTCTTCTCTCTTTTCTTCTTTTTGTGTAGCTAGCAGTCTATTTTGTTAATTAAAAAAAAAAAAAAAAAAAAAAAAAAAAAAAAAAAAAAAAAAGCTCCTGGATTTACTGATTTCTTGAAGGGTTTTCCATATCTCTATCTCCTTAAATTCTGCCCTGATTTCTTTTTTTCTGCTAGCTTTTGGTTTTGTTTGCTCTTGATTCTCTAGTTCTTTTATTTGTGATATTAGGGTGTCGATTTGAGCTCTTTCTAGTTTCTGCTGTGGGCATTTAGTGCTATAAATTTCCCTCTTAGTACTGCTTTATCTATGTCCCAGAGATTCTAGTACATTGTCTTTTTGTTCTCATTGGTTTCAAAGAACTTATTGATATCTGCCTTAATTTCATTATTTACCCAGGTGTCATTCAGGAGCAGGTTGTTCAATTTCCATATAGTTGTGTCATTTTGAGTGAGTTTCTTAAATCTGCATTCTAATTTGATTGCACTGTAGTCTGACAGACTTTTTCTAATGATTTCAGTTTTGTTTTGTTTTGTTTTGTTTTTTGTGTTTTCTAAGGTGTGTTTTACTTCCAGTTATGTGGTTGATTTTAGAATAAGTGACATGTGGCACTGAGAGAATGTACAATCTATTGACTTTGGCTGCAGAGTTCTGTCGATATCTATTAAATCCACCTGATCCAGAGCTGAGTTCAAGTCCTGAATATCCTTGTTAGTTTTCTGTGTCATTGATCTGCCTAATATTGACAGTGGGGTGGTAAGTTTTCCCACTATCATTGTGTAAGAGTCTAAGTCTCTTTGTAGGTCTCTAATAACTTGTTTTATTAATCTGGGTGTTCCTTTATTGGGAGCATATATATTTAGGATATTTAGCTCCTCTCCTTCAACTGATCCCTTTTCAGTTATGTAATGCCCTTCTCTGTCTCTCTCTCTCTCTCTCTCTTTTTTTTTTTTTTTTTCTGACAGAGTCTCCCACTGTCACCAGGCTGGAGTGCAGTGACACAATCATAGCTCACTGCAACCTCCACCTTCCAGGTTCAAGCAATTCTCATGTCTCAGTCTCCCAAGTTGCTGGAACTACAGGCACAAGTCCCCATGCTTGGATAATTTTTTTGTATTTTTTAGTAGAGATGAGGTTTCACCATGTTGACCAGGCTATTCTCAAACTCCTAACTTCAGGTGATCTGCCCACCTCAGCCTCCCAAAGTGCTGAGAAGGCAGGTGTGAGCCACTGTGCCTGACCATTTTTTGTCTTGTTTGACCTTTGTTGATTTAAAATCTGTTTTGTCAGAGTCTAGAATTGCAACCCCTTCTTTTTATTTCATTTTTGCTTTCCATTTGCTTGGTAAATTTTCTTTTATCCCTTTATTTTGAGGCTATGTGTATCTTTGCACATGAAATGGGTCTCCTGAATATAGCACACTGATAGGTCTTGACTCTTTATCCCACTTTCCGGTCTGTGTCTTTTAATTGGGACAGCTAGCACATTTACAGTTAAGGTTAATATTGTTATGTGTAAATATGATCCTGTCATCATGATGCTAGCTGCTTATTTTGCCCACTAGTTGATGCAGTTTCTTCATAATGTTATTGGTCTTATACTTTGGTGTGTTTTTCCAGTGTCTGGTACTGGTTTTTCCTTTCCATATTTAATGCTTCCTTCAGGAGCTCTTGCAAGCCAGGCCTGTTGGTGACAGAATCCCTCAGCATTTGCTTGTCGGGAAAGGATTTTATTTCTCCTCTTACGAAGCTTAGTTTGGCTGGATATGAAATACTAGGTTGACAATTCTTATCTTTAAGAATGTTGAATATCAGCCCCCATTCTCTTCTGGATTTTAGGATTTCTGATCCACTGTTTTAGTCTGATGAGCTTCCCTTTGTAGGTGACTTGGTCTTTCTCTCTCTCACTGCCCTTAACATTTTTTCCTTCATTTTGACCTTGTAGAATCTGACGATTATGTGCCTTGGGGTTGATTTTCTCAAGTAATATCTTAGTGGTGTTCTTTGAATTTCCTGAATTTGAATGTTGGCTTGTCTTGTTAGGTTGGGGAAGTTAACCTGGATAATATCCTGAAGTGTGCTTTCCAACTTGGTACCATTCTCCCCATAACTTTCAGGTACTCTGATCAATCACACGTTTGAACTTCTTACATAGTCTCATATTTCTCAGAAGTTTTGTTTGTTCCGTTTCATTCTTTTTTTTCTAATCTTATCTGCCTGCCTTATTTCAGCAAGATAATCTTCAAGCTCTGATTTTCTTTCTTCTGCTTGATCGATTTAGCTACAGATATTTGTGTATGCTTCATAAAATTGTTGTGCTGTGTTTTTCAGCTCCATCAGGTCATTTATATTCCTCTCTAAGCTGGTTATTCTAGTTAGCAGCTCCTGTAACCTTTTATTAAGGTCCTTAGCTTCTTTGCCTTGGGTTAGAACATGCTCAGCAGAGTTTGTTATTACCCACCTTCTGAAGCCTACTTCTGCCAATTTGCGCATCTCATCCTTTGTCCAGTTCTGTGCTCTTGCTGGAGAGGTGTTGCAATCATATGGAGAAGAGACACTCTGCCTTTTTGGGTTTTCAGCATATTGTTCATTTACTCTTTCTTATCTTCATGAGTTTGTCTAGTTTTGACTGTTGAGGCTGCTGACCCTTGGATGAGGTTTTTTGTGAGGGCTTTGTTGTTGATGCTGTTGTTACTTTCTGTTTGTTTGTTTTTCAATGGACTGGTCCCTCTTCTCTAGGGCTGCTGTGGTTTATTGGGGATTTACCTGTTCATCTGGTAAGTTCCCGCGCCTGGCAATATCACTTGAGGAGTTTGGAGAACAGCAAGGATGGGTGCCTGCTTCTTCCTCTGGGATCTCTGACCTCGAGGGGTGCTGACATGATACCAGTGAGACCACTCCTGTATAGGGCGTCTGACAACCCCAGTTGGAGTGTCTCACCTAGTTGGGTTGCATGGGGAGCAGAACCCGTTTAAGAAGGCACTTTGGCTGTTCCTTGGTGGATGGAATGTGTCACGCTGGGGGAAAATTCACTCCTCTGGTCTTCCCAGATTCCTAAGACCTAGCAGGAGAAAAGACTGAGTCTGTTGGTCCATAGAGACTACCGCCACCCCTCTCCCTAGGAGCTCAGTCCCAGGGAAATCAGAGTTCCGTCCCTGGAGTTATTGGGGTTCCTGCAGGGAGGCTCTGCCTAGTGAGGAGGGATGGATCAGGGTGAGGCCTGAAGAGGCACTCTGGCCACCATCTGCCACAGCTGGTGTGTTGGGCTCTGGGGAATACCTCTTGGGAGGAAGCTGTCCAGCCTCCCTGGCTCCAGCAGGGTAAAAGCCCGGTCTGTAACTATAAAGATGGCTGCTGTCCTTTCCCTGCCTAGGAGCTTAGTGTGTTAGGCAGCTAGCAGTCCCAGTGTTGGCTGCCGACCCTCTCCCAAGGAGCTCGGCTGGCTTAGACAGCAGGCAGCTGCAGCTGTCCTGATGGCCGCCCCTCCCGTCCAGGAACTAGGTAGGCTTAAGCAGATTCTAGCTAAGTGGCTGTAGAGAATCTGCGTGGCTCCGTGGTTGGGACCCTAGGCACTGGTGGCATGGGCTCATGAGTGGGTTCTTCTGATGCACGGGTTGCACAGTTCCATGGAAACAACACCGTTTTCCAGGCTGGGTAACATGGGGCTCCCCTGCTTCCCAGGACTCTCAAGTGGGCTGCAGCATCATACTGCTCTTTCTTCCTCTCTGTAGGTCACCCCAGCCGCCTAGTCAATCCTGATGACAGAATCTGGATACCTCGGTTGCTAGTTCAGGATTCTGCCGCTGTTTTGTTTCTTTTAGATGGGAGCTTCCGATCACTGCTGCTTCTAGTCAGCTATCTTGGACCCACTCCACTGGCTTTTTTAAAACTTCTTTTTTCTTTTTTCTTTTTCTTTTTTTTTTTTGGAAGAGACTGGGTCCTGCTCTGTTGTCCATAGTGGTCTCAAACTCCTGGGCTCAAGCAATCCTTCCATCTCAGCATCTCAAAGCACTTGAGGCACTGAGCCAGACCTAGTTTAGCTTTTACCCACTGCTATATATATTATACTTATTGTTGAAAAAGTATTAACAGTTGCCACATAATAATGGTTCACGAAATTTTGTGAATGAATGAATGACTCCTAATTCAACCATATTTTGATATTTAATATTTAGTAATATTTAACATTTCAATGTTTTGAATTTAGAAGGCACAGTTTGACAGATATTCCATGTTAATAAGAAATGAGTGCAAAATGTTTTCTATAGCTTATAAAATTGCTCTGACAATGCAAAAAATACTTAATTCTTCATGTTATTAAGAAATATTGTGGCTCAAAAAGTGAAATATAACATTATGTGAAAATGCACAATAAAGAGGAGCAATAGGATAAAAATATATTTGAACTTTGGCTTATTTTAATTTTTTAGTTTTGCTTCTAACTGACTTAAAGCTAGAAACTGAAGAACTTCAAGGCAATTCACGCTCACCTAAAAATTTATATTATTGAATATCTTGATGACAAATCTAATGAGTATCATTTTTTCTTATGAATAATTAAGCATTGATATTGATGATACACCCATATGCTTGGTAAATTGTAATAATTATTTCTTCAGTGCTCCAAATGTATTCCATTTCATATGCAGTAATTTTTGAAACTGTTCTTTACAAGATAACAAATTTAGTTTCTTTCCCAAGAACTCTCATCGAAATACATGTAGTTTGTTTAATACTTAAATGTTGAGGCTTTTGTTTGTAAGTATATCTTTCTAATATCTCCTATAAAACCAAAGAGTTGTTTAGTTGTAATGTATAAAATAACTGGCAGTAGTTACCTTTTCTGACATTCTCTTTACTTTGGGAAGTTATTGTTTGTAGAATGACATTCTCTGCCGCAGACAATCTAGTATGCAAAAATCAGTAAATAACATCATCCAGTACAATGAAATGTAAGGAGTGCCAATTCTCACAATCAGCAACTTACAATGTTAAACAAACTAAAATGTTCAAGTGAAGCAATCATCTCTGCATGTAGTTGTGCGTGGCTTTCTATATTAGAGGTCATTTTAACAACTCTAATTCTCCTTTATCATTTTCAGTAATAACCACCTTATCTTGTTCTCTCTTTTCTGATTAATTATTTCAAACAAAGCATTTATACCCCCTGGATTCCCAGCTGTTTAAGATAATTTGTGTTCAATAAAGTTTATTGTTGTTCAAGAAGTAATGAGAGAAAAGTATCCCAGTGCATTCTTTTCAAACTATAATGCATTTTCTAAGTGAAAAAATAAGAATTTCAAAGCTCACAGTGTGTCCTTTCTACTTGAGTGACACAGTTGAGTACCTTCATGGAGACACTTTATAACATTTAGTTTAAGAAGACAATTATGAAATTAATTTTTTTAAGTTATATTAACTAAAGTTTTTTGAGTTTTATTTGTCTGAAATATAATTGATACTTTACCTGCCCCTACAGAATCTAGCAAGGAAACTGTGTGTCATGTAGACGTTAATGCCATTTACCTATATCACCTTGTAACTTTAACTATTAGACAATGCACATTTTAAAAATAAAATTGCAACTTTTAAAATAATACAGATTTAAATACACCTATAAAATACTCTGAAATACCTTCTTAATTCTACCCTAAATGATACATCAAATCTGTTAACCTCTTTTAAATTCCACTGCCACTACTTTAGTTCTTCTCTATTATCATTTATTCCTGGATGAGAGAATATCCCTTTTGACTTTTTCTAATACATTCTGCACCCAGAAGTATGAATCATTCTTTAAAATTGTAACTTGATTATCTTATGTAAACATTGTAATGCCTTCCGATTGCACTTAAAATCACATTTATAATTCTGGAACTAATGAATCATTCTCCTGCCTTCCTCCCTGACATCATCTGCCATATTTCTGCTGGATTATTGTGGGCTTAATAGCATCACCTCTCTTAACATTCCTTAAATACTGAAGATTTACTCAAGACTAAGTTTGTGCTCACAGAATTCTTCACTTGGAGCTAGTTTTGTCACCTTGACTTCTGTTCTCCTTTGGGGTGAGTGCCCCAATATTGCCTGCCCTGTTATTTTCTCATAGTACTGCCTATTTTTAGAGCATTAATTAAAATATGTAATCATATATCTAAGAATCAATTTATAGTTTATTGTTCTTCTACCAATACTTCATCAAAATAACTTATCCCTATTGTGTTTACTCTTGTGCCTAAGTACCTAATGCAGTATCTGCCAGACATGCTCGTTGAATGATTAAAAGTCTGAGTAAAGAAATTAATGGCAATTTACATTATCCTTTTCTGCATTGTGTTTTGTGGACTGTGTTGTCTTTTTGTCTTTCGCTAAGACTGTAAATTACTTTTCTTAAGAGAATCAATCATTCACTTTTTTCTCTTTCTCTCTTTCTCTTTCTCTCTCTGGAGTTTCAATACTTCTTTGTCTAATAGGATTAGAAATAAAGAATAACCCACCTTACACTAAACCATTAACAAATAGCATATTTCTTATGACATCCAAATTGTATGAAAACTTTAAGCCCCACTAAAACTTTTATTGAGTTCCGGTCTCCAAACTAATCTCCACAGCTTTATACATTTCCTTTGAGATTTTTTTTTTTTTTATGTTGGAGGTTGTTTCCTTCCATCTCAGTCTGTGAAAATCTGACCTATTCTTTGACACCAATCCGAAATACAATCTCCTTTATCAAATTATTGTCTTCTTACCACAAATAAAAGTCATTTATCGACCCTTTATTTTTCCATAATATTTTTATCTATATAAATATATTTTGCATCTCCTATTACCCAATAAAATGTATCTTCTTACTGTTGTCACAAAAAGAAATCTGAACCCAACAAAAATCTTAGAGAAACCGAAGGCATTTACACAATAGAACCACAGTAAAACTCTCTAAATAGCTCCTTCAAACATATCTCTTCTTTAAATATATTCTGCAAATCTATGGATTTAGTAAAATCATTTCTCACCCCTAGTCAATTTGCTTGTATCATTTTTTCTTATTTCAGGTCTTCCTTCAAAATTCCATTGTCTAGCATGATTATATGATTTGTTGAGTATCTTGGGAAGCCTAAGTAATTTCTTTCTCTGGTCACTCTTATAATCACTATATGTATATATACATAAATAAAACTACAATCTCTATTACTATACTGTTAGTTTACTTCGAACAAGATCCAACTTTATCATTTTTCCTCAAGCCTTTCGTTCAACATTAATCCAAAGCACTAGGAATAATAATTGCCCAATAATATTTTAATGAACAGCCAAAATTTAGTTAACCCATAGAGTCTATATTTATATAAACTTAAATGTTTTTAAAAACTTACAAATTTTCCTGATAAAAATAATTTTTTCAAGTGAGAAAATCTGGACTAATATCATGAAATTTGTAGAAAATGTGTCAGAGCATTTCCTTCAGGAAGCTATGTATTTAAAAACTTTAATTTCTTCAAAGGAATACTTAATTCAAAAAGCTTATTAAATACATTTTACATAATTTTCTATGTTTGTAAAGTAATTGATATACTCAAATATTCATAAAATTATCAGTTCTGGAAAGTACTCATGGTAGTTATTCTCGCTGGAATTGTATTGCAAATTAATGTTTTTGTTGTTATTCATCCGGTACCTAATAAAATTTAGAAAGCGGATCTTAAAAATGAAGTAACACGTAAGTTATAAATAAAACAATAGGATTTCCTTTTGGTGAAGTTAAGAACCAGATAATTGTACCGGTTTTTCAGTAAATTACTACGAATACACTAGTACACAGATACTACTGTGACTCAGCATTCACTTTTTTTTATTACAAGAGTTAACTAATATTAATAATTCTTTATGTTTCCAGATTTTCTCTTTGCCCATCAATCCTATCTAAAAAAACCACATTTATATCCATAGAGTCAAGCTTTAGTTATAGTTATATCATGGCAATCACTAAAAGCACTTCTTTAAATTTTAAATCCCTATAGAAAGATAGTAAAATGGGACACATAGCTTTCCTGATTCTGTGAACCCTTCAAAAAATTTATCTAATATCCCTTGCTAATGTTTATTTACTCTCTGTTCTGGTTTATTTTTAATAGCCTTATTGAGGTATAGTTGTTACACATAGAAGAAAGAACTGCAATAACTTATAATATGGTAAGTCTGACGCAAACGCCATCAATATCATCACGTGTACCATTATCACGATCAAGGTAAGCGACATATCCAATGCTCACCAAAGTTTCCTTATATCACTGTGTTTTTTGTTTTTGTTTGTTTAATTTATTGTTTTTTGGTAAGAACAAGACATGAGATCTACCCTCTTGATCTTTGAAGTGGACCATTCTAGCTTGTCAATTCTTGGCACTATGTCATACAGCAAATCTCTATGACAATTTCATCTAATATATAGAACCATTTTACCCATGTCTTTAAATTCATTGTTATGACAATATTTTTATTATTAATTATTCTTTTTTGAAATTAGTACATTCTTGCATCATGTATTTCTATGTAATTTCAGCCAACATTCAGAGAAGAAAAATCTGACACCAATTTCTCCATAATATTCTCATAGGTGTTGAAATAAAACAATGGTTGTTATTTTTCTGAACACCTTGGAATTTGTTTCAGTGTCACATTCTACCTAGTATTTCATTTGACCACCATTTAATCATTCCCTTTAGACAAATATCATGTATACTGAAAACAGTTTATTTTATCTTTATATACCTTTTAGTTCCCAGTACACTGTACAAAAAAATTATTTATAAATGCTTGTTAAAGGAAGGTATTGATATATAAGCACTTTTACATAACTAAGCATAAAAGCATATACGAATTAATGTCTTCTCAGTCATTTTTAATTATATTGGCGTATCTCTGTTGAATTAAATAAGCTTGAGCATATGTAAGTTAAACCAAGTATTTCTCTAGCTCCTACAAGATTCTTCAGGCCCTCTTAAGGAGATTTCATTTTGAAATATCATAGTACCAACAAATTTGGAGTTAGGAATTTTAATGTTAGATGCAACAGTTTAATGATATTATGGCCTTGATTGGACAATTGTGTGATTCTTCAGCATTCTCATTCTACTCATGGCACAGAACAATTTAAGGAGTAAAATATTCCACACCCTCAAAGTACAGTGCACAGAGGAAAAAAGAAAACAAAACTTCGATTTATTCCTTCCAAATAAGGACGAATGTTTTTCCTCAAAACCATGTAACAAAATTTCCCAAAGTGTTGTTACCCAGGGTTGGTTTACATGTCTATCTCTATTTCATTAACTGGCAAAGGAAAACAGGATCTTTTAAAATGGCCTTAATCATTAATCAGCTCCTACGGCATACTGCTAGCCAAAGAAAATTTGGATTTTCTAAAGTAAAACAGTAAGGATATCTAGTATATATAAAACTAACTGTGTTGCCACAGTGTAGGACCCATCTTCACAGTTGAAGTCTGCCTTTTAATTTAAGCTGTAAATTTTCACTTGATTGCATACTCAAGCTAGCAAAAAAGAATAAAAAATTACAATATTGCATAAGTTTCTTTCCAATGCTTGCTTTCTTTTTCATTTGAGTTGCAACACAGACACACACACAGACACAGACACACACACACACACACACACCCCTTTATAATGCTGTTTATCTCTACTGAATGCATTGTTTATTTCTTCTCAGATGAAGCTGGTAAACTTGGCATGTACTTGTTTAAGCTCCTTTGTAATACATGAAAATTGTTTTGTGATGTATTTAAATAGCTGGTTTTGCCCATAAAATATTAGTTTAAAATTGGCAGGCATATCTTTGTATATATCTTTGTATTCTTGAAGCCCTGGACAATACATAATTTACAGGATATATTTCTGATTGAATAGGTGAGTAGGGAAAGGATAGATTAAGAGATAAAAGAATAAATTGTCCTGTCACACCCCATTATGTTCAGGCTCAATTATTATTTCTTCTTGGTGACATATTTCAATATCATCTTTCTGTTTTATTTTTAATTGCTAACTAGCTCCACCCTCCATTGATTTCCTACAATCCCCAACCTTTATGTCTTGAAAGTTCCCTATAATCATTTTAATTGGGTCCCTATAAAGAGAATTCTTGGTTTCAAGTCTTAGAGTGAGATAAAATAGCTTATCTACCCTATTCAAAAGTGAGTTTTAAATTGTAAACTATAAGTCCTTGGACTACTATTGTTTTGTGTGTTTAAAAATGAGCTGGGTGCGTTGACTCACACCTGTAATGCCAGCACTTTGGGAGGCTGAGGCGGGCGGGTCACTTGAGGTGGGGAGTTTGAGACCAGCCTGGCCAACATAGCAAAACCCCATCTCTACTAAAAATACAAAAATTACCCAAGCGTGGTGACACACACCTGTATTCCCAGCTACTTGGGAAGCTGAGGCAGGAGAGATGCTTAAACCTGGGAGGCGGAGGTTGCAGTGAGCCGAGATAGCACCACTGCACTCCAGCCTAGGTGACAGCAGGAGACTCCATGTCAAAAATAAATAAATATAATAAAAATGGTTATTTTTGTGGTTTTGTAATATGCCATCTTAGCTAAACTGGAATTATATTTCCCAGAATTTCTTCCTCTTTATTGTTCCACATTAGTATTGATAATGAGATAAGTTTGCATGATATCTGTTAAATATACATGAGTTAGTAGTCACTTTCACAATCTGATGGTCTTTGTATGCAATGCATAATTTTGCATCTTATACACATTGTCACTAAAGTACAGGTCACCTGCTTGGTGTTGTGTAGCAGCCAGTCCCCTCATTCTTTCCTCTTCTACCTGATTTCCTCTTTCAGCTTTTCCAGATGTTCGACTAGGTGCAACTATATCTCTATATTAAAAGATTCCATTTTCTTCTGCATGTAACCTGCATCATCAAAGTTGTTCATGAGACACAGACCTGGCATTCAGTTGTGTGTGTGTGTCACTATTTTTCTTATGGGCTCCAATTTTTCCTTGATGTCTCCCAGTTCTTGCCCATTTTTTTTTCTCAAATTCAGCCTTAATAACATTGTACAGATAATGCTAGATGCAGAAGCAACATACGCCACTTAGTCAGATGCCACAACTGTGCAAGGTTTATTCCTGCAAGATATTTCTTAATGTATGGCACATAGAGTAATTCTACTGCTCAGATAAAACCCCAGTTGACACAATTAAACAAGTATATATTCATACAATTGAGCAATTTTTTTTTCTAGTTTCATTAATCCTAAGAGCCACCCTTTTTGCCTTAAAATGAAAAAATCAGGAAATAAATCTCCCAGAAAACTCAGCAGAGCTGCTAGAGAGACTCAGAGCTGCCATGTCAAAATCCGACACTAAACAGAGTGACAGGTAGCTTTCTAAGCAAAATGTTTCAGCACAGAAGTGTGGCAGCTTTTCTTGGATAACAAGCAAGTGCAGCTTTTATTTTCTTCATGTACTTACTTTATAAGCTTAATATTTTAAATAATAATGACAGTATCACTTCTCTGTCTATAGCCCTCTACTGTAGGGACCTTGGAAAAAGAGTCTTTGTATTTGCATCTATATCATCAATCCTGAATTCATGGTAGATTCTCAAAAAATTAGTTGAATAAATACCCTAGCAGAATGCTTTGAAGGAAAATACACTTCACAAGTGCCACTATTACATGGATCATATGAGTAGCAGCAGGTTAGAAGCACAATGATTGAAGGTAACAAATGATTCAAGGGGACAGCAAATCTAGTTAAAAAAAAAAGAAAGAGGCATGAATAATTTAAAATTCACAAGAGAATCCTCATACAAGGATAAGACAAGAGAGAAGGCAAGGAAGAAAGACAGGAAGAGAGAGAGAAAAAGACAGGTGGATGAAGAGAGAAAGAAGAGGAGAGAACAAGCACTTATTTGAAATACTTTTTAAAAGAGTTCCCTATGGATAAAGGCTTTACTAATTCCTAATAAACACAGATTTAGTTATCAGTTACAGATATTGTATATTATAGTTTGTTAGAAAAATTCATTAATAGACTAGAATTGAAGTGATCTTAACTCTAATTAGAAAGGAATTTGGCAATAATTAACAAAACCATTTGTTAACCCTTTGAATCAGCAATCCCACTACAAGGAAATAAACCTGCATATACACTTCCACAAATATCTCCTATGTTAAAATATGCATGAAATCATTCATCCTGGCATTATTAGTGACAGTAAAATATTAGACACCTAAGTGGGGATAGCTGGACTACTACTTGAATAAATACTGTTGTATCTACACATTGAACTCTATAATATAGCACAAAAAAGAATGAAAAGATGAGGAGATTGAACTCTGGCATGACAGTCTAAGGACCTGCATGAACATGACCCCAGTGGAACTGGTGAAAACTACTAAAATACATAACCAGCCATTTAAAGTCTCTCAAATGGTTCTGTATACAGGATATGAAGAAACATTTATTTGAACAACACCTAGCAAAACTGTAAAAGAACAGAGAGTCTGTGGTGTTTACATCTTACGTTCTCTTATCTTAGTGTGTTGAAAACTTTAATCCTTCCTTTCTGCCCAGCTCCAGTTTGAGGTCTGTGCCATTTATCAGGAGGGACAGGACATTAGCATTTCTTATCCTGCAGCAGCTACTTTTTGCAGAGTCTAAGTTCCATGCAACTGGGGATGAGAGTTGAGACATCTCTTTTTCCTCCCAGTCACCACTTATGAGATGGAGGCTTTATGTTAGCTCATGGGGGAAATTGTAGTTGAAAATGTCTACATTAAAAAAGAATGAATAATTCAAATTAATTAACTGACATCCCACCTTAGGAAGTTTAAAAACTATCAAACAGAAGCAAGTAGAAGAAAGAAACAGTAAGATTACAATAAATATAGGTGATATAGAGAACAAAAAATGAAAACCAAAATGAGATGCCACTTCAGATTTACTGGTATGGTCATAGTAATAAAAAAAATTTGAAAATAATGTTTTTTATGTGGATATGGAGAAATTGAAGCCCTCATGCAGTGACAATAGGAATGTAAAATTTTGAAGCTACTTTGTAAATCATTCTCATACATTTCCAAGAGTTAAACACAGAGTTCCCATTGACCCAGCTATTCCACTTATAAATATATGCCCAAGTAAAATAAAAAAGTTCATGCCAAAACGTGTTAATAATATCATTATTTGTAACAATCAGAAGGTAGAAAGAACCCAAAGTTCATAACTGTTAAAATAACTGAATAAAATATGCTACATACAACATAAGCAAAATATGTATACTTGCATATAATGGAATATTATTTGGTGATAAAAATAAAGAAGGACTGATACATGGTGCAATATGATGGACTTTGTAATATGCTAATGAAAAGAAATTAGTTATTTAAAAAATCATATAAGAATCTATTTGTATGAAACCTTCAGAATTGGCAAATACGTATATACAGCACATAGATTAGTGGTTCCCTAGTGCTGAAGAGGATTGTGGATTAGATGGATATATCTAAAGAGTATGGGATTTCTTTTTGAAGTGGTAAAAATGTTATATAATTAATTGGGGTGATTGTATAAATCTGTGATTATACTAAATTATTAAATTGTACACTTTAAATTGGATAATTTTAAGATACGTTAACTATATTTCAATGAAGCTCTTACAAAAATAATAAAGCTCTATCAACTGATATGTAGATATTCTCATGCTATTTCATTATTTGAACAAAAAAGCAATATGTATATATATGTATGCATATACAATGTGAATGTAAGTACATATTACATATATACACATATATATGTGTACACAAATATATGTGTGAGTGTGTATATATATATTTTTGTTTGTTTGTTTCAGATGGAGTCTCACTCTTTTATCCTTATAGAGACAGAGTTTTGCTGTATTGCCCAGGCTGGTCTTGAACTCCTGGGCTCAGGCGATCCATCCGCTTCAGTCTGCAATGGGGTTATATCCTGATAAACCACTGTAAATGGAAAATATCATAAGTCAAAAATGTATTTAATATGTCTAGCATACTGAACTTCATAGCTTGATGAACCATACCTTAAACGTGTTCAGAACACTTACATTAGCCTATTGTTGGACAAAGTAATATAACTCAAAGCCTATTTTATAATAAAGTTTTAAATATTTTATATAATTTAATACTTTACATCAAAACTGTAATGATTTTGCACTATGATACAGTAAAAATATCATGTCAAATAATCATAAATCAGAGACCACCTTTGTACTGTATTTGATTAAGAAAGAAGAGGAAATACCAATATATCCATTTGTAAAAACTCAGAAGTATAAAGTAGATATTGTGTAAAGCAATTACCTATAGGAGTTGAGTGGTAATTGTAAGAATAGGAAAAGAAACAAGAGTACCAAGTAAACCATTTTCATAGATTTTAATAATTAATATAATACAGAGAGCAAATATAATAAAATAATTGAAATTGAAACAAGTGACCCTAATTTACAACCTCATTGACACCTTTACCTCACATAAAGAAAACTAAAGAAATTATTCCAAGTTACTTTTTAATACAGTAATCTTATTATATAACTTCAGTTGGATTTATGCTAAGTTCATAAATGAACTGAAAGTAAAGATGAATGTATTAGTTGTTGTTTCATTTGTGAGAGTAAGATTGTAATAATAAATTTAAAAAACTACTTCAATATAAGATTGAATATATGCATTAACATTAATGCATTATTGTTGTTGAGAACCAATCTGCTAATTGTGAGTTAATAGAATGATAATGTCTATTGGAAAGATAGCCGGTAATAACTGAATTGGATATATAAGCTTATAACTTAAACTATTTTCTCAAGGTTATTCCCTGAAAATGTTTGGTATCAATGACACCACAACTTTTCCAGTAGCAATACGGACATTTAATACATAGTGATTTGTTCTATGCCTTCTCTTCTACACAAATAAAAGGTCAAATTAAAAAAAGGAAAGAAAAGAAGATTTGAGGTCTGGTGCTAAGACACTGCAAGGTACTGCTGGAATGAGAAAGCCATAAAATGCTGTACAGATACAGAAACAAAAGACAGAGATGAAAGGATCTCTCAGAAGTCAAATTTGGGACAACTTGAGCATCACCAGAAAGACTGCAGTTTATTGATTAAAAATAATTCATGAGTTCTTGAGGTATTTTATATATATTTTATAATTTTAGAGCAGTTTTTCGTTCACAACATAATTGACTAGAAAGTACACAAAGCTCCCATGTGCCACTAGCCCTCCCCTGCAACACAAACCCACATACAAGGCCCACCCACCACATCAACAGCCAGCAAGAGTGATACATTTGATACAATGGGTACACCGACATCAACACAGTAAGCCTGTAGTATACTTTACCTCAGGGTAGTTTCTTGGTGGTGTATGTTCTATGGGTTTTGACAAATGCATAATAGCATATATCCACTATTACAGTAGGCTAGAGAATAGTTTAACTGTCTTAAAAGCTTCCTGTGTTCCAATTATTGATCCTTTCACTCCTCCACCGAGCCTCAGCCAACACTGATTTTTTTTTATGTGTCCAAATTTTACCTTTTCCAAAATGTGATATAGTTGGAATTATATAATATGTAGCCTTTTCATATTGGCTTCTGGCACTTAGTAATATGCACTTGCTTCCTCCACGTCTTTTCATGACTTCATTGTTCACTTCTTTTTAGCCCTGAATAATTTCTCATGGCCTGGATATAACATAGTTTCTCTTTTTACCCACTGATGGACATCTTGGATTTGGCAATTATTAATAAAAGTGCTATATCCACCCATGTGTAGGTTTTTGTGTGCATACGTTTTCAACTGATTTATGTGGATAAATACCAACGACGTGATTGTTGGATTGTATAGTAAAAGTATATTTATTCATATAGTTTGACTGTGTCCTCACCCAAATTCCATCTTGAATTGTAGCTCCCACAATCCCCACGTATCATGGGAGGCACCCAGTGGGAAGTGATTGGATCATGGGGGCAGTTCCCCCATGCTGTTCTCATGAGAGTGGATGAGTTCTTATAAGATCTGATGGTTTTATAAGCATTTGGCATTTCCCCTGCTTGTACTTCCTCTTCCTACTGGCATGTGAAGATGGTACCTTGCTTCCTCTTCACCTTCAGCCATGATTGTAAATTTCCTGAGGCCTCCCCAGCCATGCTGAAATGTGAGTCAATTGAAACCCTTTCCTTTATAAATTGCACAGTCTTGGGTATTTCTTCATAGCAGTATGAGAATGGACCAATATATTAAGTTTGTAAAAAACTGCCAAAATGTCTTCTAAAGTGGCTATGTCATTCCCGCTAGCAATGAATGAGAGTTCCTGTTGCTCCATATCCTTGCCAGCACTGAGTGTTGTCAGTGTTTTGGATTTTAACCATTCAAAAACAGTCAAATAAGACATATTCTTGGTAGTAGCATGTCAACAATGGATACACAAGGTCATACAGAGGGAAATAATAGACACTGGAGACTCCAAAAGGGTGGGAGGTGCCACAGGGGTGAGGGTTGAACAATTACTTATTGTGTATAATGTTCACTATTAGGTGATGGTTACAGTAAAATCTCAGACTTCACCACTATGCAATATATCTATGTATCAAAACTGTACTTGTTCCCCAAAATTTATTTGAAAAACTCTCCTGTTATTTTGATAAGGCAATGATTTTTGCTGTCATATTTTTGACATTTGCTGTGTTTCTTGCTTTTGTTCTTGTGATTTAAACCTAGGTTATTTAATTTTGTGATAGAGGTGGGAGTTGAAGGTGAAGGGTAAAGAGAAACACAAACATGCCATTGGTAACATGATATAATAAAATACGTTTCTACTAACCTGTTGATTTTAGTCTTTCAAAAAATATTTTTTCCTCTTCTTACTATCTATGGATTGTCTCAAACCTCGTTAAGGGTCTGTAAGGTAAATAGGTTCTTTCTTTAGCAGTTTTTCTAGTAGTTCCCTTCTGTGTATTCTCTTTTTAATTTGTATTATTTATAAACAGGTTTGCAATATTTGTCCTCTTTATTCCCAAAACATATTAAATATCTGTTTTTTATCTTTATAATTATAAATTGATTCATTTCCCAACATTGTAATCAGATTTGAAAACAGTAAAAAATGGGACAACAAAATTTGTTTTTAATTTACCAACTTAAATCAGACTCTCAAATATTATAGTATACAATGCTAGCCAATTGTTGATGTAATGCACATTTGTACACTTTTTCTTGCCTATCTTCTATTTCTTCCTCCTGAGAAGACATTTTTCTCTGAGGAAATGATACCTTCCTTTGCTTCATCTGTTTAAATGTTTCAGGGGTATTGTCAGAGTGTGTAAAATGGACATAAATTAGAGTAATCTACATTTCTTTCCTGTGAATATAATCGCATAAGGATCAATAAAAGCAACCCAAACCAAAACATGTTGAAGAGTTTCTATCTCCAGTGATGACATATGAGATAATATTTCATTTTTTTGTTGTTGGTACCCTGTTTTCCCGCTTACTGTCCATTCTAGTACCTATCAGTTCTACTTAGTCAATGAGAGTCATTTACTGTTACTTTCCTTCAGAGATTACTGACAGAATAGATGTAAATATACCTTGAGAATTGGATATTCATTTATAGGTTAAATAACAAAGGTGAAGAAAGCTTCTTTCTGTTTGTAATTGCCTTTATGTTAACTGACTTTGCCCTATACCCACACATGGGTTGCATTTTCAGATTTGTCTAATATATTTCTTAAAATGTAAGCTCATTAAAAAGCTTTTTTCTCTACTACTCTTTTTTTTTTTTTTTTTTTTTTTTACTGTTATTATGTGACTTGCAGCAAAGTGGCTGAGATATATAGCTTAAATAAAACGTACATTAGGAAGACAAAACATGATATTTCTGATTTGCACTTAAAAGGAATAAATTTGCTATTGCTAAATTTTAGAACTATCGTAAAATATAATAAAAGTTCCATATGAATTGAACTCTCAGAATTTGTCATAGTTCAATGGTTATAGCCTGGATGATAAATGACTAAAGCATTTTTTAAAAGGACAAAGATAAAGGAAGAACTTAAAAGTGTTAACAAAACAATAAAACATTTTAAAGATTTATTTGGCCAATATTTGTAAGTGGACTGAGGAAAAGATCTAAATATATCAAGTAAATGCTGCAACTATTGATTATATTATATATAGCATCTATGAGCATTTATTTTCTAGGTAAAGAAATCTATCATTGAGAATTAAATTTGATACCATCTGTTTTTTCTCACAATATTGAATGTAAAACAGTATTAGCTGGTATCAAAGGAAAGAATAATTGTGTTGTACATATAATTCTGTGTGTTCTAAATACAGTAAGCTCATTTAAGTAAAAACAAATTCAATGAACTAAATTTTTCTCTGCTGCCAGTAAGTTTTCAATGGTTGCCTCTGGTTCCATCTTCCAGAAAAAACCAACAAAGAAACCTCAGACTTAATTTGCAGTTTAGCCCAAATGGACCTAATAGATATTTGCAGAATATTTCATCTAATGGCTGCAGAATACACATTCTCAGCACACATATCATTCTCAAGGATAGATCATATGTTAGATCACAAAGCAAGTCTTAAAACGTTCAAAACAATTGAAATAATATCAAGCATCTTCTGTGACCACAATGGAATAAAACTAGAAATTAATAACAACAGGAATTTAGGACGCTAAGCAAATTAAAGAATATGCTCAAATTAAAGTGGGTCAATGGAGAAATTAAGAAGGAAATTGAAAAATTTATTGAAACAAATGATAATGGAAACACAACATACAAAACCTACAGGATACAGCAAAAACAGTACTAAGAGGGAAGCTTATAGCTAAAAGTGCCTACATCAAAAAAGGAGAAAAATTTCAAATAAACAATATAACATCTTATCTAAAGAGCAATAGCAAACAAAATCCAAAGTTAGTAGAAGAAAAATAATAAAGATCAGAGCAGATAAATAAAGTGGAAATAAAAAATACAACATATTTATCAAACAAAAAGTTGGTATTTTGAAAAACAAAATTGATAAACCTTAGCCAGACTAAGAAATAAAGTGAAGATAAAAATAAAGGAAATAAAAAATGAAAAAGGGGACATTACAACTGATACTTCAGAAATTCAAAGGATCATTAGTGAGTATTATGAGCAACTATATGCCAATAAATTGGAAAATCAAGAAGAAATGAATAAATTCCTAGACACATACAACCTACCTAGATTGAATACGGAATAAATTCAAAACCCCAG
Source organism: Macaca thibetana thibetana (assembly GCF_024542745.1). NCBI lineage: Eukaryota > Metazoa > Chordata > Mammalia > Primates > Cercopithecidae > Macaca > Macaca thibetana. The sequence continues at coordinate 172,243,776 of NC_065578.1, forward strand.
CAGACCATTAACAGGTAACAATAAAAAGTCTCCCAGTAAAGAAAAGATCTGATAGCTTACTATTGAATTCCACCAAATATTAAAGAACTAATACCAACCCTGCTAAATCTGTTCAGAAAAATAGAAGACGAGGAAATTACTTCCAAACTCTTTCTACAAGGCCAGTATTACTCTGATGCCAAAAACAGACAAAGACACATCAAAAAAAGAACACTATAGGCCAGTATCTCTCATGAATATTAATGCAAATATCTTCAACAAAAATACTAGCAAACTTAATTCCAACAATACGTTAGAAAGATCATTCTTCATGACCAAGTGAGATTTAGCCCTGCAATTCAGGAATGGTTCAACATATATAAATTTACCAATGTGATACATCATATTAACAGAATGAAAGGTAAAAACTGTATGATCAATTCAATTGATGCTGAAAAGTATTTTTTAAAAAGTCAACATTTCTTTATTATAAAAACCCTAAAAAAAGAGGGTATAGAAGGATCATACCTCAACATACTGAAAAGCATATATGATAGACCCTCAGCTAATGTCCTACTGAATGTGGAAAAACCGAAAACCTCTTCTCCAAGATCAGGAACACGACAAGGATTCCCACTTTCACCACTATTATTCAACATCATATTGGAAGTCCTAGCTAGAGCAATCAGAGAAGAGAATGATATAAAGGGAATCAAAATTGTAAAGGAAGAATAAAATTATCCTTTTGTGCATATGATATGATATTATGCTTGGAAAAACCTAAAGATTCAATGAAAAACTGTTAGAACTAATAAATTCAGTAAAGTTGAAGGATTCAAACCAACCCACAAAAATCAGTAGCATTTCCAAATGCCAACAGTGAAAAATGTGAAAAAGAAATAAAAATGTAATCCCATTTGAAATAGCCACACATAGAATGAAATACCTAGGAATTAACCAAATATATGATTGATCTCTATAATAAAAACTACAAAACAATGATAAAGGAAACTGAAAAGAAACACACAAAAAATGAAACGCTATTTCATGTTTATGGATTGGAAGAATCAATATTGTTAAAATGTCCATACTATCCAAAGCAATCTACAGATTCAATGTAATCCCATCACAATACCAATGACATTATTCACAAAAGTTGAATAAAAAACAATTCTAAAATGTATTTGGAGCTAGAAAAGTCCCAGAATAACCAGAGCTATCCTAAGCAAAAACAAACAAACAAACAAAAAAAAAAAAACAAAACAAAAGAAAACAAAACAAAAAAAAACAAAGGTGGAGAAATCATATTACTTGTTGTTAAGTTATGCTAGAGAGCTATAGTAGCCAAAGCAGCATGGTAGTGGCATAAAAAGGACGCCATAGACCAATGGAACAGAGTAGAGAATCCAGAAACAAATACACCCACCAACAGTGAACTCATTTTGGACAAAGGTGTGAAGAACATACACTGGGAAATAGTCTCTTCAATCAATGTTACTGGGAAAACTGGATATCCATAACCAGAAGAATGAACCTAGACCCCTATCTTTAGCCATATACAAAATTCAACTCATAGTTGACTAAAGACTTAAATCTAAGATCTCAAACTGTGAAACTACCGTAAGAAAACATTAGGAAAATTTCCAGGATATTGGTCTGGGGAAAAATTTCTTGACCAATGTCCTGTTACAACCAGAGGCAATTGATTCTGCAATGGACAAATGGGATCATATCAAATTGCAAAGCTTCTGCACAGCAAAGGATACAATCAACAAAGTGAAGAAACAACCCACAGAATGGGAGAAAATATGTGCAAACTATTCATTTTAGAAAAGATTACTAACCAAAATGTTTAAGGATCTCAAACAACTCTATAGAAAAAAATCTAATAATCCAATCAACAATGGGAAGAATCTTGAATAGGCGTATCTCAAAAGAAGATATAAAAATTATAAACAGGCATTTGAAAAGGTGCTCAATATCATTATCAGATAAATGCAAATCAAAACTACAGTGAGATATCATCTCACCCTAGTTAAAATAGCTTGTATCCAAAAGACAGGCAATAACAAATGCTGTCAAGGATGTGGAGAATAGGGAACCCTCGTACACTGTTGGTGGGGAGGTAATTTGGTACAATCACTACGGAGAACAATTTCAAGGTTCCTCAAAAAGCTAAAAGAGTGCTACCACATGATCCAGCAATCACACTGCTGAGTATATATCCAAAATAAGGAACTCAGTATATGGAAGAGATATCTGCATTCCTATGTTTGTTGCACACCGTTTACAGTAGCTAAGATTTGGAAGAAACCTAAATGTTTATCAACAGATGAACTGGTAAAGAAAATGTGACACATGTACACAATGGAGCACCAGTCAGCCTTAAGAACAAATGAGATCCATTTGCTACAACATGAATGGAACTGGAGATCATTGTGTTAAGTGAAAAAAGCCAGGCACAGAAAGACAGACATCACACATGTTCTCACTTATTTATGGGTTCTAAAAATAAGTACTCTGTGTGATTTAAACTTCAATTGAGCTCATGTACATAGTAAAAGGATAGTTACCAGAGTTTGAGAAGGGTTGTAGTGGAGTGGGGGTCAGTAGGGGGATGGTTAATGGGTATGAAAAAAACGCAGAAAGTATAAATAAGACCCAGCATCTGATAGCACAACAGGATGACTATAATCAATAATAAGTTAACTGTACATTTTCAAATAACTAAAAGATTGTAATTGGATTGTTTGTAATACAAAGATAAAACATTTGAGGGGAAGGATATCCATTCTCCAAGTGATTATTTTATGTTGCATCAGTGTATCAAAATGTCTCATGTACTCCTACTATGTACTGACAAAAATTAAAAATTAAAAAAAAACAGAAAAACATAAATCATGAATGAACTCCCATTCACAACAGCTTCAAAGAGAATAAAATACCTAGGAATCCAAATTACAAAGGATATAAAGGACCTCTTCAAGGAGAACTACAAACCACTGCTCAGTGAAATAAAAGAGGACACAAACAAATGGAAGAACATACCATTCATGAATAGGAAGAATCAATATCGTGAAAATGGTCATACTGCCCAAAGTAATTTATTGATTCAATGCCATCCCCATTAAGCCACCAATGACTTTCTTCACAGAATTGGGAAAAACTGCTTTAAAGCTCATATGGAAAAAAAAGGAGCCCACATTGCCAAGACAATCCTAAGCCAAAAGAACAAAGCTGGAGGCATCACGCTACCTGACTTCAAACTGTACTACAAGGCTACAGTAACCAAAACAGCATGGTACTGGTACCAAAACAGAGATATAGACCAATGAAACAGAACCGAGTCCTCAGAAATAATACCACACATCTACAGCCATCTGATCTTTGACAAACCTGAGAGAAACAAGAAATGGGGAAAGGACTCCCTATTTAATAAATGGTGCTGGGAAAATTGGCTAGCCATAAGTAGAAAGCTGAAACTGGATCCTTTTCTTACTCCTTATATGAAAATTAATTCAAGATGGATTAGAGACTTAAATGTTAGACCTAAAACCATAAAAATTTTAGAAGAAAACATAGGTAATACCATTCAGGACATAGGTATGGGCAAAGACTTCATGTCTAAAACAACGAAAGCAACAACAACAAAAGCCAAAATTGACAAATGGGATCTAATTAAACTAAAGAGCTTCTGCACAGCAAAAGAAACTACCATCAGAGTCAACAGGCAACCTACAGAATGGGAGAAAATTTTTGCAATCTACTCATCTGACAAAGGGCTAATTTCCAGAACCTACAAAGAACTCAAACAAATTTACAAGAAAAAAACAAACAACCCCATCAAAAAGTGGGCAAAGGATATGAACAGACATTTCTCAAAAGAAGACATGCATACAGCCAACAGACACAAGAAAAAATGTTCATCATCACTGGCCATCAGAGAAATGCAAATCAAAAGCACAATGAGATACCATCTCACACCAGTTAGAATGGCAATGATTAAAAAGTCAGGAAATTACAGGCGCTGGAGAGGATGTGGAGAAATACGAAAACTTTTACACTGTTGGTGGGACTGTAAACTAGTTCAACCATTGTGGAAGATAGTGTGGCGATTCCTCAAGGATCTAGAGCTAGAAATACCATTTGACCCAGCCATCCTATTTCTGGGTATATACCCAAAGGATTATAAATTATGCTGCTATAAAGACACATGCACACGTATGTTTATTGCAACACTATTCACAATAGCAAAGACTTGGAATCAACCCAAACATCCATCATTGACAGACTGGATTAAGAAAATGTGGCACATATACACCATGGAATACTATGCAGCCTTAAAAAAGGATGAGTTTGTGTCCTTTGTAGGGACTTGGATGCAGCTGGAAACCATCATTCTTAGCAAACTATCGCAAGAACAGAAAATCAAACACTGCATGTTCTCACTCATAGGTGGGAATTGAACAATGAGATCACTTGGACACAGGAAGGGGGACATCACACACCGGGGCCTATTGTGGGGAGGGGGAGGGATAGCATTAGGAGATATACCTAATGTAAATGATGAGTTAATGGGTGCAGCACACCAACATGGCACATGTATACATATGTAACAAACCTGCACATTGTGCACATGTACCCTAGAACTTAAAGTATAATACACACACACACACACACACACACACACACACATATATATACATATACTTTCTTGACTTAATGTAAAATTCATTGAGAAGATTATCAAAGATGCATGGATCTAAGCTTTACTGGCATTTTGGTCTAAAGAAATATTCCCCTACCATGGAGGCAAAATTACTTACAAAAGTTGAAAATATTATTTGCATCTACAACAAAAGAGTGACATTTAGCCAAAACAAAAAAATAATGTTTTTAATGTGTAAATATTCACATTAGATAAAATTATAGTTGCTAATAAATAATAATAAAATATCTTTTAAGATATGTTCCTATATATGGAAGGCAGAGAACTCTAATATGGCCCCTGTGGGTCCATCCCCTAGAGTATATACCTTTTATGACTCCCTCACCACCTTGAGGGCGAATGTGTGATGGGTTATCATTTTTATAAATAGGAATTTCTCATATTTAATTAAAGTATCAAATCAGTTAACTTACTTGAGAGTGGTCTCTAGGTACTAAGATTGATCTCTAGCCACAAGACAAGAAAAAACATTAAGTGTCCACAATTTCAGAGACCTTGGAAGCAGACTTTTGCCTATTTGTACATCAATGAAGACAGTCAGTCAACACTTTGATACAGATCTTATGAGAACTGGAACTGAGAACTCATTCACATGTGTTGAATTGCTGATGACAGTCAGCCAACACTTTGATACAGATCTTATAAGAACTGGAACTGAGAACTCATTCACATGTGTTGAACTGCTGAAGACAGTCAGTCAACACTTTGATACAGATCTTATAAGAACTGGAACTGAGAACTCATTCACGTGTGTTGAACTGCTGAAGACAGTCAGTCAACACCTTGATACAGATCTTATGAGAACTGGAACTGAGAACTCATTCACGTGTGTTGAACTGCTGAAGACAGTCAGTCAACACTTTGATACAGATCTTATGAGAACTGGAACTGAGAACTCATTCACGTGTGTTGAACTGCTGAAGACAGTCAGTCAACACCTTGATACAGATCTTATGAGAACTGGAACTGAGAACTCATTCACGTGTGTTGAACTACTGAAGACAGTCAGTCAACACTTTGATACAGATCTTATGAGAACTGGAACTGAGAACTCATTCACGTGTGTTGAACTACTGAAGACAGTCAGTCAACACTTTGATACAGATCTTATGAGAACTGGAACAGAGAACTCATTCACGTGTGTTGAACTGCTGACCCAAAGAAACTCTGAGATAATAAATTTGGGTCCTTTTATGTTACTAAGTTTGTAGTGATATTTTTGGTTTTGCAGAAACAGAAAACTAGTAGGACATAGCACGTTTGTGGCAAAACGAAAGATAACATCAACCATTATCTGCACTATAATGTTCTACATTCCTCTTCTTCCCTTCAACCCGACACAAAATATATATGTTTTGTGATATTTAAGAGACATGTGGAAATTTTTGGATATTTTTCTAAACTAGAAATTGTAGCTTGCTCTTTGAGACGGCTCTCTATTTTAAATAATGTCACAAATTACAAATACTGCTTTAATATAAAACATTTATTCTACTTCAATAATATACTTTAAAATATTCAGAAATTTTAGATATGATGGTATTATTAAGTTCAACAAGTGGTATGTTGTCTTATGTACACAGAAATGTGATAAAATTTTTATAAAAACATAATTTTAGTATGTATTATATTGATTTGTAATCAACTGGAAAATCATATGCAAAAAGTAAGATAACCATAATGCAATTTCTTATGTTTGATAGTTGAAAAATTGCAACTGCCATTTTATTCTGATGAGTAAGGGACAAGGTTTATGAGTGAATGTACAGCTACATAGTAGTGCAAGGAAAAGGAAAGGGTTCTAGTTTGATACCAAATGAAGTTGTATGATATGAAACTGTGCACTTAATTTGGCAAATGGCAAATACTGATTATAAGTAAATTTTCTCATCATATATGCCAATTTAAAAATAACTATTTTTGTTATCTTTTTACTCAGCATTATATGTTTTCCTCAGACTTTTTTTTTTTTTTTTTTTTTTTTTTTTTTTTTTTTTTGAGACGGAGTCTCACGCTGTTGCCCAGGCTGGAGTGCAGTGGCGCGATCTCGGCTCACTGCAAGCTCCGCCTCCCGGGTTCCCGCCATTCTCCAGCCTCAGCCTCCTGAGTAGCTGGGACTACAGGCGCCCGCCACCGCGCCCGGCTAATTTTTTGTATTTTTAGTAGAGACGGGGTTTCACTGTGGTCTCGATCTCCTGACCTTGTGATCCGCCCGCCTCGGCCTCCCAAAGTGCTGGGATTACAGGCTTGAGCCACCGCGCCCGGCCTTTCCTCAGACTTCTAAGCATCAATAACCTTTATATATATGTGAAAGTATTTAAATACAGAGAACCACCAAGACAAAGAGGTGTTGTAGAGACAATATCTAGAAGAGACAGAAAGTGTAGATAGGCAGACTATTTTGTGGGCCTCTTTTTCTCTATTAATTTTTTTTTTCCTAAATCTTTTAGAGGCTTCTGAGAAACTGAGAAGTTAATATGATTTTGGTAAATTAATGAGGCTGTTGGCCATAAGGATAGGCGTTCAGGGCTTACAAAGGAGAATAATCTCTGTTAAACAAAGCTGATTTTAGAGTGATATGCCAAAGAGTCACATCTTAAAATCAACTCAAACCTTGACTAAACACAGGTAATTTGGGAAACCATGTGCCCCTTCTATGACTATGTTTAACTGTGTTGTGCAATATTGCAACCAATAATTGCATGCAGCTATATTACTTTAAATTAATTAAAATAAATGTGTCCATTTTTAAAAAACTTAGTTTAAAATACAGCATCTAAGCTTATTGATTATATTTTTTTATTGTCACTAGCCTGGAAATATCAGGTAATTCAAAACAGAGTTCCGTAGTTGTCTTTCATAGCTTGGGCTTACTTTCTATGTCCTCAGGATTCACAGAAAATCCTGATTATTTTCCCCCGAAGGAGGCTTATGTGGCTTTTGTTAAATTACTGTAATCGTAACTACTAGAATAAATCAGTTGTTGCACAAAATATTGTTGCAAGTTCTTACCTAATGCCCCTTTTCTGTTCCGGGATGCCATCCATGGCACCACATGACATTTAGATACCACATCTCCTTAGGATCCTTTGGCTGTGACAGCTCCATCTTCTTTTTTCAGGAGCCTTAGAGTTGAACGGAAAAGGGATTGGATACAGAGTCTAGCTCTGAATCCTTTAAATCTTTGTTGGCGTCACTAAAGTTATAAATTTTCTCAGGATATGGCACTGTATTTAATTTTTTAATCCTGATCAAGTGTTTGAGGATATTTAAGGGGTTTCCACTTGGGCCTCTCTGTCAGTTGGTATATGCTTACTTTAAGTAAAACCCTTCGAGAATTTGTTCCTGCCCTTACTTTATCTAATCAATGGCCAACCTTTTTCTCACATTTTTTCTAATTAAAGAATACATCAAAAAAGAGTTGGTGGTTTAACATTGCTTGAAACATAGTAATTGCAGTAATATCTATTGAATCAGAAAACACCTACTATAAAATATAAAGATATTAAATCTTTTAAAAATTGGTTGTCTATGTTCTGTTTCCATGTCATAATAGACTGCATTGAAGCATGTATCTTTCCTAAATGATAAGCTAGCAATCTACATAAAATATTGTATTTACATCAGTATGTAACAAATTGTTCATGCGCATGATAATAATACTGAAGTATTCATAAAAGGCCATATTCACTGTTCCATTATGGTTGAGGAAAAAAGTTAAACAAACTTAAATTGGTTTCTTTACCTCAGAAATGTTTATAATATTTAATATGACAATATGAATATAAGTGTTTAAGTGGAGCATATTTTAGGCAGAAAATTTTAAAACTACTTGGTGATGGTACCTTGTTGTTGTAGGTTTTAATTTATAAACACCCTTTTACAGCCACTAAATTAGAAAAAAATTTGGAGTTTGGTACCCACTTTTAGCATTTAATTAGGTCTCAAAATGAATATTAGTTCTTTTGAATAGTACTGAGCATTGCTTTAAAATGGTGCTGTTCTATTTTAAGTTTGTATACTTAATGAAATCTAGTTTAGCTTTGTTATGCTTAATTCGGTCTATAAATATTGTCCTCTACTTGATAATTGTTTTCATCACTTTATTCATTAAGGTAATTATTTAATTAGAAGCCATTGAAATCAACAACTATGATTCTCTTACAAGGTTAAGAATGATTCTCTCCACATTTTTGGTTCAAAACTTTTAGAGTGATTTATAAGAATTTTATTATACTAATTATAGATTATGGATATTTAGGAAGTTTACTAAGAAACAAGTCTACTGGGAGAAGTCAAGTAATGTAAAATAAACATTTTTTAAACAACATCACTATCAGATAAGTATTAATGTTAGTAACATAGGAAAATGTCGTTGACAATCTAATATGAAATAGACACAAAATAAACATGAGTATATATTTTTAAACGCATGGTTAATATGAATCTTAGCCTTATACTTTAGAAATACTGAAAATATCTCTATTTTTATTTTCAAGTTTTTAATTTTGATTTTGACTCGTATTCTACCTCAATAAGGAAAAACCTCAGTCACTTAATGTGATTAAGAGCACAAGCTGAGGATACTACTCAGTTATGATTATCTGTGTGATCTGTGCACATTAGTATTTCTGTCCTACGGTTTCTCATTTGTAGCATAGATCAAATTGCAGTTGTTGTGAGATGTAAATAAAATTATACATGTTAAGCTTTAAAAAAGTGATTGGTTCATATTAAGTTTTCACCTATAATTGTTTCTGTTGTCATTATTATTGTTATTTCTAAATGTTAATAAAGACTTCCTCCCATTGTTAAGCAAAACATGGCAGGATACCTACTGCATATTTTATGGACTTCGGAATATTTGGAAAGTTTGAGAAGCCACATCCTAAGATTCAATCCCTCTAGAAAAATCAAGCAACCATTCTAAGATATTACCTCTGCCCAAAGCACTGCCACTGATGGAGCTGCAGGCCACAGATCTTTCAAGAAGACCAGTGATGTTCAGTACCCTTGAAGTCTGTTATCATCATTTGTTTCTCACTGGAAGCTCTTGCATACCTTTTATTCCTCTCTGTCTTATTTTTTCTTGGAACTTTTTAAATTGAAGAACTGGGTTTGCTGTGTTACAGAGTTGCTCAGAGTCTGGATGTTTCAGATTATATCGCCATGGTTTCTCTTAAGATAGTATTTTATATTTATATTTATATTTACAAATTGGACTTTGATCTAGAGCACTCTTGTCCAATATGTTTACCAGTAGCTAAATGGGACCATTTAAATCTAATCTTGGATTATTTAACATTAAATAATATTAAAGTTTCAAATTCTCAGTTATACTAGCTGTCGTTAAGTACTCAATAACCACATGTGGCTAATGGCTTGTATAGTGGAAAGTGCAGATATAAAGTATTTCTATAATCACAGAGAGTTCTATTGGACAGTTTAAATCTCGACACTTGAGCTGCTTCATGTTGATTTCCTTTATTTCATAAAATTACTGCCTAAGTAGTAATTCAAATTTCCATTAGACCAACGGGTGCATAATATATGTATGTTTACTTTTTGTGACATTATTAGCCATTGGTTATCATTGCCTAGGTCAATCAGTTCTTTAAGGGTTGATGAAAAATAGAGACATAATGGCATTTTTCTTTTATTATTATATGGATTTATTTTATAATGAAAACCTTCTATTTATCTTCAAATATCAGTTACTCTGACATCAGATAATCAGAGAGAAGGTATAAATTCTGTATTTTTCCTTTAGTATGTTCAAAATAATATTTTTAGTTCTTAGCATTTACCAGTTTAACCAATGTGAAGCTATTTGTATTATTATGAAAACAAGAATGTAAACATGTGATGTATTTTAATAAATGTAGTTACTATTTGGTTTAATTATTGCAACTTTTTGTCTTTGGTTGCTGGGAGCCTCTTCAAATGACTCCTGAGTCTTTTCACAGGATGTTAGAATATTGTGGAAGTATCTTATCATCGAAATTGCTTATCCCACATTAAAATTTGAAATTATTTCTATAAACCTTGTCTTCTTTTAATGGAAATTGTTTCAAAAGATAATATCTATAATAACATTTTCTGCTGGCCTTATAAAAATCCCTGAGAATTATAAATATATGTTTGATTTCATTATCAGGGGCTTAGGAACACAGAGAAAACCAAAATAGATACTGAACTGTATTGGTGTCATAACAATAGTTACATCTGAAAAAACTGGAATTGCAAAAGTCATGGAGGATTATACTATACCTTTATCTATAGTGTTTTTTTTACAGAGATAAAATATTTAAATATTGAATTATGTAAATAAATGTCTATAATTAAATATTTGGATAAATCTTCTATTTAATAAAGCCATAATAAATTATTATATCAGATGTTTGGGGATTATTTATAATCAAATTACAGCTTTATACATATAAACTGTTACAATTCTATTGCATTATACAACTAATATAACATATGCCAAATTATAATATTTGGAAAATAAAAAAATGGACGAATAAACAGAACTTGCTACAGAGAGACACGGTCAAGTTAAGTGTGTCTGATGTCTGACAAGATTTGGCCTGGTTGTCAACGTCTCCACATTCTTACTATGAGAGCCAGAATCAATTTCACTATCATTCAAATGACAATGATAACTGGAGTCATCTTATAGTGTTAAGATTATCTGACATAATTAATCTAAAGCATATACCACACGGTCTTTCATGCAAAAAGTATAAAACAATTTATGAGCATTGATATTCATATCAGTCTGTCTTTAGTACATACACTATGAAAATTGCCTGTAGTTTAAATTGAAAATGATCAAGTAAAAAGGAATATGTACATGAAAAAATATACTTTTGATAAAATGGTAGCATCTTTATAACTTTTTTTTTGTATGCAGATCTTTTAATTTAATTTTAATTAAGAATACTTATGACTGGAGAAAAGGCACAAAAACAGGAGGTATGATAGTTTCCAATGACCAGCTTAAAATACCTCACAACCTGGCATGTCAAGCAGGTTTTGCCTTCCGCAGTATTATGTTATGAAAAAAAATCATGTGAACTTAATGGGTTCTCCCTCTGTGTCAGGTGAATCAATGTCAACATTATCCCTAGATAGAAAGCACTGCTACGTTGTTGTAATTCTCCTGCTGAAATGAAACAGACTCCTCTTTTTTTTTTTTTTCATTTGCATGTCACAGGAATGGACACAACTCTAATATAGAAGAAAATATAATGAATAGGAGTAGTTTTACAAGCTCGAAAAATACAATTGATGTTTAAGTAACATTTTTTATAAATCTTCTTTGGTAACTGATAAATGTAAGTGGAATGGAAACTAGAAAGGGATGCTGATATTCAGCACTCCACCTTTAAGTGACTAAAGACAAGTCATAAAGAACAATTTATTAAAAATAGAACATATCTCAAATACCAGTTTCATGGTAGGCAATCACTAAGGTGATCGGTGTTAAAGTGAGTGGGTGAGAGAAAAGGAGTGAGGTTTAGTAATTGGTTAATGGCCACAGTACCAAGGTATAGGGCCCGATTCATTAAGTCTTATGGAGAGAAAATGTTTTGATGGATACTGTAACAATCATCCAATCTCAAAGTATGAGACATTTAATCTCTTATATCATTTTTAGATCCTAAAAGAATGCATTAAATTGTGCTCAGAGCTCTTCAATAAAGTGATGTAATGTGTAATTTGACATCAGAAGCATATCACCAAAAGGTATTATGGTCCATTATCACCAAATGGTATTATTCTCTTTAAATTCTGACATATTGTATGAAAGTAGTGGTTTCTAACCTTTTAAGCTACAGTTTAAAACTCAGAAATAGGAAGTTTTTCAATTGAACTCCTGGACATAGAAAGTGGAAGAACGGTTGCCAGAGGTTGGGAAGGGTAGTGGGGGTAGGATGGGGATGGTTAATGGGTACTAAAAAATAGAAAGAATAAGAACAACCGTATAATAGCACAATAAAGTGATTATAATCAGTAATAACTTAATTGTACCTTTTAAAATAGCGAAAAGTGTATAAGTGGATTGTAGCACAAAAGATAAATGCTTGAGGGAATGGATACCTCATTCTCCATGCTGTGATTATTACACTTTGCATACCTGTATTATAACTTTTTATAAGTCTAGGAGTGGTGGCTCACACCTGAAATCCCAGTACTTTGGGAGGCCGAGGGGGGTGGATCACGAGGTCAAGAGATCGAGACCATCCTGGCTAGCACAGTGAAACACCATCTTTTCTAAAAATATAAAAAAAGAAATTAGCTGGGCGTTGTGGGTAAGTAAAATTGTCCGACCGCTTCTGTAAATAAACATTTCAAGTCCTCTCCACTTTCTATTTCAGCAGTTTCTCATAAACGCTTAAACACTTAGCCACCTAGCGAAGAAGGAGATAAAGCAGCTGAGGGAACGCCTCCAGGATAAGAAGAAAAGGAAAGAGATCTTGTCTAAATTACTTTCTACATGATACCTGTACCGCAGGGCTTTTATTTATGTGAATTTTTCCTAGGTGTATGCTCCTTATCCATACATTTTTTCTTTTCTTTTCTTTTCTTTTTTTTTGAGACGCAGTCTCGCTCTGTTGCTAGGCTGGAGTGCAGTGGAGCGATCTCGGCTCACTGCAAGCTCCGCCTCCCAGGTTCACACTATTCTCCTGCCTCAGCCTCCCGAGTAGCTGGGACTACCCTGCCGGCGCCCGCCCCCACGCCCGGCCAATTTTTTGAATTTTTAGTAGAGACGGGGTTTCACCGTGTTAGCCAGGATGGTCTCTATCTCCCATACATTGTTATTAATAGAGTATTCTTATTTAAAGTAGACATGTGAATATGCCCAGAATCTATGGAGTTTTGAAGGCATGACATCCTGAAAATGTCATGAAAGCCAAGGTATAAAATAGAGATGTTTCAAAAAATAAAATATTTCCTACTTGAGTGAGGTAAATCTGCAAATCTCACTTGGAGTCCTTGTCTACTTTTTTGTCCCTGTCTTTAACATTTTTTTGGGGGGAAGTTATAAAGATATAACTGACAGATAAAGATATATGTATTTATAGTCCATAATATGGCGTTTTGGTATGTGTAAATTGTGGAATGATTAAATAAACCTAATTCACATAGCCACCCCCTCACATACTTTTTTTTTTTTTTTTTTTTTTAAATGGAGAGAACATTTTAGAACTTTGCTAACTCTGTCAGGAATTTTCAAGTACACGGTACAGTATTCATAACTAGAGTCACTATTACTTGTCTATTTTTTGGGTCAGAGATTACATGTCCACTGTAATAAGAAATGTCTCAGTGAGCTGCCATTGGTGTATTAAGCCGTTTCCTACAGATTTGTCTGCATCTTTGAAATGATTAGCAAAGTTAGATAATAGACAAGATTTCCGATTTACTGAAATTTGATTTGGCTATCTAATCATTTGATCCTTTATATTGGATAAGTAACTAAAAGTAGCAATTTCACTCCAAGTTTAAACAAAATGTTAAATATTAAACAAAAGAAATAAAAACATGTTAACAATAACAGCAAAACCAAAACCAAAAATTATACAAGAATGTTTATAGCAGCTCTAATCAAGAGTATGAAACTGAAAACAATTATCGATAGGATTACAATAAAAAAACTTTGGTATATTCATACAGTTGAATACTATTCAGAAAAAAATGATAAACTAAAAATAAGTACAACAACATGAATGAATTTTAAAATATGTACATTAAGCAAGAGAGGCCAGAAACAAGAACATATACATAAAAGCATATATGTGTTCTGTGATTTCATTTACATACAGTTTTAGAAACGCCTATGTCAATAAAAATCAGATCACTGGTTACTTGGAGAAGAGGGAAGGTTTTGTCACCATGGTAGTGTTCTACGTCTTTCTTCAATGGAAGATTGTTCCATGATTGTATACATTTATCAAAAAATATTGACCAGTCACTCAATAGCTGTGCATTTTATTGTATATAAGGAATACCTCAATACATTTAAGTAAATTTTAATAGGTACCAACATGTGTATTCAGGGAAGCATCATTCCCTTCTTTGCCATCTCACCCCTTGTAATAGGTGGCTTTAAAGAAAAATTTCTAGTTTTTCTTTCCTGTTATTCTTATTGTAAAACAACATCAGCAGCAGCAGCAACAACAACAACAACAACAAAAAATAGATTATTGATTACTCATGGTGAGGGTTGGTAGTAGTAATTTACAAGAAAAGAAAAACTACATTGAATATGCTTGAAGAACAACTATCACTGTACAAAATACAGCATTTTACTCTCTCCTGGCTAGATTGAAGTCCTACATTTTAAAAATGACTCATTTCTAATTCCCTTACTTTAAGCTTCTGTCAGTACACCTGAAGAAAAATAAACAAAATTAAGATACATCTTTATGAAAGGAGGCTTTTAATCTAATTGTACATAATGTTGGCACAAAATTTCTATTGTAATAAAATAATATGTACCTAACAAAAGCTGTAGAGTTCCTTAACCCATGACTTCTTAAATATGTCAAATATTTATTGAAAATAGGAAAGCAAAATTTTGGAATAAAATGCATACATAAAAATGTATCCATGCTTACATATACTGTCTGAAAATAATCTTGAGTTGCATTGTGTCTGTTAAAGTGGGGATGGTAAGGCCCTCTCCTTGGGTTGCTGAGGGAATGGCTTCTGATCTGGTTCTCGCTGCCTCCACCTGTCCTTGGGTAGTTTGTTCTGCAGATACTTCTGTTTACTGTGTCCTTCCTCCCATCTGCCATATTTTGGGCCATATGTGTTTGTTTGTATACCTTATTTTAGTTTGTATTTTGCATTTACAATTGCTCATATTTCACCTTAAGTGTGATTTTATTTACAAATTGCATCCTGTACTACAAATTTTGTAAAATATTTTCCCATTTAGCATCATAACAATAAGTTGTCTTTTATCTTCGTATTTGATGCTATAATTCTCTCTCTTTTCCGCTTGTGTTCTTTAGATCCTCATCACTGTTTTGTGCTTATTATGCATATAAAAATAAATTACAAGCTTTTCAGGGAGGATGAATTAATCACCTTAAAAAGGATTTCTCTATATTGCAATGCCATTCCTCTTATACTTGAATGATCTATCATTCAAAGTCCTTGACTCTGCTATTTTCCAGTGAATCCATGACTAACATTATGTCAGGCATAAAAGTTTTTATTGTATTTGTAGTTATGCATTTGCACTGCTGTGTCTCTATTTTGAATATGCAACCATGGAGGACAAGGATTATGCTTCATTAATCTCTCTCTTTTTATCCAGAGTCCTTAAATAGTTGTTTATGCAGTAGAGGTCATCTGACTTTTTGAAAATCACCCCTCCCCAGCACGTAGCCTACGCTCTCCCTTGCCACTTGTTACTGATTTAGGCCTAGCCAGTCAGAACATTCCATGTCCATAGTCACAATGACTGGCTCAGTGTTGATTGCCTGATCCAACCCAGGCCAATAAGATTAGTTGCCCTGCATATCATCTTTTCTGAAAGGAGTAAAAACCAAGATTTCTGCTGTTTTATGAAGCTTTCAATTAATTAATTTCTTTTGTTTCATTTAATGTGATTGTTTTTCTGCAACTTGAAAATGAAAGAATGCCATGTAAGCCATATTTATATATTAACAAGTCTTCTCCACTTTCTATTCGAATGTTTTAATACAAAAGACAGATTTTTATTCATCATGAAGCAACAGAAACATCCCTCCTACTACCCACAATTCCTTTGAAAAGTCTTTATTCATCATCCAACATGTTGTCAGCAACTTTCTACTGAAAAGTAAAATAAAATAATTTGGTAACTGATTTTATTTCAAAAAGATTCAATGTTGATTTTATTCTTAATAATAAAACAATGTATCTAAATGAAATCAGCCACATGTGGAAATCTACATACATAGTTTAGAATCTCAATATAAAGAGAATGAAAATATTGTGTTGATTCTCTATTATGTTTCAGCAGAAATTGTTTTAGAAAAATAGAGAAAGCATTAAATGCAAACTTGAATATGTATAAATGTCATCAATTAACCTACTTCATGGTAAAACATTATTTTTGCTGATGGGCAGGGGAAATATATTTAGGTTGTTTTTTTCCTGCTTTTCTCCTCTTTTCTTCAGTAGTAATTGTGCAGAGAACTTCTGTTGCATAGCATTTAAGTAACCATGCAGAAAATAACAGCTTTGTTTTATTAACCTGCTATTTATTTTAATAAGAAAATTTTAATAAGAGTGAATGCATATTTTCTCCACATTGCCTATAGTTTTATTTTTAACCTGAGAAACTTACATCACTTAGAAATGTTTAAAGATTTTGATTACTGAAAGAAATCAGTCCGATTGAGTGTAACTAATTTATGTTTGCAAACTAAAATCATGTTTGATCCTTCATTTCTTAGTTAAAATATATTTAAATTTTTTTAAGTGAGTTATTTGGAGGCTTGATAGCCAAATATATTCTTCCTCCATGTTATAAAGAAATATAGCCCTCAAACATAATAAAATGTGTTATGTATCTAGATCTAAACTTTAGTAATACTCATGATGACTTTCTTCACATATATATTCCAGTTTTGCAATAGGCATAGCCTCCCTTAAAATTTGTGGAAGATTTGGTACTGGAATTGATTGAATAAAAAGTGAAATATGTAATGTGTACCCTATCACAAAGATAGGTCAAGGGAGAGAAAAGTCAGAGATTTGTGATTTTTAGCGCTGTGCATATAAGGCAAAGAGGCTTACAGATTAATCCTTTCAGAGATGTGATTATTACTTTTGGAAGGTCTAAATCAAAGGTATTAGACAAGTCAATAATATATGACACATACCAAAGACTACAGCATTTTCAGGCTGATGAACGGAGAGATTTTCTGGCTTATTTTTCAATTTTACGGCTGGTATCTTGTAAAGAGTATAGTACCTGTTGTCACAAAGTAATTAACCTTAAAGTACAGGTGGTCTCATTCAAGAGAGAAAACGCTGACCTTTGCCATCCTAAAGCCCTGTATGCTATTCCAAATACGGGAAGGGTTCATTCTTTTATGTGATTTCACGTCAAGAAAACAATCTTAAACTTTTTTACTAAAAGACCCTTTCAGATTCTAGTTGGTAAACAAAACAAAACAAAAAAAAAAAGTAGAGCTAATGAAACATACTCTATATAAATATGATTAGATGGAAAAAATAATTGCCTTTGATAAAATAAACAATATCGTTATTCTAAAAGAATCTGTGGAAAAGAAATATTTGAATGCTGATTGTAGTTCTAGTAAAAATTTAGTAGAACTTAAGCATGAAATAACTATGAGACAATTGGCAACCATTTTTCCTCTTTTTTAGAGTCACAGAGATTGAGGCAATAAAATATCCATTTTTATATAAGGCAAGATGTCTAAAGTAGTGCAACAAATTTTATCAGCTGTAGAGTCAGACTCCACAATTATTTGTGGAGTCAAAATCTGATTAACGCTGTGGACTATCATTCCCAGACGGAAATGTGTGCATGCCCAAATTTCCCAGAGAAGAAATCCACTTACTTATTTTCATTTTACTGATTTTGGTCTAAGCAACTGTTGTTTCACTAGTCAAGAAATATTTTGTTTCAGGCTCTATTTTTAAATAAAGTTAAACCAGTAAATACTTCATACTATCTGCTACCATCTCTCAGTTTAATTTGTCCACATGCACATTCTAATCAGATTGCACTTTGCATATCTATTATTTCTTATGGCACTGTGGAGGTTTGAAAGATAAGTCATTTTATTTTTCTTCACAATTCGCTTATCCAAAATCATTCAACTATATTTTATAAACAAGCCTATTTAAAAGTTATTTCTTTTTCAGACTGGTTACTAGATTATTTAATTGTCAGGAAAACATTGCAACTACTGATTTTAATTGATTAAGTTAATAAAATATGGAATAATCTTTTCTCACTGAAACTTCCTCTGCCTAGTCTAGGTTATTTTAATTTCTTGATCAAATCTGCATTTAAGCCTGGCTTGAGTACTGTCAGAGCTGGAAACCCCAGGCAGCCATCTCTGCTTTGACTTTATTGAACTACAAGAATTTTATTCATCTAACATTTTTAAGATTCCGAGACCTGTAACTGGTGAGCAGCAAGACTGGTGCTTGTTAATACGAATGGACATGTAGTCCACTGGTAGAAAGTGGGCACATTAGCAGGTTAGGTAAAACTACCCCAGGAAGTAAATATAAAGACACATATCTTGTCATCTTTATCCACATTTTTTTTCCTGCTTTATCTCTGAAATTGTTCCCAGCTAGGTTTTGTAGCCAGCCATTAGTGATTTGTCAAAGGCTACCAATTGCAAATTATTTTCTATTCAGATTCTGGATTACTATTTTTAATGCATAAATTGGGTAAAGGAAGGGGAGAAATGTTGAGGCAGGAGAGAGCAGATTTCAAGTGCAGGCCAAGTTCAACAGTGAATATGATGGAAATGTGAGATTGCATGGGGGCAATGACCACACAGGAGTAAGGCAAGACTATGTTGTTCATTTAATAAAGAGTGAATCTATCTGAAAAAAGCATTTGGCTGTTATTGGTATTTTATTTTTTCTTGGATTTCCTAATTCATTTCCTTGGGAAATAATCATTGACATCCAACTCTGCCTCTTTTCCAAGTTGTTGTCTCATTTAAGTTCCATTATAAAATTATCACTTTCCAATGATTTAATATGTGCTTAAATTTTTAAAATGTTACTCATTTTCATATAATCATTTATTGAACACTATCTGCATAGAAGACCACAAAATTAGTTCATTCTCAATTTCCATAATTCAGTAGTATTTTTAAGCTAATTTCTTCTGGACATAAGAAGTTGATAGTTGGCTGATTTTTTAGCTTTGCTTCAACTCTGCTTAGTTTTGTACTCAGTCTAAAATGAGTATAAAATTTATGTGCTCATAAATTCAAATGTAAACTTCAAATTACTCAATTTCAGATCAACTCAGTTTATAAAACAGTTTGCTTTCAAATTCTTTAGTCTTAATAACTTAGGTTAGAGAGATCATACTTTCAAAATTTATTACAAAGCTACAGGAGTAAGGACAGTGTGATCCTGGCATAATTATAGGCAGGTTGATGCTATACACACACACACACACACACACACACACACACACACACACACAAACACACACAGAAACTATATTTCAGGCTCTATTTTTTAATAAAGTTAAACCAGTAAGTATTTCATACTATCTGCTACCATCTCTCAGTTTAATTTTTCCACATGCACATTCTAATCAGATTGCACCTTGCATATCTATTACTTCTTATGGCACTGTGGAGATTTGAAAGGTAAGTAATTTTATTTTTTATTATATTATATATACTGTTTCTTTACTATATAAGTTAATAGAACAATATTGAGAATCTAGAAATAAACCTTCTCTTTTACAGTAAATTAATTTTCCATGATGCCAAGACTACTCATTGAAAAATGTTTTTCAATAAATGGTGATAGGGCAACTGCGACAAAGAATAAAGGCGGGCTCCTGATGCAACATATATGCAAAAATTAACACAAAACGGATTAAAGAACTTAATGTAAGGGATAAAACTGTAAAAGTACCAGAAAAAAATATAAATCTTTCTGACCTTTGGTTCGGCAATGGTTTCTTAGGTATTACATCAGATGCATAAGAACAAAAGGAAAAAAAATAGATATATTGTATCAAAATTTAAAATGTTTGTGCTTCAAGGGGCACTATTTAAAAAGTAAAGCATTAACTAGGTGTGGTGGTGCACACCTGTAATCCCAGTTACAGGGGAGGCTGAGGCAGGAGAATCGCTTGAACCTGGGAGGCGAGGTTTCAGTTAGCAGAGATAGCGCCTTTGCACTCCAGCCTGGGCAACAGAGTGAGACTCCGTCTCAAAAATAAATAAATAAATATAAATATAAATAAATAAAAATTAAAAAGTAAAACATGATTTACAGAGTGGAAGAAAATATTTTTAAACCGTATTATCTGATCAGAACTTCTATCCAGAATATAAAATTAATACAACCCAATTTATTATTTTTATTTATGTTTGTTTTTATACCTTTGAGCTAGCAAAAGTCAATGGTTTTGAAGGGTACTTGCATATAAACATTAAATGGTAAATTTAGTCAAAATAATTTGCTGCTACTCATCACAGTTTTATAAGTAGTCTGAGTCACATGTGGGGACATTGTGATGGTTAACATTAAGTGTCAAATTTACTGGATTGAAGGTGCAAAGTATTGTTTCTGGGCATATCTGGGAGTTTCATGGTATTGCCAGAAGAGACTAATATTTCTGTCAATGGCCTGGGAGAGGAAGACACATTCTCCGGAAGACCCACCCACACCATGGGTGCACATCATCCAAGCTGCTGCCAGCATGACTCAAAAACAGCAGACAGATGAAGGTAGAATGAGCAGACTTGCTGAGTCTTACTGCCTTAATTTTTCTCCTGTACTGGATGCATCCTGCCCTCGAATATCAAACTCCAAGTTCTTCAGCTTTTGGACTTTTGGACTTACACCAGTGGTTTGCCAGGGGCTCTCAGGCCTTTGGCCACAGAGCACTGTTGGCTCCCCCACTTTTGAGGTTCGGGGACTCGGACTGGCTTCTTTGCTCCTCAGCTTGTGGATGGCCTATGGTGGGACTTTATCTTGTGATTGTGTGAGTCAATTCTCCTAATAAACTCCCCTTCATATATAAATGTACCCTTAGTTGTGACTCTGTAGAGAACCTTGACTAATACAGACATAACCTAGATATACTCTAGATTATTATGGATTAGAAACTTAGAAAAATCTTAAATTACTATAGATTATAATATATAGACATATGCTACAGATAGATTCAATCACTCTATTTAAGACATAACCATATGCTATCATTAATAGTAGTGAAAGAAACAGAATTAATTTGATTTAGGACTGTTTAGATTGTAATTGGTTATAATTCTTAAGTAGATTACTACATTGATACAATATGTTTTGGAAAGGAAAGCTTAATGATAAGCAAATACAGAAAATTTCAGACAAGACATAACTCCATTAACAATTATTTAACAAAACTCATAGAGCTATAAACATTAATACATGTATTTATTAGTAATAATTGCATAGGCTGGCTTGAGTGCATTCATATTTATAGCTATTTGATCAAAACCTTGTTAATTTCTTTGTTCCTTCTTGACTCCCACTGCTTCACTTGGCTAACCTTAAAAAAGTAATGATAACAGGATAAAGGCTTAAAGTGAATTCGTGTGGAATTAATATACACAATGTATTTTGGTTTTAATAAGATATTTAATAGAACCCCAAAACACTGTCAACAAACAAAGAAATTTTTGATAAATGGCCATTATTTTTTAAGAGAGATGTGTCAGTGGCTTCTACCTTAGGTACAAATATTGTTATTATTTTGATCAAATTTTATTTAAGGTTATAAAGTGCTTTTAGAAAGCTATACAAATTTCATTTATTCTATTTAAGATTACTAAATATAATAAATTATAAACAACAGGCATGAACATTAAATTTGGTAATGAGAGGTGAAGCCAACTGGACTTCCTGGGTTGAGTGGGGACTTGGAGAACTTTTTTGTCTAGCTAGAGGATTATAAATGCACCAATCAGCATTCTGTAAAAACACACCAATCAGCACTCTGTGTCTAGCTAAAGGTTTGTAAATGCACCAATCAGTACCCTGTAAAAATACATCAATCAGCACTCTGTGTCTTGTTAAAAGATTGTAAATGCACCAATCAGCACTCTGCAAAAATGCACCAATCAGCACTCTGTGTCAAGCAAAAGGTTTATAAACGCACCAATCAGCACTCTGTAAAATGGACCAATCAGCACTCTGTAAAATGGACCAATCAGCAGTCTGTAAAATGGATCAATCAGCAGGATGTAGGTGGGGCCAAATAAGGGAATTAAAAGCTGGCCACCCCAGCCAGCGATAGCAACCCACTTGGGTCCTCTTCCCCTCTGTAGAAGCTTTGTTCTTTCACTCTTGGTAATAAATCTTGCTGCTGCTCACTCTTTGTGTCCACACTACTTTATGAGCTGCAGCACTGCGAGGATCTGCAGCTTCATTCCTGAAGTCAGCGAGACCACTAACCCACCAGAAGGAAGAATCTCCAGAGACATCTGAACATCTGAAGGAACGAACTCCAGACACATCATCTTTAAGAGCTGTAACACTCACTGCGAGGTTCTGTGGCTTCATTCTTGAAGTCAGCAAGACCAAGAATCCACCGGAAGGAATAAATTCCAGACACAGTAATATTCACTGTGATGTTCAAGTTGAAACAAACAGGATATTCTTTAATGACTACTGAAATATATAAATGTGCATGTCTTCCACATCCAAACTCCCTTCTCTAAGTAGCGGACCTCACTTCTACAGAGTACATACTTATATTCATGCTTATACTATGTGTGCCCATTCTTCTTGTCATAATAGCTATTTTGATAAAAATAAAAAAAAAATTGTATTCAGTTTTCTATTTTTAACAAATGAAATCCTAAGAAGTTAATGAAGAAGGCATGATAAAAAACCTAGTAAATGTATTTATTTAACTAAAAGTTCAAAATAGACCAATATCTTATCACTGCATTTGAATCTAATATTTTCCTAGATTAACCAGAAAAGAAAATATCCAAATCAAGATTGTGGAATGGCCCCACCATCATCATATCTTACTGAGAACATTTTTTCTGTGTTTTAAAATAGTGTTTTAAGAGTCAAATAAAATAGAGCCTAAATTACATTGAATATCTTTTAAAAATCATTGCATGGAGAATAAATGGAATGGGTGGAAATCTAAAATTATTATCCAGCTCTACTGGGGAATTGAGCCCAGGGATTTTCATTCATTATTTTCATTTAGCTGATACAATTCTGGACTTGAAATCAATATTGTAATTGCATAAGACAAATTCAGGGAAAGAGTTGGTTTATTTTGCACAAAGAATGGTGAGAAATGCTGAAGATTGAAGGCAATGGCTAATTTCATGTGAAAATTACCACCCAAAATTCTTCATATGCTTGTCTGTATCCTTCTGTATAGAAGTGGAGTCTATTATTTTACCTTTAAATCTAGACTGGATTGTGATGTGCTTGTACTGGTGAATGTGGAAAATGCGACATTGTGCTAATTTGTTCTTAAGCACTTAATAGGCCTTCCCAAAAAGTAGAATAAAATATGGAGAGCAACAAGACAGTAAAGAGGAGAAAAAAGAACAGAGCCTCAGTGAAGGCCAAATCAAAAGAATGGCTGAAAGAACATCTGATAAATAAAGACAAAAAGGTAAGACCAGAAATCAAAAAAGCAAAGTTTAAAATAGAACAAAATATGCAATGGTATGGGGGAAGAAATAATTAATGTAAAAATCGGGATTATAAAATTGCTATTAAGTGTGGCAGTTAATTTATTCATTCAATATATACGTATTGACCACTCTATATAGAACTCACTGTTCTAGATTTGGAGTAAAAAGGGACTAAAGTAGACTTGTTGATTTCAAATCATTTGGTAAGAAATAAGAAAGGATATTTATAACCTCAACAAAAAACCTGTTACCTGAGTGACAGGAGAGAAGGTGACACATCTGTAGGTGGAAAAAATGAAATTACTTAGGAAGACTGTAAATGCAGATCTTTCATTCATGGTGATTGATGATTGACTATCAGGAGATTGAACTACCAAATAGTTAGAAGGTGATTGACATTTTAAATGAAATGTATTTTCTATAATTTTGTTTGTAGAAATTTGAACATGAAAATACAATGTGGGGGATGGGGGAGAAGAAGATTAAAGATGAATGTGAAAGATGGTTAATTGATGGAGTAAGATCCCAAAGATTGTGTTACATGCTATTTGGAGGGATGAAGCATCACTGCTTGAAGCATCAAATAATATAAAATTTACTTAAATGTAATTTGATTAATTTAGTCATTATTTCTGGCTAGAGCAATAAGGACAAATTTACAGAGTAGGTAATATACATTGCTTTAAAATTGGTTAAGATTTGAATAAATAAACAAAAAATGACAACTTGGCTATTCAAATCAAAAGAAAAATGTTAATCTATTTAATAAATGCTGCTACCTCAGTTGGTTAACTATCCCAAAGAAAATCAAGTTAGGCTCTTATATTACTCATCACACACACAAAACAGATTAAAGCTTTATACTCACAATGTAGAAATAAGTCTGTAAAGGATAATAAATGTATAAATGAGGTGAGTGAGTAAATTGTAAGAGAGAAAAATAACAAAAAGTAATAGAAAATTTATTAAAACTGGGTGATAAAGTAATTGTAAACAATGAATGTGTGTGTTTTTGTGTGTTTGTAGGTATTCACTCACACAAACACACACATATTTAATAAGAGATATTGGGAAAACATATATGCAAGATATATGACCAAAAATTCAGTGATAATAAATAATATTATTTAAGAGATACTGTGTTTTTGAGAGTAAATATTAAAAAGTATGAAGGAATCAGACCAGATTATTTATTATGATCAATTTAAAAAGAAAAGGTGAGATTATTAACTTTTATAAAATGTATATTTACATTAGTTTCCTAATTTGAATGACTATAAGTTATTCTGGTAAGTTTGAATATTGATAGAATTTTTTAAGTAAGACAAAATACATAGCAGTGCCATTTAATGGAACTGTATGAGGAAATATATAGTATTAGAAGGTTGAGAATGAGCATTGAGGAAACAGTGACTATGTCAGTTTCCCTGGAGAAAAAAGCCAATTTAAACAGAGAGTGAACAGTAAGTCTAGAAGCTCAGACCCAATGAAAGACAGAATTCAATTTCATGCAAATTAATCTTTTTTTTCTTTGTAGGCTTTTGGTAACCCATAGAAGAGATATGAAATAATCAATGAAATTATTTAAGAAGATCATCTGGCAGTGGTGTACAGATATATTTGAGTAAGATAATACACACCAGTGAGATGAAGTGGGAAGCAAGAACAATTGCTCCCACATGAGAGGTGACAAAGAGCATTATTTTTCTGTAATATTTAGTGTATTGTATCAACTGAAATTGTTTACCTTACTAAATTGTGAATGGCTTTTTAATTTCTTCCCAAATTTACTTTTAGTAACAGAACAATGAATGGCATATTGATCCATGATTTATTCAAGTCTTCTAACTCAACTAGAGCCTGAATTTTCATACTGTTTTTGGCAGGGATGACTGTCATCATAATTTTGCAAAATAATGCTTAAAAATGAAAATCCAAAACCTAGCTACAATTGTTTTTGAAGTTTGTCAGTACTGTTCTGTGATAATTCTGTGAAGGAAGATAAACTCAGCTTATGAAAAAAGAAGAAAGGAATTGAGCTATTTAATCTTCTTATACTGATAATTTCAAGGTGTGATAATTCTTTACATTGTGTGCACCTACTACATTCACATGACTAGGCTTAGACATACTTGAGTATTTCAGTAAAAATGAAGTTCATATCACAATAGGTGTCTGTTTTGTGACCAAGATTATACTTTTATTTTACCTTTCAATACATATTGTGTATCTTCCATATTTAGACTATCAGATGGTTATTTTAGCACAATATACACTTGGAATGTTCATGTGTCTATTTTTCATACCTTATGTCTAGGTTATGTTCACAGACAAATGCATTAACAGTGGAAGCTGCTGGAAAGATTTTCCATTCATAGATTTTAATGAGAAAGGATGAAAAATCAAAGTAGTTTTAAGGATTAAGCAAAGGATTGGGTGTGTATTGTATTAGAAAATCTTACTGATTTGCATATAAAATATAGGATTTAGCTTGGTGTACATATATGTATAATAAATATATGTAATAAAGAATAACAGAAAATGTTTCCACTCTTATAAATGCAAAAATAGAGAGAGAACATCTGGTAGAGAGAATAATTATATTAGTATTCATCACATTATAATATTTATAATAAAGTATGCATTCTAACAATTTATTTGATTCTAGAAACCTACATTTGTTAGTGGCAGGAATTATACAGCAAGAAAATTAGTATATTTTAGATAGTGAGTTTTTTTGCTATACTTCAGGGATGTGAAGGAGTCTTTTGTGTTTTACCACAGACCTTATGGAAGAATAGGAAACTTAAATTTGAGCCTCTTCTCCTTTTCTTTTCTTTCTTTCTTTCTTTTTTTTTTTTTTTTTTTTTTTTGAGATGGAATCTCGTTCTGTTGCCCAGGCTGGAGTGCAATGGCATGATCTCAGCTCACTGCAACCTTCGCCTCATGGGACCAAGCAATTCTCCTGCCTTAATCTCCCAAGTAGTTGGGATTACAGATGCATGCCACCGCACCCAGCTAATTTTTTTTTTTCAGTAGAGATGGGGTTTCACCATGTTGGTCAGGCTGGTGTTTAAACCTCTGACCTCAAGCAGTCCTCCTGCCTTGGCCTCCCAAAGTCCCAGGATTCATGCCAGATGTCTACTCACTGTAAATAACAATATATACTATACTCATACAGAAATTCTTACATGTCAGATCAATAAAATACTTGAATATCATGGTGCTTTTTCTGTGCTCTTTGGACAAATAACTTGGAAAAGTTAATATTTCTCCTGATGGGAACAAATATAGACTGTACATTTAATAGCCTTTAAGATGAATGGAAAGGTTTGGCTCTTATACATCATTTTTATATAGAAACCCAAAATTGATTTACAATCTTATTTTCATTGTCCTAAAGATACTAAATTGAATAGTTACCATTCATCTATACCTAAAATGTTAAACATGAGAATTAATGGACTTGAGATGAGATTGGTACAAGAATAAATTGATATTTAATCATGCATATGTAATGAAAAACATAGTTATATTTCAGTCACTTATTTTCACTAATACTCTCATAATCTCAATTCCAGGTTCCGTTTGTGAAGTTCAAGGAGTTAACTTCAAAGCACTTGTTATTGCATAAAACCCTGTCCCCCAGGGAAGGGGTGGAATGTATATCCAGTAAAACATTATTTAAGTACTCTGCTAGCTACTTTAAATGCAAGTTCTCATTCACTTTTCATAACAATACTGAAAAACAGAAGATTTACTTTATATTTTATATATGAGGAACTAAGATTTAAAGAATTAATTCTCCAAGGACATATGATTAGAAAGTATTGAAATCTTATTTTAAATCTTGTCATTCTCATATTAAAATATATTCTCTGAATTTCACCTAAAAACAATGGAACTTAAACATTTTAAGCTATGTAACCTATGGGAAAAATACAAAAACTATTAATGGTCATAGAAAAGAAGGTAAAGTGATTCTGTAAAATGCATGTGTAACCATATTTGATCTTCCTAATTGTAGCAGATAAATACAATTTATTAGTGTTTAATGTGTTTGAAACATTTATTAAAATATAAACTATTTTAATATTTTGAATGGTAACCTGTATTATAGAAACCTTTTGAATATAGTATCAAGTATTACCTTTAAATTTGTAGCTGAGCTCACAATGAAGAGGTTGAAATTTATAGGTACAATAAGAAACAAGGAAATTGAAGAAGAACAATTGAGTTTAACACATACAGAGACAAGTGTCTAGACTTTGGCCTTCATGAGGTCAGAGCTGTTGCTGAGATACTCACAATAGTCTGAAATCCTTGATGGGATATAGAGTTATGAAACAAGCAACTATAAAATAAATCTAGTCCATGAAAAGGAAAGAACACATAAAATTTTGATTGCCCTGCCTAGACAATAAATATGGGGGGAAAAATAAATGAAAGAAAAATAATAAGGAATCAATGGAATTATAACTATGATTCCTTTGAAGGTGTGTCTAAAGTGGAATTGTAATTCAAATTTAAAACTAACATTTTAGGAAAAGAACTAATTCTAAGTTATAGTTATCTAAGACAATAAGCTGACTAAAAGAAGCACACTAACTCCAAGAAGGTAGAAACATGGTGTAGGCTGGTCTATTGATGGAGTCACCCATAAGAAGGTCCACTTGAAGATGAACTTACAATCAAAATTTATAAAAATGTGACGAAAAATCACTCAAGCAAAAGTTGACTGAAGATTATAAATACATTAATATAAATGTATTAATAATATAAATGTTATAATAAATATAAGACAATACCTGAAGATTATGAAAGATTATCATACATATGTGAAAAGAAAAAATAACTTTTTATAATATGATGTAATAAAAGAAATGACATTATCAATGAGTAGTAAAGAGGCATTTCTAGATGAAGAATACTTTATCATCATAAAACGTTCAATTGACTAGCATAAAATAATAATTATAAATTTGTATGTACAACTTCAAAAGCATAAATCAAAATTGAAAAATACAAATCTATAGTATTGGTGGGAAATTTTGAACTCCACTCTCAGTAATAAAAGAAAATTCACAGGATTTTCAAAAACTGATAATCTACAACAATGTATAAAAACTTGATTTGGTCTCTAGCTCCAAAAAAATTCCCTTGGTATTATAAAATAGAAACTGGATTATTTTTAGAGGCACACACAATATTTGCTAAAATTGACAATATGTGACCTATAAAGCAAATCTAAAAATTTTTCAAAGATTGAGATCACTCAAATAAAACTTATTACCATTCATGGTAGGGACAAACTTTATCTCTTTCAAAAAGGAGGAGGTAGAAGAAGAGGCAGCAAGAAAAATAAATAAAATAGTTTTAGATTTTAACACATTGGAGACTACAAAGCACAATACTGTGATTATCCCCAAGAAAAGGAAAAACTAAGTAAATGATAAGACACCAAAAGCTATTTGGTTTTTACTTTAAAAAAATTGTGTTATAGAACAAAATACATAAACATACAACACATAGAAATCCCAGGGACATGGATGGAGCTGGAAACCACCATTCTCAGCAAACTACCACAAGAACAGAAAATCAAACATGGCATGTTTTCACTCATAAGTGGGAGTTGAAGAATGAGAATACATGGACATAGGGAGCGAAAAATCACACACCGGGGCCTGTCGGGAGCTGGGGGTCTAGGGGAGGGATAACATTAGGAGAAACGCCTAATGTAGGTGACGGGTTAATGGGTGCAGCAAACTACCATGGCACGTGTATACCTATGTAACAAACCTGCACATTCTGCACATGTAACCAAGAACTTAAAGTATAATAATAATGATACTAATAATAAATTATACAGTAAACAAACAAACAAACAAACAAAAAACAAACAAGAAATCCCAGGCACTCTATGGCAACCTGGTTTGGACAAGGTAATACATATTACTTTCAAAGAGGCTGATATGGCTGGAAGTAGAGGGGCAGAGTTTGAATTTTCAACAAGTACCATTATGTCTTTGCTGAGTACCAAAACATACATGTATACTATGAAATTTCATGTGGTGGAGCAAACAAGGACCAGGGAGATGTTAGCTGAACAGTTTCCAGTGTTCCAAAGGAAGAAAATATATGTGAATTCTGAATAGTCAAATTGGAAAATCCTCATTAATCATTCAGGGCATTCAACAGAGTCATCATAACCACAGCTTGGCTGTGACGCTAAATCAGCACAAGCAATTAAGCTGCTCTACACTGTTGTGATAAAGTTCAAAACAAACTTCTTTAAAAGAGTAAAATTCATTTTAGTTACCTGCCTTCTTAAACAATGCCAAACACTCTTTAAAGAAATAAAACAAAAACCAGACAAAGTGTATTCAATCATTTACCTTGGATAGATGTTAAGTTTGTCTTCACTTTTTTACACTGTACAGACACTCTTCGAATTTCGGGGCGGGGAGTGGTTATGTACCAGTAAATTCATTATTAAGTTGAAGTATAGTGAGTCAAAAATGTATTTAAATACCTGGCTAATCCCATTTTAAAGTGGAAAAATTATAAGTCAAAGGACTATAAGTCAGGGACTGTCTATATACATTACTTCAATAATTATCTTTATACAAATGCATTCAAGTACTTAATTTTGTTTTGTGAGATAGATGTTAGAATATTAGTATTTCCAGCACCTAATAAAATTAATAGATATGTCAAAACTGGAAAATGTAACCCAACGCATATGTATATCACAAAGACACATGTACTCGTGTGTTTCTCACAGAACTGTTCACAATTGGAAAGTCAGGGAATCAACCTAAGTGTCCATCAGTAGATCACTGGATTATGGAAATGTGGTGCATATATATCACAGAATACTACACAGTCATAACAAAGAATAATTATGTATACTATGGAATACTAAACAGCCAGAATGAAGAATTACATTGTTTGCAGCAACATGGACAGAGCTGGTGGCCGTTATGCTAAGTGAAATAACTCAGAAAATCAAATAGCAGATATTCTTACTTATAAGTAAATGGGACCTAAACGATGGACATACATAGACATAAAGTTAGAAATATTAGATACCAGGGATTTCAAAAGTAGGGAGGATGGGATAGTTGAAAAATCATCTACTGGGTATGGTGTTCACTATTTGGGTGATAGGTACGCCAGAAGACCAAACTTTAACATGTGATATATTCATGTTACAAACCTGCACATGTACTCCCTGAATCTACAATTCTTAAAAAATTGGGAAAATATGCCTC
The DNA here is from genome assembly GCF_024542745.1 of Macaca thibetana thibetana. Lineage (NCBI taxonomy): Eukaryota > Metazoa > Chordata > Mammalia > Primates > Cercopithecidae > Macaca > Macaca thibetana. The sequence goes on from NC_065578.1 coordinate 172,275,164, forward strand.
CCATCCTCCTTGCATGTTTTAATGCCCTGATTAAATACAAGTGTGTATACACGTGAATACACACACACACATATACACACATCTATACAAATACCTATATAAAAATTATAAAAAATAGGACGGGCGCGGTGGCTCATGCCTGTAATCCCAGCACTTTGGGAGGCCGAGGCGGGCGGATCACGAGGTCAAGAGACTGAGACCATCCTGACTAACACGGTGAAACTCCGTCTCTACTAAAAACACAACAAATTAGCCAGGCGTGGTGGCGGGCTCCTTTAGTCCCAGCTACTCGGGAGACTGAGGCAGGAGAATGGCGTGAACCTGGGAGGCAGAGCTTGCAGTGAGCTGAGATAGCACCACTGCACTCCTGCCTGGGCGACAGAGCGAGACGCCGTCTAAAATACTACTACTACTACTAATGATAATAAAATAATAAAAATAAATAAAAAATAAAATCATAAAAAAATAATTATTTGCCTCTTATTAAAACAACAAATATGCATTGAGGAAACCTTGAAAAGGGTAGCGATCAATAAATATAAATAAATGCAGAGACATCTCTTGTTCAGGAACAGTGCACTCATTGTTAAATGACAATTATTTCTAATCATCTATAGATTGAGCAGAATCCCAAATTCTCAGCAAAGATATCAACAAGCTACTTATAAACTTGGATTAGATGACATAAGACTGAAGAAGAACTAAATAAGAACTTACACATATGATATGAATACTTTCTTTGACCGTTAAGTATAATATCCACTCTACATCACCTATAGGTTCTATTGTAGATGCCTTTTATCAGTTTGAAAAAATTCACTTCTATTCCAAGAATTCCAGAAGTTTTCATAAGTTGACTGGATTTTGTCTAACAATTGTTTTGAATCTATTGAAATGATGTCTTTTTGTCTTTTGATCGGTTATGTAGTGAGCCACATTGGCTCATTTTTACTGTTGAAAAGAAAACAGAAACAGAATATCAAATAACTCATGTTTTCACTATAAGTGGGAGCAAAACAACATATACACATAGACATACAGAAGGCAATAAGAGACACTGGAGACTCCAAAAACGGGGTAGGATGGAAGGGAGGTGAGTGCTGAACAATTACCTATCAGGTGCAATGTTCATTATTTGGGTGCTGGGTATGCTACAAGTCCAGACTTTACTACTACACAATATATCCATGTAACAAAACTAAATTTTTACCCCCTAAATCAATAAAAGTATATTTAAACAAAGAAATCAAACAAACAATATAGTAGACATAATGGAATTAGCAGTAAAACACGTTAAAGCAGTTATAATAATGTTAAAGTACATAAAGCAACACAAAAGAATAGTAAGGAGAAGATTGCAACATATACAAAATAACGTAAATTAGAGATAATACAATCTTTGAAATAGAATGTCTCTGGTTGTAATTAACAACAGTCTAAACACAATATTTTTCAATGAAAAAGTAAATAGTGTAGTTGAAAATTAGCAATAAAAATTGCCTAGAATTAAAAAATAGGGCAAATAAACAAAAAATTCTCCGGAGTTTTAATGATCAATGTGTAAGTTGCATGTAAATTTAATTTCAGGAGGGAAGAAATAGAAAACTAGGAAATGCTAGTTGAAAACCTTCCAACATGAATGAAATATATAAACAATGAAATCCAAGAGGTTCAATGTATTTCAAGCAGAATAAGCACAAAAAATTGCATACAAAGACACTTTATAAGTAAATTCCACCAAATCAGTGATAATTTGGATGTTAAGAAAAACATCTTAAAACAGCCACAGAAAGAGTTACTGATATAAAGAGGATTAAAGATGTTTAATGTGACATCAGATTTCTGATTAGAACCTATGAAAGCTAAAATACAAAGGAATGATATACTTAAAACACTGAGAGAAAAAATAAACTGCTAACCTACACAGAGTGAAGCAGATCCATTTTCAGAAAAACAAAAGCTGGGGAAATTTGTCATCAGGCTATATGCATTACAAGAAATGTTAAAACAACTTTTTTAGTTAGAATAATATCAAATGGAAACTTATATCTATAGAATGGAATAAAAAGGACCAGAAATAGTAAATGTGTGGGTAACTAAAAATGCTTTCTTCTCGCATTTTTAATTTAAACATAATAACTGAGCCTTTACACTAAAAATATTAATACTTTATTTCATGTTTTATCAAAGAAGTACAAGCAAATTATTTGAGAACAACAAACAACAGATGAATTCCATATATACTTTGGCAAGGCTTCTATGTTATATGCAGTGTAATATAATAGTACTTCAAGATGGACAGTAATAAGTTAAAGTTCTATGTTGTGAATCCAAGAGCAACCACTAGAAATAATATTATTAAGCAAAAATGGCACTAAAAATATTCAATCTAATTGAAGATGAAAACAGTAAGTCAATAAACTCATTTATAAAACTCAAAATACATCAGAAAAAATGAAAAAGAAACTAAAAAGTACAAATAGAAAACAAATGGTAACATAAATAATTTAAAGCCAATCATATCGTTATACTAAATATAAAATGGCTGACTACTTCAATTAAAAAGAGAGATTGACACATTATGCAAGAGAAAGAAGTGACATCCAACTCTATATTATCTATGAGAAACTGACTTGAATATAAAGACATATATAGGTTGTAAGTCAATAAATAGGAGAAAATATACCATACAAGCTAGCATAACTATATTAATATAAAGTAGAATTCTGAACAAGAAATATTACCATGGGGAAAGAAAAGCATTTCCTAATGAGAGTGACAAACTGATTGAGATAATTTGATAATTGTAAATGCGTGTGCATCTAATAAATGAAATTGAAACTACATGAAGAAAAAGTGGCCTAACAATTACTCATAAAATGAGTAAAAGTATTGAAAAGTTGGACAACACTATCAACCAACTTGTCTTAACTAATATTTATAGAAAAATCCACCAGTCATATTTTTTTCAATGTGCATAAAACATTTACCATGGTAGACCAATTTCTTTGTCTTTAAAAATGTATCAATAACTTTCAAATATCAAAATCATACAAAATGTGTTTACCAATCATAGCAGAATTAAACCAGAACAGATAATAGAAAAATACTGGGTCAGATATTAGGAATTAAATGACACACTACTGCATGATTCATATGTCAAAAAATAACATCAGAAATTATAAAATATAATTTTATATGTTTTATTAAAAAGTGTTTTGTAGCAAACACACAAATATAATATGTCAAAATTATGATTTCCTAACAGTGCTTATGCAGAAATTTATAGATAAAATGCTTATAATCATAAATGAATTAAGGTCTACAATCAATGAGTGAAATTTTCTCTTTATCAAGTTGCAAAAGCATCCAAAATAAGTATAATTCAGGATGCAATAAATATTTGAAATAAATAGAATATAAATTGAACCAATAATAGAGAAAATCAATGAAACAAAAAAAATTAAATTGAAGCAATTAGAAAATATAATTAACCCTTAGGTAGACTATTTAGTGAAAATATATATAACAAAAAGACTTCTAATATCAGGTAAGAAAGAGGAGAAACACTCCCAATCTTAAATACATAAAAAGAATGACATATTGTAAACAATTTTATGCCAACATATTTGCCACTTTTTATGAAAAAGACAAAATTCCTGTACAAAAAGTAATTCAAAAAATAAAATCTGAATAATCATAAATAAATTGCAAAGTTTAACTTACAATAAAAAACTTTCTCACAAAGAAACTTTCAGTTACATATAGTTTCCCTGACAATTTTTATCAAATGTTTCTCAAAGTTACACACACTTTCAGAAAATAGTGGAAGGTGGTACACTTTTCATCTTGTTAGAGAGCCAAGTATAATCTGAATCCCAAAACCTGACAGAGACATTACAAAAAGGGAAATATCAATATTTCTGACTTCACGGAGCTATATCTTAATAGGCAGGTTGAAAAATATATCTAATCTCAGTACTATTTTACCCTGTTCTTTCTGAATAATAAAGCTACACCAAATTAATCTATACTACAGTGAGATAAAACTAAATTACATTTGAAGATCCCTTTATTAGGTTCCTATGTTAGGCAGAATAATGGCTAACATTCTAATTCATGAAATATATATATACCCAATCTAATTCCTGAAACTTATATATACACATTCTAATTCCCAAAACTTACATATACTCAAAATATACAAGATATACATAAATTATGTATCTGTGTCTGTGTGTGTGTTTTTGTGTGTGTGTGTGTAAACATGCATGGCAAAATGTGATCAAAGTAAGGATCCTGCAATGGAGAGATTAGGTTGGATTATTAGAGGGAGTTGGGGGCCAATGTAATTACAAGGGTAATTATAAATGACAGATGGAAAAAGCAGGGTCAAAGTCACAAAAGGAGATATGATGATGGAAGCAGAGGTCAGACTGAACAAAGGAATGTGTGCAGCCTCTGGAAACTGGAAAGGGCAAGAAATTGAATTCTCCCCTAGATCCTCTGCAATAAATGTAACCCTGCCAATAATTTGGTTAAAACCCATTGAGACATATTTTGGACTTCTGACCTTTTTTATCGTAAGATAACAAATGTGTGAGGTTTTAAAACAGTAAATTTGTTATAGCAACAACGTAACAGCAGCAATAGGTAATTAATAGAGTTACAATCAGAACCAGGCATTCCATGGTTTATAAAATATTATTTTAAGGTTCCCAAGGAAAGCCTAAATATTTTTCATTAAAAAAACATAGAAAACTGTACCTGGGTATTGCCCCTCACTAAGCAACAATAAACACCCAACCTAACACCCAACATCTAACTTCATTGTGTTGATAACCACTATATTTGTTCTAAACTTTTAAACAAAAAGTTTAAATATAGAGTCTTAAAAACATAAAAATTTATTTGTCTAATATGCATTAAAGATAGTCTCATAGAGAAATAAGAATAACTAAAAATGAAAGAATTTATGATTTTTAAAAGAAAAATTGTGTTTCTATACCATTTCAGTAATAATTCATACTACCCTAATATTTGGTTACTAAAATGTTTTATTATATTTTGTTAAAAAAATCTAGTGAAAGGGCTCCAACCAAATAATATATGATAATGCTAAGCCTCCAACAATGATTGTTGTGCTGTAATTCTAGGGTTATCACCTATGGAATTAGGTGTTGTGTGCAGTTTTTCCCCTATGACAGTTGAAAGGATAGTTGAATCTTAGGTATACAAAAATGCCAGGTGGGTGACATTAATTTTCCCTCAAATCTAATATAACACAGGTTTTAAAGATCTAGATATATAGAAGAAGAAAGAAGAAGAAGAAGAAGAAGAAGAAGAAGAAGAAGAAGAAGAAGAAGAAGAAGAAGAAGAAGAAGAAGAAGGAGGAGGAGGAGGAGGAGGAGGAGGAGGAGGAGGAGGAGGAGGAGGAGGAGGAGGAGGAGGAGGAGGAGGAGGAGGAGGAAGAGGAGGAGGAGGAGGAGGAGGAGGAGGAAGGTAAATAGGTAGATAGACAGATGGTAAATAGAAGACGTGATAGATAGATATAGATGATAGATAGATAGATAGATAGATAGATAGATAGATAGATAGATAGATAGATAGATGATAGATAGATAGATAATACATAGAAAGATAGAATAAATGGTAATTGGGAATGAATATTTTATTCATAAAACACTTATAGCTGTCTGAATTACTTGTTTTTGTATATGGAATAGTTTCACGAAAGAGCTATTCTCAGCCTTTCATTACAATAACACTTTGAACTGGCTGTTCAAATACATTTACAACTCAAGTGAATATTGTCCGGTACAACTCTATTAATTCAACAGATATTAACAAGATACTATGTATTTGTAAAGCATACTGGTAGGTTTTGAGAATATAATGATGATTATACCTCCCATCAGTGATCTTGAATTTCAACTTTCACATGTAGTACTTATCTTGGAAATTCCATACCTAGAAAATAGTGGTCAAGTGTAGAGAAGCATCTAATAAATATCCTGTGTATGTTTTAAAATGAAACTCATTTATAGCGATAGAGAGTTACAGAACACCTAAGAGGAATCCACATTACTGAATGTCATTTGTTAAGGACATGGAAAACAATAAAGCTTCATCAAATATGTGACCTCTAGAAAAACACAAAATTCTTATAGCTCTATGGAAATTATCTGTGAATCAAATAACCAGTGGAATCTAGTTATTTTAAAACCTTTCCATTGAGTATGCTTATTTGTTTATCTCCTCAGTGTATTTTCTGTGGGCTTCCTGTTGCAAAAATATCATAGCAATGATTTGCCTTCAGACTAAAATATTGAACTGGAAACATTCTCACAATCCACTCTATTTCTAAATTGCTGTTGACATTTATGTACTTGGCATACATAATTGCCCTAATCTCTTTCTAGACCTCCTAAATGTCCTGCTGGACTAAACTGAATTTAAAAGACAGAGACTTTAAACACTACTGTGATTCTTCACAGGTTTGCATTGACACCATTATTGCCTGATACAATATTTTTGATAGCCTATTTATTTCATTAAATATATTTGACAGTTTTATTTTGTAACACCGTAGAATTATGATTTAAACAAATTTATCTCTATCAAGTTGGAAATAAAAATTAATATGTTGATATAAGTGTTATTTAAAATTTCTTTCTTATACTAGTGCCATTGTAGCATTTATATTCTCACTTATGATAACTTTTTATTAGATTGATAGTGAAAGAATTCTAAATTAAATCTCTATTTTCTATTTTTGTGTATATTTAGTAGTTTTTTACTAGTATATAGCTTTGTTGGTTTTAGGAGCTTTTTTTGTTTCCAAATGCTTTTGATGTTACCAGGTTTTTAAAATTTATGTATTTTGGTTGTCATTTCCAATATTTTACTTAAGTTACAAATGATTGATTTCTAAATGTTAGAAGGAAAGAAGATGCATAGTCTTATTTATAAGCTAAAATTTAGTTAATAAAAAGAGGGGTTTAAATCAAAATACATTAATCTTACCATAACTAGAAATATTTATTTATAGCAGTGACTGTTATTTGTCTGGTGTGTGAGCAGAAGAAGAAATTAAAGATAACATTTTGCAGAAGAAAGGGAGTGGGAAGCTTTTCATCTTTATTTGGTACAAATTTCAGTGTGGTTCCCCTACTTATCAGATCTACTTCTTAGACTGTCACCCATTTTTAAAATAATAGCGGTTACTTTAATTGATAGGATAACAGTATTTTCAAATCCTTTATAAACGATTATACATACATTTTTTGTCTTGACCATTTTTCTCTTTCTTCTTTATATTTTTATTTTAAGGATTCAGGGGGTATACATGTGCAGGTATGACACTGATATATTGCATAGTGATGGGGTTTGGGCTACTAGTGTATGCATCACTCAAATAGTGAATATTATACCCAATAGGCAATTTTTCAACCCTCACCCCCTTCTGACCTTCTGCCCTTTTGGAATCCCAGTGCCTATTATTTTGGAATCCCAGTGCCTATTATTGCCCTTTGTAAATGTCCATACATATCCATTGTGTAGCTACTACTTACAAAATAAAACATGTGGTATTTGCTTTTCTGTTTCTGAGTTATTTCAGTTAGGATTATGGTGTCCAGCTTCATCGATTTTGCTGCCAAAGACATGCTTTCATACTTTTTTATGGCTAGATGGAATTCCATGGTGTATATATACCACATTTCCTTTATCCAGTCATCTGTTGATGAATACTTAGGTTGATTTCATGAGTTTGCTATTATGAATAGTGCCATGATAAATATACAAATGCAGGTGTCTTTTTTATGTAATGATTTGTTTTCCTTTGGGTAGATGCCCAGTAGTGGGTTTGGTGGGTCAGATGGTCTTTCTATTATTAACTGTTTGAGAAATCTGTTTTCCAGTGAAGTAGTACTAATTTACATTCCTTTTTCTACCCATCCTAGGCAACATATGTTATTTTCCAACTTGACTGGTGTGAGATGATATTTTGTTGTGATTTTAATTTGCATTACTCTGATTAGTAGTGATGCTGAGCATATTTTCATGTTTGTTTGCTACTCGTATGTCTTCTTTTGAGAAGTATCTGCTCATGTCCTTTGCCCACTTTTTAAAAGGATTGTCATTTTCTTTTTGAGTTGTTTGAGTTCCTAGTAGATTCTAAATATGAGTCATCTGTTATAATAGATGCATAGTTTGCAAATATTTTCTTTCACATGATAAGTTGTCAATTTACTCAGCTGATTATGTATTTTCCTGTGCAGAAGCTTGTTAGTTTAATGAAGCCCCATTTGTTCATTTTTGCTTTATTGCATTTGCTTTTAGGGTTTTAGTCACTAATTCTTTGTCTCAGCCAATGTGCTGAAGAAGTTGTCCTAGATTTCTTCTAGGAATTTTGGTAATTTCAGGTTTTATGTATAAGGCTTTAATCCATCTTGAGTTAACATTTTTATATGGTGAGAGATAGGGGTCCAGTTTTGTTCCTCTGCATATGTCTGTCCAATTTTCCCAGCATCATTTGTTGAATCGGAAGTACTCTCTCCATTGTATATTTTTGCTGACTTTGTCGAAGACCAGTTGGTGGATGTATAGAAAACCACTTGATTTCTGGGTTCTCTATGCTCTCCAGTCTATTCCATTCATATATATGTCTGTTGTTATGCTTGTGCCATGCTGGTTTGGTTACTATAGCCCTGTAGTATAATTAAAATCTGGTAATGTGATGACTCCAGCTTTATTATTTTTGCATAGGATTGCTTTGGCCATTCAGGCCCTTTTTCTTGGTTTCATTTCATTTTTAAGATTGCTTTTTATAATTTGGTAAAAAATAATGTTGGTAACTTCATAGGAAATGCATTGAATCTGTAGATTTCTTTGGGCAGTATGGTCATTTAAATAATATCATTTATTCTAATCCATGAGCATGAGAGGTTTCTCCATTTTTTGTGCCATCTGTGACTTCTTTTAGCAGCATTTTGTAGTTCTCCTAGTAGAGATTTTTTACCTTCTTTTTTTTTTGTGTGTGTGTGTGTGTGTGTGTGTGACTATTGTGAATGGAATTGAGTTCTTGATTTGATTCTCAGCTTGAACATTATTGTTATATGGAAATGCTACTGATATTTGCTGTTGATCTTGTATCATTTATTAAGTATGGAAGTCATTTGGATGAGGTTTTAGAGTTTTCTATGTATAAAATCGCACCCTCAGTGAATAGAGATAATTGACTTCCTTTTTTCATACTTGAATGCCTTTTATTTCTTTCTCTTGCCTGATTGCTCCAGTATAATGTTTAATAGGAATGGTGACAGTGGCCATCTCTGTCTTGTTCCACTTTTTAGGGGGAATGTTTTCAACTTTTCCCCATTAAGTACAAGGTTAGCTGTGGGTTTGTGGTTTGTGGCTCTTATTATTTTGAAGTGCGTTCTTTTAATGCATAGATGGTTGAGGGTTTTTATCACGAATGGATGTTGAACTTTATCGAATGCTATTTAGTCATCTATTGAGATAATCTTATGGTTTTTCTTTATAATTTTGTTTATGTGGTGAATGACATTTATTGATTTGTGTATGTTGAACCATCTGTACAGCCCTGGAATAAAACCCACTTGAACATGATGTATTTATTATCTTTGATGTGCTACTGGATTTGGTTTGCTAGTATTTTGTTGAGGATTTTTAATCTATGTTCATCAGTGATGTCAGCCTAAAGTTTTCTTTTTTGGTTGGTGCTTAACTGATTTTCATACCACGGTGATCTTCCTTTTTTTAGAATGAGTTAGAGAGTCATCCCTTCTCACTTTTGTTGCTGTTGTTGTTGTTGTTGTTTAATTTCAGTAAGACTGGTAAAAGCTCTTGTTCGTATTTCTGGTTAAATGTGGCTATGAATCCATCTGATCCTGGGCTTCTTTCATTGGGAGATTTTTTATTACTGTTTACATTTCATTATTCATATTGGTCTGTTAAGGATTTTTATTTCTTCCTGGCTCAATCTTCAGAGGCTGTATTTTTCCATAAAAGCCACCTATTTTTGTGTGGTTCACATGTCTGATGATTTTATATTTGTTTTCATTTGTACTTTTTGACAATTAGAAAAAATTCAAAACAATAATAATATATTGTGACACATACAAATTATGTTAAAGTAATGTCAGTATTCATAAATTAAGTTTTATTGTAACACAGACATAACCATTTACTTAAGTATCATCTATGGCTAACATTTGTGTGACATTGTCAGTGTTCAGTATCTGTCATAGAAAAGATGTGGTCTGCAAATTTTGAAATGTTTACTACTTCTACATTTATGTAAAAAGTTTGTCAACTCCTAGATTACTGTATAAAGAGGACACTTCTATCTGGACATTCTATTTGCTTTGCAAAAACAGAATCAAATTGGATCAAGCTAAAGTTGGAGTAAATTTTAAGGATACAGGGATGATTCTTAAAATAGAAGGAAAAGAATAGGACTATTCTCAGAATCATACCAGAACCTCAGTTTAAATGGCCATATAAAAACTCTAGTTTTCAACTTCCGGATCATCAACTTCGTTTCATTTACTCTACTTGGAAAAGAGTCTTCTGTTTCTTCAGGCAACAAAGTTTTTTTTTGTTGTTGTTGTTTGTTTGTTTGTTTTTTACATACATATATGCAAATATATACTTACACATACTCCACACCTCACATACATATACACTTCTTATATTCAAGCTTCTAAATTTATGTATTGCTGGTCAAGCTACCCAAGCATATATTGTTTCTTGGTCTCAATTCACAGTTCCTGGGAAGATTACTCACTGGATAAAATTCAGTCAGGGTTCCTCCAACAGGTCAAATAACAATACCTAAGGAAGGTAATCATATTGTAAAAACACAGTTGGCCATAAATTTCCCCAAGTCCACATCATCATGCATATGGAAGGTGAAATTCCTCAGATTATCATTTTGTAGTAGATAAGTCAATACATTAATCTGATAATAAAAGTAATATTGGACATAATCATTATACATATTCCCACACATAAAGTTAATAGGTATAATGAAGATATCAAATTATTTTGGGTGGACTTCAACTCTTTGTCTTTTGATATCACAAACAGAGAAGGAAACCCTTTCTCTGTTTATTTCTCAAAGGGAAATCAAATAAACAAAATTATGAATATGCAAAGTACACTTGATCAAAACAGAAGCACACAATGTTAAAAAATAAAATTACATGTAACTACATACACAAAAAAATCCATGGCAATTATAGTAATAGTTTGTAATATGTATTTGTCTCTCACATTGTACAAATATTTCCAAATATTTGTTTCGCATTATTTCATCAAACTGTTACAATAGACAATGGAATAGGTTATATGAGGACTGCCATTGATACATAAGAATTTTCAGGCTTAGGTAAGTCAAATAACTTGACTCAGCCTGCACAACTATAAATGTGTCATGTCTGAAAACTAATACTGCCCTCTTCTCTACTAATTTATTTTGCAGGATGGAAGAATTAAAAGAATTATAATACATCAAATATATATATTTGTATATATATACATTTGAATTTAATAACTTTATCTTGGGATATGAGTTTCTAAAATGTTTACATAATAAATGGTAATATTAATTATATACACTTGTTTCAACTAGAACATTTTATTAAAACTGATTAGAAGCCCAGGTGCAGTGGCTCATGCCTATAATCCCAACACTTTGGGAGACAGAGGCAGGCGGATCACTTAAGGTCAGGAGTTTGAGACCAGGCTGGGCAACATGGCAAAACCTCATCTCTAGTAAAAATACAAAAAAAAAAATAGCTGGACATGGTGTCAGGCGCCTGTAATCCCAGCTACTTGGGAGGCTGAGGCAGGAGAATCACTTGAACTTGGGAGGCAGAGATTGCAGTGAGTCGAGGTTGTGCCACTACACTACAGCCTAGGTGACAGAGCAGGACCCCATCTCAAAACAAAACAAAATAAAACAAAACAAAAACTGTTAGAGAACAAACAAACTTCTGCATGCAAACATTATTACTGTATCTGTGAAGGAAAAACTAATACTTTTAGTTTGACTTTTTGTTTCCTCAGTAAAATTTAATTCAAAAAGAAAGAGAAACATTGCAAATTTCTGAATAATATTAAAGTTAATTTAATATAATTATTGATACCTAATATTAATATGATCATATTAATGTTGATAATAATAGCCAGAATGTTCCTGGACTGCTTCTTGTCTTACAGCTAAGCAAACTAAACAATATATATATTTTAAAGTATAGTTTTTCTAATATTTTAAATTAGTCATGTATTTGGTAAATCACATACCTTTAGCCTTGATTTTTTTTTTTATGATTCTGAACACATTTTTCACCATTTGAATAAAACTTAGTTCTTCCTCAAATTTACATTTGCCTGAATGATTTCTTTCAATTAGAGAATTGCATGCAGTTCTCTCAGTTTCATTCCAATGGGTTTACCACCACACTTAACAAACTTCACGTTGGCAACAGTTTAGAATTTGGTTTATATTGACAGAAAGATATATGATCTTGGGTGAAGAAATCTGCTGCCTTGCATAGTAGTATAACTAGTTATTAAAAAGATGTATACCAAAAGATGTCAATGCCTTAATCAAAATGGTGCTTATTCTTGATAAACTGTATGTGTAAATTTAAATGCACATGCAAATATATTTATTGACGTTTTATGCAGTGTCATTCAATATTGTTATTTTAAATATCTGATGAGTTTCTCATGCAGCAAGAAAAAAATATTCTTATAGGGTGCCTAATATATTGAAATTCAGAAAGATAAATTTATTTTCATAAAACATTACATGAATGAAAACTTTATCTGTAACACCTCATGCTATTCATATAAGTGTTTACTAGACCAAGATATGTTCGTGGGTATTATCATTTAAAAAACTTTCCTTACTTCTCCTACTATATTATACAAAAGCAGTTCCCAGAAAATACAAAATTGATGAATATTTAGCACTTTATATATTGTTTTAATATCTGTTTTCTAGAGCAACTTGTTCTTCTAATTTATTTTAGGCCTAATGAGCAAAGGCTAGAGGTATAGCACATGATACAGAGCAATGGCTTAAAAAATTTTTGTCTACAACTCATAGTAAGAAAATGTATTTTACATTACAACCCAAAGTACACACCATTAGATATGTATACAATAGATATTCATGCATACCTAAACCAAGAAAACAAACTGAGATGGATTAGATGTGATACATTCTGATTTGAATTGTATTCTATTTCATACCATCATTTTCTATTCTATTTTATTTCACTTTATAATGTTGGTTGAGGTCCAATAAATAGATTTTGCAAGAAACAGTTTGTAAAACACTAAAACCGTTTATCTAGAGGTCTAGATACTGCAACCTCACTCCCTCTAGTGAGTATTTAATACTGGTTTCAGTTTATCTTCTATCATGAGTTGTTAAAATTTCAAGAAGAGAAAGAAGTACATAAACTTACTATTTGTAGAGAAGCCTGTCATCCATACAATGGTCCAGAATATTGTGAGTGTGTTATTTGAAAGGTAATTTATCAAATCATTAGAGACTTTAGAGACTTGATCCAATCAACCTAAAATGTTGACAAATCTATGCTCCTCCAAGGAAAAGATGAGCGGAATTTTTCAGTAGTAGAATTTTTGGCATAGCTCATCTCTAAAGCAGATACAACTCAGAGAAAATCTGTTACTCCCATTCAACTATGAAGAATACAAATTTTAATAGGAAGTGAAATTTCACAGTCAAAAATGAGGGGGAGTGTAGTAAGAAGGATATTGGTAATTTATTAGACCTGTCACTTACATTTCCACTCAAACTATGACATCGTTTTAACTCTCAGTGAAGTATGAAGATGAAAGACTTTTGAAGTCATATCAAAGAAAAGTAAGTTCTTTGACATAGAATACAGGTACCTGAATTTAATGTCTTCTCAGTTTTCACTTTCAATACTCACTCATAATTTACCAATATAAACTAGTACAATTAACAATAATTGTAGTAACACTTTCAGGAAAACAATTTTAATTAATGAACCATTCATGATTCGGTTACTGAATGCAGAAACAGTCTATTTAACAAATTAAATAGATAATTTTAATGTTAAAAGTTTATAATCATTCAATAAAATGTACATATTAAATTGAAAGTATTTTGATGTCTATAGATAGTTAGGATATATAAAATTGCAATCTCTGGACATATTAAATTTCTATAAAATTGTATGTTATTTAGAAAAAATCATATATATGTATAATTACTATGCCTTACTTTTTAATCATTCTTTGAATTTTATTTGTTGCAAAGAAAAACATGCACCCCAAAGTTTGTACCCTTCTAAATGACTATATGAAATGGTAGATGGACATTATTTTAATATCCACTTTTTTCCTCCATATATTTGCTTCAATAATTATCTATAATAGATAATGCTGTATAATTATATTTATTTTAATATTACTGAGAAAAAAATTTAGTTTAGGATGCTTGACTATTATTTGTTTCAAGGATTTTTCCCCAAAAAACTGCTTTTGTTGAATATCTTTACTGAATATTATTTCCTGTTTAATTTGTTAATTTCTGACAGAGAAGTGTTGATGTTGCTCGCTATAGTAGCGGTTACATCTCTTTTTACAATTCTAGTGTTTTTTTCTCATGTATGTTCATGTTACTTTGTTAGACGCATGTATTTTTACAATTGTTATGTCTTGTTCGATAATTGCACTGTTCATCATTATCTTAGGTAGGTGCAAAAGTAATTGCAGTTTTTGCTATTACTTTTAATATAACATCCCCCGTTTTTTCTGAAATTAATATTGTTATTTTAGGGTTTTTAACTTTAAGGTTATCATGGTATATCTTTCACCATTCTTTTATTTTAATTTATCTGAATGTTTATATTTCAATTTGACTTATTTTAGACAACATATATTTGGGTCTCTTTTATTAATCCATAATTATGATCTATCTTTTAGCTGATATATTTCAACTATACACATTCAAAGTAATTGTTGATATAGCTGGATAAATAATTATCATGTTTGTGACTGTTTATTATTGTTTGCTTTAGTTCCTTGTTTCTTATTTTTCTCTCCTATTTTTTGACTTCTATGATTTTGATTGAGAATTTTATATAATTTCATTTTATCTCCTCTTAGCCTACCAATCATATTTAAAAATTATCATGGTTGCCCTAGCGTTCACAATATCCATTTTTTTAAGTAACAAATTCCTTGTTCAAATAACACTGTACCACTTCACATAGAGTATAGATATCTTATAACAGAACATCCCAAAGTGCTACTTTCTGTCCCTTGTGAAATTCCTATCATTCACTTCATCTATTCATATACTGGAATCATTCAGTGTATCATTTCCATTATAGTTTTTAATAAACAATTATCATTAGACAAATAAAGAACCAGAAAAGTACTTTTTAAACCTATTCTGTCTTTGATGCTCTGCAATCCTATATGCAGATTCATTTATGGCCACTCTTATTTGTCTTCAGCTGAAAAAACTTTGTTAACATTTATTGTGTGGCAGGTCTGCTAGTGATAAAATTTCTTATTTTTGAGTGTCTGAGTAACGCTTTATTTTTACTTCACTTTTGAAGAATAATTTTTTGGCTATATAATTCTATGGGTTTTATTCAAAATATTAAATATTTTCTGTGTATTTTTATAATTTTTGACAATAAATGTCTTGTAATTCTTATATTTGTTCTCTTATAGTAAAGTATCCTCCCACCCCTGGCTTGTTACAAGATTTTTCTCTTTGTCTTTGGTTTCTTTCAATTTGAATATGGTAGGTAGTTATAGGTTAAATTCCCACCCCCCGCCCCACCTTCCAAGTTTATATGTTTAACCTGTAAACCCCAGTACCTCTGGATGTGACTTTATTTGGAGAAAAAAAAATTTACAGAGCTAATTAAGTTCGAATGAGGTGATTAGGGTGGATTGTAATCCAATATAATTGGTGCTCTAATAAGAAGGGGGAATTTTAAAAGACATCAATAAAGAAAGGATAATGTGAAGGCACAAGGAGAAGCAAACTCTCTGTAAGCCCAAAAGAAAGGACTGGAATAGATCCTTCCATCATGGTCATCAGAAGGAACCAATCTCGCCTTTATTTCAGAGTTCTATTTCCAGAACTCTGAGAAAACAAATTTCTCTTGTTTAAGCCCCACAGTCTATGGTACTTTGTTATGCCAGCCCTCCAAACTAATACATACACCAAGTTTTTATGTTTCAAGTTCATTTTGCTGTTTATCCTGCTTGTTTTAGAGACAGCTTTCTGTATCCATCATTAAATTTGGAAAGCTTTTAGCCATTACGAATCAAACATTAATTCTGACTTATTTTCTCTTATCTTTCTGACATTCCAATTACACCTTTTGGAACTCATCAATAGTTCTTGGAGATTCCATTCTTTCCCTCTCCCCACTATAATTTTTAATTTTGGGAATTTTCTATTTAATTAATTTTGGGAATTTTCTATTTGAATCTCACTGATGCTCTCCTCAGCCATATTAATCCTACTGATGAACTCATCAAAGATATTTCTTCATTTCATTTCTGTTGCAGTGTGTTGGTTGCTAGTACTTCTTTTTGATATCTTTCTTAGAATATTCCCCTGTCTGCTTACCTTCCCCATCTATTATTTTTATGTTGTTTATTTTTCCGTTAATTATTTTCAATTTCTTATTTAATACCAAATTATGTCTTTTACAGTAGTCTGATTCTGATGTTTGGTATATTTCTACACTGTTGGTTTTCTTGCCTGTTGGCATTCTTATAACATCTTGTTGTAAATGACACATATGTGTAATGTGAACTGAAATTAATTGGCCTTTTGTGTGACAACACTAATATGGCTATCAGTGATCTCTGTCTAATGTTTCCGATAGCTATACCTGTCACAGACTTCAAATTCTTTCAGTACTTTTATTTTTGTCTTACCTGTTGACTTTGGGAACCCCTAAATACTCCTCCTTGGAAAAACTATTGCAGGTGCTTCCACCATAATCCACTGTTATTGTAATGGAGCCCTGTTTCTGTAATGATAAGGTAAGGAGAAATGAGTACATTCTGTAAACTTCCAATTAAAGCATCATTTTTTCATACACTCATTTTTGGAATTGTGATCTTCAATGGTATTTTGAGAATTTTTGGAGCAATGAGACTTTTCTTTATGGTACTACAATTGTAGTTAAATATCACTATACATTTGTCAAAAACCACAGAATGTACAACTCTAAAAGTGAACCTGAATGTAAACAATGGACTTTGGGTGATAATGATATTAATACAGCTTTATCAGTTATAACACATACATCACTGCAATGCAAGATGTTAATAATTGAAGAGTTGTGTATGTGTAGAGGCAGGAAGTATATGGGAACTCTGCTCCATTTAACCATGAATTTTAAAATGCTCTAAAAATAAAGACTTTTAAATATTTTTAACCCTTTACTTCAGTATTATATTTGTTGATTTTTCCTTCTAACCTCTGCATTTTCCCAATATATTTATTTGGCCATATTCCCAACATATTTATTTGAAACTATGACCCTTGTTGATGATTTTCTACCTTTTAGATA
Source organism: Macaca thibetana thibetana (assembly GCF_024542745.1). NCBI lineage: Eukaryota > Metazoa > Chordata > Mammalia > Primates > Cercopithecidae > Macaca > Macaca thibetana. The sequence continues at coordinate 172,292,809 of NC_065578.1, forward strand.
ATATAGGAAGGCTGGAAGGTTTTAATAGGAGGGCTTTTCTTCTCCCTAACTGGGAGAAAGCACTGCAAATTCTTTTCTCCAGAATAGTAGGCCTTTGCTAAAAAGAAGTATATGTGGTATTTTGCAAAGATTTCTCCTCCCCTTCTCCTACCAAAGTTGTAAGAGAGGTCTTCAGATTTGAACTACAGGGACCAGGTGATGTTCCAGGGAACAAAGTCTGAAAAGTCTTGCCCTTCCCTAAGACTATGACTTTCAGGAGTATTTTTGTTTTGTTTTCATTGTTTTAATTCTCATGCTAGCATGCACTCAAACTCCATAAATGTGTCAAAATTTCAATTTTACTCTTTCTACCAGTATGTAGCTTAAGGTACTTTGTCCCAGGTAAGATTATCTTGGTTGCGACTCTAAGGAATCTAGTGTGCCCTGTAGCCTCAGTTCTCTAAGTGGTCCAAGAAAAGTCATTGATTTTAGTTTGTCCAATTTTCTCTTGTAAGAGTGGGAGTGATGAATTCTAAGCTCTTCATATGTTGCAGCTAAAATTATAAATCTCCACTTCTGTAGAATATATAAATATGATCATCTTAGAAAAATATTTTTTTAAATTGCTGGATTTTTAAAATCTCCTTCAACCCTCTATACTCAAACTCACCCTAAGCTGGGCACATGGTAAATATTTGAAAAATGTATGAAATTGGTTGAATGAATTAGTAAATAATTAAATAACAAATTTCAAAATAAAAAACATACAATAGAAAAGAAAGACTTAAAAATACTAATCTATTGGGTTTGGGGGTGTCGCTTGCTTAAAGTTCAAACTCAAAGAAGGGCCCTTTCTGTCAGCCCATATCTTGAATTCAGTGCATCACATTTTACCAGTTTAACTTGTAACAGGAAGTACGGGAGAAACAACTAAGTTAAAGAAAAGCCTTTATAATAAGAGACTCAATTTGAGATTCATTTAAGCTGCCCACACAATGGCTACTAATTCTGCTGCAATGAGTTCCAAAGATTTTAGTAATTCTCAAGTTAGGCAAGTCCTCTCAAAGAGTGTGGCAGCCCATGATGAAAAGCACATCACCTACAAAGAGGAAGAGTGATTCAAAACAAGACTGTATGTCGAATTTTACCTCTGTAGAAGCTCATCATTTGCAGTATCACAGTTTAATTACATGTTCTTTATTATCCCTTTATGCCCTTGACTCATGTATGAGCACAATTTTTGTGTTAAAACCTGTAGAAAAAATGGAGCATCAGTAAAGTGTGCCCAGCCAACGTCCTGTGCCTTCCAAAGAATATTACATGCAGGTAACAGGGAGAATAGGTTCTTCAGGAATAATTAGATTCAGGAATTCCTTTGCCATACTTTTTCATTGTTTTTCACACATGACAAGAATTCCCTCACCCCAAGTCCTTTTAATTGTCTGTTTCCTCTTGTTAGTATGGTATTCCCTGTATATAAATATGGCTTACTTCTTCACTGTCTTAATATCAACTTATTATAAAGGACATTCTCAATCACTTTATAAATAATAGTACCATGCTTACACAAATCATTAATATACTTCAATACTTTCCCCATTCATGATACCTTTTTCATTATAATGTTATCATTATCTGGCAAACTACGTATTCATTTTTTTCATGTTTGCTATATCTCCCTCAACTAAAATATGCATCTCAAGGAAAAGGCTTCATCTTGTTTCTCATTGATGTATTTGTATTACCTAAAACAAACCATATATGTTGATATTAAAAAAAAAACACGACTAAAAATTGTAAAACTTAAGTGCTACCTATTTTTCATACCAATAAAAGATGAAGAATGATTTAATGTATATGGGCCCCTAAGGCTAGGGTAACTAGAAAGAATATGATTTTTCATTTTGGATGAAAAATACATTCACTTTTATGGCAATATTGCTTGGGATATTTTCACAAATCAAGGGCATATTCCACCTGGTAACCCTCATTTTTATCTGTCTCTTTGTTTATAAAGATTACTGCTTCTGGACGGGTTTTCTGTGTTGCCTAGGGAAGACAACACAAGGTATTCTTTCTATTTGTCTCTCATTTGTAAATAAATAATATAGTTAACTCAAAAGTCAGAAGCTATGTTTACAGATATTGATCTAATAAGGTTCACAAAAATATAAGTGTGTTAATTTTGTTTGAGATTTTTGCAAATAGGGATGCTTTTGCAAATATTCTTTCGTGATGTTCTTTGTTGCAGTTGTCCAGTGGAGTCCAAGTGAGATATAGGACAATACACTGTCTTAGTTTATCTTTTCTAATTTTTATATTTACATATAATTTTTCGGTATAATTTTTTTTACCAATAAGTGCCTATTTTAATATATGGTATATACCCTTGGTATAATCATTTATACCATATTCTTACTGTTGCTTTTCTATGTTTAGATAACATTTACATATACAAGTACTTACCATTGTGTTACAATGGTATTTATAATTTATTACAGTAACATGCTGGACAGGCTAGTAGCCTAGAAGCAATAGGGTATTCCCTATAGTCCACTTATATACTAGGCTATGTCATCCAGATTTGTGTAAGTAAACACTATGTTATTTGCACAATAATGAAATGGAAATTGCCTAATGATGCATTTCTCAGCACATATCCCCATTGTTAAGTACACATGACTGTTATTTCCTTTGGAGATTTTTAGCTTCCTTGCATAGTATCTACCTAACAGATAAATATATTTTGATGAAATAGTCAATGCCACAGTTTTATTTTTCCTTTAGAAATAAAAAGTTTTTGAAATATTTACAATTTTCAAAACTATAAACTATACCAAAGAGCTTAAGATGTCATCTACTCATTCAAGAAAGTTTCTTTGAAGAAGTTTTGAACTGCCCCAATACGAGTTGTACCATAGAAGATGCTCTACTTCTAAAATTGGTAACAAAATCAAATAGTCATTTCTCAAGACACATATAGGCAGCAAAATGTACTTTAATGTAAACCTCTCCCTAGAAACACGTTGCTGGCATGGCACAGTTTAAACTCAATACTCATTTCAAGCTCCATCTGATTTTTAATAGCTTAGTTTTATGTTTAAAGTATGGATTTAACTCTGACCCTCTTAAAACAATGCAGGGTGCCCCTAATAAGTATTCTGTGTGAATAAATAAGCTACTAGGGAAACTATTTCAATCAGGTCGACTTTTTGTTGAAGTAACATTTTCCATTCTGCTAAAGTTCAACTGATGTTGACTTCACTGAATGGCTGTTGGGAAATTGCCCTCGGAGTTTTATTTGAAACTGCTACCGTCTTAGTAATGAAATGTTGTATTGTGAAAGCCACGCTCACTGTGTTGATTCTGTTCCTAAGTGACATTGTAGGAGCATAACATCCATTTAGTTACCTACCTGACAAGTTGTCTATTTAACAGAGAAAAAATGATCTGACTATGATTGATGGTACAGCTGTCCCTTCTCAGTGATGGGGAAAATAAGCTGAGTCAAAACAGATCTAGCTACACCAGGGCCTGTCTGCAGTGCTGTTTCCTCATTTCTCTTCATTTGGATACAAAGGCTTTCCTTTGAGTGTATATTCCCACAGTCTCCAATCTACCAACCACTGTGCTTATTGCTTTCTTCTTTTCACTTTGAAACTGCTTTAGAGGCATTATTCTGCTCTGGTCAGCATCAGAGCAAAGCTTTTCATACATTTTTAGCTACGTGCTCTGTAGGTCAAGGACAACAACGTTGAAAATTAGAGTTTTGGTAAGGAGTACTTAGTGAACTATTTACATTTGGGCTACAAGTTTCTTCTGATCTCTGACACTCGGACTTAGGTTCTTTTTTTTTTTCATGTCACTGAAGTAAACATTCCTTTGCATACTGGCTTTATAATTGTCGTGACATATGATAAAATTGGAATCTCTAAGGATATAAGGACTTGTCCTAAAGCCAGGGTTCAAGCTCCCAAAACTAATAATGTTTGACCATGTAGTCCAGCCTCAGGATCTTTTTTTTCCTCTTCTTTCTTTCTTTTATTTTATTTTATTTTTCTATTTGGGTAGATAGGTCAGCATGTCCTTCAGTAACAAAGGCTAAAAGGGAAAAAGCATAGTAAAAAAATAGCGAGTTGATGCATTTACACTTATTTCTCATTGAGGACAGTGTTCAAAGGATAGGGATCACTATGGTAATGAGTACAAAAATTCATGGAGATCAAAAAATGTAATCCAAATAGCCACAAAGGGTATAATACCATATATTAAAATAGGCACTTATTGGTAAAAAAGATTATACCAAAAAATTATATGTAACATAGTTGTGTTTCTTTTTGACTGTAATTCTTTTAAATTCAAGGGCAGCAATCAGAAGACCCAGGGTTTATATCAGAGTTCAGGGAAGTATGCATTGTATTCAAACACACACAAATAAAACTAGCCTGTGAGGACCCTGGTGAAGTAAAATAAAAGTTATCCCATCATACACAGAATTTGAAAACGATTTTTGAAATATAGCACCATACTGAAGAAAATGAATCAGAAAATAAAAATTAGAAAAGGAGCAGTAAGAATATGGTATAAATGAGTCACTGAGGGAATGTGAAGGCCTAGAACATTGCTATACGTTATTGTAGATTTTATATGAACATTGTACACTTATACTACCCTACATTTATTTTTAAAAAATATTTTCCCTTTCATAATAAATTAACCTTGGTTTACTGTCACTTTTTTACTTTATAAACTACTTAATAATTGTGACCTTTTGGCTGTTTTATAATAACACTTAGGTTAAAACACAAACATGTTGTTCAGCCATACAAAAGTATTTTTCTCATATATCCTTATTCTATATACTATTTTCTACTTTTAGATTTTTATTTTGTTTTACTTTTTTACTTTGTAAACTTTTCTGCTAAAAACTAACACACACACACACTAGGCTTACATAAAAAACAAAGCTTGTCTTACACAAGCAGTAAGAATCATCAATATCACTGTCTTCTACCTCCATATCTTGTCCCACTGAAAGGTCTTCAGGAGTAATAATGCACATGCAACCATCACCTTCTATCCTAAGAATACCTTCTTCTGAAATACCTCATGAAGGACCTACTTGAGGCTGGCATACACTTCATTTTTTTTATATAAGTAGAAGTATACTCTAACAATAAAAAGCATAGTATAGTAAATACATAAACCATAACAGCCATTTTATCATTACCAAGTATTGGCTATTGTTGTTCATAATTGCATGTGCTGTGCTTTTATATGACTGATACCTAGTAGGTTTGTTTATACAGTGTCACCACAGACACATGAACAATATATTGCACTACAACATTATAGCATTTATTATATCACTAGGAATTTTTAAAATATAAAATTTTCTGCTATATTTAAAAATTTTTTAAGTTCCTATGTTTAAACTTTTTTTAATTTCTATTTTAAAATAGAAAATATTCAGCTGTATTGAAATTTAATGGGATCACTGTCGTATATGCAGTTTGTTGCTGACTGAAATGTTTTGTGGCGTGTGACTGTATATGTTATAATCAAGGCATCTGCCAACCTTTTAAAAACAATACATTACCAGCCCTACTACATCAATTGATTAAACAATAATAATGACCTAAGATTCTCAATAACTAGATGTTCCGTCAATTGATACAAATCTGACAGTATTCTTAAATGTTGTTTTGTGAGATTTTGGGGAGCAAATTTGATTCTGACTCATAAGCATATAAGCTTAGCGTAAGGAACATGTTTAGATCACTTGATATTTAGATAACATTCTTTCTCTCACCCTCGCTCCAGAGACATTGAGAGAGGAGACAGGATTTTGTAGATAATGATGTGATCAACACACGCTTCCTACCAGAATTACAATGTTTTAGTATATGTATGTGTGTGTCCATCCTTTGATTCATCTACCTATCAGGTAAACTATCCTTCTAACTACCTTCTTATTTGTCATCTGTCTGCTTAAAACCATGTGTCTCTCGAGACCATCCTGGCTAACACGGTGAAATCCGTCTCCACTAAAAATACAAAATAATTAGCCACGCGTGGTGGGGGGCGCCTGTAGTCCCAGCTACTCGGGAGGCTGAGGCAGGAGAATGGCGTGAACCCGGGAGGTGGAGCTTGCAGTGAGCCGAGATTCAGCCACTGCACTCCAGCCTGGGCGACAGAGTGAGACTCCGTCTCAACAACAATAACAACAACAACAACAACAACAAGCATGTGTCTCCTTTCTTCTATGTTTAAGTTGTAGATGACTTTACCAAACGAATTGTTCAATTAAAAATATCTACAGCACTGTTTTGGTTTATGTTTATTGTCTCCCGAATGCTTATTTCCTAATGACGATATACAGTCAACAATGAAAGGGACATATTTTAATTTATATAGAATTGTACTATTTAATGTGTATGTAAACATTGTTTTTATTAATTAAATCATATACTGAATACAATAAGTCAGTTCTTGAAAAAATCTTTGCTACAGTCTGAACATTTGTGTTTTCCAAAATTGCTGTTAAAATCCTCACCTCTCCACATGATAATATTAGGAGGTGAGGGCTTTGGGAGGTGATTGGGTTATGAAGAAAGAATCCTTATGTATGGGAGTAGTGCCATTATAAAGGACGCTCAGGAGAGCTCTCCTGCCCTGCCATGTGAGGATGGAGTCAGTATCATCTATGAGAAAGTAGGCACTCACCAAACACTGAATCTGCTGACACCTTAATCTTGGACTTCCCAGCCTCTAGAACTGTGAGAAATAAATGGTCATTGTTTATAAGCCACAGAGTTTATGTTAGTTATAGCAGCCCAAGCCGACTAAGTTGCTCTCTATGGAATTTTTTAGTAAGGATAAAAAGGTCTTAATATTTGTGATCAATTCATGCTTCCATAATTTGGAATATTTAAATCATCATTTTTAATATGGTGGGTTATTTAATTAGTCATAAAATACAAAGTATAGATTGAGCTTCTGCTACTAAAAAATTATATTGCACAAGAGATAAACAATAAATAAAATAATAATATATGGATACTGTCCTCACATTTATAATGTAGCTATGAAGAAAAAAAAAAACAAACATACAAATATTAGCATGAATTCATATTAAACAAATTTTAAAATTCAGACCCTTTTAATAATCATCTAGACTTTAATTCTTTCTCCATGATTTTGCCCAAATATTTTACGACCACTGTAGACAAAACTGCCCATTGTCTAAGATAATATCTTCCATTTAGCATGGTACACAACACCTTTCACACACTTGAGTTTCCTTAATTATACCTTGAGTGTATTTTTAATTCCTATTTCACTTTAAAGGAGACACTTTAAAGCACTTTTTATTTCTGCAAAGTATTATGGCTTTGAAAATGTCCTTGACTTGAAATACCCATTCATATATATCTCTTACTTGTCCTTATATACTAATCTCTTTGTAAGGAGACAGTTCCCTGACTTCCTCAGGCAAATCTAGAGACTCCTTTGTGGCTTTTCTGCCTCTCTTATCTATATCCTACATCATAACATTACAGTGTAATTTGCATCTCTAGTCAATAAACTGGATGTTTCTTGCTGGCAAAGACCACGTCTAATTTGTTCACTGCTCTTCTATTTACCACACATTTCATGCATAGTACATATTTAATAAATATTGTTGAGTAAATCATTATACAGACCATTTTGGCCAGTAAAATGCCAATTGAGAGAGGAACTTACAGATTTTTTACATTTCAGTAAGATACTGAAGTACTATATATAGCAGAGGGCACATTTAGCAATCCAGAGAGCTGATGCTTTGTAAAGTTAAACTATTCATTTCTAAAAAGTTTATGTAGGGGCATTTTCGTAGTGATCTATCATTATACCATTCCTAATGCTCAATGTGATTCAGCACAAGAGAGGACCTGATTCTCACAAGGGTTCTCATTTTATGCAAGCTCAGAATAGTAATGTATAAAATTATCATATCATTTTTTTGCTTTACCTTGGAAAATGTAATTATTTCAACAGACCAGAAAACTAAGCAGTATGATTAGCATATTATTTTAAAATCAGAAACACTAGGAAGTCAAATAATAAGCAAAAGGTGGCTTGACAAGTGTGGAATCAGTATCATGTGTGAATGTTGAATTGCATCAAGCTAATCCATGCTATGCTTATCGCCATAATAGAGTTATGAATGTAAATGGCACTATAATACCCAACGATTGGCTGAAACTCCTTCTGACCTCACATGTGATTGGATGGTCAACATGTATATTTGTTCTGTAAATATTTGTGTCTCACCAAATTTTCTTCTGATGATCTCAACTTTCTTTAGTTAATGAAAATCAATCAGATTTTAATTAAGTATAATCTACCTGAGAAGATTGCTAACATTGATACAATATGTTCCACTTTCTCTCTCAAGGTATAAACAAGGATGGAAGTTCAAAATCTGCCTTGATTCTGTGCCTTGCCTGCTCTCAAACTTCACTTTTAATTTCTTAAAGCAAAAAGAATTTTTTAACAACTAACAGAAAGCAATAAAAGTAGTCAGTAATGTATATGGATATGTAAAATGCACATATTTAAAATATCACAGTATCTCCAGTGTTTTTTCTTCTATGTAAATACCAATAGAGCCAGGCACAGTGGCTCACCCCTGTTATCCCAGCATTTTGGGAGGGAGAGGTAGAGTGGATCACTTGCTCCCAGAAGTTCGAGACCAGCCTAGACAACAGGCGAGACCCTGTCTCTACAAAAAATAAAAATATTAGCCAGGCATGGTGGTGGACGCCCCTAGTTCCAGCTACTTGTGACGCTGAGGATCACTTGAGCCCAGTAAGTCAGGGATGCCGTGAGCCATAATTGAGTGATTACACTCCAAACTGGATGACAGAGCAAGACCCTGTTTCAAAAACAAACAAAATAATAATAAATAAATAAACAAATAAGTAAATACTGCTAACTCATTCACAATGAAACAGAACAGAGAGCCCCAGAATAAACCATGAATATATGATGAATTGATCTTTGATAAGGGTGCCAAAAATACACTATCGGTAGGTGATTTCTTTGAGAAATTATATTGAGAAAACTGGATATCTACATGCAAAAATAAACAAAAATGAACCTGCATACCACATACATAATTAAATCAAAATTAATTGAAGACTTACTTAAATATAAAACCTGAAACTATACAACTTCTAGAGGAAAAGTTTCTTGTCATTGGCCTTGGCAATGATATTTTGAATGTGTTACCAGAAGCAAAGGTAACAAAAGCAAAAACAGTCAAGTGGTGCTACAACTAACTCAAAAGCAAGAGAAAAATCAACCTCAAGAAATTAATCAACAAAATGAAAAAGTAACCTATAAAGTAGAAAAACAAATTTGGAAATTATATGTCGTTAAGTTGTTAATTTGCAAAATACATAAAAAATGCCTAGAATAGCAAAAACAACAATTAGCTACATAAAAACTCCTATGCTGAATAGCAAAAACAATAAAAAGCAACAACAAATCTAATAACCTAATTATAAAATGGCCAAAGGGTTTGAACAGAAACTTCCCCATACAAATGGCCAAAAGGTACATGAAAACATGCTCTACGCCAGGTGCGTTGGCTCACACCTGTAATCCCAGCACTTTGGGAGGCCGAGGCAGGTGGATCACCTGAGGTTGGGAGCTCGAGACCAGCCTGGCCAACAGGGAGAAACCCCATCTCAACTAAAAATACAAAATCAGCTGGACATGATGGCACATGCCTGTAATCCCAGCTATTCGAGAGGCTGAGGCAGGAGAATTGCTTGAATCCGGGAGGCAAAGGTTGCGGTGAGCAGAGATCGTGCCATTGCACTCCAGCCTGGGCAACAGGAGTGAAACTCCTGTAAAAAAAAATAATAATAATTGTATACACACACACACACACACACACACATATCCGATATATGTGTGTGTGTATATATGTGTGTGTGTGTGTGTGTGTGTGTGTGTATACATATATATCCAACTGGGCACAGTGGCTCACGCCTATACTCCCAGAACTTTGGGAGGATGAGCCAGGTGGGTCACAATATCAGGAGTTCAAGACCAGCCTGGCCTGGCTAAGATGATGAAACCCCATCTCTACTAAAATTACAAAAATTAGCCGGGTGTGGTGGAGGGTGCCTGTAGTCCCAGTTACTCAAGAAGCTAAGGCAGAGAATTGCTTGAACCCGGGAGGCAGATGTTGCAGTGAGCCGAGATCACGCCACTGCACTCCAGCCTGGGTGACACAGTGAGACCCCGTCTCAAAGCAAACAAACAAACAAAAATAAATAAATAAATTTAGAAAAAGCTCCATATTATTAATTATCAGGAAGGTGCCAATCAAAACTGCAAGGAGATACCACCATACTCCTGTTGGATGATTATTATCAAAAAAGCAAAAGATAAGCTGAGAATGTAGGAAAAACAGAACTCTTATATACTATTGGTGATAAAGTATAATAATGCAGCCAGTATGGAAAACGCTGTTAAGGTTCCCCATTTTTATTTATTTTTTAAATGAAAAAATGCTTATTTAAAATAAGCGTTTTAAATGAATTATCATACGATCCAGCAATTTCCCTTTTGAATGTATATCCAAAATAATTCTAATCAGAATCTAGAAGTATCTGCACTCCAGTATTTATTGCCACATTATTCACAATAGCCAAGATACAGGAAACAAAGAAGTGTCCATCAACAGATGAATGGATTAAAAAAAAAAAAAAAAACCCGTGAAACATGCAGTCAATGAGAATGTATAACAGAATATCATTAAGCCTTAAAAAGGAAGAAAATTAGCCTTTTGTAGCAACAAAGATTAACTTGAAAGGCATTATGCTAAGTGAAATAAGCCAGTCACAAAATTATAAATAGCATATGATTCCATTTTATATAAGGCATCTAAAATAGTCAAACTCATAGAAGCAGAAAATATAATAGTGACTTCCAGTGACTGGGAGGTGAGAGAAATGGCCAGTTGTGGTTCAATAAATATATAATTTTAGTTACCCAAGATAAATAAGGTCTAGAGATCTGTTGTACAACCTATCACCTATAGTTAAAAATATAGTATTGTGTACTTCAAAATTGTAAGGAGAATAAATATCATGTTAAATATTCTTGCCACATATAGACACACACAGAAAAAGAGAAAAGAAAAAGGAACACCAAGAAAATATGGAAGGTGCCTTGATTGTGGTGATAGTATCACAGGTGCTTGCATATGTCCAAACTCATCCTTAGCATAAATGCATTAAGTATGTGCATTTCTTTTTACATCAATTATATCTTAAGAGCAAGTATACATATGCCTAACATATGTTGCATTGGATTATTAATAGACATGAGTGCCTTTATGGAAATTTTATCCCTATTCATGTTTTCTTAAATAACAGTTAATATTCAGCTACTATTTCATAAATGACCTCACACCCCGATATGTAAGTGAAGTGGCAAACCAAGATAGAGAATAACTCAATGTGGTAAATGAAGTGTGAGCAGACAGAAGAATGATAAACAGGTTTAATTGGAGGTGCAGAATATGTAGGAGAAAAGACTTTCTATTTTTTTAAGCACTGCAGCCTTTGAAAATACATTATACGTTCAACTTACATACATAATTTTATATCAATTACTCTCTGAAAATTTTGAGAATAATTTTTATTTCTTATTAACATTAAAAAATCAAGTTTTAAAAATTTATCTGATTGTGATCATAGTCTATTATGTTATGTTTTCTAAACAATTCATTTATGCACTCTTAAATAGTAAGCACATTTATGCCATTTTTTCTATCGCAATTACCATCTCTGAAATTCAATTCACAACCTGTTCAGAGTATACCTTGTTGTCTCTGCCTTTCTATTACTGCTCCTCAATTTCCTCCTTAAAAGTTATGGCTTAGATTATGAAAAATTGCATGATATAGGTGATTCTGTGTAACAGATTGGTATTTGAGGGAAATAAAGAATGCAAGACAATACATCAGATCCACCTTTCCATTCAGAAAATACTTGACCTGAGCCAGGATTCATCAGTTTAGCATTTTGCCTTCCCAGCTACACCAGGAAGTTCTTGTAACCTCTGTAAGATTGCAATTAGCATAGAAATTCCAGGCTATAATATGGTACCCAAATGAGTTTTTGAAAAGGGTAAGTAAAAATAAAATAAGTTACAAACATAATTAACACCCAATGCTAATAGGACTGCTATTTGCTCTCATAATACTTATTCATTTGTTTATTATATGTTTATACCATTTCATAGATGAGTTATTAGGAGATTATCAACAGATTAGTTTCCTATAAATTATTATTTTTCTTAATGACTTTTTAAAGGAAAAAAAATAAAATTTGCCTAAGTTCTTAACTATACCTGCAGTCACAGAGTAAAATTATTTTAGAAATATTTTCAATGTACAACTGATCAGTTTTCTCAATTTTAACTGTGCCTTAAAACTAATAAAAAATACTCACCACATTTTTTAAGTGTACATATTTTATTTGTTAATAAACTTCATATCATATGCATCATATGCATATAAATAAACACTTAACATGAGATCCACCTTCTTAACAAAATTTTAAGTGTACAGTATGACATTATGAACAATAGGTACAATATTGCACAACAGTTCTCTAGAATTTATTTACCTCACTTGACGGAAACTTTATTTTATTGAATAATAAACCCCCCAATTCCCACTCCTTACTGCCACTGGCAACCGCCATTTAACTCTTTGATGAAATGTCTTTGACTATTTTAGATACCTCATCTCAGTGGAATCACACAATATTTGTACTATTTGACTGTGTTATCTCATTGAGCATAATGTCCTCAAGGTTGATTCATGTTACTGTATGTTTCAGAATTTTTTTCTATTTTAAGGCTAAATAGTATTTGTGTGTATATAGTACATTTTCTTTATCCATTCATCTGTTGATGGACATGTATGTTGTTTTCATATCTTGACTACTGTGAGTAGTGCTGCAATGAACATGGGAGTACTATATTTGCAAGACTTTATTTTTAATTATTTTGGTTAAATACTCAAGAATGGAATTGTTGAGTCATATGTAAATCCTATTTTTAATTTTTTGAGAAATTCCCATATTGTTTTCTATAGTGGCTGGTACATTTTGCATTCCCAATAGGGTGGAAGGGTTTTCATTTCTCCACATCCTTCTTAATATTTGTAGTCTTGCGTGTGTGTGTGTGTGTATTTCAGAATAATAACCATTCTGATAGGCATGAGGTGATATCTCATTGTGGTTTTCATTTACATTTCCTTCATGATTAATAACATTGAACATTTTTCATATAAACTAATTTATCGTCTGTATGTCTTTCAAGAAGTGTCTTTTCAATTTATTAGTTCATCTTTAAAAATTGGAGTTACTAGATTTTTCTGATTTTGCTATTGAACTGTAAAAGTTCTTTTATAATTTGAAGAGTAATAAAAAATTATAGTATTGTTATAATGACAGTTATGCATAGACCAATGGAACAGAAGAGTGAGATCAGAAATAAATCTATGCATACCCAGTCAACTGATCTTTGACAAGAATGATAACAACACATAATAAGGTAAGGGAAGTCTCTTCGAGAAATGGTTGTGGGAAAACTGGATATCCATGTGTAAAACATAAAATTGGAACCTTAACACCATACACAAATATCAAATTAATGTAGATTAAAGACTTAAACATAAGATCTAAAACTGTAAGCTCCTAGAAGAAAACACAGGGGAAAATTTTCTTGTTATTACCATGGGTCATAATTTATTAGATATGACCCCAAAAGCACAGACAGAAGCAAAAGTAAACAAATGGGATTGCAGCAAACTAAAAATCTTCTGCACTGAAAAGGAAACCATTAACAGAGTGAAAAGGCACCTCATGCCTACATAAATGGGAAAAATTTGCAAATTGTATACTCATCTTATTAAAAGCTTAAAGTCAGCCTTTAATACACACAGGCTTTCAAAGAAAGTTGAAGTCTTCACTTAGTGTGATACACCACTGAAGCAGAAATGAATGTTGTGCGCTAAAGCAACTGCTAGTCCTACCACAACTAAAGAGTTTGCATGCACACATACATACCTATAGTTTTCAATGTGGATGTCATTAACAATCCTAGGAAGAAAATGAATCCTCATACAAATCTGTGTGAAAACACCTTGAAACCTGCTGTACTGATTGCAAGACTGCCTTGCCAAAAGCAAACACTGCTGTGAGAAGGGGAGCAAGCTCTCTATCATTTCTTTCAGTTTATTTTCATAAATTTTAAATTACTCCTTCTCAAAGAATCATTAAGTTTTTTTGTCAATTGTTGAAACTTATGTTGGAGAAAGCTGTTATGCCCCCAAATCTTTCTCTCCAAATGTACAATGTTGTACTTAACAGATGGGATAAAGCAATTTACAAATAATTCCAAATTGCACTGTGTTTGCATGATACTTAAGTGAGACATTTCACAAAAATAAAAAGCTGCATTTTGATTAGAGTCTAACCTATTCAAGACATTTTATGAATAGCTGTATTGAAAGAATCAATATGTTCATTTTGGAGGAGTATAAGTTTATATTAGACAAATTTTTAATGGTAATGCAAAACTATTTTTTATCTTATAGCTGTGAGAACCAGTCATCATGATATATTTGATTATTTTAAGCATTGTTCTGAAAAACTTATCTCTCATCTCATATTATAGATTTATTTCTGTTAATAAATGAAGTAGTCTGGACACATATTGCAGTATAGTGTGATACTGGCAGCTTCCAATTGCATGTTTCCTCAAGAACCTGTGGCCTTTGAGAACTTATTAATCTTTTATTTCTCATTACATTTTATTAAAGATTGTTGCTGATTTTAATATTTTATTCAGCATTTCAATGATATATATGTGATGTCAATCAAAATGGGCCAGTATCATTTTTTACTGATTGAGAAGAACAAAAATGTGCTCTACTTTTTAAAGTCTTTAAAGCAGAACTTCTACTAAACTTCACATGTGTTCCCTCTATCACCCAGCACATCTTTTACAATAGTAGCTTCAATGAAAATTCATTGAAGGTATTCAACTGGCCATATAAAATAATAATATGAAAGTAATAATTATAATTAATCACTTGTACGTTTATGACTTAGTAATACTAAACTGAGCATTAATAATTTTCAAGGCATTGCATATGAAGTGCCTTGTTTAATTATGTGAAAATCTTATAGAGCTGCTATATGTTAGGTTTTTTTTATTTTATTTTACTTTTTTTCTTTTAAGATGGACTTTCACTCTTGTCCAGGCTCGAGAGTAATGGTGCTATCTCGATTCACCGCAACCTCCATCTCCTGGGTTCAAGTGATTCTCCTGCATTAGCCTCCCAAGTAGCTGGGATTACAGGCATGCACCACCATGCCTGGCTAATTTTGTACTTTCAGTAGAGACAGGGTTTCTACAGGTTGGTCAGGTTGGTCGTGAACTCCTGACCTCAGTTGATCCACCTGCCTCAGCGTCCCAAAGTGCTGGGGTTACATGCGTGAGTCACCACGCCTGGCCTTGTTAATATTTTAATATTGATTTTTACAGATAAAATATATCAATTTAGAGAGACTAGATTTAGAGTTTTTGAGATAAAATATATATAAATCTTTTTGAGCTGCTGTTTCTTTATTCTCTGTAATTCTTTTTCTATAAAATAACTTCCTCTTCTCTCCACTTTCCAAGAAAAAATACAGCTACTTTTAAAGGATGTATTTCCACAATAGAGTTAGTTCATTATGCAGAATTTTTTATTCAGCATTAACCTCATGTTTTCAGAGCTGAAGTCTAATCGGCTCATTAGTATAGCTTTGCTACTGTGCCAATAAACTATAGTGTATGTATATGCTTGTGTGTCTGTGTTTTAGGGAGAAGAGGGCCTTACTAAATTAACAAAGCAGGTAAGAGACCACTCTTGTTCAATAGGGTGATACTATGGCAGTAAGTCTAAATGTCAAGAATTTTTCAATAATGAGTAGAATTGAGTTGTTAGCAGCCTCTAAGACTTTCATTTTTTATTAAGATTCAATTTAAATATGACAAAATGTAATGATCTGAAGAGTTTGATTTGATAAGTTTTGATAGCAGCATATACCCATGTACCCCAAACCCGAGTGAAGTAAAGGTATGTGGTGAAAATACATAACATTTCCACAAACAAGAAATTTTTTGGCTGTGCCCCTTGCAGTCATTTTCTCCCCAGGCCTTGAACCAAGCATTTTCTTACTTTTATCACCATAGACTCTCAGTTCTATTACTTCATATAAATGGAATCATACAGTTCTATTTCTGGTTTCTCATATCCAAATTAATATTTTTGAGATTCATTCATATTGTCTCATTTAGAACTAGTTCATTTATTTCTATTGCTAGTAGTATTCCATTGTATGACTGTTACGCAAATTCTTTATGTATTGTTTGTGAGCATTTTGGTTGTTCCCAGGATTATCTATTATGAATAAAGCTGTTATGATTTTCTTTTACACCTCTTTTTGTAGACACAGATTTTCATCACACTTAAAACAACTGCATGATTCTCATTGCAGACTAGGAGTAATGAGTACAAACCATTAAAGTTTTTTGCTAAATATATGAACAATCTTGGTATCTTGGGAAATAGCTACAGTTATTCAAAAATGTAATAAAATATTCCATGATCCAGCTATTTCTACATGATTTAAAATGTTCAAGGAGAAGCTGAAAAAATATCTTAAGTATTAGGAGGAATTTTTTGCATTTCTGGAAATTAGGGTAGTTACCTTCTTTGTACTTTTTCAAATCCAGTATTCTAAAATGACTTGATTATGGTATTTAGTACATTTAGTAGATTGAGTATATCTGGTACATTTACTTGATGTTTTAAAACAGGTAATTTATTTAATGTGAATCATGTGTTTTTTAAGGCAAGTGAGACATAAAAATAGTTAAAGAATGTAAGTTTAATGTTAACCATACTGAGAGGAAATTTATACTTGCATCATTGCATTTGGGGAGAAATAGTGATTGCTACATTGAAATTAACTTATATAAGATTTTGCACAGATAAAAATTTTTGCAATATTCAGATTTTTTTACATATGGAAATGCAATTTTTTTTATGTTAATAGATACTCAGCATCAGTGAAAAATGCTGTATAGTCTTTAGAGATTGCCAAAAATTTAATCTTGACAAGAACATTTTACAAGGCTGACCACATCTGCATATATGCAACTCCTCAGGGCATTTTTGCACACAACTGCTAGTATGCATATACAAATATCTTATACTTGTGTTTCATAGTAAGAAAAAAAGTATTCCCAAATGACTATAAATCACATGAGTAAATTTAAAATTTATGAAGCTGTTGAACCGTGATTTACTACACTTGAAGTTTTTATTTTTTCTCATTGTACCAAATTTTAAAGAGTGTTGTTTAACAAAGTGACTTTAGTTTGTGTGAGTGTCCTTTCAAAATATTCTGGTAATGTGACTTAGCAGCAGGGCTTTTGGCATTGACTTGAACTACTGCAAAAAAAGAAAAACTCTAAGAAATGCAATTGTTCTGTGAGAGTCCTCTGTGGGAAGTAGAAATGAACAATGTGTTGAAATGTAAATTTCCTTCAGATTCTTACAAATGCTGCTCTACAGGGATTTCACTTTTCAAAGGAATCTTCTATATTTACTACTCTACTTGTTAAATTGTAACTCCCTGGGCCAGGATTTGTCAAATGATCAGAGAACTGTCACCACGGGGCTAATTCAGGCATGTTCCCACACTTGTTACATTGCATCCATTTCTGTCTAATACGAAAAGACTGTGTCTGGAAAGTGGTGTGCAAGAGATTTTAAAAATGCAGCTTTTAAAATATTTCCAATGCCTTAATATCATAAAAAGTTAATAAATGGGGCCATTCTTGAGACTTAAGGTAAAAGCCGTGGATACATCCTATTGTATGTCATTCTTATCCCCATCCACAGCTTAATCTAGTATGTTTATAAAGATTAATTAAATACATGAAGCAATTTTGAATTTGAAAATAACTTGGCAAGTTCTTTAAAAGATTCCTAACTTGTTCTCAGCTGCAATGTCGTTGTAGAGGTAATTCATAGACTGCTACTAGGAACTGTATGAACTTCAGAAACATTTCTTTTTGAGCATCAGATTCTGTAGATAATTTTATCCCCTATGGGATATATTCACTATATGTTATGTATACTCATGACACTTTAGATTAGTAGATTTCTTCAAGTGTCTTCCCCATCAGAAGCTTTTGGTGATAAGAAGGAGGATTTTCTGCCTTGCCAATACCATTTCCTCCTATCAACCAGAACATTTTGTTAATCTGCTTTGATCTGATTCCTTATAGTATTTCCACATAAAAAGATAATTGTATAGTGAATATATACATATATACTACACAGGCACAAGTGTGCACGTGCACCCACCCACACACCCCAATTGTATATGAGTTTGCTATTGATATCCCAGCTACAAACTTGTGAGCCAATCTCTCTGATATTTCATTATACAAATAGGAAGGTCTCCAATTACAGGGAAAAATGTCTATATCTTTATTGATGCGTACATCTGTGAATCTAGCTATAAATGCAGCTTAGATTTAGCTTATTAATTATCGAAACTGTAATTTCTGGGCTGGGCGCGGTGGTTCACGCTTGTAATCCCAGCACTTTGGGAGGCTGAGACGGGCCGATCACGAGGTCAGGAGATCGAGACCATCCTGGCTAACACAGTGAAATCCCGTCTCTACTAAAAACACAAAAAATTAGCCGGGCGAGGTGGCGGGCGCCTGTAGTCCCAGCTACTCAGGAGCCTGAGGCAGGAGAAGGGCGGGAACCCAGTAGGCGGAGCTTGCAGTGAGCCGAGATCACCCCAGTGTATTCCAGCCTGGGCGACAGAGGGACACTCTGCCTCAAAAAAAAAAAAAAAAAAAAAAAAAAAAGAAAAGAAAAAAAAGAAACTGTCATTTCCTTTTGTTGTAATGAATATGCTTCTCTTGTTATCTATGTCTGGTGTCTGCTGCACACAATATGGGAAACCATGTAGCATTTTGAGAAGCTGACATAATCTGATTTATAGTACAAAGTTATTATTCTTGGCCGCTGTGCTATAAATATAATATAGAGTGCCAATTGCAGAAACATGGAAAACTATTGCCCAACTAGCTCAACAGTATAGGTAGGAATGACAGTAGATTGAATTGGCAGTTATGATCAGTAGTTAGGTGATGCCAATATTTTAAAAGAAATATTGACTAACTAGATTTCCAAAAGATTAAATACGGCAAGTAGCAGCACTGAACATACCATTAGTTAAAACTGTATGGTACATACATTGGACATAGAATAAATGGAATTTGTAGGTATGATAGTTGCAGAATGGGAGGGAAAGCAACAGAGGAGAGAGTCTCTGTGGAGGATAGTCACATTAACTGAGACTGCATAAACTAGAAAAAGAGTTTTGAAGGAGAAAGTTGTTTGTAATGAAATATTTACCTACAAATCTTGTTGTTAAGTCTAATAAATTAGCGATTCTCCTGTTTTAAAAACTCCAAACTCAGTGGTTTAAAATAACATTTTTAAAATAAATTACTATCACAGGCTCATCAATCCTGAGGTAAGAGTCAGGTAATACTGGCTAGCCTCAGATCACCTGGACTGAATCGTGCATCTGAGGGTTGCTCGTTGGTACATTTTGAAAATAGCAGCTTGGCTTGAAATAATGGAGCAGGCCCAAAGTAAAAAGCAGCAAGTTTAAGAAAAAAGCAGTAAGTAAAGAAGAAGTAAAAGATAGAGTCAGAAAACAATGCAACATAATTTATTTTTTGCATTCTTGCATAGATTCCAGAAGACTTAGGTAATTAAAACATGTTAGACTCTATTTTTAATAAAAATAGCATTACTTGAAGTTTATATACTTAATATTCAAGTGTAGCTCCATTGCTTAAAATATAGCTTTGGGGAAATAAACGCAATAAAAATTACATTCTATGAAATCCCCAGAAGACTGAGATTTTATGTTATATTCTTAACTGTATCCCATGGCCATGTTTAATTAAGAAATAACTAGTATCTTTTAAAAAATAAATTATGCATTCTCAACACACACACACATGCAGACACATGCACACACACACACACACATACACACACACTGAGAAAGCCTCAAGATTTGTGTATCCTTGGATAGAGCTTATATAATTCAAAAAGTAGAATATATTATCAAAAAATTAAAATAAAAAAATTGGTAAAGGTAAATACTTTGAAGTTATGATTATTTATTTTTTCATTATGCTTTAAGTTTTGGGATACATGTGCAGAACGTGCAGGTTTGGTACACAGGTATACACGTGCCATGGTGGTTTGCTGCACCCATCAACCCATTATCTACATTACATATTTATCCTAATGCTGTCCCTCCCCTAGCCCACACCCCCTGACAGGCCCCAGTGTGTGATGGTCCCCTCCCTGTGTCCATGTGTTCTCATTGTTCAAAATGAGAAATGTGGTGTTTGGTTTTCTGTTCCTGTGTTAGTTTGCTTAGAATGATGGTTTCCAGCTTTATCCATGTCCCTACAAAGGACGTGAACTCATCCTTTTTATGCCTGCATAGTATTCCATGGTGTATATGTGCCTCATTTTCTTGATTGAGTCTATCACTGATGGGCATTTGGGTTGATTACACCCCAAATTTGATATTGTGTATAATGCTGAAATAAACATATGTGTGCATGTGTCTTTATAGTAGAATGATTTATAACTCTTTAGATATATAATAAGTAATGGGATTGCTGAATCAAATGGTATTTTTGGTTCTAGATCCTTGAGGAATCGCCACACACTTTTCCACAACAATTGAACTAATTGACACTCCCACCAACAGTGTAAAAGCATTACTATTTCTCCACATCCTCTCCAGCATTCATTGTTTCCTGACTTTTTAATGATCACTATTCTAACTGGCATGAGATGGTATCTCATTGTGGTTTTGATTTGCATTTCTCTAATGACCAGTGATGATGAGCTTTTTTTCATGTTTCTTGACTGCATAAATGTCTTCTTTTGAGAAGTGTTTGTTCATATCCTTCACCCACGTTTTCATGGTTTTTTTTTTTTTTTTCTTGTAGAGTTGTTTAAGTTCCTTGTGGATTGTGGATATTAGCCCTTTGTGAGATGGATAGATTGCAAACATTTTCACCCATTCCGTAGGTTGCCTGTTCACTCTGATGATAGTTTCTTTTACTGTGCAGAAGCTCTTTAGTTTTTTAGTCTTTGCCCATGCCCATGTGTCCTGAATGGTATTGCCTAGGTTTTCTTCTAGGATTTTTATGACTTTAGGTCTTACATGTAAGTCTTTAACCTTTCTTGAGTTAATTTTTGTATAAGGTGTTAAAAAAAAAAAGGTTCAGTTTCAGTTTTCTGCATATGGCTGGTCAGTTTCCCCAGCACCATTGATTAAATAGAGAATGCTTTCTTTATTGCTTGTTTTCATCAGGTTTGTCGAAGATTAGATGGTTGTATATGTGTGGCATTATTTCTGAGGTGGCCTCTGTTCTGTTTCATTGGTTGATATCTCTGTTTTGGTACCAGTACCAAGCTATTTTGGTTACTGTAGCCTTGTAGCATAGTTTGAAATCAGGTAGAGTGATGCCTCCAGCTTTGTTCTTTTTGCTTAGGATTGTCTTAGCTATATGGGCTCTTTTTTGGTTCCATATGAGTTTTAAAGTAGTTGTTTCTAATTCTGTGAGTAAAGTCAATGGTAGTGGAATGGGGATAGAATTGAATCTGTAAATTACTTTGGGCAGTATGGTCATTTTCACCATGTCGATTCTTCCTATCTATGAACATAAAATGTTTTTTCATTTGTTTGTGTCGTCTCTTATTGCCTTGAGAAGTGGTTTGTAGTTCTCTATATAATTTCTATCATTTGTTAGTAGAAGAAAAATTAAGTCCTCAGTGTTTTCCTCTTCAGTATATCTTCCCCACTTATATCCTCCCCCAAAACTTAGTGATTTCAAAGAAGTATTTATTTAGCTCATAATTTTCAGGTTTGTAATTTTGGCTAGGCTCAGCTGGACAATTCATCTGGTTTTGACACTGGGACCCCTCATATCTGTGGTCAGCTATAAATGGTAGGCTAGTCAACTAAGCTACTCAGTATTGGCTGACTGTTAGCTGAGATGCTTTGATTCTTCTTCATGTGGTCTCTCATCTTGCAGCAAGCTAGTCAAGCTTGTTCTCACAGCAAAAGCAATTCTATCATGAAAGCAATTAAGATTGCATCAGAAGCATTCACAGCATCTTAAGGTCTAGGCTCAAAACTTAGAGGTCTAAGCTTAAAACTAGCACAACATTACCTCTGTAGCATTCTATTGGCCACATTACATAGTAATGTCATCCCAGAGCCAAAATGGGTCAGGACTACACAGTTCTAGATAGGAGATATAGATACAGAGAGACCACCAATGGGATCCATCGATGCATTTTATCTAACAGACTTCCCACAATGCAAGTCAGATTCTCCATAGGAGTTTGTAGCTTTAAAAAATTCAAAACAAGTATAAATTATGCTGTATTTTGTACCTTTTACAGCTAAGGAATATTTAGAAGCTGCATAGCATATTGCAAAAAGCATACACTTTAAAATCAGATAAAGCTGGCACTTGAAGCTCTACTTGGACATAGTTATTTACTGTTAAGACCATTTAATTTTATGTAAGTTACAGAGAATGATGCAGATTTTCCAAAATATAAGGGACTCAATAGATTTGACTTATTTTTATTACTGCATGTCTAATTTTAATTCCTCATGGTGGTGTATTAGTCCATTCTCACATTGCTATAAAGAACTACCTGAAATGAGATAATTTATGAAGAAAAGAGTCTTCATTGACTCAGAGTTCTGCAGGGTGTACAGGAAGCATGGCTGGAAGTCCTCAGGAAACTTACAATGATCATATAAGGGCAAAGGAGAAGCAAGTACCTTCTTCACATGGTGGCAGGAGAGAAAGAGAGAGAGAGAGAAAGAGAGAGAGAGATTGAGAGAGAGCAAGTGGGGGAGTGCCACACACTTTTAAACCATCATATCTTGTGAGAACTCACTATCATAAGAACAGCATGGGGAAAATCCACCCCCATGATCCAGTCACCTTCTACTAGGTCCCTTCCTCAACACTGGGAATTATAGCTCAATGAGATTTAGGTGGGGACACAGAGTCAAACTATTTCATTCCACCCCCAGCCACTCCCATCTCATGTCCTCATATTCCAAAACCAATCTTTCCTTCACAACAGTTCCCCAAAGTCTTAACTCATTCTAATATTAACTCAAAAGTCCAAGTCCAAAGTTTCATCTGAGACAAGGCAAGTCCCTTCCACCTAGGAGACTATAAAATCAAAAACGAGTTAGTTACTTCCAAGATACAATGGTGGGGGTGATGGTACATGCCTTGGGTAAATGCTCCCATTCTAAAAGGGAGAAATTGTTTAAAAAGAAGGGACTAGAGGCCCCATGCAAATATGAAATCCTGAGGGCAGTCATTAAATCTGAAAACTCCAAAATTATCTCCTTTGACTCCATGTCTCACATCTAGGACATGATGATGCAAAAGGTGGGCTCCAAAGTCCTCAGGAAGCTCTGTCCCTGTGGCTCAGCAGGATATAGACTCTGCAGTTGTTTCATAGGCTGGTGATGAATGCCTACAACTATTCCAGGCATATGGTGCAAGTGTCAGTGGATCTCCCTTTCTGCCTGGAGGACAGTGGCCCTTATCTCACAGCTCCACTACATAGTGACCCAGTGGGGACTCTGTGTGAGGGCAGGGCTCCAACTCCACATTTCCCTTCTGCACTACCCTAGTAGATGTTTTCCATGAGGATTTCACCCCTTCAGCATATTTCTGCCTGGAAATCCAGACATTCCCACACATCCTCTGAAATCTAGGCAGAGGTTCCCAAACTTAAACTCTTGCCTTCTGTGTAACTGCAGCAGGTCCAACATCAGGTGGAAGGTGCCAAGGCTTGGGGCTTTCACTTTTTGAAGCAGTGTCCCAAGCTACACCTAGGACACTTTTAGCCAAGGAGCTAGAGCAGCTGGAGTGAAAAGTGCCATGTCCCAAGGCCACACAGAGCAGCAGGGCCCTGGGCCTGGCCAACAAAACCATGTTTCCTCTTAGGCCTCCAAGCCTGTGATGGGAAGGGTTGCTGTGAAAGTCTCTGAAATGCTCTAGGGACATTTTCCCCATTGTCTTGGCTATTAACATTTGGCTCCTTTTTACTTACGAAAATTGTTGCAGCTGGCTTGAATTTCTCCACAGAATATAGGTTTTTCTTTTCAACAATATGGCTGGGCTGCAAATTTTTCAAATTTTAAAGTTCTGCTTCCCCTTTAAACATAAATTCCAGTTTCAGATAATCTTTTTGTTCACATATATGAGCATACATTTTCATAATCAGTCAGGTTATTTCTTGAAGGCTTTGCTGTTTTGCAGTTTCTTCTGCCAGATATTATAAATCATTTCTCTCAAGTTAAAAGTTCCACAGATCTTTAGAACTGGGGCACAATGCTGCCAGTCTCATTGCTAAAGCATAGCAACAGTGACCTTTACTTCAATTCCCAATAGGCTCCTCATCTCTACCAGAGACCATCTCAGCCTGCACTACATTGCCCATATCACTATCAGCATTTGGTCAAAACCATTCAGAAAATCTCTAGGAAGTTTCTAACTTTCCCTCAACTTCTTGTTTTCTCCTGAGTCCTCGAAACTGTTCCAAACTCTGCCCTGAACTGTTACCCAGTTCCAAAGTTGCTTCCACATTTTCAGGTGTCTATGGCAATGCTCCACTCCCGATATCGATATTTTGTATTAGTCTGTGCTCACATTGCTATAAAGAACTACCTGAGGCTGGGTAATTTATGAAAGAAAGAGATTTAATTGACTCAGTTCTGCAGGCTGTACAGGAAGGCCTCAGGAAACTTACAATCATAGAAGGGTGAAGGGGAAGCAACTACCTTCTTCAAATGGTGGCGGAACTGAAAGAGAGTGAAGGGGGTAGTGCCACACGGTTTTATGCCATCAGATCTCATAATAGCTCACTCACTATCATGAGAACAGCACGGGGGAAGTCCACTCCTATGATCCAATCAGTCTCCAACAGGTTCCTTCCCCAATATTGGAAATTACAACTCAACAAGAGATTTGGGTGGGGACACAAAGCTAAACCAAATCAGGTGGTATGGCATTTTTAGCCCATCAAGACATATACTTCAGTTGTAAGCAACCATCACTTTGTAAGAATCCAATTGATAACTACTTTATTTGGTTCTGATGGAGGCTGTGTCCAAGATAAATAGAAAGCTTTCTTTAGGAACAGGGCAGATTATATATTTTAGTAATTAAGGGTATGACTTTCAGATAGCATTCACACAAATTACTTGAAGACACAAGAAAATTCTTATTTCATTATTTTAAAACTACCTGTCATTTATGTGATAGATAACTTAGATAATTATACTCATTATTATTATCATCATCAAGATTATGACTTTTTGAATATTTTTCTTTCAGGCACTGATAGTTTTAGCATACTTCAGATATATCCTTTATCTTTTCTTCTTTTTCTTTTTTTTTTTTTTTTTTTTTTTTTTTGAGTTGGAGTCTCACTTTCTCACCCAGGCTGGAGTGCAGTGGTGTGATCTTGACTCACTGCAAACTCCGCCCCCACATTCAAGCAATTCTCCTGCCTCAGCCTCCTGAGTAGCTGGAATTTCAGGTACACAACACCATGCCCAGCTAAGTTTTGTATTTGTAGTAAAGACTGGGTTTTGCCAAGTTGATCAGTCTGGCTTCAAACTCCTGACCTCAAGTGATCCACCTGCCTTGGCCTCTCAAAGTGTTGGGATTACAGAATGAGTCTGATCTGACTTCTTTATCTTTATCAAGTAAAATTATGAGTGAAAATTATAAAGAAAGATAAATAGAGGTACTAAAGTTTTGTTATAAAAGAAGCAATGCATATTTAAGAATAATATATAAGGGCCGGGTGCGGCGGCTCATGCCTGTAATCCCAGCACTGTGGGAGGCCAAGACAGGCTAATCACGAGGTCAGGAGCTCGAGATCATCCTGGCTAATACGGTGAAACTCCATCTCTACTAAAAATTCAAAAAAAATTAGCCAGACGTGGTGGCAAGTACCTGTAGTCCCAGCTACTCTGGAGGCTGAGGCAGAATGGCGTGAACTCTGGAGGCTGAGGCAGAATGGTGTGAACTCAGGAGGCAGAGCTCGCAGTGAGCTGAGATCGCACCACTGAACTCCAGCCTGGGCGACAGAGCAAGACTCTATCAAAAAAAAAAAAAAAAGAATAATATATATAATATGTAAAGCATATTTTTTAAAAAAATATATAATTTCATTTACCCAAAGGCAATTATAACCATTAAAGTTGCAAATGATTTTTAATAAATTGTGATGGTTAATATTGAGTGTCAACTTGATTGGATTGAAAGATGCAAAATATTGATCTTGGGTGTGTCTGTGAGGGTGCTGCCAAAGGAGATTAACATTTGAGTCAGTGAATGGGAAAGGAAGACCTACCCTTAATCTGGGTAGGCACCATCTAATCAGCTGCCAGTGCAGCTGGAATATAAGGAGGCAGAAAATGTGAAGAGGCCAGAGTGGCTTACCCACCTAGCCTACATCTTTCTCCTGCACCGGGGGCTTCCTGCCCTCGAACATCAAACATCAAGTTCTTCAGCTTTGGGAATGGAACTGGCTTCCTTGCTCCTTAGCTTGCAGACAGCCTATTGTGGGACCTTGCGATCATGTGAGTTTAATAGTCCTTAATAAACTCTGCTTTATATATATATATATATGAATATGAATAAAGTTTAAAAAATGTTTTCAAAACTTATTTTTCAGTCAAGAATTTGATTTTCAATAAATGTATATCTATGACATAGATATTGGCTCACTGCAACCTCCGCCTCCTGGGTTCAAGTGATTCTCCTGCCTAAGCCTCCCGAGTAGCTGAGATTACAGGCGCCTGCCACCACACCCGGCTAATTCTTGTATTTTTAGTAGAGACGAGGTTTCACCATCTTGGCCAGGCTGGTCTCGAACTCCTGAACTCATGATTCACCTGCCTCGGCCTCCCAAAGTACTGAGATAACAGGTGTGAATCACCATGCCTGGCCAAGTGTGGGACTTCTTAGCTTTCATAACTATCTGAGTCAGTCCTTTATACTTAATCTTTTTTCAATATATCAATATATGCACACTTCTGTTTTGCTGGAGAACCCTAATACACTTTCCATATTTGTATGTACATTCTGTTCCCCCTTTTAAGAAGGGGAGTATGCTTCACCTCTCCTTAAATTTAGTTTGGTCTTATGAGTTTCTTTAACCAGCAAAATATTATGGAAGTGACAATTTGTCAGAGGGCACTAAAAAGACTGACAGGTTCTGTTTTCACTCTCTTGAATTCCTGATGCATGAAGAATTCTAGATTATTGCATGCAGAGATTATTTAGAATAGAACTGAGTTAATGGTCAGTCCCAACTGGTCTTCCAGATGAATGCAAACATATGGGTGACCCCATTAGGCAACATGTGGAGCAGAAAACTTCCCAGGTGAGCCCAACCAAACCAAAGAAGTATAAAAATGAGTAAATCATTTTGTTTTAGACCACTAAGTGTTGTGGTGGTTTACTATTCAGCAATATGTAATAAAAATGTAAATTGCTATATAGAATTGGGGTGCTGCAATAACAGAATTCTAAAGCATTGACTGCCTTTGGGGCTAGGCAGTGAGCACAGGCTAGAAAACAAAGAGAACACAGATAAAAAGTTAGACAAGCAGGCTGGGCGCGGTGGCTCAAGCCTGTAATCCCAGCACTTTGGGAGGCCGAGACGGGCCGATCACGAGGTCAGGAGATCGAGACCATCTTGGCTAACCCGGTGAAACCCCATCTCTACTAAAAAAAAATACAAAAAACTAGCCGGGAGAGGTGGCGGGTGCCTGTAGTCCCAGCTACTCGGGAGGCTGAGGCAGGAGAATGGCGTAAACCCGGGAGGCGGAGCTTGCAGTGAGCTGAGATCCGGCCACCGCACTACAGCCTGGGCAACAGAGCGAGACTACAGCTCAAAAAAAAAAAAAAAGTTAGAAAAGCAGAGAGATGATGACTTCTCAAGGTTTTGGAAAATGTGATCATTTTTACGTAGTACTTCTCATTTTATACCTTCTAAAACATATTTCTTGAGATTTCTCAGATGTAAGTTAGCATTTAAGTCTTCTTTCTTTGGTTCTCTTGCATTTCATGACTATTTTAACATTAGTCAAAGTGAAGATATTTTAGTTTGCTATAATGAGTTTTAGATATGATTTTTTAAAAATTTCCCTAACTGTCCTCCTTGTGTATGCTAGAACAGTTGTTTCATATTTAAAAAGGAAGTCTGGCCAATCAACTTTTAAAATACCAGTACTGTGATCTTAGATCCCAATGCTCTAGAACATTTTCTTCATAGTATCTTCGGTTTAGTGAAGCAACTAAATATGGGGCTACTTCTCTTAAACAAATTTGATTTTGATCCAACCTGAAAGTTTAGATATGACCATATGACTATTGCTAGCCTTCTTCCAGGACCATGGCCAAATATCATAGTAAAAGAGCACTATTTAATGAAGGTGGCTAAGAAGGTGACTCACTC
This sequence comes from Macaca thibetana thibetana, assembly GCF_024542745.1. Taxonomy (NCBI): domain Eukaryota; kingdom Metazoa; phylum Chordata; class Mammalia; order Primates; family Cercopithecidae; genus Macaca; species Macaca thibetana. The sequence goes on from NC_065578.1 coordinate 172,321,571, forward strand.
TGTCAATGGTTTATTATTTCCTTCTCAAGAGTGCTAGATTGCTGTTCCCTGAAGCCTCGTAGAACACTGGCTCTCAGATGCTAATATTCTGCTTTGATTTAGGGCTTCTGCTAAAAATAATTCAAAAATGTCCAGTGTGGTTTATACTTATTTTTTATTTCTTATAAAAAAGTGTTATCATTGAGTTTTCTCCAGGATCTATATTAATTGTAGGTTGTATGGTGAAATGTAAGAGATAAAAGTGAAGTGACCACCATTATGCTTTCAAGGTTGATGTAGAATCCCAAGCACTGTTGAAACTCTCATACACTTGCAGAAGTGCTGGCTTACTTTGTTGGTACCGGCAGTGACTGGCCACTCAGCTCTTCTGGCTCTCACCATATCTCCACCTTCAAATTATCTGAATCCTAAGTGCAAAACATGAGGAGATCCATGGTAAATAACCCTAACTTCTGAAGGTTGGAGGCAATGAGAGACTAATGTGGATCCCAATGTGTTCTCCTGGGTTCCAGTTTGTCCTGACCTTCACCTCCTTCACATCCAAATTTTCACTCCCTCTAATGACCTCGATTGATCTCCAAAACTTAAGGCCCAGTATCAGATGTAACAGTCATACCTAAAGTCTTCAATAGAATTATTTACCAACTCCTCCATTCCCTAAAATGTAAAGTATAACTTTCCCTATAATATGTTGCTAGTTTCACATTACTCATAACTATTATGTGCCTTTCATAAAACCCTAATGTACAAGGAATACACCAGAATGATAAAATAAGAACTTTAACTTTTTGAGTTTGTATTCAAAGTGTATCCTCTTCCTGATTGTGTGACCATGGACAATTTCCTTAGCTGTTCTGTGCATCAGTTTTTACATTTGGAAAATAGGAATGTCAATATTACAACCACATTGCCTTTTTGAATCAGTTAAGAGTTAAAATATAATTAGTAAATACTAATTGTCATTAGCATTTACTTCTTATATCATAAAATCATAAACTCTTATGTTTCAGGAAAGATATTAATTTATCATTGCTGTCTTCATTCAATCTATTTAAATATTCCTGATATTTGTATAAAGAAAATGTATCAAATCCCTTTTTCCAATCTCAATGAATATTGTCTCCTGTAGGCTCATATTCAGCTATGTTTTTTGTTTTTTGTTTTTTGAGACGGTGGCATCTCGCTCTGTTGCCCAGACTGGAGTGCACTGGCGCGATCTTCGCTCACTGCAAGCTCCGCCTCCCGGGTTCACCGCCATTCTCCTGCCTCAGCCTCCCTAGTAGCTGGGACTACAGACGCTCGCCTCCTCGCCCCACTAATTTTTTGTGTTTTTAGTAGAGACAGGGTTTCACCGTGTTAACCAGGATGGTCTCGATCTCCTGACCTCATTATTTGCCCGCCTTGGCCTCCCAAAGTGCTGAGATTACAGGCGTTAGCTACCGCGCTGGGCCTCAACTCTGTTTTAATTAGTTTCTGAGGTAGAGTTATGTAGCCATCCTAACTGAAGTAACTATTTAACCAAAAATAAGAAAACTTTTTCTTTTCTCTAGTGTTTAGCACGGGGCCTAGCACACAGTATCATTCAATGTGTATTGAATGAATTAATAGCTTGTTTATTTAAATTATGAAATAATTAACATTCTTATAATTAATAATTCATACCCCTATTTATATATATAGTTTTTTCCTTTTATTATACTTTAAGTTCCAGGATACATGTGCACAACGTGCAGGTTTGTTACATATGTATACTTGTGCCATGTTGGTGTGCTGCACCCATCAACTCGTCAGCACCCAATCCCTATTTATATTTAAAAATAATTGTGGAAACATTAGAAAAAAACCTTTTTCAAAAACAAAGTTTAATAATCATTACTCACTACCCTAAGAAATAAAAAGAGTTGTTGTGTTTGTTTACATCTTTATATTATTCTCTTTATTTATATCATACATTATGCCTTTGAAAATTACTTGAGGCACACTTCAAATTCTGTTGCACAAATATGAAGGGAACAGGGCTTGTTGAATATTGCATCTGAAATCAAGAGGGAGGATAATTATGTTCCTGTTTATAGCCCAAGGTATCTCCAGAAGCTCAGCTGACTAAATTATAGTTAAATTTCAAAAGCTACTTATAGAAGTAGCTACAAGCTATTCCAAGTCTATTGGTCAGCTGGACAAGATTCTAGTTCTTTTTTTAATTTTTAGTCAGAAAGTGAATTTAATTACGTATATGTATGAATATTGGAGAATAACATCTAATATATAATATAGTTTTTCTTTCTGTATATAAAATTTATTTCTTGTCAGTTTATTTTGGATACTTCATCAATTATTTTGAGGAAGAGTTGTCCTATAATAGGGACATAATGATACCCTTCCTGACAGATGAATTATAAGTGAGGATGGGTCAATGATTTAATATATCACACAACAGAAGAAGAAACTAAAGCTTAATGGATTAATGACGAGATCACTGAGCTACTATAATGAGTGGCAGCTATCTTAATCTGCTTTGGTTGTTATAACATAGACTAGGTAGTCTTTTTAAAAAATAATAATAATTTGTCACAGTTTAGAGGCTGGGACGTCCCAAATTAAGGTGCTGCTGGTGGATTCCGTATCTGCTGAGTTCTCATTTTCTGGTTCATAGATAGCTGTCTTTTCCCTGTGTCTTCACATAGCACAAGGGGAAAATGAGCTCCAAGGAAATCTCTTTTTAAAAGGACACCGTTGCTACTCATGAAGGTTCTACCTTCATAAGCTAATCACTTCCTAAAGGGACACCTCCAGATACCATGACATTGGAGATTAGGGTTCAACATACGAACATGGAAGGTGGGGATTGGGATACAAACATTCAGTCTGTAGCATTCTGTCTCTATACCACCTTCTGCCCCCATTCAAGTTCTGCTCACACACCCTCAACTCAAAAGTCTAAGCCTCATCTGAATGTCAGTTAAATTAGATATGGCTAAGACTCAACATACGATTCATCCTGAGGCAACTTCTTCTCCATTTGTGAACCTGTGAAATCAAACAAGTTATATGCTTCCAGAATACAATAATGACAGGCATAGCAAAGACATTATTATTACAAAAGAGAAAAAAAGAAGAAAAAAAAAAGGAAAAAAAAGAAAGGAGAGACAGATCTGAAGCAAGTCTAAAACCCAATAAGGCAAATTTCATTAGACCTTAAGGCTAAAGACCAATCCTTTTTGGCTTAATGCTCTGCCCTACAACACCAACTTTCTGGAATCATTGGTGTGGAGGTCCCACCTACCTACCAGACCCACTGCGTTGGGATCCTGGTCCCATAGCTTAGCCAGGCAGGGGTTGTGTCCCCAAGACTCTGGGCATTCTTATTGTCATGACTTTGAGTGCCCCGCCTTCATAGCTTGGCTACATGACCCCCGAATGGCTCTCTGTCTGTGCCCCAACCCCATGGTTCCCCAGAAGATTGGTTCTATCTCTCTAAATCTAGGTGGAGGCAAACATGCTCCCAGGGCTCATGCCTTGCACACACAGGTGCAAGGCACCATAGGGACTCTGCCAAATTTGCTGCCTATATACCCTAGAGATATAACCACTGTTGCTTATGCCATACCTGGACTCATTGAAGCTATACTTAGGGTGACCAAGAAGTGCAGCTCCTGAGTTCTGGGAGTGGATCCTGTGATGCAGCATGCACCTAGGTCCTGCAGGGCTGGTTAGCGTCTCCTTTGCAATCTTCCATTGTTCCTAGCTTTTGTTGAGATGGCTAATCCACACTAATTTCCCCCATGCCTTTGATAAATAAGCCCAGAGGCTCTTGTTGAGACGGCTGACTATTCCTTTTATCAAATGACTGTTTGGCCACACCCTTAGTGTTCTCTCACAAACCAGCTTTCTCATTCTTTACAATAATGATATGCTAAGAATTTTTCAAAGCTTTAAGTTCTACTTACTTTCTGGTTAACAATTTTATTTTATGTCATTTCTCTCTTCTTACATTATACTACGCACAGTATGAGAAGGCAGGCCATTCTATACAACAGTTTGCATAGAAATTTTCTCTGCCAAACGTCTAATTTCATCACTTACAAGCTCTACCTCCCACAACATGCTAGAATAGAAAAACAATTCAGCCAAGATCTTTGCCACTTTATCACAAGGTTGACCTTTTTTATAGTTTCCAATAACATGTTCCTAATTTTTGTCGAAGCCTTCATCAGAATGGCTATTACCATTCATATTTCTACTAACATTCCATTCAAAGATACTTAGGTATTGTCTAAGAAGATTGAGGCTCTTCTCTTTTCCTTCTTGGCATTCAACAGACTCACCCTTAACAGTCCATGCACAGCAATGTAAACTTTTTTTTTTCTCTTTTTTTTTCAATCATGCAATTCAAAACTCTTCCAACTGCTACCTATTACCCAGTTTCAAAGCTGCCTCTACATTTTTGGTATTTATTACAGCAGCAACCCACTTTTTAACACTGTTCTCCTACTGTTTATATAGGGGTTTTGCTGTAAGCCATGTTGATCTCTCCTGTTTTGGGCTATGTAATTTATGTATAATTAACCTACCTCTGATAACAATAGAAACCCTAATGACTTAAGCCAGGCTTCCACTGATCATATTGTTTTATTCTGGTTTAAACATTTTCCCCAATAAGATTGAGGCAAAAAACATGGCTGTGTTAAGTGGTTGAGAGTTCTTTCAGCATATTTGATTTTTTGGTTATTTGTTGTTTTATTAAAAATGAAGCAAATCTGAGAATGTTTTCTCACCTGGCAAAGCAGAGGAGAGAGAACCACCTCCACACAGAGTTGCCACTCTGATGATGCTACTGGCTTGTGATCCACTTCGTCTGGAGCCACTCTTCCTTTGTACTCTGTAAGATCAGGAAGAACACCTAATGGGCGCTGGGCTTAATACCTAGGTGATGGGTTGATCTGTGCAGCAAACCACCATGGCATATGTTTACCTACGTAACAAACTTGCATATCCTGCACATGTACCCTGGAACTTAAAAACAAAGTTAGGAATTTTTTTTTTTTTTTTTTCCCATTTTAGTGTATTTGAAATATTTGGTACCTTTTGTTGTCTTGCTTTTACCAGTTTGAGTGAACTTTTTTTTCTTACTTGCTATGGTAGGCAGAATAATCGCTCCTCAACAATATCATGCCCTAACTACTAGAACCTGTAAATATTACCTTATAATGAAAAATGGGTCTTTGCAGATATCATTAATAATTGAGATAAAGAGATTTATCCTGGATTATCCAGGTGAGCCCTAAATGCAGTCACAAGTTTCCTATAAGAGAGAGGCAGAGGGAGATTAAACAGACACAGACAGGAGAGGGGAAGGTGATGTGAAGACAGAGACAGAGATTGAATGATGCAGCCAGAAGCCAAGGATTGCAGCAGCCAGTACAATCTGGAACAAAAGAAGGATGGATTCTCTCATAGAGACTTCAGAGAAAGTGTGGCCTTGCACATAATTTGATTATAGTCCATTGATAAAAATTTCAGATGTATGGTCTGCAAAATAATGAAGCAATACATTTTGGTTTGTGGTACTTTGTTAGAAAATTAATTGTAATTGTTGTGGCAGCCACAGAAATACAATGCACTTACAATTAAAATATTTCTAATTAAAATAGAGTCAAGAATTAAACACAGGTCTATTTAATGCCAAGGACTTTGTTCCACAATTCATCATTCATGGAAACAGGATACAGACAAAAGGGAAAAACACTGTTTAAAAATATTTTACGTTGTGTGTGGTGTGTGTGTGTGTGTGTGTGTGTGTGTGTATGTGGAGGGGAGAGAGAGAGAGAGAGAGAGAGAGAGAAACAGAGAGCTTTCTCTTGAGAAAGGGAGAGATTGAGAGCAATTCTTAGAAATTCTCATGCTCCTGACAAAGAGATTTATATATTTCTCATTAAAAAAAAATAGAGAAGGAATATCTAAGGTCAGTAAAGTTGTCTGCATAAGCCTCATGCTAAATTGCCTTTATCAGTTAGATATTTTGATGTTGTACAGTGTCATTTTAAAATTTTAATCTTTTGTTTTATTCCATCCCATCTTTGTTTCTCAGTGCTCATAGTACAGTTCTCACTTTCTTCAAAATTGTAGCTCTTCAGATCCCTAAGTTATCAAATGAGTTCAGTGTTCATTTACATCTCAATAGCAGTCTTTCCTGGACACCGTTCTTGATGCTGCTGCATGTGCTTGAAGCATACTTCATCTTCTGCACAACGAGTGTGAGGTAGAATATGTTTACATAAAAAATAAAATATAAATTCAGCACCACTCTATTTTATTAAAGTACCTGCACATCAACTTATTTTTGTTAAATTTTCATTAGCATTTTCTGTACATATTAATTAAATTTTTATATAAAACCTCTAATGGACATTTAATATACTAAATTCAACACTACATTTGTTTGTAAACTTTTGTCAATTTATATATCACATAAAAATACAGTGAAAATACATTAAAACACATCTTATTTAGATTTGAGGAAAACAAAATACCAAATTGTTTCACAAAGTAAAAGTCCTTGTGGTTAAAAATAAACTGTGTATCTTATAATCCTATTATTAATTTTTTACAGAAATTAATATATGCTTGTGTTTGTTCATAAATAATGATGATTTTACATTTAGCGTATAATTTCTAAAATGTGGCATGTAATCATTAAAGCCATACCCTCCCTTTTTGAATTCCTGTTTTTTGAATACTTCTAATGCATCCTTCTCAGAACTATTGCAATTGGAATGTAATTGCTGTTTTCTTCATCTAAACTATTTTCCCAAGACTCCCCTTTAATCTTCTCTTCACTTATGTAAAGTCATCTTACCAAAAAGATCTTCTCTGAACAGTGTCTGCAATACTTTTCATTAATTCTTCTAACGTATCCTTCTCAGAACCATTGCAATTGCAATGTAATTGCTGTTTTCTTCATCTAAACTATCTTCCCAGAACTCCCCTTTAATCTTCTCTTTATTTATGTAAAGTCATCTTACCAACCAGATCTTTTCTGAACACTGTCTGCAATACTTTTCATTATATTCTATCTCCTTATTTCTGTTCTGTGTTTTCTTTTCACTGACCATCCAACATAGCACATGTTTGTTATGTTGTTAAGTCTGTCTCCTGACCCATCCCACACACCCAACACCATTCTGTGCTCTCCCGAACTATGCACACTACTGTACAGAGCAAACAGTGACTGTTTTACATACTTGTACCTCTAGAACTTAAAACATAACTGGGACAAATTGAGAACTCAATCATTTTTGTTGAATCAATAAAATAACGGCTGTCTGCTAAATGTATTAATAGTTAATAAATATTGTAACATGAATTGATGTATAAAGATCAAGATAATGAAGACTTATTTTCTCGCCACCTTCAATTTTGTCACATCTTCACATCAGTATAACAGTTGGTGTTGAAGCTTACTGGGTAGACTGCCCACATAACTCCATTTCTCCGTGGTAATAAATATCATCATTAATTTTATGTTTATCTTTTTGTGTATGTTTTCATAAGTTTAATACATATTTCTGCATCCATAAAACGCATAGTACTGTGTTGTATGTTTTTCACTGTTATAGAAATAGCATCCTGCTGCGTGTGACATTTTATTTTTCATTCAACTTTCCTTTTTCCTTCAACATTTTTAGACTTTATCAGATTTTTGGAAGGCAGTTGTATCAGTGTCCAACACTACACATTCCTTTTGCTTCTTTTTGTTACTGTCAGATTTTAGTTTTGTATATATAATAGATGTTAAGTGACTATTTGTTGTTTTTAAATATATTTCCCTAAATACTGCTGAAGCAAACTTTCATGTTGTAATTGCATTGAATTTCTTCTTCTGAGATGTAGCTGAGAATCCACTAGATGTTTGATCATTTTATTATTTTTTTCCTTATTTATAAGAGGTCTTTAATATTCTGAGTAATATGTTTTTATTGTAGTAATCACTGTAAAGAGTGCACTGAAATTGTGTTTTGCATTTAATTCTATTTATGGGAACTTTTATTACACAGAATGATTTAATGTTTCTAAATATGTTCATAACTTTAAAAAACTCAGATTCTGCCTAGCAGGAGAATTGTTTGAAGGCAAGAGTTTAAGACCAGCTTGGACAATATAACAAGCCCCCATTTCTACCAAAAATAAAAAATAAAATATTTAGTAGGGCATGGTGGTGCATGCCTGTAATCCCACCTACTCAGGAAGCTGAAGTGGGAGGATTGTTTGAGCTCAGGAGTTGGAGTCTGCAGTGAGCTATGATCGCACCTCTGAATTTCAACCTGTGTAGCAGATCAAGACCTTGTCAAACAAAGCAAACATTTAAAAATTAAAAAAAAAATTGGGATCCTTTAGGATATGCCCAAAAAATTCTTGCAATCTCAGAGTCAAAAAGATATTCTCATATATTTTCTTCTAATATTACTTCTTTTATTGGCAGTTTCTTCATTAAAGTAGAATTTATAGTTGAGTTTGATGTGAAGTAGGGAAACTTAGTTTTTTTAAAAATAAGGAAAACTAGTTGTCTCAGCATAATTAATCAAAACTCATCCACTAATTTATAATAAGTAATGTTGCTTTGGAAATGAATCAAATTTCTATATATGTGTTAATTTGTTTCACTGTATTAATTTTATTCTAATAGTTGAAGTGTGTATCCCTGTTTTTGTATTATTAGACTTAAATGCAATAACTGTATAGTATTCCTTATGAATCAAGTTCCACCATCTTTTTCTCCACCTTAAAAAATCATCTTGATTATTTTGTTCTACCATTCTGCCATGTGGCTTTTAAAAGTTGCATGAAATTCCATTTAATTTGAAATTATATTAAATGTTTGATTAAAATGTTAAAACACTCTTTCTATAATAAGATACTATTTGTATTCATTTAAAAATTATTCAATAAAGTAATGTAATTTTTTGTCAAGTTTCATCTTTTAGCTTTATACTAAGGTAGTGAAATCAAAAGTAAAGTTTCTGGATCTATACAGAATGTCTGTGTTCAAATCCTAATACCAGCACTTTATGTTTAACCTTAAAAACTTACAATCACTGAACAGTGGAATCCTCATTTGTAAAATCCTATAAAATAGAAATAACAAACATATTGACTTATAAGTTTTCTGTGATGATTAAATGAGTTAATAAATGTAAATTGCTTAGATTATCACTTGCCAATATAGAAAGAACTCAGTATTTATAAACAATTATTGGTCTTTGCTAAAATTTAGATGGTGTGACATTTGTAAATAATAATTTATTGTTAAGGATGTATACACACCATGCATTATTTTGTGCTGATCTTTAAGCAAGTAATTATGAAAATTTATCTTGTTAATTATTAAACTCTACCTATAGATTCACTTAGATTTTCATGACAATATTCTCTAACTACAAATATGGACAATCCTGACTCTATCAATTTATATTTCGCTAATTCATCTATTCATTTTTCTGACAATATATTAGGTACAATTTCTAGTATAATATTTAATCTAGAATACAAAATATTTTTATTGGCAATCATCAACATGTTGTACCATAAATAGCTAGATTTATTCACTTCACAATTTATACATACTTCAAAACGTCATGTTGTAAGGAAAAAATACATACAATTTTATCTGTCAATAAAAGGAAGAAAATAAAACTAATTAGGACATTGGTAGGAAACACTTTTCCTCACTTCAGTGCATATGTGAATTAATATGTTTTAGGCAGGTTTTAACAGATTCACTTATATCCCTGGACAGCACTTGTATTAGTCCATTTTCTTTTCTTTTTTTTTTTTTTTGAGACGGAGTCTCGCTCTGTCTCCCAGGCTGGAGTGCAGTGGCCGGATCTCAGCTCACTGCAAGCTCTGCCTCCCGGGTTCACGCCATTCTCCTGCCTCAACCTCCCGAGTAGCTGGGACTACAGGCACCTGCCACCTTGCCTGGCTAGTTTTTTTGTATTTTTTAGTAGAGAAGGGGTTTCACCGTGTTAACCAGGATGGTCTCGATCTCCTGACCTCGTGATCCACCCGTCTCGGCCTCCAAAGTGCTGGGATTACAGGCTTGAGCCACCGTGCCGGGCCCATTTTCATACTGCTATGAAGAAATACCAGAAGCTGGGTAATTTACAAAGACAAAAAGGTTTAATGGGCTCACAGTTTCACATGGCTAGGGAGGCCTCACAATCATGGCAGAAGTTGAAGGAAGAGCAAAGGCACATCTTACATGACAACAGACAAGACAGTGTGTGCAGGGAAACTGCTCTTTATAAAACCATTGGCTCTTGTAAGACTTATCATGAGGACAGCATGGAAAAAACCTGCCCCCATGATTCAATTACTTCCCACCAGCCCGCTTCCACAACATGTGAGGATTATGGGAGCTTACAGTTCAAAATGAGATTTAGGTGGACACAGCCAAACCATATAATTCCACCACTGACCTCTCCCAAATCTTATGTCCTCATAATTCAAAACACAATTGTGCCCTTCCAACAGTCCGCTAAAATCTTAACTCATCTCAGCATTAATCAAAACTTCAAGTTCAAAGTCTCATCTGAGACAAGGTAAGTCCCGTTCACCTATGAGCCTGTAAAATAAAAACAAAGTTCCTTCCTTCCTAAATACAAATAGGGGTACAGGCATTCAGTAAACACACACATTCCAAATGATGGAAATTGGCAAAAACAAGGGTCTACAGATGACATATGAGTTTGAAATCCAATAGGGCAGTCATTAAACCTTATATTTCTAAAATGATCTTCTTTGACTCTGTGTCGCTCATTCAGTTACACAGATGCAAGAGGTGGGCTCCCATGGCCTTGGGCATTTCCACCCCTGTGGCTTTGCAGAACACAGCCCCACTCCTAGCTGCTTTCACGTGCTACTGTTGAGTGCCTGTGGCTTTTCCTCACAGTGAAAGCTGTCAGTGGATCTACCATTCTGGGATCTGGAGAATGGTGGCCCTTCTCAGAGCTCCACTAGGCAGTGACCCATATTTCCCTTCTGCATGGCCTTAGCAGAGGTTCTGCATGAGGTCTTTGCTCCTGCAGCACACTTCTGCCTGGACATTCAGGGATTTCCATATATCCTCTGAAATCTAGGCAGAGGTTCCCAAATCTCAATTCTTGACTTCTGTGCAACTGCTGGCCCAACACCATGTGTAAGCTGCCAAGGTTTGGGGATTGCACCCTCTGAAGCAATAGCCTGAACTGCACATTAACCTTTTTCAGCCATGCTAAGACACAGGCACCATGTCCTGAGACTGCATGAAAGAGCAAGTGCTTGAGCCTGGCCCATAAAACCATTTTTCCCTTCTAGGTCTCTAGGCCTGTGATGGCTGTGATGGGAAGGGCCGCCTTGAAGACTTCTGACATGTCCTGGAGACATTTTCCCCATTGTCTTGGTAATGAACATTTGACTCCTTGTTATTTATGCACATTTTTGCAGGTGGCTTGAATTTCTTCCCAGAAAAATGTTTTTTTCTTATCTAATGCATTTCCAGGCTGCAAATTTTCTAAACTTTTATGCTCTACATCCCTTTTAAACATGAATTCCATTTCTAAACAATCTCTTCTTGAATGAATAACACTGAGTGCTTTCAAGAGCACCCAAGTTACCTCTTGAATGCTTTGCTGCTTAGAAATTTCTTTCACCAGATACCTTAAATTATCTCTCTTGAGTTCAAAGTTCCACAGATCTCTAGGGCAGGAGCAAAATGCTGCCAATCTCTTTACTAAAGCATAGCAAGAATCAGCTTTATTTCAGGTCCCAACAAATTTCTCATTATCATTGGATACTACCTCAGTCTGGACTTCATTGTCCATATCACTATCACCATTTCAATCAAAGCCATTTGAGTCTCTAGGAATTTCCAAACTTTCCCACATCTTCTATCTTCTGAGACCTCCAAGTATCTAGGAAGTTCCAAACTTTCTTATGTTTTTCTATCTTCTTTTGAGCCCTTCAAACGGTTTCAGCCTGTGTCTTCTGGCCAGGTCAAAAGTCACTTCCACATTTTCATGTATCCTTATAAGCAGCACCCCAGTCTACCAGTGCCAATTGATTGTATTAGTCCATTTTCATACTGCTATGAAGAAATACCCAAGACTGAGTAATTTATAAAGAAAAAGAGGTTTAATGGACTCACAGTTTCACATGGCTAGGGAGGCCTCACTACCATGGAAAAAAGTGAAGGAGGAGCAAAGGCACGTCTTACATGGTGGCAGGCAAGAGACTGCGTGTACCAGAACTGGCCTTTATGAAATCAGCAGATCTTGTGAGACTTATTCACTGTCATGAGAGCAGCATAGGAAAAACATGCCCCCATAATTCAATTACCTCCCACTAGGTCCCTCCATGACAGGTGGGGATTATGGGAGCTGAATTCAAGATGATATTTCAGCCAAGGACACACCCAAACCATATCAGCACTTATAATTATGATTAAATTCAGGTTTGTCTAATGTTTTGACTTCCACTTTCTGGTATGTCATGTAAGGAGCATAGAAGTCACCACTCCCACTCCATTCAAACACATATAAAGCTGACAAAACTGAAAAGTCAGCAACTATGTTTAGACTCATAAGGTAAGTGATGTCATAAAGTAAACCTTTGACCCCAAAATTGGAGAGACAGATAGGCAAATACAGAGAATCACAACTTATTAGAGCAGAATCCCATGAGCAGAAACTTCTGCAGGAAACAGTGCCAAAGTAGAAAAACCCAAAATGTAATTGATGAATGGCTGGAGGCTCAGTGTAGACAAGTCTGAAAGCTATAAACCTCAGAATGGTGGTAATATGAGGAGGTCCCTACGTTTCTGTTTTACCTCCAGGAGCTTAACCAGATTTCTTAAAGTAAATTTTAGAGAAAATCACTTCTGGCTTCTGTCAAGGGGAAAGTAAAATAAACAATTTTGAAATACACTAAAGCATGATGTTTTTCTTTAAAAAGTGTGCACCAGAAACTATTTAACCAGAATCTAACATGCTAGAGTTTCATCAAAACCTAACTGCGCTGGGGAAAGAGAAATATCCAACTCCACTGTAATCATCCTGTTCCACCTAATTGGGGGCAAATAGAAAAACAAAGAAAACGAAAAGGAAAATAAACTGAGAAGCATTTGTGAAGTTCACAGTCCAGAGTCACGGGCTCATTAAAAGAATGAGACTTAATCATAGGACTACAATATTCCATTCTCTCCCCACCACAGCTCCTTATTACATTACTGAAAGCCAATTTACAGTGGTACTATTGACGCAGGATATCATGTCAGGCTATGAAAAAAAACAAACAAACAAAAAATAAGACATATTAGAATACAAACAACAGTTTGAAGAGATAGAGCAAACATCAGAACCCATATCAGACATGAAAAGTACTGTTATTATGAGGCATATAATTTACTTAAAACAATTATGATTATCATGCTAAAAGCTGTAATAGATAAAGTAAAAAGTATGCAAGAACAGATGGGCCATGTCAGTAGAGAGAAAAAAATTCTAAGAAAACATAAGTAAGAAATACTAGAGATTATTTAAAAACTACACTGTAACAGAAATAAAGAATGCCTCTAATAGATTTATTAGCAGACTTGACATGGATGAGGAAAGAATCAGTGATCTTAAAGATGTCTCAATAGAAACTTCCTCCAAAAGGACCAAAAAACAACAAATCAGAATATCCAAGGGAAAATGGTACAACAATGAAATGTGTAACTTACATGTAATGGAAATACTGAAAGGAGAAGAATGAAAGAAATGGAAAACAGCAATATTTGAAGCAATAGTTACAGATTATTTTTCAAATAAATGTCAGAAACCAAATCACAGATCCAGGAAGCTCAGAGAATATCAAGTAGGATAAAAGCCAATCCAATAAAAAACTGTACCAAGGTATATTATATGCTAGTTGCAGAAGATCAAAGATATTTTTTAAAAATTTGAAAAAAAATGAATGGGCAAAAAGAAATTTTTTAAATAAAAAGACTTACCTATATAATAGCAAAGATAAGAAGTGTATCCAACTTCTCCCCAAAAGTCATGAAAGCAAGTAGAACTTTTAAAGTATTTTGAGGAAAAACAAACAACAAACCCATCAACCTAGAATTTGGTATCTTGTGAAATTATCCTTCAATTGTGAAGGAGAAATAGACTTGCTCAGAAAAAAAAAAAAAAAATGAAGCACCTTATTGAATAATTTATCTTTATCTATTGAAACTTTTTAAAAAGTCTTCCATTAATGTATCATGTGAAGCTAAAATTAAAATTAATTATTTCACTTTCTCTATATGCACAGGCATACATGGCTGAATTCAGCTTTCACATAACTTATTTGAGGTATTTTATATCTATATTTATAAGTTAGTATTACTTTAATGTTATTTTCTGATTTGGGAATGATAGTTTCATTTGCCTGTGAAAAAATCATTTAGCTTTTCTTAATTTTCCTTTTCTGTTTCATAAGATGTATACATTATATTGGAAATTTTATATTGTTTCAGGTTTAGTAACACCAATAAAACCATGTGGCCTTGCATTATTTGAAGTGGTGGTAGTGGAAAGTGGATTATGATTTGAAATTCAATTTATTAAATTATTATGCTGTTTCAATCTATGTTATTGTTCTTCAATTATTTTGGCAAGCCACATGTTACAGAAGAATGCTCATATTATTTAAACTTTCAAAATTATTATTTAAATTTCTCTTAGTATTAATGGTAATTTTTAAATATCTGATGTAGCAGTAGTTGCAAACTATATTTATTTTACCATTATATTCCATTTACTGTATATTTATCTATTTTATATATATATTAATTATATCTATGTTCACAATTACATGTGTGTATATGTAGTGATTTTTTCCATTACTTGTCATTATATTAATTTTTGTTTTCACAGATAGTATATTCTAGTCATGTAAAAATTAAATTTTCCTTTCATTTATAAAAAGTGCATTCATTTTAAATTTTACTTACTTTCTACATATCCCTCAAAAATCAATACTTAGAATTACATATTTATATATTACATTTTTTTTTTTTTTTTCAGATAGAGTTTCACTCTTATTGTTTAGGCTGGAGTGCAATGGCGCCATCTCAGCTACTGCAACTTCCGCCTCCTGGTTTCAAGTGATTCTTCTGCCTCAGGCTCCCAAGTAGCTGGGATTACAGGCACGTGCCACCACAGCGGCTAATTTTTGTTTTAGTAGAGACTGGGTTTCGCCATGTTGGCCAGGCTGGTCTGAAACTCCTGACCTCAAGTGATCCGCCTGTCTCAGCCTCCCAAAGTGCTGGGATTACAGTCGTTAGCCACTGCGCCTGGCCCCAAATTTTTAAATAAATACAATTTTACAACAGAATTAAAGTGTTTTTCTTAATCTTATTTTTGAAATAAAAATGTATCTACCAAACTACTAAGCTGATGCTGAGTTTTTTAATGTTTATTCATATTGGCTTACATTAATTATTCTCATTTCAGACTATAAAACTCACGAAAATGTTTAAGTAGTCTCTAGTATGTATACAAATAAAAAAAATTCTGCTTCTAATCCATTATATTACACTTATGTCATGGCTCCTTCTCAGTGTTACCATGTGTTATTTCAGGACCACGTTTCCTTAAACACAAATGTTTATTTCTCCTAATGATGGTGAATATTCATATTTAATTCTTACAATTTTTTGTTGTTGTTGTTGCCCAGGCTGGAATACAGTGGGTATTCACAGTTGTGAATAGTTTATCTCTATGTTCTAATGTTGGTTTTATATTTAAAAAGGAAAACTTGGCCATTTTTAAACAATTTTAAGATCAAATATATAGATACAGATAATAAGACCATGGTTACCAGAGCCAGGGTGGTCAGGCATGCAACAAATAGGGAGATATAGATTGAAGGGTAGAAAGTAGAAGTTATGTAGAATGAATACGTCTAAAAATCTAGTAATGTACAACTTGAGGACTATAGTTAATAATAGTGTATTGTATTCAGAATTTTTGAAAATTCATAGATTACAGCGGCTTTTGCCACAGTGGGGAAAAAAATGGGTAATATGTGAGATGATAGCTACGGTAATATGTTTTATTACAGTTACTGTTTTACTATATATATTTATATCACATCATATTGTACACTTTAAATATATACAATATATTTATTTTTAAAGAGATTAAAGTATATGTATAGGTATACACACATTTATATACACCCACAAGGCACATACACACACACACATACAGACACACATACGTAGTCTTGAGCATATATGATTCAATTTCTTTCAAGTTTGCCCTCAAAATTTAGAGAAACATTAGAAAGTATATCAGTAGAGAAACCACAATTATTTATTGTAGAAATTTTCCTACAGCCTCTCTCTCCTGGGCTCAAACAACCCTCCCACTTCAGCCTCCTGAGTCACTGGGACCACAGGCACATGTCACTATGCCTACTTTTTTTTTTTTCAATTTTTAGCAGAGATGAGGCCTTATTATGTTGCCCAGTCTGGTTGTGGATTTCTGATCTCAATCAATCCTCCTACTTTAGCTTCCAAAAGTGCTGGGATTAGAAGCGTGAGCCACCATGCCAAGCCCGAAAATTCCTGTTTCAGTTGTAAGTTTTTTTGTCATGCAAACCTCATACAGCTAAATATTCTATATCATCTCACATCTTGAACATCATTTACTCATTTACATTTTTCATGTAGCTATTTTAAGAAATTATTAACTGACTTCACAAATATTTATTGAGTACATACTTTATGCTGAACTCTGTTTTATATGCTTTGAATAAGTTAACAAGAATAATGCAGATCTCTGCCACATAGGATTATAGGCTGTTAGGAAGGTTAGTGCTATAAATTTTTAAAAAGGAAATATAAGAATAGGTTATTTTCCTGAGAAGTTAACGGAAAAGCAGTGCATTTGGATTATTTTAGACAGTGTTATTCAAAGTGTGATCCATAAACCAAAGCCAGTTCAAGAATTATTTAATATACATTTGTAAAAATTATCTGTCCCAACATTAAGGCTGTGTGGCAGATCATGCAAAAAGCAAATGATGGAAGACAACATTAAGTCATTTGTATAGTCTGATGCTCTGATCTGGGTTTGATTGATCTTATCTGAACTTACTCATGAATTTGCTAGCAGTTTGATGTGGTTTTTCTGGGTCCCCACCAAAATCTCATCTTGAATTGTAGTTCTCATAATGCCCACATGTTGTGGGAGGGACCCAGGAGGTAATCGAATCATGGGGCCCGTTACCCTGATGCTGTTCTCATAGTGAGTGAATTCTCACCAGATCTGATGCTTTTTTAAAGGGCTTTTCCCTCTTTGCTCAGCACTTCTCTTTCCTGCTACCCTGTGAAGAAGGTGCCTTTCTTCCTCTTTGACTTCTGCCAGAGCTGTAAGTTTCTAGATGCGTACTCAGCCATTCAGAACTGTGAGTCAATTAAACCTCTTTTCTCTGTAAATTACCAAGTCTCAGGTATTTCTTCATAGCAGCCTGAGAACAAAGTAATACAGTAAATTTGTATTGCTACAAGGGAATGCTGCTATAAGGATACCCAAAATTATGGAAGTGACTTTGGAGCTGGGTAACAGGGAGAGGATGGAACAGTTTGGAAGACTCAGAAGAAGACAAAAGTGTGCGAAAATTTGGAATTTCCTAGACTCTTCTATAAGACTTTGACTAAAATGCTGATAGTGATATGGACAATGAGTCTAGGCTGAGGTGGTCTCAGATGGAGTTAAGGAACTTATTGGGAACTGAAATAAAAGTGATTCGTGCTATGCTTTAGCAAAGAGATTGGCAGCATTTTGCCCCTGCCCTAGAGATCTGTAGAACTTTGAACTTGAGAGAGATGATTTAGGGTATCTGGTAGAAGAAATTTCTAAGGGGCATAGCATTCAAGAGGAAGCAGGGCATAGAAGTACAGAAAATGTGCAGCCTCATGGTGCAGTAGAAAAAAAAAAACATTTTCTGGAGAGAAATTCAAGCCAGCCGCAGAAATGTGCATGCATAATGAGGAGCTGTATGTTAATTTCCAAAACAATAGGATAACTGTCTCCAGGGCAGGTCAGAAAACTTTTTGACTGCCCCTCCCATCACATTCTTTGAGGCCTAGGAGGAACAATTGCTTTCCCAGGCTAGGGTCAGAGCACGCCTGCTTTATGCAGCCTAAGAAGTTTGTGCCTGGTTTCTCAGCCATGGCTAAAAGGGGACAAGGTACTGCTCCAGCCATGACTTCAGACAGTGTAAACCCCAAGCCTTAGCAACTTGTATGTGATGTTGGGCCTACAGGTTCATGGCAGTCAAGAACTGAGGTTTGGGAACCTTTGCCTAGATTCCAGAGGATTTATGGAAATGTATGGATGTCCAGGAAGAAGTTTGCGGCAGGGGCAGAGCCCTCGTGTAGAACCTCTGCTGAGGCAATACAGATGGGGAATGTGGAGCACTGCCTATTGGAGCTATGAGAATGGGGCCACCATCTTCCAGACCCCAGAATGGTAGATCCACTGACAGCTTGCACCGTGCAACTGGAAAAGCCATACACACTGATATAGACACTGAACCTCAGCCCATGAAAGCAGCTGTAATTGGGGTTATACCTTGAAAAGTCATGGAGTTGAACTGCCCAAAGCCATGGGAACACATCTGTTGAATCAGCATGATCTGAATGTGAGACATGGAGTCAAAGCAGATTATTTCAGAGTTTTACGATTTAATTACTGCCTCATTGGATTTTTGACTTGCATGGTGCCTTAGCCCCTTTGTTTTAGTCAATTTCTCCCATTTGGAATGGGTGTATCTACCCAATGACTGTACCTCCATTGTATCTAGGAAGTGACTAACTTGCTTTTGATTTTATAGGCTAATAAGCAGAAGGGACTTTCCTTGTCACAGTTGAGACTTTGGACTTGGACTTTTGGGTTGATGCTGGAATGAGCTAAGAATCTGGGAGACTGTTGTAAAGGCATGATTATGTTTTGAAATGTGAGCACATGAGATTTGGGGAGACACCAGGGGCAGAATGACATGGTTTGGCTGTGTCTCCACCCAAATCTCATCTTGAATTAGTTGCCATAATCCCCATATTGTGGGGACCCAGTGGGAGGTAATTAAATCATGGGGGCTGTTACCCCCATGCTGTTCTGGTGATGGTGAATGAATTCTCTCTCACAAGATCTGTTGCTTTTATAAGGGACTTTCCCCCCATCTGCTCAGCACTTCTCCTTCCTGTCATCCTGTGAAGAAGGTTCCTTTCTTCCCTTCATCTTCTGCCATGATTGCAAGTTTCTGGAGGCCTTCCCAGCTGTGCAGAACTGTGAGTCAATTAAACTTCTTTTCTTTGTGAATTATCCAGTCTCAAGTATTTCTTCATAACAGTGTTAAAACAAACTAATACACAGTTGGAAGGTTGGCTAGGGCCTGACAGATCTTAATTGACTGGGCAAACTTAACTCTTATAATGTTTTTCATATATCTACAGGAGGCTACCACAGAGTGTTCTGATAACAAAGACAGAAGAACAAGAGAGAAAATGAAAGTGTGAAAGTGCTTCTAAAGCCTCTACTTGAATTATTTTACTCTTGTCCCCCATCAAATAAGTCACTTGGCCAAGCCCAGAGTTGATATGGGAAGGCATTACCAAATGGCATAGATAAATAAAGTCATGGTAATCTGGTTAGGACATCCACTTTTTAAATTAAAAATATAGGTTATAAAGTACCTGAAAGTAGCGTCATTGCCAGGATGCTATAGTGTCAATGCAAGACAATAAAGAGTATATAATTCACATGAGTCACATTCTTAAAATAATTATAATGTAGAGGTACTAATGTTGATAAATGTAAGAATCTAATTTAATTTCACATTTATTTATAAATATTTATTAAGTGATAAACATTACAGATGTACATATTAGCATATTTATTATAATCAGATACCTTTTTCTGAAACAGAGCTAGCAATTTTTTTTTCTTTCAGAAATAAAACTTTGGTGCTATGATAGTGTCTTAGGATTTAGGGAGTGAGGGAAATTAATTTCAAAGGTTGGTCTTAGAAAGAAAGTAGGAATTGAGAATTTCCTTGAGAAATAGTACATACTCCTTGAAAGTCATCTATTTAGTGCACATTAATCTTATATTACTTAGAAAAAAATCAAATTTTTTTTCAGAGCAAGAACAAAAATAATAAAACAAGAAGTATTACTGTCTGTACAGGAGGCAATGTGTGACATAGTCTTACCAAAGAGGTGGAAGTGAACGTCTACAGCTCTGGAGCTTCAAATAAGCTATTGATTTTCAGTTCAAAAAGAACTAACAATTTCATTTACAACAGTACCAAACCCAGTTAGGATTAAACTTAACAAAAAGTATACCTAGATGAGTTCATGTAACTCGGTAAATACAAAGGCTTGGCCTTAACCTTTTTATTAGCTTTTAGTAAGATTACATATGCAACCATCCCCATTCCAGTGAGAATGACCTCCAGATCACCTAATATCAAGAGGAGCAGATATCAAGCACACAACAGGTGTTCTTAATGCCTTGCTCAACCATACCCCCTGGGAAAAAAGCCGTGATAAAAATTAAGCAATAAACTGAAGTTTGAGTAAGCTATACTAAACTACCAAGGTTGGTAAATTTTGTGCCAGCCACTGTGGTCATATAATTTACCCAAACTAATAAAAACCAGAGGTAAGTGCTCTTCACTGAAAACTAGAAAAGTTTGCTGAGATAAATTGAGTAATATCTAATTAAAAAGAGAGGCCTGCCAACTCCAAGAATTAGAAGAAAAAAATTAAGAGATCAGTGCTCCCAACATTGACCTATAAACTCAATACCAATGTAATAAATCCCTATCATCTATTTATACAGATTAATGTTTG
Source organism: Macaca thibetana thibetana (assembly GCF_024542745.1). Classification (NCBI taxonomy): domain Eukaryota; kingdom Metazoa; phylum Chordata; class Mammalia; order Primates; family Cercopithecidae; genus Macaca; species Macaca thibetana. The sequence continues at coordinate 172,342,497 of NC_065578.1, forward strand.
TTATAATATGTATATGGTACAGTAAATAATTTAGAATCCCTAAATAATACTGAAAAAAAGAAGACGTTCACAGTTTATAATGTTTGCAGAAAAATTTAATAATCTAAACAATTCATTATTGGTGAAATACAGAAAAATAAATCAATGGATTATAATAGAATTTTCAGAAAAAGGTACACATATTCATGGTCAAATTTTTTGGGACAAATTTGCAAAGGAATGTCTTTTCAATTGAATAGCTGAAATAACTGAAAACATATATAAAATAATTAAACATATATAAAAACTGAATAAGTATATGTATGTGTGTGTGTGTGTGTACTGCCACATCTACCTTACATTATTCAGATAAATTAATTCAAGATATATACAAATATATTGAAACTATAAGATTTCTAATGGAAAATGTATGATAATATCTTCACAATTTGAAAATTGTCAAAAATTTAATGAAGAAGACAAAACTATTAATATATCACATATATATCTATATTATATAGTTAACCTCTGGACTCTTCAATAAAATAACATTGACAATAATATGAAGAATGGCAAAAAGACACTCTACAATGAAGATGTACAAATGGTCAATATGCACATGAAAATTTGTGCAGCCTCATTAGTCGTCATAGAAATATAAATAAAAACCACAATGGCACACTGTTACATTCGCAAAACAATGACTAAAATTACAAAAGCTAAAATAGTAAATGTTAGTGAGAATGTGGAGAACTGAAATTCATGTATTTCTGATTTGACTTGGGGAAGATTGATATTTTCATTAAAAGGATAGTAAATAAAAGGACCACATAGTTGCCATTACGGGAAAATTTAGAGAACTGGAAATTTATTTCCTAATAGTGAGCACTTTCAAAACATAAGTTACAAAATTATTCAATAAATTTCCTCATAGTCAAAATAAAAGTCTAAGTCCTAACAATGGCCCATAATGTATTACACATGTGAATCTCCTTTTAGTATCCTCATATGCTAACACTCTCCTCTTCCTTTGCTGTATTAGAGCCACATTGATCACTGTTTTGTCACACACACTCATCTTTGTCCTGAATCAGGGCCTTTGAATATCCTGTATTCTCTGCCTGTTTAATACATTTTTCTCAGCTCTCCAAATGACTCAGCCTCTGATTGGATTCATCTCTCTCTGTAATTCTCACTTTTAGAACAAGTATTTTTCTGACTCTGTTACTATTGTGTAGTTATTCTATATACATATGATCAGTGCTGCTATCAATTATAAAATTTGTTTTGTGTCATCTGCTTCAACTCGTTAGAATATGAGTTCTCTGAAAGATTTTGAGTCTTTGGTTCACTGTTGTATCCCTAGTGACTAGAGTGGTGCTTGGCACATAGTAGTCACTCAATAAGTGATTTTTGAACAAAGGGATGGGTGAAAATTTAGATGGTGCATCTGAGAAAATTTGTCTTTTAAGACAGATAAGAACTTACTTCTGCCATTTTCTTATTTGTTTTGTGGTTGTTTTATAAGTCCTTTCTTCCTCCCTTACTGTCTTTCTTTGTGGTTATGTGATTTTCTCCAGTAGTAGGTTTTGATTCTTTGCTTTTTATTTGTACTGTATGTATTATAGCTGCCTGCCACTGAAATTCATCTGGGGCCTGAGGACACTGCAGTTGTTCAGTCGTGATGCAGGGTAGGACTTGGGTCTGTCCCACTAGAGAAGCAAATTCCATCTGGTGCCCGGGTAAGTCTAGAAGCTCCATCTACTGCACCAGACTGTAATCAGGGGCCACAGCATTCTGACTGTTCTTGTATTTTTCTGTGACAGGACTGTTAGTGGTTTTCAAGGCCAAGTTTCATGCACACATCCCTGTTCTCCTCCCAAGCAGACAGTGTGTCTGTGCTGACTGGAGTTCAGGAAGATGTGGTGCAGGCAATACGAAATTTTCTGTTCTCATCAATACATCTTTTCTTGTTATTATGCTGTTACCAGGTACTATGGTCAACTCTCCTTGTTCCCTTAGCTCTTGTGAAGGTATTTTTTGTGTGAATGGCTGCTCGAATTAATATTTCTTTTGGAGGATGATGACTGGATGATCCCAGTCTGCCATCTTGCTCTGCATCCAAATGGAATAACTTCATTTTCTGTTTTATACATCTGTTATAGGTGATTGTATTGTGGTAACCATGAGGCTTATAATAAAATGTCTATTCTTTACAGGCTATTTTAAGCTGATAACAACTTAACTTTGATCACATACAAAAAATCTACACTTTCACCTTCCCTCTCATTTCTTTTTTCTGATTTCCATGTCAAAATTACATTTTTGTGATTTATATTCTTTAACAAATTATTGTAGCTGTAGCAGTACTAAATAATTTTGTGTTTTAGCCCACATAATAGAGATAAAATTGCTTAACAAACTACAATTATAGTACTAGAGTATTTTGAAAATGACTATGTATTACGTATGTTATTGAGCTTTATACTTTCATAGGTCTTATTTCATTAATTAGTGCCCTATTATTTCACTTAATGAACTCTTATAGCAATTTTAGTAAGACAGGCCTAGTGGTGATGAACTTCCTTAGCTTTTTTTTGTCCGGGAAACGCCTTATTTCTCCTTCATTTCTGAAGGACAGCTTTTCCAAGTAAAGTATTCTGGTAGTTTTGTTTATTTTTTGTTTGTTTGTTAGTTTGTTTTTAGCACTTTGAATACAGCATCCTTCTTTCCTGGCCTGTAGGGTTTCTGCTGAGACATTTTCTGCTATTCATTGGGTTATCTTGTTTATGATGTTTCTTATCTTCTGAAGCTTTCAGAATTTTTTTTTCTTTAATTCTTGATAGGTTGATTATGATATGTCTTGGGCAAACTCTTCTTTAAGTTGAATTTTACTGGAGACCCAGGATGTTGGCATCTTTCACCAGATTTGGAATATTTTCAGCCATTATTTCATTAAATGTGCTAAGTGCCTTTGTTCTTCTCCTTCTGAAACTCCTATTATAAGAAAATCTGTTCTTTTAATGGTGCACCATAATTTCCACAGGCTTTCTTTGCTCTCTTTAAGTCTTTTTCATTTTTGCTCTTCTGACTGAATAGTACCAAATATCTTGTCCTTGAGTCCAAATGATGACTTTTTCTACTTAATTGTGTCTGTTATTGAAGTCTTCTATTACATTTTCAGTTCAGTCATTGTACTTTTCATCATTTTTTTATTATTATTTCTATGTCATTTGGGGTTTTTTATTATTTCTATTTCTTTGTCAAAATTATCATTTATTACTGTACTGTTTTCCAAGTTTCATTTAGTATTTTATCTTTATTTTCTTGTAAGTTGCTAAACTTTAAGATTTTTTATGAACTCTTTACCAGTCCTTTCACAGATCTCTACTTCTCTGAGGTCTCTCATTAAGGATTCATTGTTTTCATATGGTATTGTCATAATTTTCTGCTTCATTGTTTGTGTTCTTGTGTTGGTGTCTGTGCATTTGGGGTTAGGTGGAGTTGTTGCTTGAGATGGGTTGGTCCAGAGGCTATATTTCATAGAAATGCATTACTGAGGCTTGCCTCTCTTCTTAGGCAGAGCTTTGGGATGTAGAGTCCATCTAAGGCTGGGCAGCGTGGCTTGTTGGTTAGGGATTCAAGCCATTGGAGCTTCCCATGAATTTCTGGGTGGGACCAGAGTGGCTCTGTGGATAGGTTGTGCTTTTGGTGCATCTCTGATTGGACACAACTGTCATCAGGAACACTGAGCTACCACCAAGATCCATGTGCTGGTCCCTGTGAGCCCCACCCCTTTCCTTTGTTTCTACCTGACTCCAGGCCATCTAGTTTTATAGTTTCTACCAGTGTTCCCTGTGAAGTGAAGCAGTATTGGGCCTCTTAAGAAGTGCCCCAAAGTGTTGGGAAAGCTGAATGTACCATTTTGGGTTCTCTTTTCTAATTATAGAAACTGTGATCTTAGGGGAATTCTCTCTGTGTGGTGCATTGTTGACTTGGAAATGGAGCAATGGGCTCAAAGTGAGGTAATTTATCTTACTATTTTAACCCATTATTTTGGGTTCTGTGATCCACACGGATGTCTCAGTCTCATTTCCAAGTTTTAGAATTTTCACAAAGGTATTTTATCTGTTAAGAGTTACTACTTGGACTTTCTTTGGTGAACACTGAAGCCTGCGACCTCCTATTCTGCCATTTTGATGATATTTAAAGCTGAGATCTTATTAGATTTTCTTCTAAAAATACCTGAATTGTTCTATCATTAAAGTTATAAAATCTAAGAATAATAATTTTAAATCTCCTTGTATGCCCTTTGATTCTCTAGCCCCATCCTGCTCAATACAAGTTTCTGTGAAGATAGAAATGTCTATAAATGTGTGCTCTCCAATATAATAGCCACTAGCCATATTTAACTATTAAGCAATTGAAATGGAGATAGTGTGATTAAGTAACTCAAGTTTTAATTAAATTTAATGTTAATTAATTCATATTTATATTTAAATAGCCAGTTGTGGCTGGCCATTACCTAAGTTTCCTGGTAAGGGCACAGTGTGAGTTACATCAGCCATGTAGCCTAACCTCAGTCACTTCACATATGGAAACCAGGTATTGATTATAAAATGTATTTAGAAAGAGAAAGATGGTGAATGTAACCTGTTTTAGTTTGTTTTCATAACAAGTACCATAAACTGGGTAGTTTAAACAACAGAAATGTATTTTCTGATAGTTCTGGAGCCTATAAGTTCAAATTAATGCATGGCAGGTTAGGTTTTATTATGAGGTCCCTCTAATTGCCCTTCAGATGGCCCCATGTCTTCACATTGCCCTTACACTGCGTGTAATTGTGTCCTTGTCAACTTGCCTTATAAAGACATCAGTAACCTTAAAATAGAGCCCACCCTAATGACCTCATTTACATTAATTACCACTTTACAGGTTCTGTCTCCAAATACAGTCACATACTGAGGTATTTGTGTTAACACTTCAACATAAAAATACTGAGGGGGCAGAATTAAGCCCATTAAACAACCTGTATCATGTAGCTATTGCTGGATAGCAAGGCACGACAAAAAAACAAGCACTTATTATCAGGCAAGTATCTACAGTTTGCTTGATTGAGGATGGGTTTGGCTTGACAGTTCTCACTGCAAATACATAGTCGCTTTTGTGTTAGGCTGCAGAAGTTGGAATGAGCTTGGTTCGAGATTTCTCTTACCCTCGTCTTGGGGCAATGGGTCTAGAAGAAAAATACTCTTCTGGCTGTGGAATATACATGGGAAGGAAAGTAGGAAAACAGTAGGACTCCTCAAGCTTATGATGAACTGGCACATTGTCACTTCCATCCAATTGTCATTGGCCAAAGCAAGTCACATGACGTAGCCCCAAAACTAGGGGAAGTACACTTCGTCTATGATGAAGAGACAGGGTAAAGAATTGGCAGCACTATTACAATTTGTACAAAAGCCTTTATATTTTGGGAATCATGCATGGTCAAAGACAAAAAAGCTGATTTCCATCATTAAATTAAAGGACAAGGTGATATGTATAAAGAAAGGCAAAATATAAAGATCACACTGGAAATAAATATGGAGGAAAATTAATCAGGCACTAGGACAATTGCTGTGAAGGGATTCACACAGCAGAGATGCAAGTTGGACTTTTACATGTTCAAGAAGGATTCGTATAATTAATTATACTGGAGGATGGGAAAGCACTTGATTAGGAGCTATCTGTGGATTCTGGTTCAGTTTTATCACTGATACAAACAATAAGTAATTCAATGCTGTGTTATTGACAGATTGTTTTAGAACATTTCTGTTTTAGATCATTTTACAAAATTAAAAATGCAAAAGGCATTTTTATTTTACATTGGAGAAAAGTGGCCACGATTAAGTCTTTCGGAATCATACATATCCCTAATCTTCAAGAAATAGGTGGCATAGAATATTTGCATAAGACTATATTTATGATGCTTCCTTATGCCTGTGTTTGTTTTTCATTAATTATGTAAGATCTCCGAAAACCAGCTAAATCCCAATGTGCTTCAGGCTGCATTCCAGAATTTTATTTTTATGTGTAAGCTGCACAATGGGAAAGCCTGATCCTGAGGAAAGTATTTAATTCAGTTGTTAGTGAATCAGAGAACATTATTCCTCCAAGTCTCTCTGTCTTTACTATTGCTGAAATCTCATTATCATTATCTCAAAATTCAGTGTTATTTATACTTTATTTGTATGTAGAAATATATTAGTATTTATTAGAGCCAAAAACAACTTTTAGAACAAAGTGGACTGTTTTTAAGACCACTTTTTTTTTTCTTTTCCAAGGCTATTTTTTGCATGTTTTAAGAAAAGTTATGGACAATATCTAAATTATCCTAATTTTACTTAGATTACCAGTAATTATAGTACTACTAATTTTACTACTAATTTTAGTAGACTACCAGTCAGTTGACAAGGACACTTCGAATTGGAAGGATGCTTTGAAATATATTATAAAGTGGCAGTGGCAGGAAGGGCTACACATAAAAAGGCACATATGAACAATGAAACATTATAAGCTAACGGGAGCCATGACGCAAAAAGACTACAGAGAATGGAAGTGGTAGGTGATTACAAAAGAACAAAACGATGAGATAGAACTAGGGACAGAGAGAGAGAGACACACAAAGAGAGAAGGGTCGAGATAGGGAATGTAAGACATCAGATTATAGTAGATTAACAATATCCTACTAAGAAGAAAACAAAATAGAGACTGAAGCATGGTTCCTATAATTTTTCCAATACTTGAACTGCTGCAATTGTTGAAAGAGGCAACTGAATGACCATTTGGGGGTATGTGAGAAATTTAAGGTATCTTTCTTTTAATAAAACCTATTGTTTTAAGTAGTCTGAATGGATATAACTCAAAGAGTTCACAGAATCATGACAAAGGATCTGCCTTACTTAAGGGGCATAAGGTCTGTATCTCCATTTTGGGAAATGTCATGAAAGCATGGAAATGAATTAAAGAATTGAAATACATAAGGGTTTTAGAAACCATTATATCAGCACCATACTGGGATTATTACTTGCACTTTAATAATCCCAGTATGGTGCTGATATAGGGATTATTACTTGCACTTTAAAAGTGAGTTTCTCTCATATTCATTTTTATGACTAGCATAAAAAATAAATAAATAACAAGTGTTGGTGAGAATGTGGAATAATGTGAAGCCTTGTATACAGTTAGAGGGAACGTGAAATGATAAAGCCATTATGGAAAATAGTATGACATTTCCCGACAAAAATCAAAATAGGATCATCTTATGTCCCAACAATTCAACTTCTGGGTATGTACCCAAAAGAATTAAAAGCAGGGACTTAGGGAGATATTTTAATGCCAGTATATGTGATAACATTATTCACAAGAGCCAATTCACAAGCAACTCAAATGTGCACCAAGAGAAGAATGCATAAATGAAATAGGTTGTATACACAAAATAGAATATCATTCGATTTTAAAAAAATTATGACACATGCTACAAGTTGGTTGAACTTTGAGGACATGTCTTAAGTGAAATAAGGCAATCACAAAAAGACAAATACAGTGTGATTCTATCTATATGAGATAATTGGAGTCAAAATAATAGAGATAGAAAAGTAGAATGCTGGTTTCTAGAGGCCAGGGGAAGGAGGAAATGAAGAGCTATTGTTAATGAGTATGGAGTTTCAGTTTTACAAGAAGTTCTGGAGATGGATGTTGATGATACTTGCATAACTATGTAAATGAACTTAATGTCACTGAGCTGTACACTTAAAATGGTTAATATGCATTTTATATGTATTTTACTGCAATATTTTTAAAAAGTGAGTTTCAGCCAGGCACAGTGGCTCATGCCTGTAATCCCAGCACTTTGGAACGCCAAGGCAGGTGAATCACCAGAAGTCAGGAGTTCGAGACCAGCCTGGCTAACACAGTGAAACCTTGTCTCTGCTAAAAATAACAAAATTAGCTGGGCGTGGTGGTGGGTGCCTGTAATGCCACCTACTTGGGAGGCTGAGGTGAGAGAATTGCTTGAACCCGGGAGTCAGAGGTTGCAGTGAGCCTAGATCAGGCCATTGCACTCCAACCTGGGCAACAAGAGTGAAACTCTGTCTCACACACACACACACAAAAAAAAAAAAGGAAAAGAAAGTGAGTTTCAGAGTGGTTAAATAAAGTTCCTGAGCTTATAGAACTTTGAAATGCTGCGGTGTGGGTATGAATCCACTTTCTCTGCTTGTAATTACTAGGTTCTTACCAAACCTACTTAGTAAGTATGCAGGCCCTGCAGTGAAGAATAACTGTGCTAGGAAACTGAACGATACTTTATTAGATGGAATGATACTGTATTATCCATGATTATAAGTTATTTTGAAAGAATAAAATGTTAAATGGCTTTAAGAATAGTCAAAGCAAATTTAGGTACAGCAACATTTACCAACACAGAGACTCATCTCGTTATCTATTTATGGGCAATTTTCTTTTTAGTGTAAATAATGCACAGATGTTAAGGATCATCACCTACCTATAGTCTGTAAATCCAGATGAAAGGACAGAGTTGTCACTTTGATCTTAACAGAAGGCAGAAATGTCACGCTGTTCAGCATCCAACCCCTCATTGGTTAAAATGTCACTTTGTCTAGGGAGGCAATCTATTTACTGTCTCTCTAATCCGTATATTATATGAAACCTAAAATTTTCCTTGAGCTGATATAATTAAATGCTTACTTAGAAACACATCATATAAATTTATGATGCTAATAATCATTTTCTTTTTAATGTGTACCTGAAGCATTTAAAATAAGAGTCATTTCTTTAAAAATCTTACAAGCATTTTCAGGTTTTTCACTCTTTTTAAAATGTTGGCATTTTGATATAAAACTTTTTTGTTTCCCAGGAGGGAGAAGAAAAAGCATATGTTTGAGTACCTTACTTAGTAGACAGATAAATCTAATTAGCATTGAAGTAGACTACAGTATCAGGGTTAGCCATATATGTATTTCAATTTAATTGGAGAAAAATGTAGAGTTCATTCATCAAATTTGCTGTGCAATATACGCAAAAGTTTGCAAATGGCAAAGGCTTGCAAATACCAATACCAGAAATCATGGGTCTACCCTCACACACAGAAATTGCTTTTATTCAACATATTTTTCACTAGTTCGAGTGTCCATAACTTAACATTAATTGTATATAACGACACAGGGCTACTAACATTTTGAACATGATCAAAATAATAAATTTAAGACATTTTGAATGTAATTTTAATGTATGATTTATAGAGAAAGATCCAGACACACCAATAAATTAATCTTTAGTTCTTCATTAGTTTAACAAGACTTGTGCAAATGGACTCAATAAACTGTGTTGGGGCCTTACGGAGAATAAGAGTGTATAGAAGATGTTCTTTGTTGTTTCTATGTGTTACTCCTCCTTCCCTTTCTGCTACCCTCTGACTTTGCTCAGCACATGGCACCAGGCAGGAATCATGATTTTTTTAAACCAACCATGACACTCTTAGCCCTTCTGTCATATTGGTAACTTTCCCAACCTCTTCTGCAACCATGGATGTACAATTGAGCATGCTCTAACCAATGCAGTGTAAAAGCTTCAATGCTTGTGTGCCTCAGGGGATGAAAAATGCTTCTTTGAAAAAAAAAAAAATTGTGAGAGGCAACCAGAGAATGGAAAGGCTCTTATTCATGTGCCTCTTTTCCTGCTTAAGAAGTTTGATTATGAGAAATTTAAGTTATTCTATAATTTTCATGAGACTATATTTCCTGGACATTGGAATCCAAAGCATGGGACTACAGAGTGATTCAACAGAGCATAATTGGGAATCAAAGAAAAAACCTGGCATCTAACACTAGCCAAGATTTGAATTCAAACACGTTATTTTACCTGGTTTTGTCATCTGTAATTAAATAAACCTAAAAGAGTGAATACTTTGAGAACAAATCAAATAGACCTGCCACTATATGTTAAAAAATACAAAGATTACTAGTTAACAGTTCATCATATGGAATTTAATACCTTGTGGTTACTTTAATTTGAAATATGTATAATTTGAACTGGATATAATTGTATGAAAAATATACAATGTACTTTCAGAAGACCTGCTAACACTTGTTCAAACATTATAAACACTATATGTGTGTGTGTGTATTTCTGTGTGTGTATATATATTCATTTATAAATGCGTGAGAAATCCTAACAAAATAAGCAAAAAATCTTAAATGAGTCAAATGCATTAATGACCAGAGTTAAAATTTCAGTGCAAACTATCTTTAGCTTTTCAATGTATTAATGATAGAATATTAAGCATTATTTTCACTTTAACTTTATTCAGATATGATAACTCTAAGCATGAAAAGATCTGTCTTCCTGTAACCTAAAGAAACCTTATAGTTTTTTGTTCGTTTGTTTGTTCGTTTTGTAACATTATCCTGAGAAAAAATAAAATAAAAACTCAGGACCCCAATTCACTACTCCAAAAGGAAAATAATAATAATAATAATAATAATAATAAGCTGAAAACTGAGTCTTGCAAGAAACTGCAACTTTCCTTTTGTTCCTAAGCAGATGCCTACAGATAAAAGGTTCAGTATCTCCACAGGTAGCTACTCTCTGTTCATCTTATCTTATGTAAAGTGCTGATTTACTGAGTGAGCATAAGCTGACTATCTCCTTACCTGCTCCTTTGATCTTGCAACTCCTGAATTACCATACCCTCACTTTTTCCCCTCCTGTCCATTTTTCCCCTTTAAATATTGAAGCCCTCAAATTCATCTTTAGAGAAAGGCACAGACCACAGACTGTTTCTGTGATTCTTTTCTTTTTTTCCTTCTGAACATACCCTTAACCTTGGCAAAATAAATTTCTAAATTGATTGAGACCTGTCTCAGATACGTTTTGGCTTACAATCTTAATGTAACATGTCCTGATCCTTGGTTCTTTCTAAAATGTAGTCATTTGTTATTTGAACAACATGATTCTAAAGAGAAATCTGTTTATTTTCCCTAGAATCTCTTGATTATTTCTGCAACAATATTTTCCCTTATTGAGTTAAGCTTGATATGTGTTGAGGGTCATGTCTCATTTAACTTTGTCCTATGTTTGTACTACCTCTTTTAATAGGACTGAAAAATTAAATTGCCGTTACATAAAATGGAGAGTTTTCTTTGCTATGTGAAGTGTGTGTTGAATAAGATGATTCAGATTTTAAAAACAAGAAAACAGTTTCTAAAATGTATTTTTTCTCATGGAAAGTTTGCAAAACAATAAGGATATTCACTTATAAAATTAATTAAATCGAGAGCAATTTGCTGAACACTTAATTTAGTTTGTCCTAAGTATATGGCTGGAATTTGAATTTCTACCTATGACCTCAGATACTTTTACTAAACCACAGGAGAAGGTAAATAAGAAGGTCATAAATGAAGACACTGAAATTACTAGAATTGCTTCCAAATCCCTATCTAGACTCTTTTCCCAGCAAATAGGGTTAGGCTGCCAATGAGCCTAAGGGGTTTGTTTTGGTCTTTCTATCTTAGTGCCAGTTTGAAAGAATACACCTTTTCCCTGGGGAACTCTTTTCCGTCTACCAGGACATTTTTACCTTTTTTCCATATAATAGGGAAATGTATTGACTACATTTAATTGTTCTTTATTTTTCACTGTAAAAGCCTCACCTCCTAGTATTTGGAAAAATTATGATTCTGAGAATCCAGTATATAATCATTCACTGTGTTATCTCCCGTCCAGCAGGTAATATGGGGAATCCTGAGAACAGTGAAAGTACAGACGTGTCACGGTTTGTGAGATGTGAGTTGTGGTATTTATCTGGGGAATTAATAAAATAAATTATTTTTTCAAGAATTAAAGATAATCTAGAAGATACTGTAGTAAAATGGTTAAAATAATTATTTTTTAAAGCTACATACAAGATGTAAACCACATTTGTATTTTACAAAGTAAAATAAACAAGTGTAGATCTTATTCTACCAGTAACTTCTCATTTTCTTAGTTCTTTATTTTGAAGCATTCTTCTGTGCTGCAATGTTGTGTGTGTGTGTGTGTGTGTGTGTGTGCAATTTAGAAGAATGCAGAAGAATTAATAGATAAAATACTCCATATCCCTTATAGCTTTCATGAAATCTTCCCTTTGTCTTTCTAATCAAAGTCACTTTAGCATCAAAGAAAATTTTAGGGTCATATTCTTTTGGCTCAAAACTTCAACTGTCCATTAAGTCTGTCACTGAAGTTTGGTAGTCAGTCTAAATGCACGTTTGTTTAGTTAAGAAATTGTTTTTTTCCCTCTAATTTCTATGAATTTTCTTCCTAAATGCCTGTGAAATGCTTTATTTTACTTTGGCTTTGGCACTCCGATTAATACTTATTTCAAACTCTAGCCTTCACTGATGATTTTGTATCCTAGAGGAAATTATGTCACTTTAATTACAGATTCAGTTTATTTTCCATGGAAGGAATCACATATATTTATTTTTAATTTAGAGAATCTCAAAATGACAAATCATTTTCTATTAGATTTTGGATGTAATTTCTGTTTGGTTTTATTCTCTTCTCTCATTTTTTGATATGACATATCCAAACGTTATAACTTATTTATTTACATATATTATTATATTGGCTATATCATAGAATTGGCTGAATCTCAGATGTTTACAAGCACCTGAAACTTGTATGCCTTAAACCTTCACTGTAAGAAAATCAATTTAAGATATATTTCAAATAATTTAAGAATATTAAAGTGTCAAATAGCTTTTAATGTTTTGTATTACTTTTTATTCTTTTTTGTGTGTGTATTAAGTATTACCCCTGACTGACCAATGATCAATGAATTGTTAGCTCTTAGTGACCATGACACTTTCATGCCATGATGTGATTTTTAAAAATAATCTCAGTTATGAATTTTAATTCATTCAAGATTTTATTCAAAAGATGGAACCAAATTCTACTTTAAATTTTACAGGTGGCTCGGATAATTTACTTTTAAATAATAGATCATGATATTTCTCCAATCCTAGAAAATTCACTTACTTCCAGTAAGAGTTCAGATTTTTATTACAACTTTACTTGAAAGGTAAAATAAGAATTCCACAAAAAAGACAATATAAAGTGTCATATCTCGATATAAGTGCACAAAATCCAAAGCATGTAGCAGTCACAGTAACTGAGACACCTTAAGCCTATGTATTGATTTTTTTTCCTACAAATTCAGTGCATCCTGGCTAATGATAAAGCTCAGTTTCCATGAAGCTATATGAAGAGATTTCGCTGATAATACTCTACCAACTTCCTGGAGAGAAACAAGCTGGAGGTGACAAGTGCCAATACACTATGGCATAAGTAGAGCTTACTTTAGATCTTGGCATTTCAGCTTTCAACAGTAAGAGGAGCAGTCAGTCATTTCAACATCAGTCAGGTGGATATAGAGTGACTTAATGGAAAGTAACAAATTCATTAAATATCTTGATAGCTCTTCTAGAAGCTTTTTCTGAAACAGGTGAGATAAAAGGCCTTTTAACAATAAAATCACAAATGAGTTGGACATGTTAAAATGAAGAAAACATGTTGGGGGCATGATTGATGAGATAGCTCAGAATGTTATCCTTGGGAAACTAAGTGTAGATTGGACAAGTCACCAGAGCCTGAAGTTGCCAACTAAGGTAGCTTAACCCTCTGCCTTTAGAAAGGATTGCATTTAAGACAAACTTTATAAGGCTGCAAAATTCAAAGTTGATTTTGAATTTTCTTTTGTTCAATAGCAGGGAGATATATATATATAATAACAAGGCCTTAGGTACGTTGATGAGTAAAGCAACAAAATTATCCTGTATTCTATAATGTATTTGCTACAAAATATAACCTTCAAATGTTTTGCTTTCATTTTTCATTAATGCTTTGCTTGATTTTGTTATTTTAAAGAATGGATAAACTATATAATAGGTTGAAAGAGGAGAAGAATAATGAATTGTGTTCTAGTTCTACAGAGTCCATTTTTTTTTGTGAATATATTTTCCAGAATATAGAATTGTAAAAGTTAGAATAATAGAAAGTAAAGAGATACACCATTGAATTTTTCAACTGTTTCATGATCCAAAGTATATTTGTGTGCAGGAATGAGAGCAATGGAAAGATGGAACATTACATTTTGATTACATTACATTTTAATTAAGTAAGATTCAGTGACTTAAATGTGTGTGAATGTGTACCTGTGGAGTATTTGACCTTCTCTGTCCTATAGGCTACTAAGACTCTTCCAGAATGGTGGTGTTCCTTTGTTGTAAGTGATAAACTCTACTTTTTCAACAGTGTGTTTGGGTCGTATTTCTGAATCAGCAATTAACAGAAGGCATAATGAGTACCATTAAAATGAAACTTTTATTTATTATGTCTTCAACAAATAGTCTTTAAGGGTACTTTTATTCTCAATTTTTAAAAATTGTTAATAAATTTAAACATTTATATTTGGTAGGAATTTTCAAAACTGTTACTTGACAAATATCCACTATGAGTTGCCAAGTGGGAGCAAGAATGTGAAATTATCCACCTTTTTCAAAGAAGATCTCTAGCAAATAGTGTTGTTCATAGGAAAGATATGCCAAGGATTTTAGATTAATGAATTCTTACAAGTCTAAGAAGAAAAGCAATATCACTATCCGATTATTTTGATATAGTACTTTATTTTAGAGAGGATAACTTGTCCAAGTTCATTCATCCATTAGTAGGTAACAAATTTGGGACTTGCGCCCTGTTCCTCCAACCTCACGTATGATGTACATCTCATTAAACAACAATGATATACGAACTCAGAAATTAAAAGTACCTACTAAATTGAGAGAGCTATGAGGGTGGAGACTGCCTAAATTTAGCTTGAAGTAGCTATAACTGGCATAGCAAGACTGTGATTGATTCTAAACATCTGAATGTTTACGGAAGTATTTTGGTGCTTTTAACTTTTAAGATAAATTTACCCTGGCCTTCAGAATTGACATGGCAAGTATGCATGTATACAATATCAGCTGAGAGTGGGATCTTACACAACTGGCATCATACAGTCTTTAACTCATTATTATATTGTTTCCTATCCCTTTCCACCTCATTTGTGCTGCATTAGTCATGTTGTTCTCTTTGGAGGTATACTGTTAACCAAAGGTTTGAATATAAATTCTCACAGTTTGATAACCAAGAAATCAAAAGACAAAGATATTCACTGTAACCACCCACTGCCCTCATGTATAGGGTAACTGAAATATCAACTCAATTGTCAAAAGAGGGGTAAGGGTACATAATGAAGTCATAGATCACTTATAAAATCTGCCTGGATAAATATTATGAGGCCTACTTTTCTCAATGTTGGAATAACTCTTTTATAGGAACCCGACTCTACTCTATGACAGGATCTCTCTTGTCCACTATTTCCACATCTAAAATAAACTATGCAGAACATTTATTTCTCATGGTGGTAGAGTTTAATTGCCAATCCCCTATTGGTTTGGGTTTTCAGGCTTAGGTTTGTCTGAGGATTCATCCATCAGTCTTGGAAGCTAAGGTGTTTGGGGCAATACAATTTCATCAAAAACCCAAGAGGTTTCTGATTTATTTGCTTCCATTCAGTTACATGTGAAAGAAACCACGATACAATCAAACATCTACCTGGAGTATTCAGGCTGGATGACTCTTTTGTTTACTGACATCTATACTCATTTAAGGACAGCTACCTCAAGGCTATCTGAAATAATAGGCTGCGTGAACAGATAATATGCATAATCTGATCTTTGCAGCTGGGTTGGCAAGCATTTTATGCCCAAGTACATTGATGTGTAGACTCCATAATCTCATTGACTGTTGTTCAGAGAACAGAAGGAGTCGGCATTTACAACCCCGCAAGGCTCCAAGTTCATGTATTCAAAGTAAATTTAGGTTGCAGCTGTACTCTGAGAAGCCTTTTCAGTAGAGTGGTATGACTTCCATTTCTCCTCTGGCCTATTAATCTGACCTGTATTACTTTGCTAAAGCAACCAAGAGCTAAAAAGAAAAGACAATATTTGGATTTTTATGCAGGCTTTGTAGTTATGTTATCTGCCACTCTGTTACCTCAATGAACATGATTGTCATGGCAACAAAATGTGTGCCAAAATCTTTTAGTTCACTTCAGTGACTCCGTTCTGATTATTAGTTAAGGTATGGTGTTGTAACAAAGTTATTCACTGGTTCAAACAAGATAGAGATTAATATTGTTTGCCAAACTTTCACAATATTGATGGCTAGTTTGAGTAATGGTTTTTTCTGTTCCATGAAGTCATCCACGGATCCTGGCATTATGGTTTACTCATGACTCCATCATCTCATAGGGATTTTTCTTGAACATAGTTGATGGTGGATCTCCAGCATGACATCTTAATTTCAGTTCTAGGGAAAGGTAAAATAAAAACATAAACAACAACAACAAATACAAAAAACTTCTCCTTCAAGGAATTGACCCATAAATTGCTTGTGCTACTTCTATTCACATCCCCTTGTCAAGATTTTTTGGTTTTATGACTATAAATTAATATAAGAATAATTAGGGGCTCTAGATGAATAATCATGATTCTGCTAAGACTCTGACTTTGGTGATTCCATTGCAAAAAGTACAAAGGGTAGAACTGATAACAGAGGTGAGGTGGGAGCACAATTGTCAATTTGTATCATAGAAGGTCAGCACCATGATCTACTGATGTTTCCTCTCCTATAAATTACTATCTATAAATTCTACTCTTTTTCATGATGGGTGTTTATTTTTACTTAATTTGTGGAAGCTCTTGAGATAAAGATAGAGATCGCTAAATAGATGAAAACTAGATATAGGTATCTTAATTTCTATTTGTTATATAGCTTCAAATATTGTCTCTCCATTTGAAGTGAATGTGCTTTTTATATGTAGTCATTTGGAAACTAAAAGTTTTTTTTTTTTTTAATTTTAATGTAACTGAATATTTCCTTACTGAAATTTCCTTACTGAAAATTATCCTTGCAGTAACTTTTTAAATGTTTTGTTTAAGAAATCACTTATTTCTCCGAGTTATAAGATGTATACAACCATTAAAGTTTTAGAATTTTGACTTTCAAAGTTGTCTTTATCTGTGCAATATTTGTTATCCAATTCCATTTTTAATAGCTTTATTGAAGTATAATTAATATACAAAAATGTTGCACATGTTAATATATACAATTTGGTGAACCTCGCCTTATGCACCCACCTACAATACCATTACCATGATCAATGTAATAAGCATATCCATCATGTCCAAAAGTTGTTTCCTTGTGTCTCTTTATGTGTGTGTATGTGTATTCATCATAATAACACTTCACATGAGATCTATTCTCTTTACAAATCTTTAAATGCATGATACCATACTGTTAACTATAAAGACGACATGTTTTTCAGTAAATCTCTTGAACTTATTCATCTTACATAACTGAAACTTTATACCCACTGAGTGACAACTATTTATTCCCCCCTCCTCCAAACCCTGGCAACCACCTTACTGTTTTTATGAGTTTGATTATTTTAGATACCTTATATAAGAGAAATCATACAGTATTTGTCCTTCTGTGACTGGCTTATTTCCTTTAACACAGAGTCTTCTGGGTTCATCCATGTTGTCACAAATGGTACGAGTCCATTCTTTTTAAAGAATAAGTACTATTCCATTGCATGTATATGACATATCTGCTTTATCCATTCATCTTTTGATAGATATTTGGATTATTTCTGTATCTCGGGATAGCCAAGATTTTCATATGTCAAGATAGAGAAATCATCCAAATATCCAACTGCTACAATGAACATAAGGGTGAAGATATTTCTATGAGGTATTGATTTCAATTATTTCAGATAAATAATTGCTAGATCATATTTTAGATTTATTTTATTTTTTTTGAGGAATTTCCCTACTATTTTCCAAAGTGACTGCACCATCTTACATTTTATCAATAGAATACAAGATTTCACCTTCCTCCACATTCTAGTCAACACTTGTTATCTTTTGTTAATATGCGCATATAAACGTATATACATATATAAATATATATAGTACTAAAAGAGATAGAAATCCTTTTTAAAGACTTTCCTATGAATACATGATTTCTCCAGCAATATACTTTTCATCTTATGAGTCATACCGTCTTCCCAAATTAAGTTTATTTAATGAGCTTCTTATAGATCTGCTTATTTATTTGTCTGTTTTAATTATAATAGATTTATAACAATTCTTAATATCTAGTAGGCTAAACCCTACTAACTGGCTTTCTGTTTCAGCCACTGACTGTTCATGATATTTGTTTGTTCATAGATATTTTGAAATAGACTATAAAACTTCATAAAACTTGGGGATTTTTAACATAATATATTAAAGCTACAAAATATTTGGAGATGGCCGAGAGCGGTGGCTCACGCTTGTAATCCCAGCACTTTGGGAGGCCGAGGCGGGCGGATCACGAGGTCAGGAGATCCAGACCATCCCATCCCGGCTCCCACAGTGAAACCCCGTCTCTACTAAAAATACAAAAAACTAACCGGGCGTGATGGCGGGCGCCTGTAGTCCCAGCTACTCGGGGGGCTGAGGCAAGAGAATGGCGTGAACCCGGGAAGCGGAGCTTGCAGTGAGCCAAGATCGCGCCACTGCACTCTAGCCTGGGCGACAGAGCCAGACTCCGTCTCAAAATAAAATAAAATAAAATAAAATAAAATAAAATAAAATAAATAAAAATATTTGGAGATACATTTATATATTGATTCATAGATGCTCCTATTTACTAGCAATGGTATGTCTGCCCATTTATTTTAGAACATATTTAATACCTTGCAGTAAACTTTTATTAATTTATTTAAGTTTTAAATGTATTTTGTAAAATTTGTTTATGTATTTATTTATTTATTTATTGAGATAGAATTTCACTCTTGTTGCCCAAGCTGGAGTGTAATGGTGCAATGTCAGCTCACTGCAACCTCCGCCTCCCAGGTTCAAGCGATTCTCTTACCTCAGCCTCCCAAGTAGATGGATTACAGGCATGTGCCACCATGCCTGGCTAATTTTTTATATTTTTAGTAGAAACAGGGTTTCACCATGTTAGTCAAGTTGGTCTCGAACTGACCTCAGGTAATCCACCCACCTTGGCCTCCTAAAGTGCTGGGATTACAGGTGTGAGCCACTGCACCCAGCTGTAAAATTTATTTTTATATGTGTTGTATATTTATTAGCTGTATTTTTAATTTTTACCAGACACAATTATACATATTCAATATTTATATTAATAATAGTATGTTTTACTTTTAGAAATTACTTATCTCTAGCTATTTTAGTGATATATTAATGTATTTAATTTTGAAATCAGTAAAATATCAAATTTATCTTGGTAGGAGAATCCGTCACAGTACTTGTTCTCTTATACTATGGAATGTCTCCTATATTATTGATGAGTTTCATTCTAAAGCAAAATGCACCTAAAGCCTACAACATAAATTTCTCAGTTATTTGGAAGAACACGTACTCACTTTTATATTCTTGATTGCTTTAGATTTCTGTTTACTCTTAAAATCAAAAGTGAATAAAACGTATATTTTTACTTTCTTTCCCGGAAACATTATGGTCATTCTAGGTTTCAAAATTCTATTTTGGATTTTCTCATTTACTTTTTTAATGTGGTGAAATAACTTGATTGGTTTTCAAATGTTGAATCAGAATTTCTTCCATATTTATTTAAAAAAATAAAATTTTAGAGAGAAGAATAAATCAAACATAACTTGAACAGAAGGAAATAAAAATGTAAATAATCAAAACAGAAATAAGCAAAACTAAAAAAGAAGTAGAAAGAGCAAGGAAATAAAAAGCTGATCCCTTCAAAGTTCAATTAATTTAATAAGACTCTAGTCAATCTAACAAAGAAAAAAAGAGGTGACACAAATTACCTACATTAGGAATGAAAGAGGGACTGTAACTACTGATCTCAAAATATTAAAAGAGTAAAAGGGGGATTCTGGCCGAGCATAGTGGCCCATGCCTGTAATCCAGGCACTTTGGGAGGCTGAGGCAAGCGGATCACAAGGTCAGGAATTTGAGACCAGCCTGACCAACATGGTGAAACCCCATCTCTACTAAAAATACAAAAATTAGCTGGGCGTGGTGGTACATGCCTGTAATCCCAGCTACTCGGGAGGCTGAGGCAGGAGAATTGCTTGAACCTAGGAGGCAGAGGTTGCAGTGAGCCAAGATCGTGCCATTGCACTCTTGCCTGGGCAACAGGGCGAAACTCCATCTCAAAAAAAAAAAAAAAAAAAAAAAAAAAAAAAAAAAAAAAAAAAAAAAAAAAAAAAAAAAAAAAAAAAAACAAAGCGGGGGCGGGGGGTGGAATTCTACAGGAAATACGATTGTCAGATTGTCATAATTCGATAGCTTAGATTAAATAAACTAATTCCTTAGAATAAGCTATCTAATCAATTATCTCAAGAATATATAACTTGACTAGTCCCTTAAAGTTGAATTTGTGGTTTAAAACTTTTTTTCTTTTTAAGACAGGACACACATCTAGAAGATTCGGTTGTGTATTCTACCAAAAGTTTAAGAAAAAAATACTATCATTCTACCCAATATCTTCCAGAAAACTGAATGAAGAAAACACTTTCCAGCTCATTTTCTGAAGGCAATATTACTCTAATAAAACAAAGGCATTACAAAAATACCAAAACCTCCAGACTCATGACTCATGATCAAAGATACAAAAATCATCCACAACATATGAGCACCTGAAACTAGTAGTATAACAATGATAATAAATCATGATACGTGGAGATGATCCAGGAAGTACCTGGTTAGTTCAACATTCAAAACTACACTTATTTCTCTTTTACAAATAATGATACTGATATGGTACTTAAAATACTCATGCATATTATACTTATTTATACAATTTATCTTCCCTATAATCTGTGACATTCCCTTTAATAGAGTCAATGCTTAATAAATATGTTTGGACCAATAAAATATGTCCTTTAAAAATTATAGTATATAGTTCATTCATGTGTCTTAAATAATAGTAATATTTATGCAGTGACCAATTTGTTATTTTATAACAAAGGTTTTATAAATTATTTCAGATACATTAAGTAATTCAGAGCCCCTAGATTTTTCTAAACCTAAAGCTTGGAACTTCTGGTGAAACCTTACTGCACTGAAATACATTAACAACAAGTAGATGTGTCTAGAAATATTAGGTAGTTGTGTTATGTATGAAGAACATATTAATAGCTATTCAAAATTGTGAGTTTTTGTTTTTGCAGTGTGAATATCTTAGCTGCATAGAGTCAATGCTAATGATAATACTTAAAACACCATACAGATCTTACTTTTCACTGTTTAAAGCTGTCTCTCAATCATGGGTGTTTCCAGATTACTTGTTTTACATCTTAGTCTGTGCCGTGACTAATTTCAGCATATTCAATCTACAGCACAGTTTTCTCCAGTTTATACAGTTGGAGGAAATGAAAATGGAATTTTATGGGTTCATTTTGTGTTTAAAACAGATTTGAATACTCAGTAGGAAGCATATTATTTTATTTCTCATATCTTACATTCTCCAGGTTTTTATATTACATCCAGATTGTGATGCCACGATGTAACCTAGTTGTCATTTCTCTTTTTTTTTTTTTTGTATGAAAGTTCATGAACTGGGTATTAGTAAAGAATTTTCTTTCTAGCACACACTCAAGAAGTCTCCAAGTGTTCTAACAGTCTGCTTGGCAATAATATTTTATTGTCATTTTTAATGCCAAGCTCATGCACATTTTTTACTATGTTGCTAAATTATATATTCCAGTTCAGTCACATTTAAACATTATATATTCCAGATTGTGATCCACACTGTGTTGCAAACAGCATTATGCCTAGTGCAGCTGTCATAATGGAAGTATTATAAAGTGCTGCACAAATATAAAATGTAAACTTAAATCTGCAAATTTCACAGAAATTAAAGATGAGCAGGGATAAAATTAACATCAAAAGTCCTGCTAGAATATTGTTACAGATATATTAGATATATTATACTAACACATATTTATAGAAATTCTATATTCATTTATCAGCTTATTGCATGCTTCATTCATTAATTTTTTGAATGTCAATCACATACTTTTTAAAATGCTGAGCATGCAGTAGTGAATAAAGCAGCAAAATTCCTTCCTACATGCTGCTTACATGCTAATGGAAAGAGACAAACCTTAAATAAATAAACATAAGAGTATATAATATACCAAATACTTATACATTTTAAGAATAGTAAAGTTGAGCATGAATGATGAATATTCCTGAGACAGAATGGAGGACGGTACTTATTTTGTATATGATGGTCACGGAAGTTGTCTCTTGTGAGGAAATTTTTTTAGCAGAGACCTGAAGAATTAAGGATATTAGCTAAGCTCATATGTAGAAAGAGTTCTCCAGGTAGAAATCACAGTGGATTCTTCTGAGGTGGGAGCGGGTATAGTGTCGTCGAGGACTAGTGTGGAGGCCGGTGTGGTTGAGGCAGACTGAGAGATGGGCAGGAAGTAAAAGATTCCAGTGGAAAAGGTAGCATTGACTCTCTATCAAGAGAATGTTGTCAACCATTTCAAGGACATTTTTAACAGATTTATAGTTTAGTAAAGTTTTGGATTAACAGAACAATTGAGATGATATTGGAGAGTTCCTGTCTACCTAGTACCCAGTTTCCACTTGTGTTATCTTCTTACATAATAGAATATATTTATTACAATTATTAAACAGGTATTTATATATTGTTCTTAATTAAAGTCCCTAGTTTATTCAGATTTTCTTAGTTTTTACCTAATGTCCTTTTTCTGTTTCGGGAGTCTATTCAAATCTATATTACATTTGGATGCCATGTCTCCTTAGGATCCTGTGGACTGTGTCAATTTCTGTGACATTTTTGATGATGTTGACATTTTGGAAGACTACTGGTAAAGTATTTTGGAGTATGCACCTTTATCTTCTATTGGAATTTATCTAATGTTTATCTCATTATTAGACTGAGGTTATGTATTTTAGGGACACGGGTCACAGAGATGAGGTGTCATTTTTATCACATCACATAAAGGAAACACTATCAAATTATTCATGACTGTTGATGGGGACCTTGATTCCCTGGCAGAGAGGAAGTTTGTCAGGGTTCTTCACTCTAAACTTACTCTTCTCCCCTCTCTCTTTCTATACTAGACTCTGGAAGGAAGACATTACATGTATCACAACTTAAGAAATGGGGACCAATGCTCCCTCACCTCGATAATGGAGAATCCACAAAAATCATTTGGAAATATTCTTCCTGGGAGATTTGTCCCATCTCTTCTTCTTATATATTTATTTGTTCATATAATCATTTATTTATATCATTATGTTCCCATCAACATATATTTTGTATTTTGTATTACACTAATACAACTTTCATTTTCTTGCTCAAATTGTTTCAGGATTGGCCATCGAGAGGTCTTTCAGTTGGCTCTTGTATTCTGCTGATATATCTCCATCAGCATTTTTTGTTTGTTTATTTTTGCTTTTGGACACCTCCTCATTTTCCAGCGTAACAGGATGAGCTGTGTTTATCTTGTGTATTTCTAGGCCCATCTCTAGAATGAGCCATTTATCCAAAGAGCTCTGGTTCCTTTTATTGGAATATAATATTAGAAAACAAGATCTGGATGCAAACTATGCAAGTTTCACTGGGGTGTCATTTCTTTTAGGACCTCTTAGCACATTTCAAATATATCTCTATATATGTGTCTTTATATGTTTACATATAAATATTTCCATATTTGATAATCTATATATATATTATACTAATAGCTTGAGATCTTCACCTCTATGTGTTATTGATTGATGTGTCTTGCTGATATTTCCAAACCTCATCTATCACCACATAAATTATTCTGGCCTCTTGCCCTTACTTTTATGTAAATACCCACTTCAACAAACAGAAGCTTCACTGTCATGATTTACCATCTATTTACTTTATTGTTCAATTCCAGTATACATGTATAGAAGAAGTATCAAGATTATCCACCAGTATCCCAATGGGGAAAACTTCATTAGCCGGTATAGTGCTTTTGTGATGTTTCTTTTGCCTTTAGGTTTATATAGGTCTCTCATTTCCAAAGTTACTTAGTTCAGCAGCTACCCACCCACCCACCTGCCCACTGAGGTTGTTTCATATATTTGTAAACAGCATTACATTCTATCTTCAAAGTCTGCATTGCTTCCTAGGATTCTCGAATCTCCTAAATGATATTTTTGTTTGCATACATGAAGGCTCACCCTGTGGTATAAGGTTTATGGATTTAAACAACCGTATAACGTCATGTTTTCCATAATGACAGTATCATACAGAATAATTTCCCTCCCCTACATATTCCCTGTTCTTCACCTATTCATCCCTGTTGTTGTCCCCCAACCTCTCAACCTACCACTGATATTTCCCTCTCTCTAGTTCTGCCTTTTTCAAAGTGTCATCTAATTGAAATGATACAGCATTTACCCTTTTCTGACTGCCATCTTTCATTTATCAATATACATTTTAGGTTTACCCGTTTTTTTGTGGCTTGATAGCACATTTTTATTGCTAAATAATATTCTATTGCATAGATTTATCACAGTATTTAAAAAATGTATTCATCTATTGGAGACTATTTCAGTTGCATCTAGTTTTGCAGTTATGAATAAATCTGTTAAAAACTTTTCTTGCAGGTTTTTATGAGGACATAAGTATTAAAATCAATTGGATAAATGCTTAGAAGCAAGATTGTTATGGCTATATTTGACTTCCTAACACACTAAAAAAAAAAGTCTTTTGATGTGGCTGTGCAATTTTGCATTTTCTTTATCACGGATTGAAAACTTTTGTTGCTTCCAACCCTCTCCAGCATTCAATTTGTCCATTTTTATGGCTTTTAGTCATTCAAATACATGTATAGTGGTATCTTATTGTTGTTTCAATTTGAAATTATCTAATGACATATAATGCTGAATATCTTTCTACATGCTTGTTTGTTATCTACATAAATTTGGTGTGGATTCTGTTCAGATCTTGCCCATTTTTAATTGAATCACATTATTATTGAGATTTAAATATTTATGTGAATTTGGATACAATCACTTATCAGATAGGTGTTAAGCAAATATTTTATTTAGTCCGTGGCTTCTCTTTTGATTCGCTTCACTATGTCTTTACAGAACTAAAGGTCTTACTTTTAATACAGTCCAGTTCATCAATTTTTTAAGAGATTGTTCTTTCGATGTTGTATTAATATCTAAAAACACACCACATACACAGAGTCACATGAATTTTCTTCTATGTTTTCCTCTGCTAGTTTTATAGTGCTGTATTTTATATTTGGGCATATGAACTATTTTGAGTTACTTTTTGTGAAAGGTGTAAGGTTTGTGCCTACATTCTTTTTTTTTTTTCTTAATATGAACATCCAATCTTTTTGGTATCATTTGTTGTAAAGACTATACTTTATTCATTGAACTGCCTTTGCTCTTTTTTCTTGTGATTAGTTAACTACATTTTTTTAGATCTGTTTCTGGGTTCTCTATTCTGTTCCACTCATTTATGTAACCTTTTAATAAATATATCAATATCATGGTGTACAGATTATAATAGCTTAATAGTAAGTAATGAATTTGGTTATATCAACCCTCTGACTTTTCTTCAGTATTGTGCAGAAAACTTTAGGGTTTTCTTTTGTTTCCATATAAACCTTTCAGTTAATTTGTTGACAAAAAAGAGCTTGTTGGAACTGTTGCTATGATTGTTTTGAATATATGAATCAAGTTGGAAAGAACTGACATTTTAACACTATTGAGTTCTCCAGTCCATGAACGTGAAATCTCTCTCAATTAATTTAGTTTTTTTCCTGATTTCTCTCAACAGAATATTTATTTATTTATTTATTTATTTATTTATTTATTTATTTATTTTTTACTCATTTTATTAGATTCATACTAAATATTTCATTTTGGTGTTATCATAAATCACGTTTTGTTTTTAATATCAAACCTAAATTATTTATTTCTGGTATATAAGATAGCAACTGACTTTTGTATAGTAATCTTGTGTCCTATGACCTTGATGCTTATTAGTTCTTGGATTTTTTTCCCAATTATTTGAGATTTTCTACTTAGTAAAATCATATAAAAATAGTTTTACTTCTTCCTTTAAAATCTCATACTTTCTGTTTTCTTTTGATTTAAAATAACTAGGACTTTCAATCAAGGGATATTAGCAGTGATGAGAGAGGGTATCCTTACCATTAGTCTGAGATATGGTGCATTACATTGGCCATTTTTCATATGTTGAAGCAGCATTGGATACTTGGAATAAATTCCACTTTGTCATGGTGTATCATTACTTTTCATACATTGTTAAAATTGATTTGCTAATATTTTGTTAAGGATTTTTGAATCTATGTTTATGAAAGATATTGGTCTGTCATTTTCTTTTTTAAAACCATGTTCCCAGCACTTTGGGAGGCCGAGGCAGGTGAATCACTTGAGGTCAGGTGTTCAAAACCAGCCTGGTCAACATAGAGCAACCCTGTCTCTATTAAAAAATGCAAAAATTAGCTGGACATGGTGGTGTGCACCTATAATACCAGCTACTTGGGAGGCTGAGGCAGGAGAATCATGGAGGTTGCAGTGAGGCAGAGGTTGCAATGAGCTGAGATCTTGCCACTGCACTCCAGCCTGGACCACAGAGACTCCATCTCAAACAAACAAACAAACAAACAAACAACCCCTATGTTTACCTGATTTTAGTATTAGGGCAGTGCTGGCCTAATAAAATAAGTTAGAAAGTATTCCTCATATATTCTGGATGATATTGTGAAGTATTGGTATGATTTCTTTCATAAATGTTTGGCATAATTTAATAGCAAAAGTATTTAGACTGTGCACTTTCTTTTTTGGAAAGTTATTAATTATTGAATCTATTTAATGTGTGCTGACTTAATCAGTTTATCAATTTTGCATGGTGTGAGTTTTAGTAGTTTGTGTCTTCAAGTAATTGATCCACTTAATCCAAGATATTGAATTTGTAGACATAAAGGGACTGAATTATCAGCCCCCACGCCCAGCCAAATATATATGTTGTAGTCCTAATCCATAGTATCTAGAATGAAATGTATTTGTAGTTAAGGTCTTTAAATAGTTGATTAAGATAGTGTGAATTTTAATCTGTATGACTGGTGTCCTTCTAAGAGAAGAAATGTGGACAAACAAAAGAAATACCAGGAATGAACTTGCATAGAGGAAAGACCATGTGAAGACACAGTCAAATGGTAAAAATTCACTAGCCAAGGAGAAAGTTTTCAGAAGAAATTAAACCTGCCAACATCTCTGTCTTGTACTTCTAGCTTCCAAGAGTGAAAAAAATAAATTTCTATTGTTTAAGCCACCTGGTGGTATTTTGTTATGAAAGTTCTAGCACGCTAATACAGAAAGTTCATAATATTTACTTATCCTTTTACTGTTCATGGGATCAATAGCAACAAGCATGCTAGTCCACATTTAGTCTCCAGCAATTCATCAAAATTACTATTTAACTGTTCTGAGAAGTTGAGACTCCAGTGGAGCTGGCTTGAAATTTCAGAATGTTAATTTATATACACAAGTGAGATGAAGTGCCTTTATAATATTATTATCAGAAGATTGTGATGATCCAAGTTTCATTTGAAAAGAACATAAATAAATTTAAATTTATGTTTTTAAAATCAAATTGGTATTGGTATAAATGTTTTACATGATAGGATGTGTTAGAGATATATATGTATAATCAATAACAATATTATAATATTCCATAGTGAAATAATTTTTCTTCAAAACATATTTTTTTCCTGTATGAAATCAAAAAAGCAAAATAGTCATACAGTTCATCATATGACATAAATATAACCTACATTTTGGGTTTTCTCCACAAGAGAATATTTTTATCAGATAAATTAATTAATATCTTCAGAAGTATCATACATTGACTTTGCTGAACACCTATCTTTGAAATTTTTCATTGACTATTTTTGTTCAGTTCCCCATTCATTTTTACATAAAATTCTGGAAATTTATTTCTCAAAAGAGATAGTACAACTAATTAAAAATGCAAATAAAAACTAATTCATATGTTGATGCATATTTTACTGGATTAATCACAACTGAATATGTGACTTTGTTATCCTTATAATAAAATATATAATAGCATGCTTATAACAACTGGATCATAGAGCAAAAGTATTAATGAAATAATTCATAATGAATAATCACTGCAGTGAATAATAAATGTGTCTTCCTTCACAGGCATCAATATTAGAACATTAGGGGAATAAAGGCTTAATTTCTGTAATATTTGAGGAATTATATTTATATATGTATTTTTTCCTTAAAAATACAATTAATGTGTAAACCTCAAAATTCCATGAGAAAGATCAAAAGCAAAAAAAAACAGATGTTGCTATGAAACTGCATACATAAAAATTACAGGTGGAAAATATATAATGAAAATCGAGGTAGATAGGAACATAACCACGAATATTGTACAAGTACAGAAGCACCTCTTTTCTTGCATTTCACACTTTTAGAAAAGTTTCTCTTTCCTCAAAATAATCTCTGTCTCCTAAAATGCCATGATAGCAGGAAAATATAAAGTGCAGCATGTATAGATGATATATCAAGAATCAAGAACCAGCTAGCACTAGTACTTTTGACCTTCATAAAGTGAAAAATCTCCCTGAAGTTCAGTTTGCTTATTTGTAAAATAGATTAATTTCTGCTTTCTTCCTGTTAAAATCTGTTTTAGAGATCAAATAAGATCATTGTGGTAATTATTTCAGAAATATTTTTAAAGCATATCATTTTTAAGAAATATTCATTTAAAATACATTTTAAAATTAGGTTTTCTTATTGTTTATTTGCTAACATTTAAAGCACAAGGAAAGGAAAAGATACTTTACATCTCTTAATAGCACTGGCAAGATAGCTTATATTGTTTAATAAACTTCTAACTTTGGGACTTTTTCTTTCTTTTTTTTTGAGATGGAGCCTCACTCTGTCACCTAGGCTAGAGTGCTAGAGTGCAGTGGCACAATCTCGGCTCACTGCAACCTCCTTTTCCATAGTTAAAATGATTCTCCTTTCTTAGCCACCTAAGTAACTGGTATTACAGGTGTACACCACCACCCCCGGCTAATTTTTATAATTATAGTAGAGACGGGGTTGCACTATGTTGGCCAGGCTGGTCTCGATCTCCTGAATTCAGGTGATCCACCCAACTCTGCCTCTCAAAGTGCAGAGATTACAGGTGTGAACCACAGTGCCCAGCCTGTTTTTATTTTCAAATTTCACATATAACACTACATTTTCTACAAACAATTTTATAATAAACATCTTTGAAAATACTAAAGAAAATCCCCGGTTTCTGTCATCTGAGTCATTGTAGTCCTAACCTCTTTCATTTTCCTGTGTGCCTACTCAGTTATCACAGTCTCAGTTCGAGAATTTCGACCAGAGTTAATCACGTATCTGTAGGCTTATTGCAATGGAACACTTCAATTCTGCAAAATCACATATTTGTATTTTGTTATTGTAATTACTTTTCATTAAAATTTAAACAGAAGCAAAGATATTTTCTCTCTGCTACTATTTTCCAGCATACACGGATCCACTCTTTAAAGGTTATCTGAAAATCACAGGGTAAGATATTTAGATCAGGCCGGAGCAGCATTGTTAATAACTGCCAGAATGAACAAAACTTAAATGTTAGATGGTTGAACCTTGGGTCATAAAACTTTTTTTTGGTCAGCTTCTTTACCTCTAGGACAAAAGAATAAATTCTCTCTGCCAAAAGTTTATTGATAGAATAAAGGAAAAGCAACTGTAGTTGGTCCTTCATTTATCTGCTCAGAGGCTCTCACTTGAGTCCAACACATTGTCCTGAGTCACATTATTATCTTATTTTCATGCTTGAATCGAAGAATTCAGTTGAGGGTCATGGGGACAATTCATGCCTAGGCTAGTCAGAGGCATGGGCAAACACATAGGAGGATCTTATTCGTAAAGAAACCAAGAAAATCTATGGCCTTTCCCAAGCCGAAAGTATCAGTCTAGTGAGAAGCTCTGAGCAAGCTTCAATAACACTCACTGAAATAATTAAATGGAAAAACAAAAGTGGAAAATTAAGTAAATGCAAATACACTTTATAAAATAGTCCTCATAAGAAAAGTCAGTGGCAAAGTACAAAGATAACTTGAGCTATACTTCTGAGTTCCACAAAGTTTTAATTAAAAGCAGGGTAGTGAAAAGTTGGTTCGGTAATAACAGTCTTCCAGCTTCCAAAAGTAATAGACCCCAGACCAACACTAGATCATTGTAATATGGTTACATATCATTTACAAAGATGTTTACAGTTCTCAAGATGTCTTCTTATTTGGTTTTCTTTGAGCAAAATAATCAACATGTAGTAGCAGCACTGGAAAATTCATCACATCTTAAAAACCCTGCTTTCTTGAATACACAACAGGCTTCCTTTTGACTGTGAAGCATTTCAATATAAACTTTTCCAGTGATTGATTAGTCATCTTGGCCGTCTAGAATAGACTTTTCAAACAAACCTGGGGCATAGTTTAGAAGCAAGTAAAGACATAGAACTTAAGTTGGTTGCCTGAGGTAGCAAAAAAATCATCTGATGTAGATTGAGAGTTATCAAAATTTTTTTTGCAAATACATTTTTTATGTCCTGTGGAAGAAACTGAGGAACTGAGCACCACATGAAGGTTCCTGTTTGTACCCAGATCTGTATTGTACTCTGGGATATGGAACTTCAAGAGTCTGCTGGCTTTTTCCATAAGTTTTTGTAATAGATTTCCCAGTTATGGCAGGTTCAAGAGAGGTCATATCTGACACTGCACTTGTATATTTCCTTAGATACTTCAAGTTAGATGCATAAAAACAAAATGGAAAAGTACAGATAGAGAAATAATCATTAGTGGTAATAAAGAGTACAACTTCATATTTTGATGTTTAACTGCTGACAGCTTTTAAGCCTCACCCCTCTCTCTCTTCTTCTCCTTGTGCATGCCCATCTTAGGGACCACTGGGAGATTTAAGCCCCACAAGTCCTTACCACAGACAGGAACCCTCAACCCCATATCCTACCCACATTAAAAATTCCATGGAAGTCGCCTTTCTCTGATCTCTCAAACAATTTATGGAGCAGCCTGGGAGATGAGACATTTTCTTTCTAGAAATTCTCATTATGTACGTAATAAACCTTTCATATCATCTTGTGTGAGTCATATTCAATCTCAACATGTTAAGCACATTTTTCATGGGAGTCCATCCTGCACTTCTGGTGTGATCACAGCAATAGTTTTAGCAATGAAGTAGCCCTTCATCAGAGATATATCTTTTCAAATCTAATCAGGCAATAAAGAATTCATAAAGGATGTTTCCAATTTGTGGGAAACAAACAAAAAAAAAACCCTACTTTAAAGTTCATATGGAACCGAAAAAGAGCCCACTTTGCCAAGTCAATCCTAAGCCAATAGAACAAAGCTGGAGGCATCACGCTACCTGACTTCAAACTATACTACAAGGCTATGGTAACCAAAACAGCATGGGACTGGTACCAAAACAGAGATATATACCAATGGAATAGGACAGAGCCCTCAGAAATAATACCACACATCTACAACCATCTGATCTTTGACAAATCTGACACAAACAAGAAATGGGGAAAGGATTCCCTATTTAATAAATGGAGGTGGGAAAACTGGCTAGCCATAGGTAGAAAGCTGAAACTGGATCCTTTCTTTACTCTTTATACAAAAATTAATTCAAGATGGATTAGAGATTCAAATGTTAGACCTAAAACCATAAAAACCATAGAAAAAAACTTAGGTAGTACCATTCAGGACGTAGGCATGGGCAAGGACTTCATGTCTAAAACACCAAAAACAATGGCAACAAAAGCCAAAATTGATAAATGGGATCTAATTAGGCTAAAGACCTTCTGCACAGCAAAAGAAACTACAATCAGCGTGAACAGGCAAACTGCAGAATGGGAGAAAATTTTTGTAATCTACTCATCTGACAAAGGGCGAATATCCAGAATCTACAAAGAACTCAAACAAATTTACTAGAAAAAAACAATCCCATCAAAAAGTGGGCAAAGGATATGAACAGACACTTCTTAAAAGAAGAAATTTGTGCAGCCAATAGACACATGAAAAAATGTTCATCATCACTAGCCATCAGAGAAATGCAAATCAAAACCAAAATGAGATACCATGTCACACCAGTTAGAATGGCAATCATTAAAAAGTCAGGAAACAACAAGTGCTGGAGAAGATGTGGAGAAATAGGAACACTTTTACACTGTTGGTGGGATTGTAAAGTAGTTCAACCACTGTGGAAGACAACGTGGCAATTCTTCAAGGATCTAGAACTAGAAATACCATTTGGCCCAGTCATCCCATTACTGGGGATATACCCAAAGGATTATAAATCATGCTGCTATAAAGACACATGCACACGTATGTTTATTGTGGCACTATTCACAATAGCAAAGACTTGGAACCAACCCAAATGTCCATCAATTATAGACTGGTTTAAGAAAATGAAGCACATATACACCATGGAATAATATGCAGCCATAACAAAGGATGAGTTAATGTCCTTTGTAGTGACATGGATGCAGCTGGAAACCATCATTCTCAGCAAACTATGGCAAGGACAAGAAACCAAATACCGCATGTTTTCACTCATAGGTGGGAATTGAACAATGAGAACACGTGGAAACAGGAAGGGGAACATTACACACCAGGGCCTGTCGTGGGGTGGGGGTAGGGGGCAGGGATAGCATTAGGAGATATACCTAATGTAAATGATGAGTTAATGGGTGCAGCACACCAACATGGCACATGTATACATATGTAACAAACCTGCACATTGTGCACATGTACTCGAGAACTTAAAGTATAAAAACAGAAACAAAACATGCTTAGCATTTGGGAACTTAATGTAAATAAATCAGAGTTCAGATCTATTGTTTGAGAGTACCCTCAACACTGCAGTCCAAGTTCTTCAGAGGAGTAATCTGTTTCTGAGTGATGGCAAAGATTTTATTACTGGATCTCACCAAAACCACCAAAATTGTTGACTGCCTGTTCTCTCATATACTACCAGTGCAACCTACTGATCAACAACAACAAAAAACTAATTAAATCTATTACAATATGGGAGAACACTATCTTGACAGGCATGGATATATAATCTATATATGAAGTTAAAAAACATAGTCATATATAATATACATAAAACATTACACAGATATAGACATTGGTATAGGTATAGACATAGATATGAATAGAAAGATATGAATAGGGCCAGGCACGGTGGCTCACGCCTATAATCCCAGCACTTTGGGAGGCCGAGGCAGGTGGACCATGAGGTCAGGAGACCGAGACCATCTGGGTAACACAATGAAATCCCGTCTCTACTAAAAATACAAAAAATTAGCCGGGCGTGGTGGCGGGTGCCTGTAGTCCCAGCTACTCGGGAGGCTGAGGCAGGAGAATGGCGTGAACACGGGAGGCAGAGCTTGCAGTGAGCCAAGATCATGCCACTGTACTCCAACCTGGGGCACAGAGCGAGACTCCATCTCAAAAAAAGAGAAAGGTGTGAATAGAGATGTCAAAAACACATGTTGAAAAGAAATTAACTGAAAGTTTTTGTTTTTAATTTATTTGAGTAGTATGATCTTGTTCTATAAAGTCTCTTTATAACTGTGTATTTCCTAATTAACTAGTTTTACTTTTCTTCTTTTACCTTTTCTTCTGAATATCAAGTTAGCAAAAATCAACTTAGTCATTTTCTTCAGTTCAAAGCACATTTTTGTTCCTGATTTCTAAAAACCATTCTTAGTTGATGTACATGAATTATTCTAAATATCAGTATCCTTAGAAATAACTAATCAGCTTTTTAATTGTTGATAGCTCAACAAAGATAAAATAATATGTCATTATTTATTTACATTTTCTCCTGATTACTAGTAATTTTGAGTATCTCATTGTATAATGGTTACGATTTTGAGTTTCTTCTCTAAGTTTTCTGTTTTCATTTTTTGCTCATTTCTTTTATATTCAGTATTTGATAATGGACCTAGATTATTAGGTTATTAAGTTCATTATTAAATAAAACTATTAAATAAAGTGTGTTACATTAAATTGAAGAGTTTTATGATTTAACACTATTTTCACATATTTTGGAAAGTTAAAAAATATCTTATAAGATGGAAGTGTTTCTCTGTTTTCCTCTCAAAAGAGATTCTAACCTTTAAATGGCAAAGTTTCAACTGCCAAAATATACACTGAGATGCTGGTGCCCTATAAACTTAAAAGGAAAATAATTGCCATTGGCTCAAGTGTAACAGCAGGAAGTGTGGGTCACCCTTCTAGCACCTTTGACTTTCTACAGTAAAGTCAGAGGCAAAAAGTCCATGTGAATCTTAAATGTGAAAATGACTATATTATTGATGTTTCACTTAAAACAAAACCAGAAAGGAACCTTGAAAGTGCATTTGTAAAACAAGTTTTTTAAAACTTTTAGCAAAGTGTTCCTTAATATTTTATCTCACAACAGAAAATGTGTTAGCATTTTTATCACAAATTTGTTTAAAATAATAAAACCATAAGCTACTACTAGTAGAAATCATACATGCCACATACTAAATGAAATTAACCTTACCTTTTGTAGATCATGTACCTACATTTAAATCTGATTAACAAAATGTATTAATTGGTTAATTAATATAATGATTTTTATATTCTCTGTGACTTTATGAGCACACAATATATCAACAGAGTCCTGCAAATACTTTTAATCATTCATACCTGATTTATACAACAGTAGATTAGTGATTTAATTGACTTGTTACATAGAATTAACTAGGTCAGTGGTTTTAAACACAAATATTCACTCTTTTTTTTGCCAGTAATAATTATTTTGCTACCATGAGATAGTACAGACTTTGGAACATAAAAAAATGAGTATTTATGTTGGCAATAATTCTTACAATTATAAATTATGTCTGCTCTATATATGAATCTTGAATTGCAATGGCTACAACTTTAGTAATCTTTTGTTAAGTTGAAAAGTTTTGGTAAATGTAAATGCACAGAGGCCTGGGGTGTGATTTTACCTAATTACATGGTTATTCTACATTTAAATGCAAATGATTTTTCACAAAACTATAAACTGTCAGAAGAAGCATTTATGATTTTATATTTCTGGCACCTAGCATAAACCCTAAGAATAGTAGGTTTTCAATAAAGAGTTGCTTTAACTAAAAATAGTAAAAGCGCACGGAAAATGTTCAGCTTCATCTATAATGTAATTGCATATTAAAATAAAAACAATAATTTTTTTTAACCAATCAATTTTCAGTAAAGGTAAAACCAACTCAGAATGAATGATTGCACTTCAAATTACACCACAGAGCTACAGTAACTACAATTTAAGAAATTGTAGTTAAAATTATTGGTGGGGAATATTAATCAATTTAGTATCAGAGGGAATGCCAACCACATGGGAGGATGCAATAGTACTCTGGTTAAAAATTCAGTGAAGAGGCCAGGCGTGGTGGTCCATGCCTCTAATCCCAATACTTTGGGAGGCCAAGGAAGGTGGGTCACCTGAGGTCAGGAGTTCAAGACCAGCCTGGGCAAAATGATGAAACCCCACCTATACTAAAACTACAAAATTAGCCAGGCTTGATGGCCGCTGCCTGTAATCCCAGCTACTCGGGAGGCTGAGGCAGGAGAATTGTTTGAACCCACGAGGAGGTTGCAGTGAGCCAAGATCACGCCACTGCACTCCAACCTGGGCAACAGAGAGAGACCCCATCTCAAAAAAAAAAAAAAAAAAAAAAAATTCAGTGGAGTGAATAAAGAAAATATGGTATGGTAAGAAAATATACCAGACTTTTTATCTTCTCATACATACTAACATTGCATACACAATGCAAAATTGAAGGAAGGAAATCCTGGAGTGTGCAAACATCGATGAACCTGGATGACATTACGCTAAGTGAAATAAGCCAGACACAGACACAAACAGTGCATGATCTCATTATTTGTGAAATCTAAAAATGCAGACTAGAATAGGGGTTACCAGAGTATAGGAGGCTGGAGGAAATGGGGAGATTTGATCAAAGGGCACAAACTTTCAGTTATACAAGATGAATAAATTCTCGAGATCTAATGTATAGCACAGTGAGTATATTTAATAACACTGTATGGCATACTTTCATCATACAGTAAAGTATGTGATCACCACACAGTAAAAAATAAAAGTAATCATGTGAGGTGATGGATATGTTAATTAGCTTGATTGTGCTAATTATAGCACAGTGTCTACATATAACATAAACATCAAAATATTATATTGTACAACTTCAATATATATAATTTTAATTTTTCAATTATACCTCTATAAAGCTAAGGGAAAATTATTCAGCAAACTGAAGTTTAGAGCAGAAGTAAAAGATCATGCAGTGCGGAAAATAACTAAGGATTTTATTTTTTTTTTTTATTATACTTTAAGTTCTAGGGTACAGGTGCACAACGTGAAGATTTGTTACATATGTATACATGTGCCATGTTGGTGTGCTGCTCCTATCAACTCGTCATTTACATTAGGTATATCTCCTAATGCTTTCCCTCCCCCCTACCCCCTCCCCACAATAGGACTCAGTGTGTAATGTTCCCCTTCCTGTGTCCAAGTGATCTCATTGTTCAATTCCCACCTATGAGTGAGAACATGAGGTATTTGGTTTTCTGTTCTTGCGATAGTTTGCTGAGAATGATGGTTTCCAGTTGCATCCATGTCCCAAGGATTTTATTTTCTTTTAGTCTATTCTCATTTAAGATCAAAATGTTAAACTTGGCAGTACATAATTTTGGAAAGCCCAATGAGCAAAATACATCTAGGAATGAAGGTTCTAAGAATAACGGGAGAGGGAAACAGTCTGAATTCCTGCATGCTCCTGTTTATCCTTTGTTTTAATCAAGAGAAGCTAACCTGTGCGAATCCTTTAAGTAAATTCAGAGTGTTTAGGCAAATATTCTTAAGAGACTATGGCACAATACATTCTCATTGCATACTCTTAAGATTGACACTTCCTGAAATCTCTGTCTGGCAAAGATTTAAAGGCATGGGACGGGGTCTGATTAATTTGCATGGAAATTCAATCTTAGCTAGAAAGAATGTATAGGTATTATACAAAATCTTGTGTCCTGGGATTGAATGTTGGCTTAGAACTGGATGGTCTCCATTTAGAGACAATATTAAAGGTGGACAACA
This sequence comes from Macaca thibetana thibetana, assembly GCF_024542745.1. NCBI lineage: Eukaryota > Metazoa > Chordata > Mammalia > Primates > Cercopithecidae > Macaca > Macaca thibetana. Next base: position 172,379,957 of record NC_065578.1, read on the forward strand.
AATCTCTTAATATAAAGTTACCAAAGAAAGAAAGAAATATATAAGCTTGCGATTCTAAGTTAAGAAGCCAATGATCTGAGGAGAATCACATTTGGACACAGAAAATAGCTGATACAAAAAACTTACGCCAACCTTGTCATAGGACAGAAATCTTGTACTTAGAAGTGCAATTGTTGAACATGAAAGAGCATTGAAGCATGGATCATTTTTGTGTGACTTTGGTGCTGAAGATTGAAATGGTTCTTACTCGACTATAGCGTTCTGTGCAGGAGACATGCAGTTGTGAGGTATTGCTATGGAATAAATTGGCAATGACTGTGGAGCTAAAGATGAAAACATCATGCAGTGTTGACTAGACAAGTTGGAAATACATTATAGAGAATTTGATGTTAGTTACATTGTAAATAACAAAAACTGATTTGGCATAGCAAAATAAAACAAACTGAGTAATAAAAATAATTGCAGAAATAATTGAATTACCAAGATTCCAGAATGTAAGTAGTCATAGAATTTTAAGAAACCTCAGAAGCAGTGTTACTGAAGTTTATTCTAGAATATTAGAGGATATAAATTTCTCATGTTATTATGTTTTATATAATAGATTATAACTTAGTAATACTATAATCATGCACATCAAAATGGAATAAACATTTATATTTATAAGTTGATTGTCTGGATACATATAAATACAGATTGAATTTGGCTTTCAGATTTGTGAATTGAATTTTATAAAATATTTACTATGATCTAATTAGCATATCATAAAATACACTCTTTTAGAGCATACAATTCAGTGGTTTTTAAGATAGTCACAGAGGTCCACAATTCTGGCAACTCTAAAATTTTAGAATATTTTATCTTCCAAAATAGAAATCCTGTACCCATTACAGGTAGTTTCTGTTCTCTTCAAATCTCAAACCCCTGGCAACCAGTAGTCAACTTTTGGTCTGTATGGATATGCTTATTTAAACAATTTCATAGAAATGTGATCATATAATACGTGGTCTTGTGTCTTCTTTCAATTAGTATATTTTCAAGGTTTATCTGTGTTGTTGCATGTATACCACTTCATTCTTTTCATTGATTAATGATAATATATAGTTATGTAATGTTTTGTTAATTCATTAATCATTTCCTGAAAGTTTTCATTGTTTCCACCTTTTGGCTATTACAAAAAATACTACTAAAAACATCAGCATACAAACCACACAGAAGGACATTATGAATTTCTCTTGGGTATACGTCTAAGAGTGGGATAGCTGAATCACAGAAAAGTCAATCCATTTCAGTGAGTATGTTAATCAACTCTAACTATCATGTAGTTCTGATGACCATAACATTATACACATACTTGGAAAAGCATTTTGGTAGTTTCTTACAAAGTTGAATATATACCCACATAAGAACCAACAATTTCACTCTTACATATTTAAGATAAATAAAAAGACATATTCACAGATTTTTACACAAATGTTCACAGAAGCATGATTTATGATGGCCCCAAGTATAAATGCAGTGAATTGAATATTTATGTCCCCCAAAGTTCATACATTGAACTCCTAACCCCTAAGGTGATGGCATTGGGAGGTGGGGCCTTTGGGAAGTGATTAGATCATGAGGATGGAGCCTTTATAAAAGTTCATGAGACTAATGTTTTTATAAAAGATCCCAGAGAGATCCCTTTCCCCTTCCGCCATGTAACATTACAGCAAAAACACTGCTGTCTAGGAAATGGGCTCTCACCACACAATAAATCTGTCTTGATCTTGTACTTCCCAGCCTCCAGAACTGTGAGAAATAAATTTCCGTTGTTTATAAGCCACCCAGTTTATGATGTTTTTGTTACAGCATCTCAGACAAGAAGCAAACTAAATGTAAATTAATAGTGAATGGAGGGGACACCCCAGAAGCTGGGAAATAGTGGCTGACTAGAGACATCAGATGCCAGTTCTTCTAAGAAAGACCCAACTTCCAAGTGAGAAATCATGGCCCAAGTAGACTACTGAGGGAAGAATTCCAGAGCCTATCAGAGAATCTGCGGAAAGAAGCTGGTGCACAAAATACGAGGAAGCAATAGTTTTGCAGAGATTGAATTCCAGGGAGCTTGAAGCCTTGTGAAAGTGGGGGTGGAAGTATTTTTTGCTCCTCTCACCCCTATGACAGACTGCCAACTGCAGAACTGTTGGAGAGGCCTCTTCCCTTGTAAGCTAAAGCACTTTTGTGGGAGGTGATATGGGAAATTCTTGAGGACAAAGCACCATGTGGCCAGTTTACACAGGTTCACTCACAAAATACCCAGACCCGAGCCGAGGCCACAGGTGCCATACTGGGTGTGCAAACATTGTGGAACTGTATCCTGCCCAGGGAGTCTCAGCCCTTGTGTCTGCATCACTAGATCCCTGCAAACATTCCCCAGAACCTGCTCAGACTGCAGCAACCACAAATCAACGGGATTCCCAGATATCTGATTCTCAGGATGGTCTCCTTTTAGGCGAAGGGAGAGTGCAGTGCACTGAAGTGTCCCTTGGGACAAAGGAAAGCAGATCACAAACTCTTCTTTGCCCAAGAGCTCCCTGCTGGTGAGCAGAAGTTTACTGTGCTCTTCCCCGAGAAGATGCATGCGTGGTGCTAGGTTCTGTAGGGAAGGAATGTGGTTATGTCCCAGCAGACAGGTGGCACTGGTGCCTGGGAGCATATCTGGAGAGAGGGATTCTCCCAACCTGTCATCCACTGCTGTAGAGTCAGCTACCCCTATTCCTGCTGGAGCCTGGAACTGGTGTGCCTAGAGATAATCTTTCCAGGACTATCGGGAGCAGCTGCACCTCCATTGACATGGGGCCTACTGGCCTGGGCTTGCATGAAGGGTGGGGCCAAAAACTCTCCCCGCATGGAGAAGCAGCATTCCTGAGTAGAATACAGGCAAACCACAGAGCTATCTGTTTTAAGCTGAGAAAAGAAGTCCTGCCCCAAGGCCAGTTTGGTGGTAGCCACAGGGCAGATGTTTTCCATGGCCCTCAGTGCATTGCAGCCTAAAGATAAAAGACAATTTCTATCCGAACCAAATAAGTCATGAGGCCTGGGACAGGCGTGCAATAATAAAGCAAATCATGTTCCTGCCTGCACAGAACATGCAGCTGGTACAGCCCCGTGCACTGAGAAGGGTGATTTTCACAAGTTCATAGGCTTGTTTGGGACCTAGGCATGTCTCTTTCCAAAGAGCTGGTCCAGAAATGCTGTGACCTATCTCCCTATTGGACTTCCTCCCAAGGGAGCCCCACGGCCTGAAACACCTAACAACAACAACAACAACAGCAAAATTGTTGGCACAGTGCTAGTGATCACAGGTAACTTGCCCAATGCCCAGAAATTAATTTGATGAGGAGTCATCTGTCTCCCCCTTGCACCATGGAACACAGCTGCAAACACCAGAATACACAAAAGAGCCTAGCAGCTAAGGGCCTATCTATTGCCCATTGTTTTCAAATGCCATCTACTGGATCACAGTTCAAACCACAACATTCAAAAACACTTGACTAATTCTGCCTTCTGCAAAACCACGGTCAAGAATTCAACAATGAATAAAGACCCTGTACAGAGCCTTAGCCGTCTGAAAACTTTCGGAAGTGAAGCCAACTGATTATATTCAGTTTACACCACAGTTAAAGCAATACCAACCCTCCCAGATGAAAAAGAATAAGCACAAGAACTACAGAAATTCAAAAAACCAAAGTGTCTCCTTACCTGCAAACAAGCCCACTAGCTCCCCAGCAATGGTTTTTAGCCAGTCTGAAATGAAAGACATAAAATTCAGATTCTGGATGGCAAGGAAGCTCTTTAAGATTCAGAAGAAAGTTCAAACTCAATTTAAGGAAGCAAGGCAATTCAGTAAAATGGTTCAAGAGTTGAAACATGAATAGCCATTTTTAAAAAGAACACAAACTGAGCTATTTTAACTAAAAAATTCACTCAGGAATTTCATGATTCAATCACAAGTATTAACAGCAGAATAGACCAAGCTGAGAAAAGAATCTTTAAGACCAGGTCTTTGAATCAACTTAGATAAAAATAAAGAAAAAAACAACTTAAGGAAAAGGAACATAACCTCTAAGAAATATGGGATTATGTAAAGAGACCAAATCTATGACTTATTGACATTCCTGAGAGAGTAGGAGAAACAGTAAGTAACTTTGAAAATATATTTGAGGATATAGCCCATGAAAATTTCTCTAATCTCACTAGAGAGATTGGCATGCAAATTAAAGAAATACAGAGATATTATATACAGTACAACCATCCTCAAAGCACATAGTCATCACATGCACCAAGATCAATGAAGAAGAAAAATTCTTAAAGGGAGCTAAATAGAAGGTACCCTATGAGGCTACCCGCAGACCTCTGAGCAGAAATTTTAAAAGTTAGAGGAGATTGGGGATATCTTTTTAGCATCTTTAAAGAAAAGAAATTGCAAACCAGCATTTCATATCCTACCAAACTAAGCTTCATAAGGGATGGAGAAATATTAATAAAATATTTCTCAACAAACAAATGCTGAGGGTATACATTTCCACTAGACAAGGCTCAGAAGAGGAACTTACAGGAGTGCTATATATAGAATCAAAAGAATGACATCTTCTACAACAAAATCACACTAAAGCACATAGCCCACAGGCACTATAAAGGAATCACATGACCAGTCGTATCTGGATAACATCCAGCTAACAACATGATGACAGGATCCAATTCACACCTGTCAATATTAACCTTGAATGTAAGTGGGCTAAACCACTCACTTAAAAGACAGAGAGTGGCAGGATAGAAAAAAAAGACCCAATCGTGTGTTGTGTTCAAGACACCCATCTCACATGCAATGACACCCACAGGCTCACATGAAAATGGTGGAGTAAGATCTATTATTGCAAAGAGAAAACAAAAAAGAGCAGGAGTTGCTCTTCTTATAACTAAGAAGACTTTAAGACAATAAAATTAAGAAGGACAATGAGAGGCATTTCATAATAATAAAGAGCATAATCCAACAAGTCTTAACTATCATAAATATATATGCCCCTAACATTAGAGCATTGGATTAATAAAATAAGTTTCTCTTGGCCTACAGAAAGACTTAGACAACTATACAGTAACAGTGGGAGACTTCAACACCCCACAGAAAGTGTTAGACAGATCATGGAGGCAGAAAACTTACAAAGAATCCCTCAACTTAAACTTGACACTTGACCAGTTGGACCTAATAGATATCTATGGAACACTCCAACCAATAACCACAGAATATACATTTTTCTTATCCACACATGAAACTTATTCTAAGATTTGTCACATGCTCAGTGTGTTAGTCTGTTTTCACAACACTATAGAGTAAAACGTGAGACTGGGTAATTTGTAGGGCAAAGAGATGTAATTGGCTCACAGTTCTGCAGGCTGTACAGGGAGAATAGCACTGGCATCTTCTCAGCTTCTGGGGAGCTCTCAGAAAATTTACAGTCTTGGCAGAAGGTGAAGAAGGAACAGGAATATCACATGGCCAGAGCAGGAGCTTGAGAGTGAGTGGGAGGTGCTATACACTTTTAAATGACTAGACATCATGAGAACTCACTAACTTTCTGATATGGATTGACTGTGTCCCCACCGAAATCTCATCTGGAATTCCCACGTGTTGTGGGAGGGACCCGGTGGGAGGTAACTGAATCATGGGGGCAGGCCTTTCCCATACTTTTCTCATGATAGTGAATAAGTCTCACGAGATCTGATGGTTTTAAAAATGGAAATCTCCCTGCACAAGCTCTCTTCTCTTTTCTGCCACTTTGTGAGGCATATCTTTCACCTTCCTCCATGACGATGATTCTCCACAGCCATGTGGAACCGAGTGCCCAAACCCTCTTTCTTTTGTAAATTTCCCAGTCTTGGATATGTCTTTATCAGCATGTGAAAATGGACTCATACAGTAAATTGATACCATAAGTGGGGTGCTGCTGAAAAGATACCTGAAAATGTGGAAGGAACTTTGGAACTGGGTAACAGGCAGAGGTTGGAACAGTTTGGGGGGCTCAGAAGATAGGGAAATGTGGGAAAGTTTGGCACTCCCTAGAGACTTATTGAATGACTTTGATCAAAATGCTGATAATTATATAGACAATGAAATTCAGGCTGAGGTAGTCTCAGATGGAGATGAAAAACTTGTTGGATACTGGAGCAAATGTGACCCATTGTGTTTTAGCATAGAGCCTGGTGGCATTTTGCCTTTGCTCTATGAATTTGTGGAACTTTGAACTTGAGAGAGATGATTTAGGTTATCTGGCAGAAGAAATTTCCAAGAAGCAAAGCATTCAAAATGTGACTTGGGTGCTGTTAAAGGCATTTAGATTCAAAAACGAAACAGAGCATAAAAGTTTGGAAAATGCACATCTTGACAATGTGGTAGAAAAGAAAATCCCGTTTTCTGAGGAGAAATTCAAGCTGGCTGAAGAAATTTGCATAAGTAAGAGGAAGCCGAATGTTAATCATTGAGATAATGGGAAAAACGTTTCCAGGGCATGTCAGAAATCTTTGCGGGGGCCCCTCTCATCACAGAACCGGGGGTTTAGGAAGAAAGAAACGGGTTTTCTGGGCCAGGTCCAGGGTCCTTCTGCTGTGTGCAGTCTAGGGACTTGGTGCCCTAAATTCCAGCTGCTCCAGACACTACTAAAAGGGGCCAAGGTCCAGCTTGCTTCAGAGAGTGGAAGCCACAAGCCTTGGAAGCTTCCATGTGGTGTTGAGCCTGTAGGTGCACAGAAGTCAATTATTGAGTTTTTGGAACGTTGGCCTAGATTTCAGAGGAGGTATGAAAATGCCTGGATTCACAGGCAGAAGTTTGCTGCAGGGTGGGACCCTCATGGAGAACCTCTGTTAGTGCAGTGCAGAAAGGAAATGTTGGGTTGGAGCCCCAACACAGAGTCCCTACTGGGGCACCACCTAGTGGAGCTGTCAGAAGAAGACCAAAGTCCCCAGACATCAGAATGATAGATACACTGACTGCTTGCACTCTGAACCTGGAAAAGCTGCAGACATGCAACACCAGCCTGTGAAAGCAACCGGGGCTGGGGAGCTGTACCCTGCAAAGCCACAGGGGTGGAGCTGCCTAAGACTATGGAACCACCTCTTGCATCAGTGTGACCTGGATGTGAGACATAGAGTCAAAGGAGATCATTTTGGAGTTTTAAGATTTGACTGTCCTGCTGGGTTTCAGACTTGCATGGGGCCTGTAGCCCCTTTGTTTTGGACAATATCTCCAACTTGAAATGATTGTGCTTGCCCAATGCCTGTATCCACATTGTATCTAGGAAGTAACTAACTTGCTTTTGATTTTATAGGCTCTTAGGCAGAAGGGACTTGCCTTGTCTGAGATGACACATTGGACTGTAGATTTTGAGTTAATGTTGAAATGAGTTAAGGCTTTGGGGGACTCTTGGGAAGGTATGATTGGTTTTGAAATATGAGAACACGAGATTTGGGAGGGGACAGGGATAGAATGATATGGTTTGGCTGTGTCCTCACTCAAATCTCAACTTGAATTTCCACATGCTGTGGGAGGGACCCAGTGGTAGGTAATTGAATCATGGGGGCAGGTCTTTCCCATGCTCTCCTCCTAATAGTGAATAAGTCTCATAAGATCTGATGGTTCTATAAGGAGATGCTTCCCTGCATAAGCTTTCTCTTTGCCTGCTGCCACTCACGTAAGATGTCACTTGCTCCTCCTTGCCTTCTACCATGATTGTGAGGTCTCCCCAGCCATGTGGAATTTTAAGTCCATTAAACCCATTGCCCAACCTTGGGTATGTCTTTATAAACAGCATGAAAATAGATTAATACACTATCATGAAGACAGTATGAGGAGGGATTGTGGTAAACCATTCATGAAAAATCTGCTTCCATGAATCAGTCACTTCCCACCAGATCCCACCTCCAACATCGGGAATTACATTTCAATATGAGATCTAGGGAGGGACACATATTCTAACTATATCGTTCTGCCCCTTGACCCTCCCAAATTTCATGCCTTCCAACACTTCAAAATACAATGATGCCTTGCCAAATAATCCTCAACATCTTAATGCATTCCAGCACTAACTGACAAATTCAAAGTCCAAAGTCTCATTTGAGACAATGCAAGTCTCTTCCACCTATGAGCCTATAAAATAAAAAAGAAGTTAGTTACTTCCAAAATACCATGGGAGTACAAACATTGCGTAAATATTTCCATTCTAAAAGGGAGAAGTTGGCCAAAAGAAAGGGGCTACAGGCCCCATACAAGTCCAAAACCCAGCAGGGCTGTCAATAAATCTTATTTATTACTCTATAATATCCTTTGATTCCATGTCCCAAATCCAGGGCACACTGGCATGAGAGGTAGACTCCCAAGACCTTGGACGGCTTCATTCCTGTGGCTTTACAGGGTTCAGCCCTAGAGGCTGCCCTCACAGATTGTTGAATGCCTGCAGCTCTTTCATGCAAAGGGTGCAAGCTGTCAGTGGATCTGCCATTCTGGGCTCTGGAGTGAGGTGGCCCTTGTCTCATAGCTCAACCAGACCATGCCTCAGTGGGAACTCAGTGGAAGTGGGGGTTCTGGCCCCACATTTTCCTTTGGATTGCCTTAGTAGAGGTTCTACATGAGTGATCTGCCCCTACAGCACACTTCTTCCTAGACACACAAGCTTTTACATACATCTTCTGTAATCTAGGCAGAGATTCCCAAGCCTAATTCACTCTTGCACTCTGTGTACCCGGAGGCTTAACACCACGTGGAAGTTTCTAAAGATTATGGTTTGCAGGCTCTGGAGCTGTGGCTCCAGTTATACTTGGGTTCTTTTGATCTATGGATGGAAGTGGAGTAGCCAGGATACAGAAAGCCATGTACAAGACTGTGGAGGGGTGAAGGGTCCTGGAACTGGCCATGAAACCATTCTATCCTCCTAGGCCTCAGGGCCTGTGATGAGAAGGGATGCACCTAAGATCTCTGAAATGCCTTTGAGGCCTTTTCATTGTTGTTTTGACTATTAGCACTTTGCTCCTTTTTCTTATGCAAATTTACACAGCCTGCTTGAATCTCTCCCCTGAAAATGTGCTTTTCTTTTCTACTACATGACCAGGCTGCAAATTTTCTGAACTTTTATTCCTTGGGTCTCTTTTAAATATAAATTCCACACTGCTCAGAGAAATCAGCAATTACGCAAACAAATGGAAAAATATTCCACACTCATATATAGGGAGAATCAATATTATTAAAATGGCCACACTCCCCAAAGCAATTCATAGATTCAATGCTATTGCTATCAAACTACCAATGGTATTCTTTACAGAACTGCAGAAAACTATTTTAAAATTTATATAGAAGCAAGAAGAGCCTGAATGATCAAAGCAATACTAAGCAAAAATAACAAAGCTAGAGGCATCACACTACCCAACTTCAAATTATGCTACAGGGCTACAGTAACCAAAACAGCATCGTAATCATACAAAACCAGACACGTAGACCAATGGGACAGAGGAGAGAGCCCAGAAATAAGTTCATACATCTGCAAGTATCTGATCTTTGACAAGGCAGAAAAAAAAGCAATCAGAAGAGAACTCCCTATTTAGTAAATGCTGCTGGGATAACTGACTAGCCATACACGGAAGATTGAAACTGGACCCTTCCTTACACCATATACAAAAATCAACTCAAAATGGATTAAAGATTTAAATGTAAAACCGAGAACTATAAGAATCCTGGAAGACAACCTAGGCAACGTCATTTGGGACATAGTAATGGAGAAAGATTTCATTATAAAGATGTAAAAAGCAATAGCAACAAAAGTAAAACTGGGCAAATGGGATCAAATTAAGCTAAACAGCTTCTGTATAGCAAAATGAACTATCCACAGAGTAAATAGACATCCTACGGTATGGGAGAAAATATTTGCAAACCATGCGTCTGACAAGTCTAATATCTAGCATCCATAAGGAACTTAAACAAACTTCCAAAAACAAAAAATTAAAAAGTGAGCAAAGGACATGAACAGATACTTCTCAAAGGAAGAAATATATGTGGCCAAGAAACATATAAAAAACTCTATATCACTGATCCATAGGAAAATGCAAATCAAAATGACAATGTACCATCTCACACCAGTCGGAATGACTATTATTAAAAATCAAAAAATAACAGGCGCTGGCAAGGTTGTAGAAAAAAAGGAATGTTTATACACTCTCAGTGGGAGTGTAAATTAGCTCAACCATTGCGGAAACCTGTGGTGATTCCTCAAATAACTATAAAAAGAACTACCATCTGACTCAGCAATCCCATTACTAGGTATATACCCAGAGGAATATAAATGATTATATCATAAAGACACATGCACATATATGTTCATTGCAGCACTATTCACAATAGCAAAGATATGAAATCAACCTAAATGTCCATTAATGGTAGGCTGGATAAAGAAAATGTGGTACATATGCACCATGGAATACCACATAGCTATGAAAAGTAAGATCATGGCCTTTGCAGGAACATGCATGGAGCTGGTATCCATTATCCTTTGCAAACTAACAGAGAAACAGAAAACAAAATACTGCATGTTCTTACTTATAAGTAGGAGCTAAAAGATGAGAACACATGAACACACAGAGGGGAACAACAGACACTGGGGTTTACCAAAGGGCGGAGGTTTGCAGGAGGGAGAAGGGAAAATAACAAATGAGTATTAGGCTTAATACTGAATGGTGAAATAATCTGTACAACAAAATCCCCATGACATGAATTTACTCATATAGTAAATGTGCACATGTACCCCTGAACTTAAAATAAAAGTTAAAATAACCAACTAACTAAATAAATAAATATAAGTACCAGCTTTAAGTCATTTCTTTGCAGCTGCTTTGAACATAGGTTGCCAGACGCATCCAGGCCACATTTTGAATGTTTTGCCACTTAGAAATTTATTCTTCCAGATACCTTAATCATCACTGAAATTTCAAAGTTCCACACATTTCTAGGGCAGGTGCACAATGCAGTAAAATTCCTTGCTAGGACGTAACAAAAATTACCCTTGCACCAGTTTCCAATAAGTTCTTTATTTACATCTGAGACCTCATCATCCTGGCCCTCGCTGCCCATATCACTATCAACATTTTGGTCACAACTATTTAATCAGCCTCTAGGAAGTTCTAAACTTTCCCTTTTTTTCCTGTCTTTTTCTGACTTTTTCAACGACTTCCAACTTCTGCCTGTTACCTAGTTCCAAAGCTGCTTTCATATTTTCAGTAATTCCCCACTCCTTAATTCAAATTTTCTGTGTTAGTGCATTCTCACATTTCTATGAAGAAATAGGTGATATTAGGTAATTTATAAGAAAAAGAGGTTTAATTGGCTCACAGTTCTGCAGGCTGTACAGGAAGAACAAAGCTGGTGCCTGCTCAGCTTTTGAGAGTCCTCAGGAAACTTACAATCATGGCAGAAGGTGGACGGTGAGCAGGAACATCATATGGCTAGAACAGGAGCAAAAGAGTGAGGTGTTACACACTTTTAAGTGACCAGACCTTAGGAGAATTCACTCACTATCATGGGGACAGTGTAAAGAGAGACGGTAGTAAACTATTCATGAGAAATCTGTCCCTGCCCCGCCATGATTCAGTCACTTCCTACAACGCCCCACTTCCAGTTTGGGAATTACATTTTGATATGAGATTTGGGCAGGGACACGCATCCAAGATATATCACTTGGTCATAAAGCAAGTCTCAATAAATTTCAAAAAATAAAATAAAATCTTAGCAGACACAGTCTCAGACCACAGTAAAAGAAAAATAGAAATCAATATCAAGAAGAAGATCTCTCAAAAATACACAAATACATGAAAACTAAACAACATGGGCCTGAAAAACTCCTGGATGAACATAAAAATGAAGGCAGAAAGTAAAAAAAAAAAAAAATGAAATTAGTAAATATAAGGACCAAACTTGCCAAAATCTCTGGAATGCAGCCCAAGCAGTGTTAAAAGAAAAGTTGATAGCCCTAAAATGCTTTCACCAAGAAGTTAGAAAGATCACAAATCAATAATCTAACTGCATCCAAAGGAACTAGAAAAAAAAAATAACAAACCAATTCCAATGCTAGTAGAAGAAAATAAATAACTAAAATTAGATAAGAACCTAATGAAATTGAGATAAAAGACCTATACAAAAGACCAATGAAACCAAGAGTTGATTCTTTGGTATAATAAATAGGAGTAATAGACTCCTAGCTAGATTAACAAAAAGAAAGAATGAGAGAATCCAAATAAGCACAATCAGAAAGAACAAAGGCAATATTACAATTGATCCCATAGAAATACAAAAGATCCCTCGAGACTACTACTGTGAACAACTCTATGCATACAAATTAGAAAACCTAGAGGAAATGGCTAAATTCCCTAGAAGCACACAATCTCCCAAGATTCCCAAGATTAAATCAGGAAGATGAAAACCCTGAATAGACAAATATTAACATGTGACATTGAATTAATAAAAAGAACGTAGCAACTAATAAAAGCCCTGGATCAGATGGATTGAGAACCAAATTTTACAAGACATACAGAGAAGAATGGATACCAATCCTTTGAAACTCTTTCAAAAAATAAAGGAAGAGGGGCTCCTCTCTAACTCATTCTATGAAGCTGGCATCAGTCTGATACCAAAATCTGGCAGAGACACAATAAAAAATGTAAACCTAAGACCAATAGCCTTAATAAATATAGAAGCAAAAATCCTCATCAAGACATTACCAAAGCAAATTCAGCAACACATCAGAATTTAATTTACCACAATGGAGTAGGCTTAATTTCTTAGACACAAGTTTGGTTGAACATATGCAAATGAGTAAATGTGATTCACCACAAAAATAGAATTAAAAGCAAAACCATATGATCATCTCAATATATACAGAAAATGCTTTCGATAACATTCAATATTCTTTCATGATTAAAACATACCACAAAGTAAGCACCAGCAATGACAAGCCCACAGTCAACAGCATACTAAATGAGCAAAAGCTCAAACCATTCCAACTGAGAGCTGGAACGAGACAAGGATGCCTACTCTCGCCATTCTTATTCAACATAATACTTGAAGTCCTAGCAGAAGCAACCAGGAGATAGAAAGAAATAAAAGACATCTAAATAGGAAAAGAAGATGTCAAACTATCTCTGTTTGCTGCTGATATGATTCTCCATATGGAAAATCCTAAACATTCTCCCAAAAGACTTCTATAACTTGAAAATGACTTTACTAAAATTTCAGTATATAAAATCAATGTACAAAAATCAGTAGCATTTCTATACACCAACAATGTCTCGGCTGAAAGTGAAATCAAGAATGCAATTACCCATAGAATAGCCATAAGGAAAATGAAACACCCAGGAATAAAGCTAAACAAAGACATAGAAGATCTCTGCAAGGAGCATTATAAAACACTGCCGAAAGAAATCAGAGAAAACACAAATAAATGAAAAAACATTCCATGCTCAAGGATTTTAAGAATTAATATTGTGAAAATGGCCATACTGCCCAAAACAACTTATAGATTCAATGCTGTTCCTATCAAACTACCCTATCTTCACAGAATCAGTACAAACTATTCTAAAACTCATGTAGAGCCCAAAATGAGCCTACTTAGCTTAAGTAATCCTAAGGAAAAAGAAGAAAATCAGAGGCATCACATTACGTGACTTCAAACTATACTACAAGACCACAGTAACTAAAAGGGTTGATATGTGTACAAAAACAGAAACATAGACCAAAAAAACAGAAGAGAAAACCCATAAGTAAAGCCATGCGCCTACAACCATCTGATCTTCGACAAGTCCAACAAAAACAAGCAATGGGAAGGGGACTCCCTTTTTAATAAATGGTGCTGGGGAAGCTGGCTAGCCATATGCAAAAGATTGAAGCTGGACCCCTACATTTCCTGCTCCAAAAATTAACTCAAAATGAATCAGAATATAAATGTAGGATCTTTTACCATAAAAATCCTGGAAGACAATCTAGGAAATACTTTTCTCAACGTTGGCTTTAACAAAAAGAATTTTATTCAGTCTCCAAAGACAATGACAACAAAAACAAAAATTGACAAGTGGGAACTAATTCAACGAATGAGCTTCTGAACAGCATAAGCATCTATCGACAGAGAAGACAAACAACCTGCAGAATGGGAGAAGGTATTTACAAATAATGCACCAAACAAAGGTCTAATTTCTAGAATCTGTAGGGAATTTAAACAAGTCAACAAGCAAAAAAGAAATACCCCCCAAAAGAAAATGGGCAAAGAACATGGAAAAACACTTCCCAAAAGAAGTCATACAAGTGACCAACAAATACATTGAAAAAATGTTCAGCATCACCAATCATCAGAGAAATGAAAATCAAAACGACAATGAGATGCCATTTCACACTAGTCAGAATAGAAATTATTAAAAAGTTAAAAAAATAACAGATGTTGAGAAAAGGAAAAGGTAAAGGAAACACTCATGCACTGTTAGAGGGAAGGCAAATTAGTCTAGCCCCTTTGGAAAGCAGTCTGGACATTCCTCAAGAAACTTAAAACAGCACTGCTATTTGACCCAGCAAAAGGAAATAAATCATTTTACCAAAAAGACACATGTACTCATGTGTTCATTACTGCACCATTCCGAGTAGCATACGTAGAATCAACCCAGGTGCCCATGAATAGTAGATTGGATAAAGGAAATGTGGTACATATACACCACAAAACACTACGCAGCCAAAAAAAGAGTGAAATCATGTTCTTTGCAGCAATATGGATGGAGCTGAGGCCCATAATCTTAAGAAGACTAACGCTGTAACAGAAAAGCAAATACCACATATTCTCACTTATATGTGACAGCTAAACATTAAGCACACATGGACATAAATATAGAAACAATAGACACTGTACACTACTAGACTGAGGAGAGGAGGCAGTGGGTTAAAAACCCACCTACCAGGTACTATTCTCACTTCTTGTGTGATTCATACACTAAACCTCAGAATCACACAATAGTCTCATGTAAGAAACCTGCACATGTACCCCTGGTATCTAAAATAAAAGTTAATTAAAAAAAGAAAAAGATGTGGCATATATATGCCATGAAATAATAGTCATTAAAAGAGCATGAAAGACTGATTTTTGCAGCAACATTGATTGAATTGAAGGTTATCTTAACTGAAATAGCTCAGAAGCAGACAGTCAAATACTGCATGTTTTCACTTAAAAATGTGAGCTGAACAATGGGTACAAATGAATATACGGTGGGGAATAATAGACATTGGAGACTCCGAAAGGTAATAGGGTGGGAGAAGAATGAGCAACAAAAAATTATCTATTAGGTACAATGTACACCATTCACATGATGGATTTATTAATAGCCCAGACCACTACACAATATATCCATGTAATAAAACTGCACTTGTACTCCCTAAATATATAAAAAAATTTGAAAGCATGCATCAATTATATCCAAAAATATATATTGAATTGATAAGCAAATTGTGGTACATGCATAAATTAGACTACTACTCACTAATAAAAAGTCCATAAAAAGAATAAATGTAAAAACACAGATGAATCTTAAAAGTAGTATGCTGAATCAAAGAAAGTAGAAACAAAGAATCCACACATTCTGATTTCATGTATATTTGAAATTCTACATAATGCATAATAATCTAAGGTCACAAAAATTAACAAATCAATATCGTAGGAGGTTGGGGTGAGGGAAGATTTGCATCTAAACAATCATCTATCATCATTTTGGGAAGACAGAAATATTCTAAATTTGGTTGTCTTTGTGGTTAGAAGGGAGTATATATCGGCAAAATTCTTTAAAACACCCATTATACGTGTGTGCAGAATATTTTATTAAATTATAACTCAACAAAATTGATTAAAATCAGTCAACTAATGTCAAAAGAATATAAAAAAATAAAACTAGTATTGTTTGAATACATGCAGGGAAGGCATTTGTAAAATCTAAGATAATTTTAGCAAAATTAGTGGATATTATGTGTTGATAAAAACTAGAAGAAATAAATTATTTGGTAATATTTAATATAATTTTAAGGTAAAACTACCAGTAAACTATAAATATGAAGGTATATCATAAATAAATGACAACTGTGCACAAAATGAGAAAATACTACACTCATTAAATTTTGAAAATGCTTTTCCTGAGATGAAATAAAGCAGGCAAAGCCGCTTTTACTTTGATTGCAATACCTCCACCTCTATTCAAGGCAAAGAAAGTTTAGGTAAGTAAAAAGGTGGAGTATGAAGAAGGTATAAAGTGTCATTCTCACTGATAGAATTATGCTTGTAAGAAATGTCAACGAAATCTATGAAAACTCCGTGAAAATTAATAAATAAATTTAGCAAGGTATGTGAATACAAGATCAATACACAATAATTATTGTGCTTCTATATACCAGCAATGAATGATTACAAAATCTACTATGAAAATGTCACAATTATAAAAATTATAATTTTCAAAATCTAGGAATAAATATAAAATACATGCAAGTTCACTAGATAGAGTCACAAGATACCATTAAAAATTTTTTTTAAAGGCAAATGAAAAGAGCTATAACGTGTTTGAAGTTTAAGGCGACTTATGATTTTTATATTAGGAAATATCCTTAAATTGATATATTAGAAGCACTGCAATTTTAATAATAATCAAAGTAGAGTTTCATTTATGATATGTGTGTGTGTGTGTGTGTGTGTGTATTGCAAACTGATAAAGAAAATTAAAAATAAAGTTGAAGATGAGAACAAGGTTAGAGGACTTACACTTGCCAATCTCTAAAACTTATAATATTGCTACAGTAAGTAAAATGGTATAGTATTGGTAGAAACATATCTAAATGGATCCATGGAAAAGAAGGTTGTACAGGAATATATATATATATATATATATATATATATATATATATATATATATATATATATTTAGCTGATTTGTGCAAAAAAGAGCCATCGGAATCCAGAAAAAAAGGAATCATATTTTCAGTAAACGCAGTTTGACAATTTGACTATCTATATACAAAGAAGGAAAAACTGATCTCATTTCCTAGGATCTTACAATATATATGAAAATCAATTCCAGATGAATTGTAGACTTCATGTGAGGCATAAAGTAACAAGTTTTCTAGAAGATAGCATAGAAAAATATGTTCGTGAACTTTACATAGGTAAACATCTCTTAAACAGGAGGAAGCAAACGTGAGCTCTGAACTGAACATTGATGAATTTTACTTCATTAAAAGTAATAAAGCTTTCCTCAGAAAGCATTATTAAATGAAAGCCAGAAAATGGTAGATGATAGTCTCACTGCATAAGGCAACAAATACTAGTATCCAGAATATATAATGAAGAGTAAAAACCTGTCTAGAACTAAAGGAGTGAAAATCAACTTGAACTGAAAACAGAAAAAGCAACTCTACCATTAATCACAACAGAAGGGCAGACCCAGATAAAGCCAGCACAAAATTAAATGCAGGTGCTGTTTGTCCCAAAGCCCTGCAGCAGCTGTGAAATACCGCAACAATCCTTTCTTTTTTTTAATGGCGAATGCTTTTTTTTTTTTTTTTTCCTCAATGACATCCTAGAGCCACTTCGCCAGTCCCATCTAATACTGGTAATACCTAATCACTAAGCTGTCCTTGCCTCATGACAGGACCCAATCCGTAGTTAATCTCTGCTTCTAAACCCACCTCAGGTACAGAGACGAATCAGAATTGACTCTTTCCTTAGATCCTCCTAAGAATCATTTGGTGAGAAGCCAAATTTTACAAAAGAGGTTTCCCTAATCCCTCTTATGGAGTGGGATTTTGTAGTTTCTCTGGAATTCCTGTCTTGCTTTATCAGGTCAGTAAATCTAACTTTGTCAGACTGTGTTCTTGTCTCTGGTGGACTTTGATTTATTAGGCTTTTGCAAATAATAATCACAGAAAAAAATCAATGATAAAAAGTGCGGACAACTAGAGATATATTCATTATTCATTAGGAAAGTGTAAATAAAATCCACAATAAGATTCAGCTATGCACTCCCTAGGATAGCTAACGTTTAAAAGCTGAAAATATCAAAAGTTGGAGGGTGTATGGAATAACTGTATCTTTCACTGTTTTGGGGAGTCTGAATTGTTACAGCCTCTTTGGGATGTTGATTAGCAGTTGTCTTCCCAAGTTGAATATAGGTATGCTCTGTGATCAAGTGATTCCAGTCCCAGTTATACCTCTAATAAAATTCTCTCTCTCTCTCTCTCTCTCTCTATATATATATATATATGCAAAAATATATTCATGTAAAACAATACTTATGACAGTATAAGTTATAATAGCCTCACAGCAGAACAACCAAAATGTCCATCAATAGTAAAATGCATAACTACATTATAGAATATACATACAACTGGACAATAAAGATCAATGATCTGCTGTTACTTGCTGCAACGTTAATGGGTATCTCATATATTTTAATGAGTAAAAGAAGATCAAAGTAAGGTCTACTTTATTCCTAACAATCCAGGAATTAATGTTTTAGTTCCAAAACAGGATACCACGGAGAATGTATAGTTCCATTTATATGAAAGTTGATAGCATATAGATCATATTTATGTTGATAAATATTTGGTTCAATGATGATTATGAAGAAAAGCATGACTTGTGGGGTGCTGATTATCTATAATAATCTAGGAGGCTGTAATAATGATGTCTTTATTTACTTAGTGGCAATTCGTTGAGTTTGACATTAATAATTTGACAATTATCTGAAGTTTGTGCATTTAAAAATATTTATGTTACATATTAATAAAATAAGAAAGATTTAAAAATTGTTAGATGGTAGCTACATGATAAATAAATAATACAATGTTTTGGAGTTTCATAAAAGATGGCAACTTTATTCTTTTCTTTTTATTCAAAAGTCTCACCTATTCAATATATTATGGCAAGTATTTAACATTAATAAGTATAATGCATTAAGAAATAAAGCTCAGCATGAAGTTTTCATAACCTTCTTCCATGAAGCAAATTGAAGTTATGTTTTTAAAGGCTCTTACAATAAATTATATAAAAGTGTTAAAGGGAAGCATACGCTTAGGGAAATTTGTTAAAATTCACTGCATCAGGAAATTACAAGGCAGAATTTTAAAACATCTCACTCTAATCCTTATCATTATAGCCATTAAATATTCATGAATCTGAAATTCAACTTTATATTTATTTATGTATTTTCTTTCCAACTTTTATTTTAGATTCAGGAGGTACATGTGCAGGTTTGTTACATGGTAAATTGTGTGTCATGGGGTTTTGATGTACAAATAATTTTATCACGTAGGTAATCAGTGTAATATTCAAGGGAGAGTTTTCCAATCCTACCTCTCTTCGTACCCTCCACCTTCAAATAGGCCCCAGTGTCTATTGTTGGGTTCTTGGCATCCATATGTACTCAGTGTTTAGCTCCTACTTTAAGTGAGAACATTTGGTATTTGGTTTTCTGTTCCTCAAAGGTCATGATCTAATTTTTCTAATACTTATGAAGTATTCTGTTGTGTATGTGTACATTTTCTTGATCGAGTCCACCACTGATGAACATCTAGGTTGATTCCATGTAAAATGCTGAATGGTGCTATGATGAACACATGCATGCATGTGTCCTTATGGTAGAACGATGTATATTCCTTTGTGTATATACCCAGTATTGGGATTGCTAAATCAAATGGTATTTCTGTTGGAGGTTTTTTGAGAAATCTCCAGACTGCTTTTAACAGTGGCTAAACGAACTAACATTCCTACCAACAGTGTATGTTTCCCTTTTGTCTACAAGCTGTCCAGCATCTGTTATTTTTTGACTTTTTAGTAATAGCCATTCTGACCGGTGTGAAATGGTGTTTCATTGTGGTTTTGACTTGCGTTTTCCAACTCATTAGTGATATTGAGCATTTTTCAGTATGCTGTTGGCCACGCATGTGTCTTCTTTTGAGAAGTGTCTGTTAATGTCATTTCCCCTTTTTCTTTTCTTTTCTCTTTTCTTTTTTCTTTTCTTTTCAGTCTCTCTCTCTCTTCCTTCCTTCCTTCTTTTCCCTCCCTCCCTTCCTTCCTTCCTTCCTTCCTTCCTTCCTTCCTTCCTTCCTTCCTTCCTTCCTTCCTTCCTTCCTTCCTTTCTTTCTTTCTTTCTTTCTTTCTTTCTTTCTTTCTTTCTTTCTTTCTTTCTTTCTTTCTTTCTTTTTCTCTCTTTCTCTCTTTCTTTCTTTCTTTCTCTCTCCTTCTTTCTTCCTTCCTTCCTTTTTTTTTTTTTTTTTTTTTGAGATGGGGTTTTTGTTCTTGTTGCCCAAGCTGGAGTGCAATGACATGATCTTGGCTCACTTCAACCTCCACCTTCCAAGTTCAAGTGATTCTCCTGCTTCAGCCTCCCGAGTAGCTGGAATGACAGGTGGGTGCTACTACACCTAGCTAATTTTTTGTATTTTTAGTAGTAGAAATGGAGTTTCACCATGTTAGCCAGGCTAGTCTCGAACTCCTGACCTCAGGTGATCCGCCTGCCCTGGCCTCCCAAAGTGCTGGGATTACAGGTGTGAGCCACCACGCTCAGCCCATTTGCCCATTTTCCCATTTTCTAATGGTATTGTTTGTTTTTGCTTTTTAATTCGTTTTGAGTTCCTTATAGATTCTGAATATTTGACCTTTTTTGAATGCACAGTTGCAAGTATCTTCTCCCATTCTGTAAGTTGTCTGTTTACTCTGTTGATAGTTTTGTTTTCTGTTTCTTCTTTTTTGTTCTGCTGTGCAGAAGTTCTTTAGTTTAATTAGTTCCCACTTCTCGATTTTCGTTTCTGTTACAATTGCTTTTGTAGTCTTCCTCATGAAGTCTTTGCCGGGGTGATATCCAGAATGGTATTTCCTAGGTTATCATCCAGAGTTTTTATAGTTTTAGGCTTTACATTTAAGTGTTTAATCCATCTTGAGTTGATTTGTGTAAATGGTGAAAGGTAGGGGTCCAGCTTCAATCTTCTGCATATGGCTAGTCAGTTATTCCAGCAGCATTTACTCAACAGGGAGTCCTTTCCCAATTGCTTGGCTTTGTTAGCTTTGTTGAAGATCAGATGTTTGTAGCTGTGAGGTTTTATTTCTGCATTCTCTAACCTGTTCCATTGGTCTATGTGTCTGTTTTTGTACCAGTACAATGCTGTTTTAGTTACTGTGGTCTTGTAGTATAGTTTTAAGTCAGGTAATGTGATGCCTCTAGCTTTGTTCTTTTTGCTCAGGATTACTTTGGTTATTTGTGCTCTTTTTTAATTCTAAATGAATTTTAGATTTTTTTTTCTAATTATGTTTGATAGGAATAGCATTGAATCTCTAAATAACTTTGGGCAGTAGGGTCATTTTACAAATATAAAGTTCAACTTTAAAATAATAAATTTTTTGTATATATTCAGTTTTATCTAAGTGAGAGTAACTAACAAAACTTAGAGATCTAGAGAGAGAATATATATAACAAGTCAAAATAATGCAATATTTTACTAAACTTCTTGGGGTAATATGAAAAGGAATTTATTTTCATATTCTACAATTTATATTAAAACATAATCTCAATGTTATACTTTCAAAAAAACTTTTGCAATTCTGGTTGACTTTTTTTGGGAAACACATTCTATATTATTCTTATTTTAAAAAAAACGTTCATTTGCTTTATTCAAGTAAACCATCAATACTACAATATATATTCGTATTTTGCCATTTTAACAGATGAGAGACATTAGGTATGTAAGATAATATGAAAAGCATTTTACTAGATCCTACTTAGAAATTATGGAGCATGAATTTTTCCCTTAGGATCATAATTTCAAAACCTGTGCTTTTAGTTGCTCTCCTATTCTGTTTTTTCTGAAATTTTTTTATTTTTCAAATGTTCTACAATTTTATCATATAAAAATAACTTATTTTTTGAAATTATCTATGTAAGAAATGTCATCTACTACAATATCCTTTCTTAAACAATATAGAGAAGATTAAAGCTCCTATGCCATTTAACTCATTATGTGATAAAATTTAACAATAGTAAGCATTATTTTAGGAAGGTAATGTTCTTTTTTTCTGTTTGTAGTAGCATTAAAAAACATTTTCAGCATCATTGTTTAATATATAATAGATACTTCTTGAACTAGTATTTTCTAAATTTTAGAATTTTCTCTTACATTTAAAATTTTAAAAATAGTTTTATATTTAAAAACTTTGAATAATTTTAAAAATCAAATTAAATTTTAATTCTAATATATAGTGTGTTCTGATTTTAATACTTTTTATATTTTATATATTTTTACAAATATTATGAAAACACATTTTATGAAGGAGAAATCTAATAGTTATCAATTAAGTAAAAATTCTGTTTCTATTACATTAAAGTTTGTCACTTTTGATATATATAGCCCCAAATATATTTTGCATGTAGAGTTTTTAAAAGTTAGATTTTAGAAAATTAGATATTCATACTTACATTATCATTTATTTTTGTGTGTTCTTGGGCAGTTCACTTATATTTTCCGAGCCTCCATTTCTTTGTTGTGTAATGAAGATAAGCTCTGTATGTGTATAAACATATATGTATGTATACATATACACAAAATATAGTACATATATTTTTACAATTGCAATAATATAATTATATATGCTAATAATTTAAATAACTTGAGGTGTATCATTTAAGCTTATTATGTGTATAACTTTAATCATTGCAAGCAGCTGAAGTAATCAATCTACCCAAATCATAAGTGACCTGCTTAATGAAAAGTAAATGTTAACATGCTTAAAGCTTTCATCTTAGAAAATAAATTATCATTCTACAAGTTCAGTGGAAGTTGAATTAAGGTCTGTTCTTAAAATATCTACTTCTAGACAACTACAAGAATGGGAAGATGGCAAGTCTTGGACTCTCACTTCTCTAACAGTTGCTTGTACTAAGGGGATGTGCTGGTGTATTTGGGAATTCCAAAGTAGCCAATCCTGCCACTAGTCATACCATAAAGATAACACTGCAACTGTAAGGCTTGTGTCCAACAACTATGTTTGGAGTGGGCCAGTTTCACCAGCAACCAGTAAGATAAGCTGGTAACCAGGGGTAAGAACTGGTATTTCCCTAATCATGCAGTTTATATTCCTAACAATTCAAAAGTCAATATTCTAATTCCAGAATAGGAGGCCATGTCGAATAAGATTCCTTGGTTTTTATTCTCAGTTTTAGAAAGATTGACCAAGAGTAACAAAGGGGGAAGACTCTTCTGAGGGGAGATATTAATCTATTTCCTGGTAAAATTTTATTTCCAAAGAGCAGAAACATGGGGTACTCTCCCCTCTCCCAACTGAAAAATCTGCCCTATCTTACTGATATCTTAAAAAAAAATAGAAAAAGCCGGGCGCGGTGGCTCACGCCTGTAATCCCAGTACTTTGGGAGGCCGAGGCGGGCGGATCACAAGGTCAGGAGATCGAGACCACGGTGAAACCCCGTCTGTACTAAAAATACAAAAAATTAGCCAGGCGCGGTGGCGGGCGCCTGTAGTCCCAGCAACTCCGGAGGCTGAGGCAGGAGAATGGCGTAAACCCGGGAGGCGGAGCTTGCAGTGAGCCGAGATCGCGCCATTGCACTCCAGCCTGGGCGATAGAGCGAGACTCCGTCTCAAAAAAATAAAAAAATTAAATAAATAAATAAATAAATAAAAGAAAATAGAAAATAATAGAGGAGGGCACAAATCAGAAGAGAAAAATTAAAAGAACTTCAAAATTGTATTCCTCATCTTATGTGTTTAGAGTAATGGAAATATCATTGCTATAGGTGGTCTGTAGGAGTTTGCTCATTGAAAACGTGAAATGACAGAGTCATTTGGTGATGCAGATAGGATATTTATAATTTATGCAGTCTCATATTGGAACACTCTTAACAGCTCACTAATCAACATCAGGCTATCCTACACAAGACGTAATGAGAATCCAGTGTCAGCAATTCTGCTGTGTTTCTATGACAATGACAATGACCAGCCTTACAGTCCCTATGGGTTGAAGAGGTACAGTTTACTGAAGGTGTAATGTATGTTGCTGTATTAGTCCATTTTCATAGTGCTATAAAGAGCTGCCCAAAGCTGGGTAATTTATAAAGGAAAGAGGCTTAATTGACTCAGAATTCAGCCTGGCTTGGGAGGACTCAGGAAACTTACAGTCATGGTGGAAAGTGAAGGGGAAGCAAGGCACCTTCTTCACATGGCAGCAGAAAGGAAAAGTGCTGAGTGAAGGTGGAAGAGCCCCTTATAAAACCATAAAATCTCATGAGAACTCACTCACTATCACGAGAATAACATGGAGTAAACCACTCCCATGATTCAGTTACCTCTACCTGGTCTCTTCCTTGACAAGTGGGGATTACAATTCAAGATGAGATTTGGGTAGGGACACAAAACCTAATCATAACAGATGCTTATTGGTCACACTTGGGAATGAAGTGTGTGAACTGAGAAGTGTCAGTTTGTCTAAGACTGATTCCTTGCAATGTGGTCTTCCAGAAAAGTCCCCAGACTTCTGTAATGTTCAAAGGAAACTGTCTATGGCCCAATACTCAAGACAATAAATTTTGATCATCTTTAGGATCTCTATCACAAATCCTATAAAGTGCAGGAGAATGGCTTGTGCTTCTCCAACCAAAACACTATGTTGGAAATGCACCAACTGGCTTGTTATGTGATATGTGCAAGAAATAGCCACCGGCTCGCTAATCATGCCAGGGGAGGGTCTAGAAATAACCCAAACAATAAATATTGAGAAGACAGGATGATCCAAGGGTAATGATTTTGTTTATATTGTATTTGTATCTTAACCACAGATTCCTTAATCATTCAACTTAAGATCTCTGTATTGAATATTTGGCCCTGCTATATACCTTTGGCATTCCTTAGAGTGAATAAGTTGTTACAATCTTAAATGCCTGTGGCTAGTTTTGTCAACATATATCTTCTGGACAAAATAGAAAGCTTGATGTGAGTATTACATAATCAGTTTCTGTTTGTTTTAATTATTCAAAGTTACTTGGAGGGTGATTGTGGCAGACACTGTGAGTAGCAAGTAGCCTACAAAATCTACATTTTTCTTTTCTCCTTAGTAATAAAACTCTTATTTTGTTGGGGGAAGCAACTCATCCCACAGGTAGAAATGGCAAAGTGACAAAGGTTTTGCCAGTGGAATATAAAAAAAGAATCATTGGGTAAGATTTCAGGGAGATAGACTCAGATGGCAGCCTGTTTTGACCTTTGCTCTTCTCCTTTCTGGCTGCCTGGAAATGCTCAAACAAGCTCTGGCAGGCATCTGAGAGTAAAAGATGAGGTCATAGTCTAATGGTGGAGTGAAAATCTAGGACGCTGGGTACATGATGAGAACATACCAACTTGTACTTTTGACTTTTTAAATATAAATAGAAATTTTTTTTTTGCTTCATGATTTTGTTGACTTTCTGGCATAATCAACTGAATTTGATTCTAATATATAGCAAAATGAAGGCAAGATGTAAAATCTAAGTAATGTGGCTTCTTCATCTATATTCTTAAACAAGTTATACATCTACAAAGGTTATCCTAACATTAAAATACATCATACATATTGAAATTTATAAATAAATAAATGCATGATGAAATTTAGAAATATTATATAAATGTGCATTCTTGTTTTTCACATACAAGCTATAAAAATAGAAAATCAGACACTAATAGCCACAACTACAGCATTTCCATTTTACCTCTAAATTACACTGTATATTATACAAGAATAATGTACATTATATTAAAATGCTAAAAATATTCCCTGAAAAATAAATCAGAGCCTTAGTTTTAACAGTTTCACAGATAGATTGATAGATTTCCTCATGACTTCGCTTCATTTAGTCACTGTACATTTTACCTGTCATGATAGGTAAAGTGATGAAATTTTTAAAAAAAGGTTAGTGAATATAACATGCTGTGGTTATACATTTTCATAATATTCTGATTTTATTTTCGTCATACATATTACAAATCCTTATTGAATAAAAAAGAATATTTAATATATATAAATGGCATAGTTCATATTCTGAAGTGTACATTGCGGTAAAGTGGAAAGAGAAAATAATATTGAATTAGATTATTTTAGCTTTGTGCCTTGTTACACAAAGCACCTAACACCAAAATCACCAGCTTCTTATTTGCAAAATAAGGATAAACTCTATTAAGAGATGTGAAGAATAAAGACAATGTATATAATTTAGATGCCTAGACCAGTGTTTAACATTTGAAAAACTTTTGTTAAGTGAATTCTGACAGTTTTATTATAACAAATATGGTACTATTGGATACATATACATGAGACTACATGAATAAAAATATGAATAGCTTAAGTAGTTCAAATTTCAACTAAAAATAACGCTGAATTAAATGAAGAAATTTGAAGTTTCTGACTCCATCACAGCTTTTTATCATGAAAATTTTCTTCTAAAAAATTTCAGTATGATATTTCAGTTAAGGTATCACAAAGTCATTGTAACATCTAATTTCAAATATAATTTCAAATATGAGTTTAAAGTACAATTAATACATTAGAATATCTTATGTAATTGAATTTGAGCAATATCTCAACTCATTTTACTCGTACTACATGAGTGATTTAAAAGAAACACTCCTAACTTAGGTATTTGGTTTGGAATTAACAATAATTATTACCATCACCACTTACCCTAATTTTCCAGAGCATGTTGTTTGCACCAGATAACTTTATACTTTCTCTGACATAGCAGTTTAGTCACTTATTATTTCAGATATGAATCCTCAATGTCATAAAACATATTATTTATCATTGTGTTATAATTTTTTTGCATTTAATAAACCATTGGTAAGGAGTTGATACCTCCTTTGGTTAGAATTTTATAGGGAACACCAATAACTTACTTGATGTCATGTCTTTCTGTGCCTTTGTTTCCAAGACAGTGTAAAGAACAGTAAGAAATGCGAACATTGTTATTGAAGAAAAAAATAGTGCTTAAAAACATTAAAATCACGTCAATTTTTACTTTTCTCAATAATACCTAATGGGATAGGTTGCTTAATGTACGGTGAGGACTGTGTCATTTAAAAACATTATGTAACACACAATAGTTTACTATCTATATTATCAATCGATTTTAAAAAATTAATTAGCCTGAGATTAAATCTAGTCTTCTAATATATATATATAGATATATATCTATATATATCTATATACATATATATATATCTATCTATATATATATATCTGTACTTTGTGGTTAAAAGCACATACTTTATTCAAATCCTTTACTTCATACCTTAAGGAAGACATCATTTAAGGGGAAAGAAATTCCCCTTTATCATTTTTTAACAAACAACAAAATTGCATTTTTTCTTTTTTTTTGAGATAAGATCTTGCTCTGTTGCCTAGACTGCAGCACAGTGATGTAATCCTGACTCACAGCAGCCTCCATCTGCCAGGCTCGAGTTATCCTCCTTTCTTAGTCTCCTGAGTAGCTGGGACCACAGGTGCTCACCGCCCTTTTTTGTATTTTTTCCTAGAGATGGGGTTTTGTCATGTTGCCCAGGCTAGTCTGAAATTCTTGAGCTCAAGCTATCCTTCTGCCTCGACCTCCCAAAGTGCTGGGATTACAAGACTGAGCCACATGTCCAGCCAGAATTGCTTTTTTAAATTAAACTTTTTTAGTATGTAATCATTCTGAATGCACTTGCAGTTTTAAGAAACAACGCAGAGAGAACCCATATACCCTTTCATATTTGGCCTAGTTATGGTACAATACCACAATGAGAGTATCGACATCAAAAATACAGTGCATTTCCATCATCACAAGCATTCCTGTCACTGCTCTGTTATAGAAACACTTACTTTCCTCCTACCTCACTCCCTTATTATCCTCTGGCAACCACGAACCTGTTCTCTACTTCTATAATTTTGTAATTTCAAGAAGGTTATATAAATGGAATTATCCGTTATGTAACCTTTTGGGGTTGACCTTTTTCATTCAGTGTAATTCTCTGGAGATTCGTCCAGACTGCTGCAGGAAATGGTTCCTTTATACTGCTGAGTAGTATACCATGGTAAGGATGCATCAGCACAGTCTGCTTAATCTTTCACTCTTGAAGGAACAACTCGGTGTTTCCAATGTGGGGTTATTACAAATAAAATTACCTTCTTGTGCAGATTTTTGTTTGAACTTATTTCTTCATTACTCTTAAATAAGTATCCGCGAGTGTAATGGCTAATTTTGTAAAGCAAAAAAAAAATATTTTTTTTTAAATGCAACTAGATAGTATCTCACATTATTTTTCTCTGAGAAAAAATAAGTTAATTTTTCTTTTTCAGTCACTGGCATTGTCCTTACTTTTTCCCATATCGAATATGCTGCAAGGGCTTTTCACTTATCTTATAACAGTTAAATAAAGCATGTGTTTGCTTATGCCAAAAATATCATCTATTGTTAGGTCTGATTTTAAGTGAATTATTTTTCCATTCGATTAAATAACACTGTATTTGACACAAAAAACTTGGCTCAGTGCCAGATCATTTCTCAGTATACCTATCAGCTAATAGATTTTGACTCTATCCAAAGACTGTCAGTTAAGTCTCATTTTAGGACTAATTTTAAGATTTTATTTTATAATCTACTTTTATCTCAGACAAAAATGTATACCTAATATGTATTTGTAACTTGAAGTTTTGCCATTATCTTTTCTTCAAAAGATCAAACAATTATATATGGTCTTCTTGTTCTCATACACACAATTTGGTTGAACATATTGGTATATCTTTTAAAATAAATAAACTTTTTTCAGGTTCAATGTTATGAACTGAGAAAGACCTGGAGAGTTTATTAACAACTTGTGCTAAAATGAAGAGGGAGAACAAGTTGAAGAAGTAAAACAGGAATAAGAGAAAAAGCTTATTTTAAATTAAATATGAAATTATGACATCCTACTTTGCTTCAGTCTCTTCTATATATACACTATACTACTATTCCCTAGTGAGTTTGCAGTGTTAGTTTGGTGCAAAAGTAATTGCAGTTTTTGCCATTACTTTTAATAGTAAAAATTACAGTTACTTTTTCACTAACTAATATGCACGGCCTAGGCAATGCAACAAATCTCAAGTGTGTCTGTGTTTTGTATAAAAAGGAAGCATGTCCAATGAACTACGATAATGTAGAAAAGGCACTTATTACACGCTGGACTGTGTAAGAAAAGGGATGTTGCCAAAGGAAACTGCTTGGAACTGGAAGCAATTGAACTGAGTGTTGAAGGATAAGAATGGGAGAGCACAGAGAGACTAAAAGCTCTCCAGAAAGAGAAAGCAACAGGAACAAACAAACAGGTAAGGAAAAAAACGTGTGTGTTTAAAACGTTAGTAGTTTGGTAACACCAGACTAAAAACCTGTGTGAGATATGTGAGAAAAATGGTCGAGTGATAGAACAGGGCTTTTCACATCATGCTAACAGGCTTGTGCCATGTCTTACAGGGATTTATAGAAGAATGATAAGTGTAGATTTGTTTTATACATAAATCACTTGGGTCAGAAAAATGGAGGGTAAATAGGAGGTAAGCAAAAATAAAGATCAAGAGTTCCATGATGTGTTGATTGTGACAGTCAAATTAGAAACTTATGTAAATAATATAAGCCAAAGTTCTAAACTAAAAGAGAATGAAATTGGTATTAAGTGAAAAACGACTGTTTAGAGACTTATTTAAAAGATGGATTCAGCCAGAGTGATGCTGAGGGAAAGGAAGAAATTCTAGATTGCTTATGACTTGAGTTTATCATCTGATTGAATGGATAGATCGTGATGAAGTTTTAAATTTAGGAGAACAAGCCGGTCTCAGTGGCTCACGCCTATAATCCCAGCACTTTGGGTGGCCGATGGGGGTGGATCACCTGAGGTCAGGAGATCAAGGCCAGCCTGGCTAACATGGTGAAACTCCCTCTCTACTAAAAATACAAAAACATTAGTCAGGCGTGGTGGCAGGCGCCTGTAGTCCCAGCTACTCAGGAGGCTGAGGTAGGAGACTGGCGTGAACCAGGGAGGCGGAGCTTGCAGTGAGCCAAGATTGCGCCACTGCGCTCCAACCTGGGCGACAGAGCATGACTCTGTCTAAAAAAATAATAAATAAATAAATACATAATAATAATTTAGGAGAACAGCAGAACTGAATTAAAGGAAAATGTAGACCCTATCACTCAGGGCTGGAGTTGTTTTCCTGGTGTTTCTGAACCCCTAGCAAAATAATGCCATGGAGGACATTACTGTTGTAAACTGTTCGGAAGTTCCTTGCATTGTCATAGTGTGGCTGCTTTCAGGAGACCGTTTCTAACTAAATATTTACAATAAAGAACCTAGGAGCTCACTACATCAAGAATTTCTGTATATATGAATAATTATGTCAGACCAGCATATATTTTAAAGTACGCCTTCAACTTCTCCTAATTTTTTTTTCTTTTTTCCTTTTCTTTTTATTATACTTTAAGTTCTAGGGTACATGTGCACAACATGTGGGTTTGTTACATATGTATACATGTGTCATGTTGGTGTGCTGCACCCATTAACTCGTCATTTATATTAGGTATATCTCCTAATGCTATCCCGCCCCCCTCACCCCTCCCCACAATAGGCCCCAGTGTGTGATGTTCCCCTTCCTGTGTCCAAGTGATCTCATGGTTCAATTCCCACCTATGAGTGAGAACATGTGGTGTTTGGTTTTCTGTTTTTGCGATAGCTTCTGAGAATGATGATTTCCAGCTGCATCCATGTCCCTACAAAGGACACAAACTCATCCTTTTTAATGGCTGCATAGTATTCCATGGTGTATATGTACCACATTTTCTTAATCCAGTCTGTCAGTGATGGATGTTTGGGTTGATTCCAAGTCTTTGCTATTGTGAATAGTGTTGCAATAAACATACGTGTGCATGTGTCTTTATAGCAGCATGATTTATAATCCTTTGGGTATATCCCCAGTAATGGGATGGCTGGGTCAAATGATATTTCTAGTTCTAGATCCTTGAGGAATCGTCACACTGTCTTCCACAATGGTTGAACTAGTTTACAGTCCCACCAACAGTGTAAAAGTGTTCCTATTTCTCCACGTCCTCTCCAGCACCTGTTGTTTCCTGACTTTTTAATGATTGCCATTCTAACTGGTGTGACATGATATCTCTTTGTGGTTTTGATTTGCATTTCTCTGATGACTAGTGATGATGAGCATTTTTTCATATGTCTGTTGGCTGCATAAATGTCTTCTTTTGAGAAGTGTCTGTTCATATCCTTTGCCTACTTTTTGATGGGTTTGTTTGTTTTTATTTCTTGTAAATTTGTTTGAGTTCTTTGTAGGTTCTGGATATTAGCCGTTTGTCAGATGAGTAGATTGCAAAAATTTTCTCCCATTCAATAGGTTGCCTGTTCACTCTGATGGTAGTTTCTTTTGCTGTGCAGAAGCTCTTTAGTTTAATTAGATCCCATTTGTCAATTTTGGCTTTTGTTGCCGTTGCTTTTGGTGTTTTAGACATGAAGCCCTTGCCCATGCCTATGTCTTGGATGGTATTTCCTAGGTTTTCTTCTAGGGTTTTTATGGTTTTAGGTCTAACATTTAAGTCTCTAATCCATCTTGAATTAATTTTCGTATAAGGGGTAAGGAAAGGATCCTGTTTCAGCTTTCTACTTGCGGCTACCCAATTTTCCCAGCACCATTTATTAAATAGGGACTCCTTTCCCAGTGAAATAAAAGAGGACACAAACAAATGGAAGAACATGCCATGCTCATGGATAGGAAGAATCAATATCATGAAAATAGCCATACTGCCCAAGGTAATTTATAGATTCAATGCCATCTCCATTAAGCTACCAATGACTTTCTTCACAGGATTGGAAAAAAACGCTTTAAAGTTCATATGGAACCAAAAAAGATCCCGCATTGCCAGGACAATCCTAAGCCAAAAGAACAAAGCTGGAGGCATCACGCTACCTGACTTCAAACTATACTACAAGGCTATAGTAACCAAAACAACATGGTACTGGTACCAAAACAGAGATATAGACCAATGGAACAGAACAGGGCCCTCAGAAATAATACCACATATCTACAGCCATCTGATCTTTGAAAAACCTGACAAAAATATTTTTAGAGTATGTTTATTACACCTGCATAGCTATTGACTACCTGGACTCTCTTAAATATGGTCAATTATACAGGTAGTACTTATGTCACAGATGTGTAGTCTGATAACATCTCTTAATTAAAGGTGTTAATAAACCACAGAGAGAGATTAATGCTTTATAGTTATAAACATGGCTGTTTGAAACTGGGGGAAATGCCCATTAAAATAAGGCACAATTCTATTATCACTATAGAAACAAGAAAAGTAAAAAGAACCAGTTAAAATATTAAATTTTATTCAATATATAATATCTGAAAATATAACCTATGAAAATCTTTGGATGAATAGGTGTAGGTCATTCATAATTAGGAAGTAAATACTATAAAAATGTCTATCCTTACAAATGTAATTGTATTCCTCAAAAAATCACCAAGTAAATTTACAAACATAAAAAATGAATCTAAATTTTATTTAAACAATATTATTGTAAGACTACAGTAATTCTGTGTAAAATATGTGGGTTTTAGAACATTCAGGTAGTTCTGTCTTTTCAGATATTACTGCAATGTCATCATTTGTATGAATGTTTCTTCATATGTGAGATTGTGTCATTGAGTCACACAATATGCATCAAGGATTGTCAGACGAATCAGATAAGCACTTTATGTGTTATATATGCATATATATAAACATGTGTCTATATGTTTATATACACACACACACACACATATATGTGGAATATTACATGGGCACTTCTGCATGAAGTATTTCTTCCCAGTTTTGAATCCGGGCTGACTCTGCTATCTGCTTTAACCAACAAAGTGTGGCAAAAAGTGATGCTGTGCCAGTTCAGGGCAGAAAATTTAAGACAATCTGACAATTTATTAGGAAGTTAGTAGCCATGTTAAGTCAACAACTCTGAGACTATTACGCTTAGACAGATAAAGAAAGTCTTAGGTAGTTGAGACAGCCACATGTAGATACCACAGGGAGGAGAACTGAAGATCTCTTCTCGACCAGAGAGAACTCTTCTCCCCAGCCGAGAGTGCTGTAAGAGCTCCCAACCAATACTCAGCATCAGATTACCAGCATTGTGATTGTGTCATCTTGGAAATGGATCCTGACTAGCTGCAGACATTCAAACCACTCACTCTAATTGACACACCAAATATGTGGCAATAATGTGGAACTCTCATGATGTGATGTGGAAAGTATTTATGTTTACAATGCCTTATCCAAATCCCCAACGAAAGAATAATGAGCAAATAAGACAGTTGAGTCCACTATATTGTCAATATTTTCTTATGCAGATATATTAATTTGCTGGGGCTGACATAAACAAACAAACAAAAACCATCATTTTGAGGCCTTAAGCACAGAGGTTTATTTTTTTTGAAGTTACGGATGCTGGAAGTTCCAGATCAAGGTGTGGGCATATTTGGTTTACCCTGACGCTTTTTTTATTGGACTGGCAGACATCTGCCTTCTCACTGCATTCTTGCATTGCTAGTTTCTCTTCCTCTTCTTATAAGGACTTCAACCATATTGGATTAGGACCCCACCCTTTTGACGTTATTTAATCTTAATTATCTTTCTAAAGGTTCTATATCCCTCATGCAGTCACATTGGGAGTGAGAGTTTCAACATGCAAATTTGGGGATGGGAAAACATAGTTCACTCTATAACAGCAGATATAGATAATTCAAAAATTAATACATAGAGCCTGGGCATGTTGGGTTAAGCCTGTAATCTCAGAGCTTTGGGTAGCTAAGACAGGGGACTGCTTGAGATCAGTAGTTAGAGACCAGCATGACCAGTTTCTAAAATGAATAATAATTTAAAAAATGGCCAGGTGTGGTGGCACACACCTGTGGTCCTAGTTAGAGGATTGTTTAATCCAAATGTTTGAGGTTACAGTACGTAATGAATGTCCCACTGCACTCCAGCCTGGGCAACAAAGCAAGACCCTGTCTCTAAAAAACAAACAAACAAACAAACAAAAAACCGTAGGGAGGAAATTGCTATTGAAGCAGAAGAAAATGTTTTAACTGGTGAGACTATCACTTGTAGTAGTACGAAAGATATAATATACATTTAACAAACTTGTGAACTTACAGATTTGGCTAAAATAATTTCAATGTAGACATTAAAAGTGCCAATTAGTTTTTTTCATTTTATTCATGTGTTTCTCAGTACATTTTGTTGTAATAGAATATCACAGAGTGGGCCAGGTGTAGTGGCTCACGCCTGTAATCCCAGCACTTTGGGAGGTCAAGGTGGGTGGATCACGAAGTCAAGAGTTTGAGACCAGCCTAGCCAACATGGTGAAATCCCATCTCTACTAAAAATACAAAAATTAGTCAGGAGTGGTGGTGTGCACCTGTAATCCCAGCTACTTGGGAGGCTGAGGTAGGAGAGTTGCTTGAACCCAGGAGGTGTAGTGAGCCGAGATTGCACCACTGCACTCCAGCCTGGATGACAGAGCAAGAGTCCATCTCAAAAAAAAGAAAAAAGAATATGACAATATCACAGGGGTAATTTGTAAACAATAGAAGTTTATTTGGCTCACAGTTCTGGAAGCTGGAAAGTTCAAAATTGATGGGCCTAGTCCAGTGAGGTTCTTCTTGCTGTGTCATCCGTGGTAGAACGGTGGAAGGGCACATGAGCATAAGTATGCAAGAAAGACAGGAAGGGGGCAACCCCTCCTTGTGATAATGAACCCATTCCCACCATAATAGCATTAATCCATTCAGGAGGCTAGATCCGCCATGACATAATCACCTCTCGAAGGACTTACCTCTTAACACTGCTGTGTTAGGGATTAGGTTTGCAACACATGAACTTTGGGGGACACATTCAAACCATAGCAGTGTGTACTTTTTTAAAAAATTACCTAAATGGGATAAGGTATATATTAAAGTGAATGAATTAATGAAAGAATTGATCACGTCAAGCAGAATTTAAATAAAATATTTTCAAACCACTTTTTTATTATTTGAAAATGAAACTGTTTCTCAGTTCTAACTTATTGTGCCAGCTTGAGGTTCTCAAAATGACAAATGTCTTAGCACAAAGTAAAATCAGGGAACTGCCAGTAAAAATCATCTTCACAATGAGATTCCTATATAACCTTTAATCAAAACCTTACAGAGATCTAAAGAGGGGCATCAAGACCCTCTAAACTGTATAATAAAACCTTTCTAAATCTTAAGCCACCTGACTTTGAGCCTAAAGTAGAGGAGAATCTATCTCAGAGAGGGGTGTGTGTGTGTGTGTGAGTGTGTGCATGCACGTGTGTGTATTTTGTCTACTGGAGAAGAGTATAACTTAGTACATAGGAAACACACATATTTGTAAATAAAAATACATTTGCTTGGACAAAATGGGTGTGAGATGTTTCCAAATGAAAAGAGGTTTTAGGCCTCCAACTCTATCTGAACACAAAGCAGTTTGAGAAAACTACTCAGCTGCAAGTCTAGGGCAAATTTTTTAGTGGAGGGTCAGGTGGAAATTATGATTCAGAAGGAAGAGTCAATAACCATAGAATCATAGAGAATCCAAGTATATCCAAATACTTCCAATGACCATATAGAACTATTCATAGGAATAAAATCGGGCCCTAATAATGACTGTGTTCAGTCCTAATAATTGGGCCCTAATAGTACGTGTTCAGCTGGATGTAAGAATTATTATGGATTAACAGCTGCTATGTGCCTTTCATCATCCAACTTCCATCATAAATAAAAATATTAAAGTTATGTAGTTCTTATCTCAAATATGTTGGATATGTGGAAACAAAGAAACTTGTTGCTAAATTTACAGATTGTCACTTTAAAAATTACCACTCCTGAGTGGTCTCACCCAAACCTGGACTTGACTTACAAGATGAGATCTGGGATTCCAAACCTGAGCTTCACGCTGTAATAGCATGAGATTTTGAATTCCTTTGGTGGGTAGTTGAACATATTTTGCATAGGTTAAGTCAAACATTAGTGGGGGGCCAAAGATCAACCTATTGTAAATGGTTATATTGGTGGTCCCAGTGAATAATGCTTCCTGGTATTTACATTGCTGTAGAACTTCTACTGCCCCTCCTCCTGCCCAAGGTGAGCTGGTGATCTGCTTTAATTAAGTAATGTGTCATTTCTGGACCTAAACCAGAAGAAACTTTGGCAGCTTCTGCTTTTGCACTTTTAGAAGCAAGCAACCACACAAGAAGTACAAATATCCTGATCCCATCATGCTGTGAAAAAACCTAATATCACCATGTGCCAGAGAACTGAGGAACCCAGTTGACAATAAGCATACTTTTTCAGTTGTAAGTCTTTGTTGAGCTTCCAGCAAATAGCCAGAACCATCTTGATAGTCATGTGCATGAGACATCTTGGGACGGAATCATCCTATCCCAGTTAATACATTCTAACTGTTCCGCAAACACAGAAGCAATCTTAGCTGAGGCACTACGCATGTGAAAGAAGATATAATCTTGAGTATTTCATCCCCATTAGGCATCAACTGGAGCAAAGATAAGCTCCACCTACAATGTCCTGTCGATGTTTCTAATCCATTGAATAGGAAACAAACGAAACAGTTATGTTAACCCACTGTGTTTTGGGATACTGTGCTATACAGGAACAGGTAATCAAAATATTCTGATGAAGTGCTGATAACAGTAACTCACACAATTCTTATGATTATAAAGATCAAACTAAGTAAGAGAACTGATAAAAAATTATCATGACAATAAATTTGTAAGACTGCTGTAATAAAGAGGGATCTCTTTTTCAATATTTTTATTTGTAATTATTCAGTTATACTCTCATCTGAAATATTTGGAATGTAGTCATATAGCATTTTCTACTTTTAAAAGATAAGTTTCTATTTAAATAAAAAAGTATGGACCGACTGGTTTTTATTTCAGTCTTTCTAAGCTGTACACTGTTGGCCTTCTGAATAAACTAATCTGGATTACTCTTTGAGGGCTAGCCTTAGAAATAGCTTTTCTACTGTAGATGAATATTATATTCTATATCACTTTATGAGTAATTATGTTGGGAGCAACCTACCACTGTTTGCAGCTCTTAATATTTTTGCTTTGTCTTTCTCCTTTGCATAAGCTTGGATTGATAATTCATATTGTTTTTTGGTTATGTATGTCCTATGCTAAGGAACTTAACTACTTATTTTTCTATATTTTGATAATATAATTACCTGCCCCCTGATATCAACTTCTGAAGAATATTAACAACTAATATAAACATATCTCAGAATCTACCAGATTGAGGACTAGAAGTCTGCATTTATAAAGTTCTGTGATAGATTACAGCATACACTTAGGATAGAGAGCAACTGTCCTAGATATCATAAAGTTTATCCTCATGTCAAGCCATACTTAAGACATATGTATATTTATATTAATAGTAATTCACAATGATCCTTCACAATGTTAGTTGATGAGTACTAATAAGTATCAGTACATAAATAATACTACTAGCCTTTATAATGATATCCAATATTGATAAAAATGTGACACGTAAGAGTAATTTTGGAGAAATAATTAGATACTGTCTTGCATTTAAGATTTCATTCTAGTGGGCGTTACAGAGAAGATACATTTTCTGAAATATAGCAATAGAAGACAGTTTAATTCATACGGACAGTAAAAAGGATATAACAAATTTTCTAGGGATTTCAACAAGATAAAGAATTAGGTGTGAATGAGACAAGAGATGTCTAATGTTTAATGGTGCATAGAAAACAGAAAAGAGAAGTCCAATAAGCTATTAAATTTGAATTGAAAAGAGAAAATATTGTTACAAATATTTTATATGTGTTCAGCTGGATGTGACTCTGTGACTTTTAACATTTTTATTATCATAGAATCAAAGCACAGGTCAACTTTTAAAAATTTTTTGATATAACCAAAGAAACATCCGCTTTTGCCGTTTGTTATTTGGACTTGGAAATCAAATTAAAGTACATCCATATAAATATACAGATATTGATACAGACAGAAAGGCACATAGGACATAGATATTGTAAGAGATTCATTGCATGAATAGTCTATTTTTCATTCCTCCTAGTATCTATACTACTTGACACTATTCCTCCACACTAATTCTGGGCTTCATTATTTAATTATTTTGGCCAGTCAGAAGCTTGAGAAAGCACTTTTGCTCTTACATTTTTTTTTCTTTTCAGGCTCCTCACAACACTATGAGTACCTACTGAGAGCAGACTAATGGAGGAATGTGAGCAACAAGTGGAGTCATCCCAGCTAGGTCATCCTAGAGCAACCAGCCTATGCCACACAGTCAACTTCTGCAAATACCTGAATGAGTCTAGCCAAGATTAGCTGAATCCAACCCATGTCACTGTATACTCAGAGTGCACCAGAGCTCATGTGTAAAAATAACTTTTGTTGTTGTAAAGCAGTAGGTTTTAGGTGGTTTGTACTGTGACATTATTGTGAAAATTGATACAGTAGCCCAGAAGTGAGAGCAAAAGTTCAGCAAAAAATGTGCTGGCAGAAGAGTGTGCTAAGGAAAAGAAATAATGTTTTGTAAAGACTCACGTGGAGGAAAGCTTGGTTTGCTGGAGAAAACCAGCCCAAGGTATGCGGACTGTGTTCTGTGATTTGAGATTGGGAGAGATTCATTACTTTCCTTCATAGGTACCATTAATTTACAGATTTAAAAGCCAGTTTTGTTTCCTGGAATGTAATAACCTGTTAATTGTTTGAATCCCAAGTTATTAGTAGTCACTAATTAAATTTTAGTCACGATTTAAATTTTCTACCAAAATTTCAAATGTGATAGGAATCTCCCCCAAAAGTTATATTACTGCCCCAGAAAACTATTCTCTGTCATTGGATTGTCAAATGTAGAAGAATAATTACGTATAAAGTCTCTTGGAAGCAACAACACTCCTAAACGAATATTTGAAATTCTTATTTGACTTTGCAAACTTCACACAATAAGCTCAGGAGTCTTCATAAAATATTGAATAAAACAAAATGTCCAAAAAGATTTGAAATTATATATTCTTTAAGATGAATACATTGAAGTTTCAAAAGTAAACACAAATTTATTCGTTCACTAACATAATTAAAAAAACAATTTTTTATGCCTTTGTTAAACTATTATTTATTTATTCTTACATGCTTAGGAATTATAGTAGGCACTGGAAATATGGTGATGAACATAATAAAACACTGAGAAGAATTTACCATGAACAGCGTAGTTACATACGTATTGTCTCATTAGTCATGACAAGTAAAGGGTGACTCTAAGTGGTTGTAAAGTCATTAAAAATGCAAATGTAAAATTTAGATTTTTAGGAAAAAAGACAATGTAACTATCATCAGATTAAAGTGTGCATTATCTACTATAACTATACCCTGGCCACAATAGTTATGGAATTGTTGAACTTTAAAAATTATTTTTAAGCAACACATTTAGTATTTAAATTGATAGTGCAGAAATGTAATTATAATTTCTATTAATATGTTGGAATATAAAACTTTTTGGCATGCATACTTTCAACATCAATGCAAATAAAACACATACACCCACAAATGTCAGGACCTCAGCTAAACGTCCACTCAGAAAAGAATATAACTACTTTTATTTACATAGAGAATAATCTGTATTGTTATAGGCAGAAGTTTTATCCTGTCAAGCATGATTTTGAATGGTGATTTTCATTGTGAAAAATGATAGGAAACACAAAGTTCAATACATGTGTCTTATGTGAGAAAAAAGCAGAGAAAGAATTAGAGAAAAAAATTGCACTACAGCCAAAAACAGACTAATAACCCCAAATCAGTGAAAAATTCTGGCAACAATGCTAAGAGTTTTAATCAATGTTATGTGCAAAATATATTAATTCAGCTAATGCTATGTGTTAGTGTTTTACCTCATTGTGTATTTGAATAATCATTATTTTTTTAAAAAGTGTACAAAATTGCATTATAATGAGGTTCAAATAAGATTTTTTATGTTGCTCTAGTCTATCTGGAAAAACATAGTGTAGAAGAGGCCAGAATAAGGATTTATTACTTATTGTCCATTGCTACATTTTTAACTTAGCCATTAGTATTTGTTCTTCTCAATATTTCCACAAAAACTAAATGAAATGATAATGGAAGAAATGTTTTTGTTTTGATGCAATACTACTTAGAACTGTAAGATTCAGGATATGTTTTTATGATTTTTTCATTTCTTTCTTGAGGATAGTTGTTTATAAAAATAAGCATTAAAAATGTAGAACACCTGTTGTTTCCTGACTTTTTAATGATCGCCATTCTAACTGGTGTGAGATGGTATCTCATTGTGGTTTTGATTTGCATTTCTCTGATGGCCAGTGATGATGAGCATTTTTTCATGTGTCTGTTGGCTGTATGAATGTCTTCTTTTGAGAAATGTCTGTTCATATCCTTTGCCCACTTTTTGATGGGGTTGTTTGTTTTTTTCTTGTAAATTTGTTTGAGTTCTTTGTAGGTTCTGGATATTAGCCCTTTGTCAGATGAGTAGATTGCAAAAATTTTCTCCCATTCTGTAGGTTGCCTGTTCACTCTGATGGTAGTTTCTTTTGCTGTGCAGAAGCTCGCATTGGGAGTTATACCTGATGTAAATGACAAGTTGATGGGTGCAGCACACCAACATGGCACAAGTATACATATGTAACAAACCTGCACGTTATGCACATGTACCCTACAACTTAAAGTATAATAATAATAAAAAAATTTTAAAAAAAGAAAAAAAAATAAATAAAAATGTAGAACAATTTTATTTACAGATTCAATGCAATCCCTATGAAATTAGTAATACTATTCTTCACAGAAATAGAAAAAAGAAACATTTCTAAAATTGCATAGAACCACAAAAGACTCTTAAATGCCAAAGCAATTCTGGACAAAAGGAATAAAACTGGAATCATCACACTATTTGACTCCAAAATATACTACAAAGCTGTAGTAAACAAATTGGCATGACACTGGCATAAAAACAGAAATATATGCTCAATATCACTCATCGTCAAGGAAACACAAATCTAAATCACAAGACAGCATCTTACCCCATTTGAATGTCAATAATCAAAAAGACAAAAAAAAAATGCTGATGAGAATGAGAAAAAGAGAAAAGGGAACTTTTATACATTGTGCTTGAAATGTAAACTAATACAGTCATTATGGAATACAGTATGAAGGCTCCTTCAAAATTTTAAAGTAGAACTACCATATTATCCAACAATCCCATTACCCAGTACTGGGTACATATTCAAAAGGAATTAAATTATTATGTCGAGGAGATATCTGCACCCTTATGTTTATTGCAGCACTATGTATGAGAGGCAAGATATGGACTCAATCTACATATATATCAAGAGAGAAATGAAGGAAATGTAATATATGTGCACAATGGAATACTATTCAGTCACAAAAAAGAATGAAATTCTGTCATTTGAGGCAATGTGAATGAACTTGGAGGACATTATGTTAGGAAAAATAAGTCGGCCACAGAAAGACAGATACCAAATGTTCTCATGTGGAAGTTTAAAAAGTTAATCTCATGTGCCTGTTGGCTGTATGAATGTCTTCTTTTGAGAAATGTCTGTTCATGTCCTTTGCCCACTTTTTGATGGGGTTGTTTGTTTTTTTCTTGTAAATTTGTTTGAGTTCTTTGTAGGTTCTGGATATTAGCCCTTTGTCAGATGAGTAGATTGCAAAAATTTTCTCCCATTCTGTAGGTTGCCTGTTCACTCTGATGGTAGTTTCTTTTGCTGTGCAGAAGCTCTTTAATTTAATGAGATCCCATTTGTCAATTTTGGCTTTTGCTGCCGTTGCTTTTGGTGTTTTAGACATGAAATCTTTGCCCATGCCTATGTCCTGAATGGTACTACCTAGGTTTTCCTCTAGGATTTTTATGGTATTAGGTCTAACATTTAAGTCTCTAATCCATCTTGAATTAATTTTCGTATAAGGAGTAAGGAAAGGATCCAGTTTCAGCTTTCTACTTAAATGCAAATCAAAACCACAATGAGATATCATCTCACACCAGTTAGAATGGCAATCATTAAAAAGTCAGGAAACAACAGGTGCTGGAGAGGATGTGGAGAAATAGGAACACTTTTACACTGTTGGTGGGATTGTAAGCTAGTTCAACCATTATGGAAAACAGTATGGCGATTCCTCAAGGATCTAGAACTAGATGTACCATATGACCCAGCCATCCCATTACTGGGTATATACCCAAAGGATTATAAATTATGCTGCTATAAAGACACATGCACACGTATGTTTATTGCAGCACTATTCACAATAGCAAAGACTTGGAATCAACCCAAATGTCCATCAGTGACAGATTGGATTAAGAAAATGTGGCACATATGCACCATGGAATACTATGCAGCCATCAAAAAGGATGAGTTTGAGTCCTTTGTAGGGACTTGGATGCAGCTGGAATCCATCATTCTTAGCAAACTATCACAAGAACAGAAAACCAAACACCGCATGTTCTCACTCATAGGTGGGAACTGAACAATGAGATCACTCGGACTCAGGAAGGGGAACATCACACACCGGGGCCTATCATGGGGAGGGGGGGGAGGGGGGAGGGATTGCATTGGGAGTTATACCTGATGTAAATGACGAGTTGATGGGTGCAGCACAGCAACATGGCACAAGTATACATATGTAACAAACCTGCATGTTATGCACATGTACCCTACAACTTAAAGTATAATAATAATAAATAAATTTAAAAAAAAAAAAAAAAAAAAGTTAATCTCATAGAAGCAGCCACTAGAGGCTGGGAAGAGTAATAGTAGGAGGAGGGATAGGAACAGATTGGTTAACATACACGAATTATAGCTAGATAGGGGAATAAGTTCCAGTGTTGTGTAACACTGTAGGATGAGTATACTTAACAATAATTCATTATGTATTTTCAAGTAGCTAGAAGAGA
This sequence comes from Macaca thibetana thibetana, assembly GCF_024542745.1. Lineage (NCBI taxonomy): Eukaryota > Metazoa > Chordata > Mammalia > Primates > Cercopithecidae > Macaca > Macaca thibetana. The sequence continues at coordinate 172,423,151 of NC_065578.1, forward strand.
GGATTTTGAAGGTTCCCAATACAAAGAAATGATAAATGTTTGAGGTGATATGCTAATTCCCTGATATGATCATTGCACACTGAATATATTAATATGTACCAAAATATCACACTGTACCCCATGAACATGTATAACTTGTCAATTAAAATAATTTACAAGAATAAAAAAGAACAATTTTATATTTTTGTGAAGAAAACACAGAGTTATCATATGCACTGTATCCAGTCTCTGCAATATTATCTTACATTATATCTTACTTTCGTATGGTTGATTTGGAACAATTAGTGAAACATCAATGCATTTTTCTCAACTAAAGATCATACATTAATCAGATTTCTTCAGTTTTATTCCATAGTTTAAAGCTAATGTTCATTTCCTGTTTCAGGGTCCTATCCTAGATACCACATTAAGTTTAGTCATCATGACTCCTCAGGCTCTGTTTGGCTGTGATAGGTTCTCCAGGTTTCCTTCTCTTTGAAAGCTTTGACAACTTTGAGTACAAGACAGGTATTTTGTAGACGTATCAGTGGCTTATCACTGTTGGTGTTTTGATTGTCTTGTGGTGGCAGGGTTTGTCAGGTTTCTCCACTGTAGAGTTATTCTTTCTGTCTGCCTTATTAAATTGTACTTTCTGGAAGGAAGACACTAATTGCAGCCCACACGAAGGAGCATGCAATTATGCAGCAGCTCCTTAAGGGTGAAATTTCCTCTTGTTTGGAATTCCTCTACACAGGAGACTTGTGTCTTCTGCATTTAGGTATTTACTCAATCACAAATTACAAAATTCATGATTATTTATTCTAAACTTTGGGATACAAATCTATTACTATTTTAAAATTATATCATAATTTGTATAATTTTAGGGGCATGAGTGCAATTTTGTTACATATGTAGTTTGAATAGTGGTGAAGTCAGGGTTTTTAGGCTATCCATTGCCCAAATAATGTACATTGTACATATTAGTAATTTATCATCATCCACACCACTCTCACTCCCTCACCCTTCCGAATCTCCATAGTCTATTATTCCATACTCTATATCCAAGTGTACACACTATTTAGCTTTCTTTTATAAGTGAGAACATGGAGTATTCATCTTTCTGTGTCTGACTTTTGTCACTTAAGATAATAACTTACAGTTCTATACATGTTGCTGTAAAACACGTGATTTCATCCTTTTTTATGGCAAAATACTATTCCCTTGTGCATATGTATCACGTTTTCTTCAGCCACCCATTTGTTGATGGCAATTTAGAGTGATTTTATATCTCCACTATTTTGAATAGTGCTGTGATAAATATATGTGTGTGAATATGTTTTTTATATAGCAGTTTCTTTTCCTTTGAGCAGATACCCAGTAGTGGGATTGCTAGATCAAATGGTAATTCTATTTTTAGTCCTTTGAGAAACCTGCATGCTATTTACCATAAAGGTTGTACTAATTTACATTCTCACCAGCAGTGTATGAGAGTTCTCTGTTCTCCACAATTTTAATTTGTTGTTGTCGTTGCTCAAATTGTTCCCTTGTTAACCATTGGGTGAGTTATCAATCGGTTCCTGTGTCTTTGCGACATAACCTTATTAGTATGGGTATTTTATTTATCATTTTCTTACATTCTGGTACTACAAGGTGCTCTAGTTTCATCTTATATATTTCCAGTGCAGTCCTATAACCAGCCATTTCTCTAAGGAACCCTATTTCCTTTTATTAGAAAATGGTATTAGAAACCAAGACCTGGGTGCTATTGTGTTCATTGTTTTTGGAGTATTCTTATATCTTCTCAGTCGAAAGAACAAGAAACTCTATGTGGGTATATGAACTCGTGCTTATGCATATATCGATAAATGGTTTTGTATGTAAGCATCTCTATTCATATTAAGCTAAACATAAGTTTATTCTGTGGCCTCCAAGTAATCCGTTACTATGTGAATTACTTTAGCTGTTTCATTTGAAATTCATTTACTTCATTGTTCCATTCCAGTGTGCAGCTTTGGCAACCTCAGAATTGTTAGGCTGAAATCTCATGGGAAGCAATTGATCACCTAGAGTATCATACTTCTGTTCAAGTTTCCTTTTATCCTAAAGTTTTACAGACTCCACTTATTTCCAGTTACTTAGAGATCAGTACTTTTATAAATTTGTAATACATGTAGATTTTCTTGTCATAGTCTACATTCCTTTCCAGAATATTCAACTTCCTAACTGACTTTAAAATGTGCATAATTAAAGCTCAATCTTTAACCTGTAATGTACTATGGGTTTTAACAGATGCATAATATGTTGTATCCACCATTATAGTATCATGAAGAACAGTTTTGCATTCTTAAAATTTCCCTGTGCTTCTCAACCTTCTGTTTTCTTCCTAACTCCTGGCTACCACTGATACTTTTACCATTGCCACAGTCTGCCTACTCCAGAATGTTGTATCATTGGAATTGTACAATTAACATCCCTTTTAAACTGGAGTCTTTCATTTAGCAATATGCATTTAAGGTTCATCCATGTCTTTTTGTGGCTTGAGACTCATTATTTTTTACTGCAGAATAACATTTTATTTTACGGGTGTGCCACAGTTTGTCAATTAACATATTGAAGGCTATCTTTGTTACTTCCAGTTTTTGGATATCATTCATAAAGCATCTATACACATTTGCATGCAGGTTACACATAGAAATATATTTTAAAAAATCAGCTGGATACATGCCTAGGAACATGAACATTGAATTGTATTGTAAGAACATGTTTTACTTTAGAAGATACTGCCATACTTTTGTCCAATGTTATGGTACCATTTTGCATCTCCAGTAGCAATGAATGAGAGTCCCTGTAGCTCTACATTCTTGCCAAAGATTGGTATTGTGAGGGTGTTATTTTATTATTTAAACCATTCTAACAGACATACACTGAACTTTCACCAGAGTTTTAATGTGCAATTCCCTAATGACAAGTGACATTGAGTATGACTTTGCATGTTTATTTTCTACTTGTTTAAGTAAGCTGAAGTGTCTATTTAGATCTTTTGCCCATTTTTAAATTGGGTTGCTTGTTTTCTAATTGTTGAGTTTTATAATTTTTTTGTATATTTTTGATTCAAATTCTTTATGGGATATTCATTTTGAAAAAAACTTATGAGTCTGTACTTTAACATTTTTAAACAGTATCCTTTGCTACTAAGATGCTGTTATGAGAAATAATTTTTAATTTAGTAATATCTAGTTTATCACTTCATTTCTCTGCCATGGATTATTCATCTAGAAATATACTTAAAAGCTCACATGAATCTAAGACCACCAACATTTTCTTCTACAATTTTTTAAAATTTTATGTTTTACATTTAATCTGACAATCTATTATGAGTCAATTTTAGTGAAAAGTATAAGGTCTTTTTCTAACTTTTTGTTTGTTTGTTTTGTTTTGCATATGGACACCCAATTGTTCCAACACCATTTGGTGAAATGATCAGTCTTCTTTTATTGAAATATATTTCCTTTTTGTCAGGTGACTATATTTCTGTGGGACTGTATCTCAACATTTTTTCCTGTCTTAATGCTTTAGCTATCTGTCTTTTCACCAGAACCATGCTGTCTTGTTTGCTTTAGTTTTGTGGTATGCCTTGAGATTAGGTAGAGTGCGTCTTCTAACTTTGCTCCTCTTAAGCAAAGTAGTATTGATTATTCTAGTTTTTTTGACTTTTCTTATAACTGTTAGTATCAGTATGTCTATACCAAGAAAAGTACAGTTTGATGGGATTTAGAGAGAGATTTTGTTGAACATATGTGTAATTGGTAAGAGTTGACATCTTAACAACATTGGGTATTCCGACTCATGAATAAATTATTATCTCTGTTTATTTAGATTTTTGTGTATTGCTTTTATCAGAGTTTTATACTTTTCTACATGTATATGCTATACATATTTTGATAGATTTATACCCATTTCCTTTTTTGTGTGTGCTATTTTAATGTATTTTTAAATATCAAACTGTAGTTATTCGTTACTGGCACATACAAAAGCAATTGACTTTTATATTTAATTCTTGTAGCCTGTGATCTTGCTATGCTCAGTTATTCATTCCAGAATTTCTTATTGTCATTTCTTTGGGGTTTTCTTCACTGATGTTCATGTTGTCTACAAACAATACAAGTATTTTTTTCTTGCTTTCTAATATGTAACCTTTATTTGTTTATTGTATTATGTAGGTCTTCCAGAATATTATTGAATTTCCCCTCCCTCCCTCCTTCCCCCCTCTCCCTCCCTCCCTCCTTCCCCCCTCCCTCCTTCCCCCCTCCCTCCCTCCCTCCCTCCTTCCCCCCCCCTCCCTCCCTCCCTCCCTCCCTCCCTCCCTCCCTCCCTCCCTCCCTCCCTCCCTTCCTTCCTTCCTTCCTTCCTTCCTTCCTTCCTTCCTTCCTTCCTTCCTTCCTTCCTTCCTTCCTTCCTTCCTTCCTTCTTTCCTTCCTTCATTCCTTCCTTCTCTCTTTCTTTTCTATCTTTTTCTTCAGAGTTTCACACTGTCATCTAGGCTAAAGTGGTGTGATCTTGGCTCACTGCCACCTCTACCTCCCAGATTCAAATGATTGTTGTTCCTCAGCCCCCTGAGTAGCTGGGGTTACAGGTGTGCACCACCACACCTGGCTAATTTTTGTATTTTTAGCAGAGATGGGATTTCACCATGCTGGCCAGGCTATTCTCAAACTCCTGACCTCAGATGATACGCCCACCTTGTCCTCCCAATCCCATGCTTGGATTACAGGCATGAGCCGTCATGTCTGGGCTGGTGATCTTTATAAAGCTGAGAAATCTTGTCTCTACTCATAATTTACTGAGAGTTTTGTTTGTTTGCTTGTTTGTTTGCTTGTTTTGTATGATTGGGTGTTGGATTTGACAATTTTTTTTTCTGTCAATTGGTATTGTCATATGATTATTCTTCTTTGTCGCGTTCATCGGTAGTGGATTACACTGATTTTTAAATACTGAACTATTATTGCGCATCAGAAATAAATCACTCAGTTTTTTTGTATAACTCTTTTTATATATTGTTGAATTCAACTTGCTAATACATTATTAAGTATACTTGCATCAGTATTAATAAGAGATATGGGCCAATTTTTTTTTTTAATGACATCTTTACCTGGTTTGGATATTATAGTAATACTGACTTTAAGAATAAGTTGGTAAGCATTTCCTCTATTTTCTTTTTCTGAAAGAGATTGTGAAGAATTGTTATCACTTCTTCCTTTAATGTAGGTAAAATTCAACAGTCAATCTGAATCAGGTGCTTTCTTTATTAAAATATTAATTATGGAATCATGTTCTATAATATTAATAAATGAATTCAGATTACCTATTTTTTCTTGTGTGAATTTTTGTAATTTTTATCGTCCAAGAAAAGTGTACCTTTTATTAAAATAATCAGATTTGAGTGGATCAACTTGTGTGTGGTATACTCTTAACATCACAATTCCTATAATACAGCAGTAGTGATAACTTACCTTTCATTTATGATATTGATGATGTGTGTTTTCTGTTTTAGTTTTGTTTTTAATTTGGTTGCCTTTGCTATCAGTTGCTTTTCTTAATCTTAATAAACATATAATGGCTTCAAAAATTTATTTGTTATATTTCTGTTTTATTTATTTAATAAAAAATTAAATACAATTTTTATTTATCTCCAATATTATTTATATTTATTTTCTGTTGCTTAATTGAAGGTTAAATTTCTTTATTTCTCTAAATTTCCAAAGCAAAGCTCATATTATTGATTTGAGGTATTTTTTCTTTTCCAATGGAGTATATGCATTCAAAGTTATAAATTTCTAACTAAGTGCTTTTGTTACATCTCTCAAATTGATGTAAGTTAAATTTTTAATTTTTTGATAAATTCAAAATGTTTGAAAATATTTTTTGTGACTTACCCTTTGACTCATTTGCTATTCAGAACTTTGTTGTTTAATTTCAAAATATGTGTAACTGTTCATTTCAATAATATTTCTTTTTTGCATTTTTAAAATTAATTTTTATTTTTAATGTTTATGAGTACATGGTAGGTATTTATACTTATGGGATATGTGAGATATTTTGATACAGAAATACAATGCACATTAATCACATCAGGGCAAATGGGGTATCCATCAACAAAGTCTTTATTCTTTCTAGGTCCTAAAATCAATCAAATTATCCTCTTTTAGGTTATTTAAAAATATACAATAAATTATTATTGACTGTAGTCACCATGTTGTGCTATGAAATACTAGATATTATCTGTTCTATCTAACTAGATTTTTATACCAATTAACCATCTCCATATTTCCTTCCCACCCTCCAACTAACCTTCCCAGCCTTTGGAAATCATCATTCTGCTCTATATCCATAAATTCAATTGTTTCACTTTTCTTTTTGAGCTCCCACAAATAAGTGAGGACATGTGATGTTTGTCTTTCTGTGCCTGGCTTATTGCACTTAACATAACGTCCTCCAGATCCATCTGTGTTCCAAATGACAGAATCTCATTCATTTTTAGGACTGAATAGTACTCTGTTGTGTATACATACCATATTTTCTTTATCCATTTGTCTGCTGATGGACACTTAGGTTGCTTCCAAATCTTGGATATTGTGAATAGTGCTACAATAAGCATGGGAGTGCAGACCTATCTTTGATATACTTATTTTCTTTATTTTGGATACATACCCAGAAGTGGAATTGCTGGATCATATGGTAGTTCCATTTTCATTTTTTGAGGAAACTCCAAACTGTTCTCCATAGTCGTTGTACATTGTTTTTACATTGTACATTGCATTACATTTACATGATTGTACATGTAATTTACATTCTCACCAACAGTATATGAGAGTTCCTTTTCCCAACAACCTCATCAATATTCATTATTGCCTGTCCTTTGGAAAAAAAAGTCAGTTTAACTGGGGTAAGATGATTGTAGTTTTGATTTTCATTTATCTGATGAACAATGATATCAATCATTTTTTCATTTTCCTGTTGCCATTCATATGTCTTCTTTTGAGAAATGTCTATTCAGATATTTTGCCAATTTTTAAAGCAGATTATTAGATTTTTTCCTATGGAATTATTTGATAACTTTATATATTCTGGTTATTAATCTCTTGTCAAATGAATAGATTGAAAATATTTTTCCTATTCTGTGGGTTATTGATTTTTTCCTCACCCTGCAGAAGATTTTTAACTTAATGTGATCCTATTTGTCCATTTTTTTTTTCTTTTTCTTTTTTATGGTTGCCTGTGCTTAGGCCAATGTCCTGGAGAGTTTATCCAATGTTTACTTTTAGAAGTTCTATATTTTGAGGTCTTACATTTAAATCTTCAATCTATTTTGGTTGGACAATTGTATATAATGAGGGGTGTAGTTTTATTCTTCTGCATGTGAATATCCAGTTTCATAGCACAATTTATTGAAGAAACTATCATTTCCCCAATATATGTTCTTGGCATCACTGCGAAAAATGAGTTCACTGTAGATGTGTGAATTTGTTTCAGTGTTCTCCATTGTGTTCCATTGGTCTATGTGTCTGTTTTCATGGCAGCATCATGCTGGTTGCTACAGCTCTGTAGTATAATTTGAAATTAGAAAATGTGAATCCTCCAGTTTTGTTCTTTTTACACAGGATGGCTGTGAATATTCTCGGTCTTTTGTGGTTCCATACAAATTTTAACAGTGTTTTTTCTATTTTTGTGAAGATTGCCATTGGAATTTTGATAGGAATCGTGTTTAATCTACACATTCTTTTGAGTAGTATGAATATTTTAACAATATTAATTCTTCCGATTCATGAACATGGAATATATTTCAATTTTTTGTGTTTGTTCTTAAATTATTTGCATCAATGTTTTATAGTTTTGACTGTAGAGATCTTTCACTTCCTTAAGTTTATTTTCAGACATTTTATTTTGTTTATAGGTATTGTAAATGTGATGACTTTCTTGATTTCTTTTTCAGAGACATGCTGTTGGCATGTCTAAATGCTACTGATTTTTGTACAGTGATATTATATCTTGCAACTTAATTTGTTTATCAGTTATAATAGTCTTTTGGTGGAATTTTTAGGTTTTTCCAAGTACAAAATTATGCCATTTGCAAAAAAGATAATTTGACATCTTCCATTCCAATTTGGATGACCTTTATACCTTTCTCGTCTGATGGCTCTTGCTAGCACTTCCAGTACTAGGATGAATAGCAGTAGTGAAAGTGGGCATTCTTGTCATGTTCCATATCTAACAGGAAAGGTTGTGAGACTTTAGCCATTTAGCATGATATTAGCTGTGAGTCTATAATATATGCCTTTTATTATGTTTAAATATGTTCATTTCATACCTAGTTTTTTTTGAGAGTTTTTATCATGAAGGGATATTGCACTTTATCAAATGCTTTCAGCATCAGTTGAAATGATTACATGACTTTTATTTTTCATTCTGTGAACATGATGTATCACATGGATTGACTCGTATATATTGAATCACTTTTGCATCTCAGGGATAAATCCCACTTGGTCATGATGAATATATTTTTAATGTGTTATTGAAGCTAGTATTTTGTTAAGGATTGTTGCATCAATGTTCATTGGGATTATTGGCCTACAGTTTTCTCTCTTTTGTTTTTCATGTGTCTTTCCTTTGGTATGAGAGTAATACTGTCCTGGAGAATGAGGTTGGAAGTACTACTTCCTCCTCTATTCTTCAGCATGGTTTGAGTAGGACTGGCATTAGTTCTTCTTTAAATGTTTAGTAAAATTCAGTAGTGAAGCCATTGGCTCCCAGGCTTTTCTTTGCTGGAAGAATTTTTTATTATAGTTTCAATTTCATTGCTTGTAATTGGTCTGTTCATGTTTTGGATTTCTTTATGGGTCAATCTTGGTAGGTTATACATGTTTAAAAAATTATCTCTGTCTTCTAGGTTTTCAAATTTATTGGCATATAGTTGCTCATAGTAGCCACTAACGACCCTTTAAATTTCTGCAGTATTGGTTGGAATATTTTCTTTTTCATCTCCGATTTTATTTAATTTGCTCCTCGCTCGACCTTTCTTAGCATGGCTAAAGATTTGTCAATTGTGTTTCTTTTCAAAAAGTCAATTTTTTGTTTCATTGATATTTTGTATTGTTTTCTTTGTTCAGTTTCATTTTTTTTGCTCTGATCTTTATTATTTATTTTCTTCTGCTAATTTTAGGTATGGTTTTCTCTTGCTTTTTCCAGTTCTTTAAGATGTATTATTAGGTGGTGTATTTGAAGTTTTTCTTCTTTTTGATATAGGTGCTTATAGCTATAAACTTTCCTCTTAGTACTACTTCTGGTGTATCCCATAGATTTTGCTATATTCCGTTTCCATTATCATTTGTTTGAAGAAATGTTAAATTTTATTTTTAATTTTCACATTCACTCACTGGTCTTTCAGGAGTATATGTTTGATTTACATGTGTTTTTATAGTTCCCAAAAATTTCTCTTGTTATTGATTTTTATTTTTATTCCATTAGAGTAAGAGTAGATGCTTGATATTTCCATTTTTGAATGTTTTAAGACTCGCCACCTGTGATTTTGGAAATCACAATTTCTAACCACATTAATAGAGATGTATTGTATCAAGAATAATTTCTTCAGCATGTAATAACAAAAAATGAATAATATTTCTTCACCTGTGACTTATCTATTACTTATATACAAAGAGGTCATCAATTAGGCTGTCCCAGTTTGACCAGGAGGTTCAATTGGGTTTTTAACAACCCAGAGTTTTTCAAACCTCTCATTTACAATTTTTATTTATTTGACACCATTTCCCATTAAAACTAAAAAAGAAAACCAATGCATATAAATAGAGTTAAAATATTTAGAGCTATAAATGTACTTAGCAGAAGAAACAGTTAATAGAATGGAATTTGTTTAACACTAGCTAATGGAAATTATGGGTAGGGAGACCAGATTGAGTGAAATACTTTCTTAAATGTAAACACTTTCAAACAATTTTGCTTTCATTTATGAACATTATATAACTGTAATACAATAATTACTAAGTTTAAATAAAAGGTCTATAGCTTCAGTGAGAGAAGCAGGACCTTAGATCTCATTCTGCTTGTCTAAATTAAGATCCAGATGTGACAAGCCCTGTCTATTCCTAGCTCGAAGTACATCCAAGCTCAGTTTCTAGAGGACTGAAATTCTTTGATCTTTTTAAATTATTATTTTAAAAGTAAATACTTTTAAAAAGAAATGAAATATGTGAAGTAATTTTAAGTCATCCATAATCCTGCTATCTAGCAGGAACAACAACATATATGTTACTGTATTTCATTACACTCTCTCTAACTAGTAAATACATATGTACTATGTAGGTAAGTAGACAGAATATACTAAATAAACTTTTATTTATAATATTTAAATATTTTAACGTGTATCACAAATAATTAAATGTTTTAAATAATAGAGTATACAGCCAAAAATTAGACCCACATAAATATGATCAATTGATTTTTGACAAAGGGATAAGGGCAAAACAATGAAGAATAAATGGTCTTTTCAACAAACGGTGCTGTTAACAACTAACCATCCACCTGCTAAAAAATGAATCTAGGCACAGACCTCATGCTCTTCGTAAAAAGTAACTCAAAATGGATCACAGACCTAAATGTAAAATGTAAAACTGTAAAACACCTAGAAGTTAATTAAATATTTATTATTTAAGGATAATTTTAGATTTATTAAATAATAAATTATTAAAATATTATCCCAAAAGTTTTATAACGTATTAAAAAGACAATGTTTACTATTTTTAAATACTCTCACTTCAAACTTGTGTTTTATTTTAAATCTTCACAATTATTAGAAAATCTGGAATTAATACATTTGTATAAATATGTTGAGGTTATTTTTCTCCTTAGGGCGAATTTTTGGAAATATTATTAGTTATTTGAAGGATAGTAACACCAACCTTCGGTATATTTTATGGTATTGTTTTGCCACCTGGATACTGATGTACCTACAACTGGATAAATTAGAGACTCCACAAGATAAGTAATTTGCATTGATAATTGGATATCATCAAATAGTTTGTACATCAGAATGATGAGATATGAATGAATGGGTCTTACATTTTTAGTCTAAACTGTGACCAATGTTTGGTTGTTTTAATTGGCTGAGGGAAGTCAGCACAGGCCTGAATGAGCAGCTGGGAAGGCTTAATTGGAGTTAATTGCTGATTGCAGACTGGCAATTACTAACTACTCTAACCTGTACAAATTGGCCTATTTTTAAAAAAAAAAAATTAGAAAAGTTAAGTGGAAGAATCCAATGTAGTAGCCTGTTACAGCGAATCTTACAGCGGACAAAGCAAGTAATTTGAAGCTAAGGGATGAAAGAATAGAAAAGACAATAGAAAACGTGAATATCTTCACTTAATGGTGTATTAGCTGAGTCTATGGTTATTGTTTCCTGTAGAGTAGGCTTTTGTTATAGCGCACAAACCAGTTCCAGTTGTGCGCTTACTAAAAAATTACTCTCCTAAGAAAGAACATTTCAGAAAAGACGAAAGCTTTCTAGATGTTTTTTAAGAAATTAAAATTATAAAAGAAAAATTAACACAAACCTGATCTGAGATAGACATATTTTTGTAATGTCACTTACAACTTAGTTTTGGAGAGAAATTTATTCCTAACTTTTTTTTTTTTACTTTTATTTTAATTTTGGGGTACATGTGCAGGTTTGTTATATAGGTAAACTTGCGTCATGGGAGTTTGTTGCACAGATTTTTTGTCACTCTGGTATTAAACCTATTATCCATTATTTTTTTCCTGATCCTTTCCCTCCTCCCACCCTCCACCCTCTGATGGTTCCCAGTGTCTATTGTTCCCTTCCATGGGGTCATGTGTTCTCATAATTTAGCTACCACTTTTAAAGAAGGACATGTGGTATCTGGTTTTCTGTTCCCGTGTTAGTTTGCTAAGAATGATGGCCCCCAGTTCCATCCATATTCCTGCAAAGGACATAATCTCATTCTTCTTTATGGTTGCATAGTATTCCATGGTATATATGTACCACATTTTCTTTATCCAGTCTACCACTGATGGGCATTTAGTTTGATCCCATGTCTTTGCTAGTGTAAATAGTGCTAAAATAAACATACACAATTTATATTTCTCTGGGTATATACCCAGTAATGGGATTGCTGAGTCAAACAGTAGTTGTATTTTTAGGTCTTTGAATAAGTGACACACTGTTTTTCAGACTAGTTTTATTAATTTAAACTCCCACCAATAGTGTATAAGTATTCCATTTTCTTTACAACTTTGCCAGCACCTGTTTTTGACTTTTAAATAACAGCTGTTCTGCCTGATGTAAGTGGGTATCTCATGTGGTTTTCATTTGCATTTCTCTAATGATCAATGATATTGAACTTTGTTCATATGTTTGTTGGTTGCATGTATGTCTTCTTCTAAAAAGTGTCTTTTCATTTCCTTTGCCCACTTTTTAACGGAGTTGTTTGTTTTGTCTTGTAAATGTGTTTAAGTTTCTTACAGATTCTGGATATTAGACCTTTGTCAGATGAACGGTTGCAAAAATTTCCTCCTGTTCTGTATGCTCTCAGTTTACACATTGGTAGTTTCTTCTGCTGTGCAAAAGCTCTTTAGTTTAAACAAATCTCATGTGCCAATTTTCTTTTTGTTGAACTTGCTTTTGACATCTTGATCCTGAAAGCTTTGCCTATTTATACATCCAGAATGGTATTGCTTAGGTTGGCCTCCAGGTTTTTAAGCTGTAGGTTTTACATTAAAGTCTTTAATTCATATTGAGTTGATTTTTTGTATATGTTACAAGGAAGTGGGACAGTTTCAGTCTTCTGCATATGGTTCATATGGTTAGCCAGTTATTCCAGCAGCATTTACTGAATAAGGAGTCTTTCCCCATTGCTGGTTTTTGTCAGCTTTGTGGAAGATCAGATGATTATAAGTGTGCAGCCTTGTTTCTAGCCTTTCTATTCTGTTACATTGGCCTATGTGTTTGTTTTTGTACCTATGCCATGCTGTTTTGGTTACTCTAGCCATGTAGTATAGTTTGAAGTTGGGTAGCATGATGCTTTCAGCATTTTTTTTCTTAGTATTGCTTTGATTGTTCAGACTCTTTTATTTTCCATGTGAGTTTTAAAATAGTTTTTACTTTTTAGTTCTGTGGAAAACATCATTTGTACTTCAATAGGTATAGTATTGAATCTATAAATTGTTTGGGGTAGTATGGCAATTTTAACAATATTGAATCTTTCTATTCAATTGCATAGAATATTTGTATCATCTCTGAGCAGTGTTTTGTAGTTCTTGTTTTAGAGATCTTTCATCTCCCTGGTTAGCTATATTCCTAGGTGTTTTATTCTTATTGTGGCCATTGTGAATGGGATTTTGCTCCTGATTTGGCTCTCGGCTTGACTGCTGTTGGTGTACAGGAATGTTAGTTACTTTTGTACATAAATTTTGTGTCTGGAGAGTTTGCTAAAGTTGCTTATCAGTTGAAGGTGTTTTAGGGATGAGACTATGGGATTTTCTAGATATAGGATTATGTTGTCTGCAAACAGTGATAGTTTGGCTTTCTCTTCCTATTTGAATGTCTTTTATATCGTTCTCTTGCCTGATTGCACTGGTTAGGGCTTCCAATACTAGGAATTGGAGAGAGGCATCTTCGTGCCAGTTTTCAAGGGGAACGCTTCCAGCTTTTTCCCATTTATTATGGTGTTGGCTGTGGGTTTGTCATAGATAGCTCTTACTATTTTGAGGTATATTGGTTCCATAACTAATTTATTGAGAGTTTTTAATATGAAGAGGTGTTGACTTTTATTGAAAGGATTTTCTGCATCTATTGAGAAGATTATGTGGTTTTTTGTCTTTGGCTCTGTTTATGCATTGGATCATGTTTATTGATTTGCATATGTTGAAACAACCTGGCATCCCAGGGATAAAGACTACTTGATTATGATGAATAAACTGTTTGCTGTGTTGTTAGATTCAGTTCACTAGTATTTCGTTGAGGATTTTTGCTTCAGTGCTCATCAAGGATATCAGCCTCAAGTTGTTTTGTTGTTGTTGTTGTTGTTGTTGTTTTTATTGTGTCTTTGCCAGATTTTGGTTTCAGAATGATGCTGGCTCATAGAATGAAGTATAGAGGAGTTCCTCCTCTTCAATTTTCTGGTATAGTTTCAGAAGGAACAATAATAGCTCTCTCTTATACATGTGGTAGAATTTAGCTGTAAATTCATCTGGTTGTAAGCATTTCTGATTGGTAAGCTATTTATTACTGACTGAATTTTAGAGCTCACTATTGGTCTGTTCAGGGATTCAGTTACTTTCTGGCTCAGTCATGGGAGGATGTATTTGTCCAGGAATTTATCCATTTCTTCTAGATTTTCTAGCTTGTGTGCATAGAGATGTTCATAATACATTCTGATACTTATTTTTATGTTTCTGGGGTCAGTGCTAATATCTCTTTGGTTGTTTATAATTGTTTTCATATGGATTTTCTCTATAGACCTAGAGGTCTATCTATTTTATTAATTTTTAAAAATAAACCAACTCCTGTAATTGTTAATTTTTTGAGTGGTTTCTTGTGTCTCTATCTCCTTCAGTTCAGCTTTTATTTGGCTATTTATCATCATCTGCTAGCTTTGGGATTGGTTTCCTCTTGGTTCTCTCATTCTTTTAGTTGTGCTGTCTGGTTGCCAAATTGGGATCTTGTAACTTTTTGATGTGGACGTTTAGTACCATAAATTTCCCTCTTAACATTGCCTTAGCTGTGTTCTGTAGATTCCGGTATGCTGTATCTTTGTTCTCATTCGTTTCAAAGAATTTCTTGATTTCTGCCTTCATTTTATTATTTACCTAAAAGTCATTCAGGAGCAGGTTATTTACTTTCCATGTAATTATATAATTTTGAGTAATCTTTTTAGTCTTAATTTCTAATTTGACTCTGCTGTGGTTTGAGAGAGTGATTCTTATGATTTCAGTTCTTTTGCATTTGATAAAGAGTGTTTTGCATCTAATTATGTGGTCAGTTTTAGAATATGTGTCACGTGGGATGAGAAGAATGTTTTTTGTTTTTATTTAGAGAGTTCTGTAGATGTCTGTTAGGTCCAATTTGATCCAGTGCTGAGTTCAGATGCTGAATATCTTTGTTATTTTTCTGCCTCAATGATCTGTCTCATACTGTCACTGAGGTGTTGAAATCTCTCACTGTTATTGTGTGAGAGTGTAAGCATCTTTAAGAGTCTCTAAGACCATTATTAATTTGGGTGCTACTGTGTTGGGTGCATGTATATCTTGGATAATTCGGTCTTCTCACTGAATTGAACTGTTTGTCAATATGTAATGACCTTCTTTGTCTTTCTTGATCTTTGTTGGTTTAAAGTCTATTTCATCTGAAATTTAGAATTGCAGTCCCCCATTTTTTTTTTCTGTTTTCCATTTGCTTGATAGATTTTTTTCCGTCTCTTTATTTTGAGCCTATTGTTGTCAATGCAAGTTTGATGGGTCTCTTGAAGACAGTATACCAATGGGTCTTATTTCTTTATCCATTTTCCACTTTATGCCTTTTAGCTCGGGCATTTAGCCTATTTATCATGGTTAGTATTGACATGTGCAGATTTGATCCTGACATCATGATGTTAGATGGTTATTATGCAGCCTTGTTTGTATGGTTCCTTTATAGTGTCTGTGTATTTCAGTGACTTTTAGTGGCTGGTAACAGTCTTTTCTTTCCATATTTAGAGCTTCCTTTAGAAGCTCTGTGTTCCCTTGGCATTTGCTTGTCTGAAAAGGATCTCATCCTCTTTTGCTTATGAAGCTTAGTTTGGCCAGAAATGAGTTCTTCGTTGGAATTTGTTTTCTTTCAGAATGTTGAATATTGACTCCAAATCTCTTCTGACTTGTAAGGTTTCTGCTGAAATGTCAGCTGTTGGTTTAATGCACTTCCCTGTGAAGGTGGCCTGACCCTTCTCTCTAGCTGCCTTTAACTTTTTTTTTTTTTTTTTCTCTTTTCAACCTTCGAGAATCTGACGATTATGTGTCTTAGGATGATCTGCTTGTAAAGTATCTTACTGGGATTCTCTGCCTCAATTTGAATGTTGGCCTCTCTAGCTAGGTTGGAGAAGTTCTCATGGGTGATATCCTGAAATAACGTTCTCCAAGTTGCTTAAACTCTCCCAGTCTCTTTCAGGGACACAAGTGGGTCATAAATTTGGTCTCTTTACATAATCCCATATTTCTTCAAAGTTTTGTTTGTTCCTTTTTATTCTTTTTTCTCCATTCTCAACTGTCTTATTTGAGAAAGCCAGTCTTCAAGCTTCAAAATTCTTTCCTCTGGTTGCTCTATTCTGCTGTTAATACTTGTGATTGTATTATGAAATTCTTGTAGTATATCGTAGTGTATTTTTCAGTTCTATCAGATTGGCTACATGCTTTTCTATACTGGCTCTTTTGTCTTTCAGCTCCTGTATCATTTTATTTTTCAATGTATTCCTGCATCTCAATGATCTTCATGCCTATCTACATTGTGAAATCTATTTCTTTCATTTCTGCCATCTCAGCCAAGTTCAGAACCATTTCTGGAGAGGTAGTGCAGGCATTTGGAGGAAAGAAGGCACTCTGGCTTTTTGAATTGTCATTTCCTGTGTGGGTTCTTTTTCATCTTGGTGAGCTGATGTTTCTTCATTATCTGATGTTGCTGATCTTTGGATTTTTATTTTATTTTATCCTATTTCATGACCTTGAGTGTTTGATTGTGGTGAAAGGTGGGTTGAGCTGAAGGGCTTCGTATCTTGAAGATTTTAGGGGGCAAATGCTCAGCCCCCAACTCCTGGATTCCATTCTCTAACTCTGAGAAACTTGTATCAGGCCACGACTTTGTCCTCTGACTCCTCCAAGTTAAGAATCCAAGGCACTCGGGTGTAGAGCAGTTTCGGGACCAGTAGTAATTATACTCTGATAGGTGCTGTCAGCCCATCAGAGTGTAGTGCGTTTCATAGTGCGATGGCAAGAGGATCCATCCTCATTTGCAGATGCCTGATGCAGTGGCAGTGGCAACACGACAGGGTGCACACATTGGCTGCAGGAGGATGCTAGTAGGTGTCAGGGTGCCCGCCTCTGTGCTGGTGTTCACCACAGTGGTGAAGGTAGCACGGGTTGGGGGGAGTAAGGAGAAGAGGGCCTGCATGGTTGCACTAGGGATGGTAGTGTTAGGACAGGGGTGGGGTGTTGGTGGGTTCAAGTCTCTGTGCACTCTCAATGTGCCATAGGCAGGTGAGGTGGGTCATGATGAGGAAGGGTCCGCTGTTCTCTGTGCCTCGTTTCATTCTCTGTAGTTTTGGCGCAAGGACTGCGTGCTGGCAGAAGTGGGGCTTGCTGGTCCGTATCTGCCGAGATTTTGACTGCAGTGGTTGTCTGGCAGCGGGAAGAGGAGTGGAGTGCATTCCCACCACAGCAGTGGTAGGGAAGGGTGCTGGCACACGCATGCACTGATAGGGCAAGAAAGGCAAAACCTGCCATACACACATGCACTGGAAAAGTGGTATTGGGGGTGACTGTGGGACTGGGGGAAGCTGCAGTGTTGTCAGGGAGCCAGTTGGCTAGTGTATGGTGGGGGGCCACCCCACTGGAGCTGTCTGCTGCTCAGGCATGTTCCTCCAGTGCAGTAGCTACAATGAGGGCCCCCAGGGTAACCAAGGCTGTCCTGCAAGTAGGTGGGGCCAGGAGAGGTCTGCAGCCCAAGGGGTTCTCAGGTCAGACCAGCCAGTCTGATGGGCAAGACCACCTTGCAGAGTTCGGGTCTACCAGTTCCCAGAGGGCTAAAATATCCTTCAAGAGCAAATTGAGCCCAGGGGTATCCCTGCTCATGCTCCACTATAGAAGCTCCTTCACCAAATTGTGTAGGCTCCTCATCAGCTAGAGTGTAGCCCATATCACTTTAAGCAGCTCTCCCTGTCAAGTTGAGTGTCTGTGGTGGTCAAGGGGTTTCCTCCTTCTGGGATTCTAGAAGCTCATGATGAGAGCAGGTTGCTCTTGCCAGTTCAACTCACCTATTCACCCATAGTCAGGAGTAAGGAATGAGTTCTGGAGCAAGGTAGCCCCATGCAGCATTCCCAGCTTCCTCTTCCTTCAGCCCAGCTTCTATGTCTTCCCCTAAGTACCATTCCTCTGAAGCTCTGTTGCAAGTATCCCAGTCATCTCAGTCCCTTACCAGCAAGTGGGGTTTGGGCCAGCTGGGGCCTGAATTGCCGATTAGTACTAAAATTTTTAAGCAAATTTTCTTGTGTTCTAAAAAAGCTAGTTATATGTCACCAAGCTGTCAGGAATCTTACGATCTTTAACCATATATATTTTGTCTTATAGCTAATGTAATAAAAAATATTTAAATATTTTTCTCTGTCCATATAATGACCTCAGAATGTTGGGTTTTTTGAACTAGCTTATTCAGAAGCTTCTCCCCTTGTACCAGTGTGCAACAGGACTTTGGCTCATGTTTATCATTTAATTTTCTAAAAAAAAATTTAATACTCAAGGAAACAAAAGTGTGAGGCATTTAATTCTATACAGAAGGGCACATTGGTGATTTAAAAAATAGTGAGTAAAATAATACCCAAGAGGAAAGAAACACTTAAAAAATTAAGTGATTGTTAAAAATATAAAAGCCTTCTTGAAAAGAGACACATTTCCATGCTCTAGAAATAAAGAAAAAAATCTAATCAGTAGCACATTTGGGGAAACATTATAGATACCCTGAAGAAAAATAAGGATGGTTGGACAAATTAGATTTGTTGTGGAGAACATGATTTTGGAAAATATTACAATAATGTTTTATCTAAGAGGAAGTTGATTTTAATTTGACTGATTGAAATGTCTCTAGTTGCAGATGTGTGTGTATCCAATAAAAAAGTATTCAATTTTGTGTGGATGAAATAATACTGTCAACTGCTTATTATGAAAGATAAAATTTTACAGTAAAGCAAACTTATCATGATATATATTTGGTACAATGCAGGAGAAAAAATTTTGAAAGAAAAAAAGCAATTAGTATTTCCTCACCAATGCTATACTGTTAGGTCATCAGTCATAGCATCATCTTTAAACATCAAAACAGATAGTTAATTATTTCTCCCAAATAGCTGGTTTCTGGTGAAATTACTGCTTTATGGTTATGGAGGGGATTACTTTAAGTTCTATTTGAAACAGAAGAAGAATGCTATATGTATTCAAAAATTAACAGAATTGTGTGAGCATGTGAATGAGCATTTAGCTAAGAGTAGATGTCTAAACACAAAAACTAAAATATTTGTAAGTACATATTGAAGGCCATTTGGAAAAAAATGCCAGAAATGTGTACTGTATTTTTTACACTGATCTCAAGTAACCACAGAAGAAAAATTATAGTAATGATGGAGGTTGTTAGTTATTAATTGTTGTTCAACTAGTAATACTTCAGCTAAATATAACCCATCATTTACCATGTACTTAGTAGTCCCATAAAATTGGCTCAAAGCTTCATCCTGAGCATGTGAGGAAATCCCGTGCCTCTCCCTTTATCATTCAATTTCTTGGCAAGTGGCAAACATTACTCAGCTATTTCTTACTTCTTTTTCTTTGTTTCTGTAAATC
Organism: Macaca thibetana thibetana; assembly: GCF_024542745.1. NCBI lineage: Eukaryota > Metazoa > Chordata > Mammalia > Primates > Cercopithecidae > Macaca > Macaca thibetana. The sequence continues at coordinate 172,442,795 of NC_065578.1, forward strand.
CAAATATCTTTTGTACCATGATAACTGAAACTTTACTCTTAATCACAGTATTCTGACACAAATGTTCAATAGAATGTATGATCTCAATTTTTCTTAAAAAGAACTCAAAACAGTTACAACTCAACAAAGCAGAGGAACAGAACCCCTAACTGTACCTGTACGAGTTTTACTGATACTCATTTTTATCACTTGGTTTCACCCTTCCAACCTTTTGCTCTTCACTTTTTTTTAATTGTATTTAATTTTCAATCTATATTTTCTTAGCATTCACTGAAATCCTTTAACATGACCATTATCAATCCTTTGTCAGCAATCTTAAAGATCTCCATTTCATCTAGGTACATTGTTGGAGCTTCATTAGTTTATTTTGTTGTTGTCATGTTTCCCTAATTTTGAAAAATAATCCCTACTTCTTTATGTTGATGAAGTAGCCACTTCTTCCATTTTTTGCAAGTGTTTTTTGGAGGCGATAGACCTTTACTATTTAGTCTAGCCTGGGATCACGGATGGGCTGGCTGTAGCAAGTCGGGACAGCAGACCTGACTACTGAGTTCTCTAGTTAGAGTGGGTTGCTTGTTCACTCTAAGGTCAAATGATACTACTGACCGTGCTTCACGCTCTAGTGAGACCAGTAGCTGGACTCTGCCATCATGTGGAGCTGCTGGCTAGGCTCTGTAATTGTCTTTAATTCAGCAGAGCTGCAAGTTATTTCCCCTAGCTAGATAGTATTTTTATTTAAAATCTGTACTTGAGCAGAGCTCTGTGCTGGGCATCAGGGTTGGTTAGGTCTCTGGGATTGCTGCTTAGCCATACGGGGGTGAGTAAAACCAATGGCTATGCTCCACTGCTATGAATGGTGTTGGGCTTGACTCCTAGACTGAGGTAGACTTAAGCAGAGCAGCAAGGTTTGTCAGAGTTACCACTCAGCAGCTAGGGTTGGGTGGGACAAAATTCTCCCTCCATGGGTAATTGTTGACCTGCAGTTGCCAGCCAGTCTGGGGAAGATTTAAAGGGAGACTTAGTTTGTTTACTTCTTTCTGTCTGGGTTTGGGCAGGGCAAATGCTCACTCTGCAGGTAATCACTGACCTGCAGTTGCTCCTCATCCTGGGGAAGAGCTGGAAGATGGTTACAGATTGATGCCTGAAAGACCTGTGGACTGTGCTTCCTGCAGGATGCTGTTGGCTAGTTTCCCTGGTGTGGAACCTCTGTTGGCTCAAGTGCAGAGAAATTGCCATGATCTGCACACTGCTCACTGTGAACCGCACCTTCATACTTTGGTTCTAACTGACCGCATTTAATCCAGCCCTGTCAGTATCCCAATGTTTCCTGTGGGATGAGACAGGAGTGAAGTGTTCTCTGAAGGGTCCCAGAATGGTGGGGAAGCTGAATGTCCATCTCCAACACAGTTTTCCCACTGTACAAACCATGGATCCAGGATAATTTTCTGTGTGTGGTTCAACGCCAATATGTGAGAGGGGCTGTGCAATCAAAGAAATCTATTTCTCTTGACATTGGATCTAAGAGGGAGTGAAGCCTGGGGACTCCTATCCTGCTGTCTTGCTGATGTTGTGTCCCATTTCATTTAACTTTAAATGAATGACAAATTATTTATTTAAAAATTGTTTGACACCACTGAGTTAAGATAGTACAGTATGTAGAGCATTCTCTTTGTCTTTCTTTCTGAAGCCAACCCATATAACAAGGTGATTGACAAAATATTTTATATGTAATTAAGGAACACCTATACTCTTTGACTACACCATGTAAAGTTTGGCTTACAGTTTGTGTAAAACCAGATTGGGATAAGGTATATACTTACAAGATCATTAGGCTTTGGAAAGAGCCAAAAACATTCAGACTTTGGAAAGAGAAAGGGCAAAAGTTATCAAAGCAGATGGTTAACTCTTAGGCATAAAACAAATAAGCTCTTATTTTGGAACAAGATCAATGTTTGATACATTAGTAGGGGAGAGAATGCAGTTGAATCTTGGTTATGTAGTGACAAAACCATCTCTGAAAATAAAAAAAAAAAAAAAAAAAGAGAGAGAGAGAGAGAAAGAAACAGTGCCAGGTAAAATATGTTGCAGAAAGCTCAATAACTGTTTTCTGTCAGAAAACAGAAAAAAGAAAGACTAAATTAAGAACACAAATTCTATATGATATGGAGTTTACTGAGCCTAAAAAAATACCTTGCAAGATTGCCTGTGAGTTATATCTGCAGATATAGCATTTGATGGGAAGGTTTCCTATAGATTACAGCTCAACCGTAATGCATGCCCAATATAAACAGATAATGAATTCACAATATTTCACAAATAACTCATACAGAAACAACTTATAATATGACTAAGAATCACAACAGACACAGGGCAAATAAAAAATGCGTTAAGAATAAAAATAAAGAGAAAATAATTAGACTAAGAAAAGGCAAAAGAAGAACGTAAAAATAATGAATACATCACAGTGCAATACAGCGTTTTCCATAAAATTTTAAAAATACTCAAATGAAATCTGGCTTTTCTGATACACTGCTAATATCAAAAGATCAAAGGACTCAGAAACGAAATGCTCTCAGGAACAGATAAACAACAAACTGGCAAGGATTGGGGGAAAACAGAAACACAAAAAGAAAATGAGGTTTGCATCATAAGTAGTAAAAAAATAACCATAGGCTTCTCAATATGTGGCAGGGTCATTGAGGACAGTCTCATAAAAATAGATCACAGTTATATTAAAGATAAAAAATGAAGAGCAATTTTATATTTTATGAACTACTCAAAGGAAAGATACAATCTATTTAGTGTTGCTCTTAGAAATAAAAACGGCCTCACACCTGTAATCTCAGCACTTTGAGAGGCCGAATAAACATCTAAACATGCACGTGATGAATTTACCAGAGCCTAGTAGTTCCCTAAGTTGTCTGTACAAAATGTACAGATATATAGTTATAGTAAAGACTATATATATTCATAGTAATTGTAAGAGGAATAATATGTATACTTTTTCTGAATTGGTTGGAATGTGTAATTTTTGAACGAGCTATTGCAGCTAGAAAAATAAAATCTATTATGGAGCCATTTGAGTGTGTGCTAGCCACCTTCCTATATTAAAACTTCAAAATAATGAGTGATTTATGAAGATTCTAGAAGAACACCATTTGTGGATTTGAGATGTCTCTTATGCTTTTTTTGTCCATTAGATTTGTTGTCCTCTTTTGCACTTAAATACATAGTTTTTCTTCTTTATCTCAACCTTCCATAAAAATCATGAGAAGATCACCATTTGAAGCATTGGATATGAGATATCACTATGAAATTATTTTTTTTTTGTCCATTTTTTTTGTTGTCTCGCTCTTTGCACCAGGCTGGATACATCGGATCTCAGCTTTTCGCCTCCCCGGTTTATTCTCAACCTCCCGAGTAGCTGGGACTAAAACGCCCGCCATCGCCCGGATTTTTTATAGAGACGGGGGTTTCACCATGTTGAATGGTCTCATCCTGAAACTATCGGAACAAATATTACAGGATTGAGCCACCGCGCCCGGCCGAAAATTATTTTTTTAAAATGCCGAATTTACTTAAAATTTTTATTGGAAAGAATAATGTAGCAATAGATATACTGAAGTTTTGCTCAGCATAGAAAGGCTTCAGTAGAAACATTGTTTGATCAATTGAGGTTCACATGTATTTACACAACTTATAGATAGGAAATTCTTTTTCCCTTTCATTACTTTAAAACTTGCTTATCCATATGAAAGCAATTACTTTGATCAAGGTATATAAGTAAAGTCTGGCTCTATTCATATTTTGTTTTTTCATTTTAAAATGAAAAATGTGTTGCTCGCTAATGGGCTAGACATACATAACTTTATCCTATCACGGACATTACTGTATTTGTTATCCTTTTTTGGTTTGTTTTAGTTTTATTTAATTATCCTTAGTAAGTGAATTCTGTAATTTCTATCATTATCTTAAACTAATTTTTGAAATTGTAAATTTATGTGTGTAGAGGCATAATGCATGGGTTTTTACTTTCCCAATGAAGAGAAAATTAATAATTATAACAACTGAATTTGCCTTTCATTGTAATATTAGCTTCCACCATCATTTATAATATAGCTCTGCAGGATCTGGAGAGAGAACTTTAAAATTTTATAAACCGAAGGTTTCTTTTTAGTAGGTTCCAGGGAAGCAAAAATATAAAAATTCTTACATTTGAACTTGTGAGATTCCAAAGCAAAATTTTATTAGTTGTCTGTAATTCTGGAATAAGAGGCATGTAATTATTAACAACTTTCATATAGACTTATAGCATTTGTGAACTCAGTCAGAAATGAATAAAATATATTTAGTCAAATCACTTGAAATATTTTTTAATAAAAACTCTTCACAAAAATTATAACTAAAAGTCAATGTTATCTTGTCCCTGTTTTCTTACAAAAATTATTCTTGAGAATTATATTATTTTATATTTTATTTATTTTTATTGATACCTAATATTTGCACATATTTATGAGGTAAATGTGATATTTTGTTACATGCATAGACTGTGTAATGATCAAGTCAAGACATTTAGAGTATCCTTTACCTCTAGTATGTATCATTTGTGTATGGTGGGAACATTGCAAGTCCTCTTTTTTGGCTATTTTGAAAGATTTGGTACATTACTGTTAACTATAGTCATCCGACTCTGCTGTTGAACATTAGCAGTTATTCCTTCTGTTTAACTGTATGTGTTACCTATTAACCAATCTAAAACACATCTCCTATTATTTGGCTACTGCAGGGAAAAGTCATCACCCTGAGCAGATGCAGCAGAATGCCTTGGAGTAGAACACAGGGTTAGTATGTGGAGAGCTGGATGCTTCTCTGCTTTTCATGAAGAGCCACTTTGCCTTTACATCATTCATTACCAGTGGAGTTTGAATCCTTTGGTTAAGTGTCCCAAAGTCAACATGTGTTCATGCTTGACTGCTTGAGATTTAGAAGTAACAACCCCTAACCAAAATTGCAAACATCTATCCTTAGCCTTGTCATCAAGGTTAATGATGACATGAGGGTATGAAGTATCTAGTTTTAAGAAGATGGGAATTCAGGATATGTTTACTTTTTACTGACTTGGTCAGAACTATATTTTACAGAAGGCTTTGTCTCACTTTTTATTGTTTTAGGGAAAAACTATATGAATTGCTTTAGTTTGAACACAGAATAATGTTTGTTTTTTAGGGTTTATTTTGGAAAGTTGAGTCAAATTAAGTAACAGCCAATAACTTTTAGAACGAGATAATAGAGATAGTTTTTTCTGATTAGACAAAATTTCTTCATTATTCACACTTTAAGTTTCTTTGTTCATAACTCTCTTTGACTTAATTTAACCAGAAATGTGATGTAATCTGCCAAAACTATATTAGCATCAACAGCATGAATTTTCATAAGCCAAATAGGAAACTGGGGGACAGTGAATCAAGCTTCTTATAGAAAGCAATTTTAAATCTTTAATCAATATGTATAATAAACAATTATACATATTATACAAACATATGTGAGGGCATAGTAGAAATATTTTTGCATGTGCAAGAATTCCAAAGGTTTTATTTTCACATACTTTAGCCAAACAAGTTAATTGAAGGTGAATTATAGCAAATAAGGAAGAAAACTGCAAACAAAGAATATAGAAGAGAAACTCTAATCCGTGAGTTCAAGGAAAATAAGTCACAGGAAAAGATATGCATTGCAGCAGGCATATAGAAAACATTCATTCTGAGACAAATAAAAAGCAACAATCAGAGTGCTTTGACAAAAAGGGAGATTCTCTGCGCTAGACGATAAGAATATGGTAAAAGTGGATTGACCTTAGGTCAAGGAGAAAACTATTAGAACTCCTGGAGGGAAAAATGATAAACTATGAAATAAAATGTACCCCAAATATAGAGCAAAATAGAATGGCATTAGAATGAACCTTTTTTTTTTTTTTTTTTTTTTTTTTTTTTTTTTTTTTTTTGAGACAGGTTCTCACCCTGTCGTTCAAGGTGAAGTACAGTAGAGCAATCACGACTCAGTAGAGCTTCAACTTCCTGGGCTCAGTTGATTTTTCCACCTCAATCTCCCCAGTAGCTGGAACTGCAAGCATGCACCACCATGCCCAACTAGGCTAATTTTTGTATTTTTTGTAGAAACGGAGTTTTGCCATGTTGCTTAGACTGATCTTGAACTGCTGGGCTCAAGTAATCTACCTGCCTCGGCCTCCCAAAGTGCTGGGATTTCAGGTGTGAACCACCGGGCCCAACTAGACTGGACAATTAATTATATACCAGTCAAGTTATTTCTTTCTTTTTTCTTTTTTTTTTTTTTTTTTGAGACGGAGTCCCGCTCTGTCACCCAGGTTGGAGTGCAGTGACCAGATCTCAGCTCACTGCAAGCTCCACCTCCCGGGTTTAGGCCATTCTCCTGCCTCAGCCTCCCGAGTAGCTGGGACTACAGGCGCCCGCTACCACGCCCGGCTAGTTTTTTTGTATTTTTTAGTAGAGACGGGGTTTCACCGTGTAGGCCAGGATGGTCTCGATCTCCTGACCTCGTGATCCACCCGTCTCGGCCTCCCAAAGTGCTGGGATTACAGGCTTGAGCCACCGCGCCCGGCCCAGTCAAGTTATTTCTGCCCGTATTGATATTAACATCATTGTCTTTTAAGATACAGGGAGGTCTTACATTGTATACATAGAGAAGGAATTATAATATAAACACACAATTTGGATATTTGTGAAGCCAGAATACTGTTGTTTGTTGCTTATAATGTTTTTAGTTACACTGTTGTTGGAAAATATTGATGATTGATTTTAATTCTACAACTGGGCTTTAGAATTTTCTTGTATGGCTTCCCTATTTCTTGAAAATTTTACTGCCTGCCATAGCCATCTTAGTTAATTCTTCTAAAGAAATATTAGCTTTCTTTCTAGCCACATTTGTTCCCGTCTTAGAGCTTTTATGCCAGCTACTTGTTTAGTGTTTAATGTTTTTCCTAGCTTCGGCATGGCTTGCTTCTTCCTGCCAATCAAGCTTTAGGTTAAAGAATTTTTATACATACTTTCTGTAATAACTAGATCTAAAGCAGAGTTTTTTTTTTTTTTTTTTTTTCCATTGTGGGAGATGTAAGTTTTATGTGGATATAAGCTCTGTATGGATATTTTTCATATCTGCTGGGTAAATATCTGGGAGTTGAATCACTGGCTGTTTGTAAGTGTATATTTAACTTAATAGGAAACTGCTGAACTATTTATTTCCCAATAGAGTGTTGCATTTTATATTCCCACCAACAATGAATGAGAGGTCCAGTTGATCCACACTTTTAACAACTCTAGATATTAACAAACTTTGTGATTTTAGCCATCTTAACAACCATGTGATGATGTATTCTTATGGTTTAGTTTGTATTTCTCAGATGATTAATAATGTTGGGTATTTTTCCACATGCTTATGCATCACACACACACACAACATATTTGGTGAAATGCTGCTCACATTTTTGCACATTTCTTTTTAATTGGTTGATTATCTTACAACTGAGTTTAAAATGAGTTATATATTTGGGATACACATCCTTTTCCAGACACATATTTTGCAAATGTTTTCTTCCAGTCTGTTTCTGGTTTTTCTATTTTGTATCATTGACCTAAAAAAGAAATTTGTTCATTTTAACATTTGTAGATGTCAAGTATCAATAATACTCTTTCATTGTTTCTACATTTGTGTTATATCTAAAGCATTTGCAAAGGTTTTCTCATATTTTTCTCATGAAGTTTCAGAGTTTTAGTTTTAGTTTTTTTTATTGAGATCTCTGATCCATTTTTAGTTATTTTTTGTGAATACTAAGAGGAAAAAAACGGTGGTTTACTTTTTTTCCTACTGTTTTTCTACTACCATTTTTGCATATTAGGGGGCCTTTTTGCAAAAAGAAAGCAACTTCCTTTTCTGTTTAAACTAGTTTGAATGATTTCTACTGCCTTCAACTAGGAAGTCAACCCAGGAGATATATTTTACTGAAAAGAGTAAAGAGATGAAGCAGGGGAGGAAGACAAAGCATCCAAGTCAGAAGCCTTTAATAAGATGGTTTAAATTCATCTTGAAGAAAGGGGGTCAATTAAGAATTTTAGGACAGTTAAGTGACATGGTTATATCTACACTTTAAAATGTACTCTAGCTTCAGTGAGCAGGAACAATACATATGGCTTGCTGCTATCTCATTTATAGTACTAAATATTTATTTGTCCCGTAAACAAAACAAATAAATATAAAAGCATTCAAAGAGAAGTTGAAGAACTGATGGTTATAAATGTATCCTCTTATTCTGAGCATTAATCATTGTCTTGTTACTGTGCTAAATACTCAGTAACTTAGTTCATGTGCTCAAGTCTTATGTCTTCTAGGTGGTAGAGTTGAAGAGGATAAAGATTGCTTTATTAGAGAAAGTAACAGTTAACCATTTATGTGATTGTTATTGGTAAAATTTTACTTTAATAAAGGATGAACTGCTAAATATAGACCTTATACTATATACGCATGTGAGTAAGTAAACACTCACAGCAAACCTTTGGTATTTCTATAAGCATACTATTTGGAATAAGAGCCAGAGAGTAAACAATAACATTGTTAAATGCAGATAACATCATTCTACATTTCCACAGTTGATAATTACAAACCTATCTCTGATGTTAGTCAACGTTTTGACAAAAATAATAGAGTAAGAGAGAGAGGGAAAGAAAGAGAGAAATAGTGAAAATAAAAAAGTAGGATGAAGAGTTTGCCTTAACTCTAATGGGAAAACCAAGTTAAAAGTGTAATTTAAGAAATATTACCAATTTACATTCTGAGAATCATTTGCATACTTGCAAAGGAGGACCGATTATTTAATTTTAGGCAAATAGATAAGTAGGTGGAATATGGTACTGTTCAAATATAAAATCACTAATTGTTGTAGAACATTCTGAAGATGTTTTACACAGTATAAGTTGATTATCGTGAATTAGGATGTGTGTTCATCAAGCAAGGATAAGAGCTAAAATATTATTTGATCTATCAAAAGTTTTAGGGAAAGCTTTGAAGACTTATTATATTAATCATCATTTTATCATATGCTAATCACACTAAGTTTGATTCTATACTTTATTTTACAACATATGGTTTTTAATTATATCAAATGAATTCAACAGATTTAACAGAAAGGTCAACTCGGTAGATTTTTGAGTTTTCAATAGCTGACTGTTATTAAGAAAAGAGAGAATGTAGTTTTAAAAATGCATACTTGTAAAGGTTTGAAATGGCATATTAATTAAATAGTATATCTAAAAGGAAAATAAGTGTAAGTAAGTTATACCATATTAAATTTTTTTTGTTATTTTGTTCAGAATGGTATGTAACCCTAAAACATCAACTTAATAATTACTTGATTATCTTATATCTGGTTTATTTTCCTTCTTTTTTTCCATTACTTTTTCTCAGAATAGATTTTTTAAGAGTTCCATTTTTACTCCTTAGTTGATTTCACATATTTCTTACATATTTCTTCCTTCATTAATCCATGTTTTTAATGGTTACTCTGTGTCATCTTCATCAGTCAACCCTATTCATAACAAGATTTGTTGACAAATGCTGGATTTTCTGCAAGAGCTTCTTTAATTTTGGTTGCTTCTCCTGATAGAGGAGAACAGAGTTCAGTAGCAGCTTTCACACTTTCCAATATCTAAAATTCATTTTATTTGTTTAATTTTGTCTCAATTTCAGGCAGACTATAATAAACATCTCCCAAAGTTTCCTGTGCAAACCTTCCAATTCCCACTGTTCCGATACCATTTTCAGTCGTTACCCATTCATATTGGTCCGCGAATTTATATACTGAGAACTGAGCCAGGCCATGTACATAGTCCAGAGAGCACTTACCTCATCCTCCAGGGCCACAGTGGGCAGGGCAGTCCTACAGAGTTCCAGCCACTACCAGTGTCTGGTTCACCTGGGTGCCAAGGGTAGTTGTGCAGCGCGTAGGGAGCCCCAGGTCAGGAGTGGCCCAGGCTGGAGTGAACCAGAACACAGTTCTTGTTCATTTTCTAACTATAATATGACCTGTCAGTTTTGAGCAGGAATGGAATTTAATTGGACTTTGAGATTTAGAAAAATATTGAAAGAACTGAGAAATCATAGTTCAGAAAGTTCACCATTACTATCTCAACCAAGAGTTTGGAAGCATGTTGTTATCAACAACTCCCTGAAAAACTGCTACATTTCTTCGTTTAAAAACAAACAAACAAACAAACAAACAAAAAACACACTTTTATTTTAGGTTCAGGGTTAATGTGTAGGTTTGTCATATAAATAAATTGTGTGTCACAGGGGTTTGGTGTACAGATAGTTTTGTCACCCAGGTAATAAACATAGTACTTGATAGGTAGTATTTTGATCCTCTCGCTCTTTCCACCCCCTGATCCTCAAGTAGGCCTTGGTGTCTGTTGTTCCCTTCATTGTGTCCATATGCATTCAAAGTTTAGCTGCCATTTACAAATAAAAACATTTGGTATTTCATTTTCTGTTCCCGTTTTAGTTTACTTAGAATAATGGCCTCCAACTTCATCCATGTTGCTGCAAAAGATAAGATCTCATTAGTTTTTATAGCTGCATAGTCTTCTATGATGTATATGTACCACATTTTCTTTATTCAGTCTATCATTGACAGGCATTTAGGCTGTTTCCATATCTTTGCTATTGTGAATAGTGCTGCAATGAACATGCATATCAATGCATCTTAATGTAGACTGATTTATATTTCTTTGGGTTTATATCCAATAATCAGATTGCTGGGTTGAATATTTCTGCCTCTGGGTTCTTGAGAAATCTCTAAATTGCTTTCCACAATGGCTGAACTAATTTACATTTCCACCAGCTGTGTACAAGCATTCTCTTTTCTCCACAACCTTGCCAGCAATTTATTTTTTGACCTTTTAATAATAGCCATTCTGATAGGCATAAGATGGTATCTTATTGTGGTTTTGCTTTGCATGTCTCTAATAATCAGTGATGTTGAGCATTTTTTTAAAATGTACTTGTTTGGCATGTCTATGTCTTCTTTTGAAAAATCTCTGTCCATGACCTTTGCCCACTTTTTAATGGGACTGTTTGTTTTTTGCTTGTTAATTTGTTTAAGTTCCTTATAGAGTCTAGATATTAGACCTTTGTTATGTGCATAGTTTGCAAATATTCTCTCCCATTCTGTAGGTTCTATGTAGAAGCTTTCTAAATGTTCAGGGAGAAATTGGGCAATGACAACATGGGTGGATCTCCACAGCTCTCCAGGAAACTTGTGTCCGATCACAACTACCTCTGAAAAATAATGGCTTATCCATTTTTCTCTACCTTCCTAATCCTGTATTAGTGCCTTTCATTGGAAAACTCTGACCTGAACCATGTTGGGAAGGATATGAATACATAGTTCATGGCCTCTTCTTGGTGATGAAGAAGAGATCTTAAAAATATGTGGGTAAAATAATGTGGTATTGGTTGAAATGGAAGATTTGAATATTAACTTTTACTTCTGCTTCTAAATAATGGATAATTGAACTAAATTAACTTGCCTAGAAAAATAGTTAAGTAATACTATAAGTACATATTCAAATTATTGTTAAAGTACATATTCAAATTATTGTTAAAAGAATAATTAAATGTTTAATAATAGTAGCAAAATTGATTATTAAACTATTTTAAACAGTTTACTACACAAATGAAATTATCTTAAATTAAAATTTCTCATCTGATAATATTCAAATTACACTAAAAAGCCATTTGTCCTACTTTCTTACACTTATCTCAATTTATATCCTAAACTTAAGTGCCGCGAGTACCAGATTGCCCTGCTCATATGTTTGCTCATGTTAGTTCTCTGTGTAGGTTAGCCTTACAGCTTAATCTCTGAATTTCAAAGTTCTACATTTTATTGTTCTTGACTGTCCTGAGAATGGTGAGAATCTTCTTCTCTTGCTGATTCTGTGGCTCTGGAGAGGCCTTCTGGAAATTTTGAAGTGCAAGTTCAAATTCTAGCCTTTTCAATTGAGTCTCTATAATTAAGTCTTTATCTTTGGTGCACAATCCCCAGTCAGTATTTATTGAATATTTATTACCTCTTAGCCATTCTTAGTGGAACTAAGAATTCTTGCCACCTGAATATGTCAGCTCGAAGGCAACAAGTCAGCGATTAAATCTAAAATGGTTTTGGTTCATGGCCCTAGACTAGAATACTATATGATTGCAATAAGGAATGGAGATCTGTTCACTGTTTTATAATTTTTCATTGCATAGACTTGAAGTCTCATTTGCTCCTAAGTAGATTTTATTTATCGGTTTCTTCTGAATAGGATGTGGTAGGAAATATTTTTCCCAGGGAATTTCAGCTTGGCAGTCCAAAAGATCTTAAGATTTAGAAATGGAGTAAGGTGAGTTGATGGAAAAAGCAGCTGGCCCATTTTCATTCCATCCTCTAATTTAGCCTTATCAGGAAAACAAGAAAAAGAAACAACTGATATTTGATTTTCTAACTGACTCCAGAGTAAGTTTCTCAGTTGGTTAAATACTTGGAGTTGAAAATAATGCTATTAATGAGCACTCACAAACTTACATAACATTCTGTCTTCAGTTACATTTATAATTATGGGAATTATATGTTTTCTCCTACAGTTACAAGGCTTTATGCTGTCTTATTTGCATTTATCTCCAATAACAACTAACATACTGTCCTGTAATTTGTACATGTAGTATATACAATAAAATATATAACACCGTACATACTCAACATCATGTATAGTATAATGTGCTACATATGTTACATATATAATGCATTACTATATAGTATATGCAATATATGTATATTATATGTAATGCATTATATATGTAACATATATAATACCTAATAATACATTACATATGTAATATAAAATATATAATAATATATTACATATGTTATATATAATATATAATAATACATTACATAAGTAGCATATATAATAATGTATTATATATGTTTCATGTTAAACATGAAAAACATATTTACATATTTATATTCTGTATTCTTTCAGCATATATATGAGGATGTTCTTAATACATTATATATATGAGTATGCATACATGAGCCTATATATGAGAATATTCTTTCAGCATGTATATATAAGAATTTTCTAAATACAACTTACATAATTGGACAAAAAAAACACATTTTGTTTTGCTTATGAAAGACTAAAATCTTCCAAGAGACCTATGTGTTTGGTTGGGAAATTTGATACCTGACTTGAGAAGCATAGTTAATTATAAGTAGATGGCTGCTGAGCTGCTTTTAAAGGAATTGAAGTTCAACTAAAAGAATTTCAGTTTTGCTGAATAGAACATGCATGATGTATTTGCTTGGGACAATAGAGAAAGGTGAAGAAATTTGCCTTAAAAGGGGAAGGGAAAAGACAGGTGATGTGACTATAAGCCAGAGGTGAAATTATTTTATTTTATTGTCCTGAATATTGTAGGATATAAAACTCCAACATGTATAATGTAAATCTTATGAATTATTAAAGAAGCATGAGGTTTTTTTGTTTGTTTCTTTATCGGTAACTGGGGCACATGCTAAGGGTAGTTTCAAGTGGCTGAACTTAGGCTGAACAGAATGTCCACTTAGATCCGTTTACTCTCGGTCTAGTCTGTGCGACAGGTTTATTGAGCACTCAGAAGTTGTTGGGGTGCATATGTGAATGACATTTATTTTTCTCCAATAGCTGCCAACAAATATCTGCTTAATTTCTTTTTAAACCCATTAATACTATTTGAAGTTTATCTCATTAAAACGGACACTTTGCAATGAAAATTAACTTAAGGGTGTAAAATATAAAGGAGACAATTTCTAGATCAATCCTTGCAACTTAAAACCTCCATTACTTATATGGTCAAACCTTACCTCTCTGTCTGCTTCCAGTACCTGGAGGCTCAGAAGCTTCCATGCCTGTAACTACTCTAGAGTTAAGAGTGGGGATTGAAAAAATTGGAGAATATATTAATTTCCTATGGTTGCCTTAACAAAGTACCACAAGCAGTGTAGCTTAAAACAACCCAAATTTGATACTGGAGTGGGGCAAAGAAGGGCTGGGTAGAGAAGCGCAGGGTCCCTGGCGGGGACTCCACCCTTGGGCCTGTGCCCAAGGACCTAAGTGAGGAGAAGCACTCCTCTTTCATGCCCAAATGTTGCATTTTCCAGGATCACTCTGGCCTGCCACACCCCACATCCTGTGCCCATAAAAACTCTGAGACCCTAGTGAGCAGACACAAGTGATTGGACGTTGAGAGAAGCAAAGGAGCAAAAGAACCCACTGACAGACATCAGCAGATGCTGGCAGGCCATCGGATGGCAAGACGACATGGAATTCTGTTGGGGGCAGTCAGAGGAGAGCTGGCCACTGGGTGGCCCGACTCCAGGGGAAGATCATCTTTCCACTCCATTCCCCTGCTGGCCTCCCCATCCATCTCACTGAGAGCTACCTACATCCCTCAGTAAAACCTTGTACCCATTCTCCAAGCCCACATGTGATCTGATTTTTCTGGTAAGCTAGAGCAAGAAAGCCCCTTATCCTTGCCATAAGGCAGAGGGTATGATTGAGCTGATTAACACAAGCTGCCTGCAGATGACAAAACAGAGAGCGCACACTGTAACACAGGCCTACTGGGGCTTCAGGAGCTGTAAACAGTCAACTCTAAACACTGCCATGGGGCCTGAGCTCCAAAACACTCTCTAGACCTGCTTGTCTGCATGCTTCCCGCCAGGGGTTTGAGCAGTGGACCACCTAAGAGGGGAGCCACACCTCTGTCACATGCTCTGCGAGGAGCTAAGGGAACTCTTCCCATCTCGAATTCACTCTTGCAAGCTATTCTGGAAGTCAGATGTCTGAGACGAAGGTGTTGGCAGAATTGGTTCCTTCTGAGGGCTGTGAAGGAGGATCTGTTCCTTGTCTCGCTTCTAGTTTTGGGTGACAACCAGCGTTCGTTGTTGTTTTCTTAACTTTTAGAGGTATCACTCCACTCTCAGGTTACACCATCATGTGGTATTCTCCCAGAATCTCCATGTCTCCTTATAAGGACATTAGTTATATTAGATTAAAGACATCCTCCTCCCATATGGTCTCATCTTAACTAATTACACCTACAGTGACCTCATTTACAAATAATGTCACACACATCCAGAAGTACTGGGCATTAGAACTGCAACATGTATTTTCCTGAATATACGATTTAACCCATACCAAAGAAATATACAAACAATCATTTTCTTAATTAATGATGCTTTCTGGTTAAAAAAATATATATATGATTCTGTGGGGCAGAATACAGTGTCCCTCCTGTTGCCTGATTCCTTGACATGAAAAATTCATGAACTGACCAATTTCCTACTCAGCACCTTTCTCTGTGGTCTATGCAAGCCTCTTCCTGCTGGAGTTTACCATTCAGAAACTGATCTCTCAAATTCTGGTAGGGAACCATAATGTTAATTATATCTAGCTAATTTTCCACTTAAACTATAGGAAGCACACCCCTTACCTGACCAAAGCTTGAAACTATCAACTATAGGAAACACACCTTTTGCCTGACCAAACCATGAAACTATCAACTGATTTATTGTTTTTTCTTCTGCCTTGTCATAGTTTTTAGAATTTTTGTTTCCTCTTGCTCAAATCCCTAGAGAATACTGATCAGCAAATCCATTGAAGAATAATAATGCATTGGAAGTGAATGGCCTGGCTTTCCATCAGTCACGTTGTCTTCACAAATATTTGTTTTGGAGTCCACCTCTTTGACTAGACAGTGGGGAATGCTTTATAAGATTTTAAGAGTCTTTTGATAGCAGAATACAAACATCCAAACTCGATAGATGAAAGACAAGGTTTTTATTGTCACTTACAGCTCTGAATGAGAGAAGGCTTCCAGGAAGAGCCACACAAGGATTGCAACCTATGGAGTTGGCAAAGCTCATGCATGGCCATCAGGCTATGGTTAGCGAGGTTTTCTGGGCTCCCTGTGGATTGGCTAATTTGATAATTTAATAAATTAAGTTGTCCGGAACCTGGCCCTGGGGCAAATAGGACGAGGGCATAGTTGCCTGGAGTTGAAAGCCCGATAAGGAAAGTAGTTGGGGGCGTGGACTTAAGAGGTTGTTGTAGAATGGGCACTAACTGGTCTCAATACTGAGTCAAAACAGCATAATTAAGAAACAAAAACAAAACCTTATATTACAAGGAAAAACCTCACTGTTAACCAGTAAGGAACCATAAAGGCATAATATCTTACTAAGGTCACCGTACCACTCTTTATTCTATGTCTTCTGTAATTCCTAAGTCTTCCACTTGCCTGGGATATTTGAGCATATCATATCCCCTCTGAGGCACACATCTCGTGGCTCTTGGCTGTCTCCGTTAAGATTTTGGTGATACTATACTCCTACTTTGTTCAGGTGCTTTAGGAAAGAGCTTTCCATCTTTTTGTGACAATAATTAAAATATTCCATTTGATTTTTTTGTAACGGCATTTAGCAAGCTCTGTTTCTTCAGTAAAATAAATTTATATCAATTAAACCAATATTCTGTGTCAGAACAGGAAATACATACTAATATCTTGCACACAAATATAAATTTACTTCTCTTTAATTTATCTCCTTCAACCACAAGTATTCAAACCCTATTATGTTTCTAGTAGATTGAAAAGCATTTCTGGATCACCCCTTACTAAATAAACAGTATATTTCGTTATCTTTGCATGATCACAATTTAAAGTTCCTCTCAGGAGAAGGTTTTTTAAGTGATTTTAAAATTAGAGGAGGGTTATCTCTAAGAATCGGTAAGCATTCTCCAGGTGAAAAAAATAAAACACTTAGAAAGGGGCTCCTTTTCAATCATTTGCTCTTAATATTTACCACTACTAATATCTTAAGGGTTTATATGGCTTGAGGAGACACAGGAAATGAATAAATGGTATTTTTTTCTTTAACACTAGAACAACAGAGACTAAAAACTAGTATATTCCTTAAATATTAGTTATTTGATTGCTCAAAAAAAAAAGTGTAAGAGAAAGAAAACAGAAATCCCTAGACAAGCAAATTTGTGAAGCTCAACAAAATAAATTCCTCTCTTGCAGCTTCACAATGTGAACTAACATATCAAAGAACATGAGGAATTTTGCAGCAAATTATCTAGACAATATTGATTAATTCACATTTTATTTTAAAAATTGATCATGGAAATTCTTTTCAGTATATAACGCTTCAGTGATTCTAGGATATAGTTTTTTTAATGTTTAATATCTTTAGAATTGGGAAGCATGGAAATTTGTTAAAATCTTGTTCTTACCTTTGTTCAGGTTGCAATGCTGATATTTTCATCATTGCTTGTATATGTTTAAATTTTTTCATGGCTTTTCATGTTGCTGTCACTTCAGTTTGGTTGTGAATTATTGTCACCACATTTATTAACTTTAATTGCCACTTAAAATGTTTCATTTGCTTTCTAAACATCCATGGAAACCATCTAGTTAGATCAAGACGTCCCTCGTAAGGACCTGCAGAATATCTATCATTAGCTTGAAAGAAGATTTGGAAAACAATAACACAAAACTATTTTAAGAAATGCTCAATCACTGGAATTAAATATATATAAAATGTAAGAAGTTTTAATATATGACTATGGTTGTTATTAAAATTGAATTCTCTCTCTCTTTCCTAAAACACATGTGGAGTCAACACTGAAATATTACAGTAAATTGATATATGTGAAATATAAAAACTTCCTAGATTAAACATAATTAATGCAGAGGTCACTTTTATAGTCCATAAAATATCTAAGCTAGTTTTGATTAAACTCATATAGTATAAGTAAGAAAAATAGTACAAATTTATTTTCCACATTGGAAATTACATAACAAAATTTGTTACCACTTTTTCCTCCAAACAACTTTTGATCATGCCTGTCACTTACGCTCAAGGTCCAAGGCACTGAGTCAGAATTAGAAAGACGGGAGAAGAGTGGAAACCATTCAGTTGGATGGTCAGAGGGGCCCATTGAAAAGTGGGAATTTGAGGAAGCTTGAAGGAAATGAAGGAGTTATCCATTGAAAAAAGCATTGCATGCAACAGAGGAGCTAGTACAAAGTTCTTAAGGTATAAAACTATTTGACATATTTGTGAGAATGCAAAGAGTTCATCATTGCTGGGGTACAGCATGTGAGATAAAGATTAGTTGGAAATAATATCAGAGAGGTCATAGGAAACAGATCCTCTAGTGTGAACAACTGTGCCAATTTGCCTGCTGCTCCTCTTGTTTAAGCACTGAAAGCCCTTTCTCAGGAAACCCCTCAATCTCAGGAAAACTAAGATATCTGGTCACCCTGTAAGAATTTGTGTAAGCCAATTGCAATTTAAAAAGAGAAGTCAACAATATCTCCTGGTTGTTTGGCCTGAGGACTTGTAAGATGGAGTTAATATTACCTAAAATGGACCATAAGTGAGATGGGTTTGGAGGAAAAATATTATATTTGGAACATGTTAAACTTGAGATATCTGTAAGCAGTTGGATATGAGATTAAAATTCCTAGGAATAAAGTTGTCAGTCTTCAGATCAAATGATATCAAAATTATAAAATTAGATATGATAACTAGTGTAGATGTGAAAGAGGGATAGATATTGAGTCCTAGAAGACAGACTGGAGATAATTGTGGTTCTAGTACAGTTCTAAAAGAGTGGTTCTAATACAGTTGGAGATGAAGATTGATTATATTGCATTTAAGAAAGAATGGGGAACGGGGAGAACAACTGGAAACAATAAAAATAAACTATTTCAAGGGCCTTTGCTACAAATGAAAGAGACATATGGGGACATAGCATTAATAAGAAATGAAATAATACATTTTTTAAAAAGAGAAGAGAGATAACAAAAAGCAAAATAATTATTTATGCACTGAAGGAGGAAAAATTAATGATGCGGATTAGAAGAAGAAACTGTTTTATTTGTATCCTTAATTTGGAAAGTGGGAATGTGCAGAAATACATTTTATGTAAAAGGATGTTAGCTGATCCTTTGTAAGGTAACTGGAAAAAGTAAGTAAAAAAAGATACAAGTGTAGATTTTAGAAGTTGTGGGTAAATGTGGTGATGAAAATATGTAGAAATTTTTATTGTGATCACTTCAAGGCTTTTAGTAAGCAACGTCATCATCTGAGAATAAGGTCGGGAAAGAAAGTATGGAAGGTTTAAAAGAGATAAAGAAAAAGATGAATTGGTTTTCTAGGAGAAAGAAATATGCTTGAGAGAAACAAATTATTGTTCCTAGGTAGTGCTACAGGTCTATTGAGGTTGTATTCATCATTTGAAGTGAGACGAGTTATTATGATTTGGAGTTTTTGCCAATTATTTTCACCGACATTAGTGCAAGGAAAGAGTAAATAAATGCTTAATTTGGTCAGTGTCATGATTTGGGCAAGAAAGCACAGCTACATGAAAAAATGTAAGAATGGTTGAGGGTATATGAGTGTGGTTAAAATGAATGACCGTGAAATGGAAAATGCATAAGCAAGAAAGAGAAAGCATAGAAGTTAGTGAAAACATTGACAAATACATATATTATGGGTCCTGATAGTTTTGAAGGATTCTGTAATGCCAAAAGAAGTCACCTGGAAAGAAGTTGGAAGTAATTAGAAAAATGAGTGCAAAAAAAAAAAAAATGAGATTATAATACATTTATACAGGGTATAACCCTGAGAATAGATGAATCATTGAGACAGAGGAGATAACAAGATCATGGCATGAGACAAATTCATAAAAATTAGAGGTTGTGGTGTGTGAGGATTTCTATAGTTCCATAGAAATTATCAATAATTAAGACTAAGTAAGAATAATAAGAGTATTATGAAGACAGAAGCAAAAATAAAGGCCTTTTGCTGTTAGTACATGACACAGAAACAATGAGGTGTAACGTGTGATACAACATGATGACATAGAATTCAACACTGGAAGTTTGAAAGGAAAGTGAAAAAAATATATGAAGGTGCAATGAGGTACTAGGAAGTCATCCACCCTCTTACAGTCACCTTGACCTGGAGGCTATAGGAAAGAGAAAAATAACTCGTCTTAAGAAGGGGCAGGATTATCAGTATCCTATAAGAAAAACCAAGCGATAATGTGAAGAAGACTTTAAGAGACAAAGTTGAGGATACAAAGTGTTTCCATATTGGTGGAATGTTGAAAGGCTTCCAGAGTCATGGAAAGGTAAGAGAAGCGACGGAAAGATTAAGTATATGGGGTGTAGAGGATGGAGAAGATGATGCATGACCAACATGACTGTAACTTCTTATGACAACAGTAATAAACAGAACAAACGGCATAATCAAATTGACTCTGGTGAACCCAAAGACATTGATTGGTATTAGCAGGCTGGGGCTATTTCCAGGGTAAGGAAATGTAGGGCAGCTTTATCTCAGAGATGTGTCCACATCTTTCTTTTCTTCTGCAAATTAAAAGAAGTAGACAATTGCATAGTAGTTAATTACTAATTTAATAAACATGTTTTAAGGTAAACTGCTATTATTTAAGTCTGAAAATGGCTATACAATTATTACGTAGGCTTCTTTGTTATTTTTCCTTTTCCACTGTGTTTTTTTCTTTTTTGCTTGCTTTTTGTCTTTTAAAAAATATTTCAAATTTTATTGTAGATTTGAAGAGTACATTGCAGATTTCTTACATAAGCATTTTGCATGATGAAACAGGTTGGAGTATGCATGATCCCATCACTCAGGTAGTGAGCACAGTACACAAAAGATAGTTTTTCAGCCCTTCCTCTCCTCTCTCTCTACCCACTCCAATAGTCCCTAGTGTCTATTGTTCCCATCTGTATGTTCATATGTACCCAGTGTTTAGTTTCTACTTATAAGTGACAATATGCAGTATTTGATTTTCTGACCCTACATTAATTTGCTTAGAATAGGCTTCCAGTTGCATACATGTTGCTGCAAAGAACATGATTTCATTATTTTTTGTGGCCGCATAGTATTCCCTAATGTATATGTACCACATTTTCTTTGTCCAATCTACCCTTGATGACACCAAAGTTCAGCCTATGTCTTTGCTACTGTGAATAGTTTTGTGATGAATATATGAGCACATGTGTCTTTTTAATAGAAGAATTTATTTTCTTTTGGGTTTAAACCCAGTAATAAGGTCACTGGGTTTACATCCAATTGGTCAAATGGTAGCTCTGTTTTAAATTCTTGAGGAAATCTACAAACTGCTGAGAAAAGTGGCTGAACAAATTTATAATCACACCAAAAGTGTGTAAGTGTTTCCTTTTATTAGCAGCCTCATCAGCATCTGTTGTTTCTTGACTTTTTGATAAGAACCATTCTGACTGGTGCGAGATGGTATCTCATTGTAGTTTTGATTTGCATTTCTCTGACAATTAGTGATGTGGAGCTTTTTATTTTCATATGTTAGTTGTTGACTTATATGTATTTTGTTGAGAAGTGTCTGTCCACTTCTCATTTGTCCACTTCTTAATGGGGTTATTTGGCTTTTATTTGTTGAATTGGTTAATTTCTTTATAGATTCTAAATATAGACCTTTTACCAATACATACTTTGTGGATATTTTCTCCCATTCTATAGGTTGCCTGTTTATTCTGTTGATAGTATATTTCGCTGTGCAGAAGCTCTTTAACTTAATTAGGTCCCATTTTTCAATGTTTGCTTTTGTTGCAATAGCTTTTGAGGACTTAGTCATAAATTCTTTGTAAAGACTGATGTCCAGAATGATGTTTACCAGGTTTTTTTTTCCCCCAGGATTATCATAGTTTAAGGTTTTACATTTAAGTCTTTAATCATCTTTAGCTAATTTTTGTATGTGGTGAGAGGTAAGAGTCCAGATTCATTATTCATCATATGGTTAGCCAGCTATTCCAGCAACATTTATTAATGGGAATTGTTTCCCTGTTGCTAATTTTTGTTGACTTTTTCAATGATCAGGTGGCTATAGGTATGCAACCTTATTTTTGGGTTCTCTATTCTGTTTCATTGGTCTATATGTCTGTATGTGTACTAGTACCATGCTGTTTTAATTACTGTAGCTTCATAGTATAGTTTGAAGTTGGGTCATGTGATTCCTCTGGCTTTGTTCTTTTTGCTTAGGTCTGCATTGTCTACTTGGGGTATTTTTTGGTCCCATGTAAATTTTATAATAGTTTTTTTTTTTTCTTTTTTAAAATTCTGTACAAAATGACATAGGTAGTTTGATAGAAACAGCATTGAATCTTTAATTACTTTGGGCATTATGGTCATTTTAATGATATTGATTCTTCCACTCCATGAGGATGGAAGGTTTTTCTATTTGCTTATGTTGTCTATGATTTCTTTCAGCAGTGTTTTGTAGTTCTCAATAAAATGTTTTTCTAAGTATTATGTTAGATCAGTACTTTGACGTCTTTCTAACATTTCAATGTAGGCATTTAGCACTATAAACATTAATGACAACACCACTTTCCCTGCTTCCCATAGATTTTGGTATGTTGTGTCTCTGTTTTCATTTATATCAAAAGTTTTTTTTTTTTTTATTTCTGCCTTAATATCATTATTTACCTATCATTTGGCAGCAAGTTGTTTTATTTCCATGTAATTGTGCACTTTTAAGAAATCATCTTGGTTTTAATTTTTATTTTTTTTCCACTGTAGTCTGAAAGTATGATTGGTATTATTTCAATTTTTTGAATTTATTGAGACCTGCTCTGTGGACAAGCACGTAGTCAATCTCAGAGTATATTTTGTTTGAAATGAGAAAACTGTATATTCTGTATGTCTTTTAGGTTGATGGGAATTTAGAGTATCTTTGCTGTTTTCTGTAGATGTAACACTTTCTGAGGACCCCCTTCTATTATTGTGTGGCTAAGTATTTTCTTAGGTCTACAAGTACTTGTTTTATGAATCTATGTGCTTTACCATTGGGTGAATATATATTTCAGATAGTTAAATCTTCTTGTTGAATTGAACCTTTTATCATTATGTAATTCTCTTTGTTGCACTTTTTTACTGTTGTTGGTTTAAAGTTTGATTTATCTGATATAAGAATAGCAACTTCTGCTAATTTTTGTTTTCCATTTGAATGATAGATCTTTTGCTATCTTTTACTTTTAACCCATGAGTGTTGTGCAGCCAAGAGATGTGTCTCTTGAAGATACAGGTAGATGAGGTATTTTTTTTTTACCCCACTTGCCACCCTGTGTCTTTTAAGTGGGGACATTTATACTATGTACATTCAAAGTTAATATTGATATGTGAGCTTTTGATGCTATTGTGAAGTTATTGGCTGATTTCTTTGTGTTTCTATTGTGTGGTTGCTTTACAGGGTCTCTGGGCTATGTAATAAAGTGTATTTATGTGGTAGCAAGTATCATTCTTTCATTTCTATGTGTGGAACTCCCTTAACAATTTATTGTATAAGGTTGATTTAGTGGTAACAAATTCCCTAGCACTTAGTGGCCTGGAAAATATTTTATATCTCCTTCTCTTATGAAATTTAGTTTTGTGGGATAAACTTAGTTTGGTGGGACAATTGAATTTTTTTTTCTCTTTAAGAATGCCTTTCTAGGGACATGGATGCAGCTGGAAACCATCATTCTCAGCAAACTATCGCAAGAACAGAAAACCAAACACCGCATGTTCTCACTCATAGGTGGGAACTGAACAATGAGATCACGTGGACTCGGGAAGGGGAACATCACACACCAGGGCCTATCACGGGGAGGGGGTGGGGGGAGGGATTGCATTGGGAGTTATACCTGATGTAAATGACGAATTGATGGGTGCAGCACACCAACATGGCACAAGTATACATATGTAACAAACCTGCACGTTATGCACATGTACCCTAGAACTTAAAGTATAATTTAAAAAAAAAAAGAAAAAAGAAAAAAGAAAAAGAATGCCAAAAATAGAACTCCAATCTCTCCTTGCTAGTAAGTTTTCTACTGAAATGTCCTCTGTTAGTATGATTGGGTACCCTTTGTGCATGATCTGCCCTTTTTCTCTAAGAGTATTTAAGATTTTTTTTTTTTTTCTTTAGTGCTGACTTTGGAGAGTCTGGTGACTATATATATGCCCTGGTGAGATATGTTTTGTATAGTATCTTGCATGTGTTCTCTGGATTTTTTGTATTGAGATGTTTACCTCCACCAAGATTAGAAAAGGTTTCTTGAATCATTTCCTCAAATATGTTCTCCAGGTTGTTTACTTTTCCTTCTTCTCTCTCAGGAATGCCAGTAATTTGTAGATTTGGTCACTTTACATCATCTCATATTTCTCAAAGACAGTTCTTTTTCTTAAATTCCTTTTTATTATTTTTGTGTTACTGGGTTAGTTTGAAAGACTGGCCTTTAAGCTGCGAAATTACTTATTTTGCTTGGTCTGGTCTATTGATATAGATTTCATTTGTATTTTGAACTTCCTTAAGTGAGGTTTTCAATTTCAGAAGCTCTGATTAATTTATTTTTAAGATGTTTATCTTTTCCTTCATTTCCTTAGGTGATTTAGAAGATTTTTTTGTGTGTGATTTTTCAGCATTGTCTTGGATCTTGTAGATCTTCTTCAAAATCCATTTTGAATTCTTTCTCAGTCACTTCTGACTTTCCAGTTTGGTAGGGACTATTGGTGGAGAGAACTAGTGTGATCCTTTGGTGATGTCATTACATTCATATTTTTCACAGTGCTAGAATTCTTGCATTGGTTCCTCATTTGAAGACACTGGCACTTCCAATTTTTGTAATTATTTTCATGCGGACAGCAAATTGTGTCTTACCTTTTTCTCTATGATATTATTATATTTCATTTCTCTTCCTCCCCTTCCTTCAGGGAGTGACTGTAGAGAATTTTGAGCAGGGACTTTTGGCTTTGTTTCTATGGTCCTATGCACTTCTGTCACCAGTTTTTTACTGGGTTGTGTAGTTTGACCTACTCGCCAGTAAATTGTGCTTATAGGTAAGAGCCAGCTATGGATATTGGGGCTGGGTGTATACTTGATCCTTGTTTACCAGGAGAAGCTCTCTGTTGCCTCAGACAATGGGTTAACCCATGAAGTGCACAGTGACTTGAGTTATGTGCTCAGCCACTGGGTGGGGACAAGTTGGATGAGGAAGGATCATGCAGGTCCACCTACAGGTCCTGTGATGGCAGGCAGAAACACAGTGCTGAGGGAGAATCCAGTGAGTGGCCATCAAGCACCCAGAGGTGTGACTTAGTGTGGAGCTGAGAATCCTCCTCAGCCCCAAGTTCTCTGCATAGGGAGGAGAAGCAACCTAAACTTTTATTCCAGGATAATGGGTGTTCAAGATACCTGGAGATATGGCTGGGGGTCAGGTGTAGATAACCCTGCTGCACCACATTCTCTGCACATGAAGGGTGTGGAGGCTCAGGCTGCTGATTCACGTGAATGGGTATTCCAACTTCCTGGGGATGTGCCTGAGTGTGGAATGGTGAGGGCCCTGCTGCACTGCAATCTTTGCACAGGAAGGGCAGAGTTGGTCAGACTGCTGATTCAGGCTAGCAGCTGCTTGGAATGCATGTTCTGCCTGGGCATGGAGCAGAGAGGGTCCTACTGCACCATGATCTCTGCACAGGAGGGGTGAAGCAGCTCAGGCTTCACCTGAGGTGCTCTGAATGCCTGGAGATCTGCCTGGGCATGGACTGGGAGGAGCACCACTTCACCACAGTCTCTGCATGTGAATGGTGGGGTGGCTCAGACTGCTATTCCAGGCAAGGGGATATTTTCCTACTGTTTCGAGTGAAAAATCTCATTCAAATACTTGAGCAATAGAGTACAACTCTCCTCTACCACTCACTTCCATGATTACAACGACATATCTGGGATTGGCAGCACAAAATGAACTATTCCAGGTCACATGAGAGATCTGGATGTCATCAGAGCACTTATCATTTTTCACTATTGGTCTAAAACATGCTGTTATACCACTCACCTCATGAGTGAGGCTGAGGTGTCTGAGCTGACCCCCAGTCACAAAATTATTGGTTGAGAAGCCCCAAGACATCTCCAAATCCTGAGGCTTCTTAGAAAATAATATTTTAATCTCTCAGCACATATTTTTGAATATTTCTTTCTTTAAAAAATATGCTAAGTAATGAAATATTACAGAAGATATATTCAGCAGAAGAACCAATCTCAAGTTTTGATGATATATGAGTGATAAAATATGTATCAAAATAAAATTGAGTTTCAAATTGTTTTTGTCATAGAGTCTTTTTATCCTTGTCACAATACACAAATATCCTGATACTTGAAGTAGTTACTAAAATTTCTGGTCATCAAATACACTAAAAAGTCAACAGTGTTTTTTATATTACTTATTCTTATTAAAGGTGCAATCCCTCTTTACTATAAGATTATCTTATGATAATCTTATAGTGCCCAAGAAGGCTGAATAGGAACAGATCCAGCCTCCAACTCCTAGCGTGAGCAACACAGAAGATGGGTGATTTATACATTTTCAACTGAGGTACCAGGTTCATCTCACAGGGGCATATTGGACAGTTGGCGCTGGTCTGTAGGTGCAGCCCGACCAGCCAGAGCTGAAGCAGGGTGAGGCATTGCCTCGCCTGGGAAGTGCAAGGAGGAAGGGAATTCCTTTTCCTAGCCAAAGGAAATTGAGGCACACAACACCTGGAAAATCGGGTAACTCCCACCTTAATACTGCATTTTACCAAGGGTCTTAGCAAACGGCACACCAGGAGATTATATCCCACACCTGGCCCATAGGGTTCCATGCCCACAGAGCCTCCCTTATTGCTAGCACAGCAGTCTGAGATCTAACTGCAACGCAATAGCCAGGCTGGGGGAGGGGCGCCCACCATTGCTGAGGCTTAAGTGGGTAAACAAAGCCCCTGGGAAGCTCGAAATGGGTGAAGCCCACCACAGCTTAAGGAGTCTGGCCTGACTGTGTAGACTCCTCCTCTGGGGACAGGCATAGCTAAACAGAAAGCAGCAGAAACCTTGGCAGAGGTAAATGCCCCGTCAGACAGCATTGAAGAGAGCAGTGGATCTCCCAGAACAGAGGTTCAGGTCTGAGAATGGACAGACTGCCTGCTCAAGTGGGTCCCTGACCCCTGAGTAGCCTAACTGGGAGACATCCCCCAATAGGTGCAGACTGACACCTCACACCTCAAAAAGTGGGGTATACCCCTGAGATGAAGCTTCCAGAGCAAGAATCAGACAGCACCACTTGCTGTTCAGCAATATTCTATCTTCTGTAGCCTCCGCTGCTGATACCCAGGCAAACAGGGTCTGGAGTGGACCTCAAGCAAACTCCAACAGATCTACAGCTGAGGGTCCTGACTGTCAGAAGGAAAACTAACAAACAGAAAGGACACCCACACCAAAACCCCATCAGTACGTCACCATCATCAAAGACCAAAGGCAGATAAAACCACAAAGATGTGGAAAAAGCAGTGCAGAAAAGCTGGAATTTAAAAAATCAGAGCACATCTCCCCCTCCAAAGGAATGCAGCTCATCACCAGCAGTGGAACAAAGCTGGATGGAGAATGACTTTGATGAGTCGAGAGAAGAAGGCTTCAGTCGATCAAACTTCTCAAAGCTAAAGGAAGAACCACGTAACCAGCGCAAAGAAACTAAAAACTTTGAAAAAAGATTTGACGAATGACTAACTAGAATAACCAATGTAGAGAAGTCCTTAAAAGAACTGACAGAGATGAAAACCATAACACGAGAACTACGTGACAAATGCACAAGCTTCAGTAACCGACTCGATCAACTGGAAGAAAGAGTATCAGTGATTGATAATCAAATGAATGAAATGAAATGAGAAGAGAAGTGCAGAGAAAAAAGAGTAAAAAAAATGAGCAAAGCTCCAAGAAATAAGGGATTATGTGAAAAGACCAAATCTACGTCTGACTGGAGTGCCTGAAAGTGACAGGGAAAATGGAACCAAGTTGGAAAACACTCTGCAGGATATCATCCAGGAGAACTTCCCCAACCTAGTAAGGCAGGCCAACATTCAAATTCAGGAAATACAGAGAATGCCACAGAGATACTCCTTGAGAAGAGCAACTCCAAGACACAAAATTGTCAGATTCACCAAAGTTGAAATGAAGGAAAAAATGTTAATGGCAGCCAGAGAAAAAAGTCAGGTTGCCCACAAAGGGAAGCCCATCAGACTAACAGCAGATCTCTTGGCAGAAACTCTACAAGCCAGAAGAGAGTGGGGGCCAATATTCAACATTCTTAAAGAAAAGCATTTTCAACCCAGAATTTCATATCCAGCCAAACTAAGTTTCATAAGTGAAGGAGAAATAAAATCCTTTACAGACAAGCAAATACTTAGAGATTTTGTCACCATCAGGCCTGCCCTACAAGAGCTCCTGAAGGAAGCACTAAACATGGAAAGGAACAACAGGTGCCAGCCATTGCAAAAACATGTCAAAATGTAAAGTCCGTCGATGCTAGGAAGAAACTGCATCAACTAGCGAGCAAAATAACCAGCTAATATCATAATGACAGGACCAAGTTCACACATAACAATATTAACCTTAAATGTAAATGGACTAAATGCTCCAATTAAAAGACACAGACTGGCAAATTGGATAAACAGTCAAGACCCTTCAGTTTGCTGTATTCAGGAGACCCATCTCATATGCAGAGACACACATAGGCTCAAAATAAAGAGATGGAGGAAGATCTACCAAGCAAATGGAAAACAAAAAAAGCAGGGGTTGCAATCCTAGTCTCTGATAAAACAGACTTTAAACCATCAAAGATCAAGAGACAAAGAAGACCATTACATAATAGTAAAGGGATCAATTCATCAGGAAGAGCTAACTATCCTAACTATATATGCACCCAATACGGGAGCACCCAGATTCATAAACCAAGTCCTTAGAGACTTACAAAGAGACTTAGACTCCCATACAATAATAATGGGAGACTTTAACACCCCACTGTCAATATTAGACAGATCAATGAGACAGAAAGTTAACAAGGATATCCAGGAATAGAACTCCGCACCAAGCGGACCTAATAGACATCTACAGAACTCTCCACCCCAAATCAACAGAATATACATTCTTCTCAGCACCACATCACACTTATTCTAAAATTGACCACATAGTTGGAAGTAAAGCACTCCTCAGCAAATGTACAAGAGTAGAAATTATAACACATTGTCTCTCAGACCACAGTGCAATCAAACTAGAACTCAGAACGAAGAAACTCAATCAAAACGGCTCAACTACATGGAAACTGAACAACCTGCTCCTGAATGACTACTGGCTACATAACAAAATGAAGGCAGATATAAAGATATTCTTTGAAACCAATGAGAACAAAGATACAACATACCAGAATCTCTGGGACACATTTAAAGCAGTGTGTAGAGGGAAATTTAATAGCACTAAATGCCCACAAGAGAAAGCAGGAAAGAACTGAAATTGACACTCTAACATCACAATTAAAAGAACTAGAGAAGCAAGAGCAAACACATTCAAAAGCTAGCAGAAGGCAAGAAATAACTAAGATCAGAGCAGAACTGAAGGAGATAGAGACACAAAAAACCCTCCAAAAAATCAATGAATCCAGGAGCTGCTTTTTGGAAAAGATCAACAAAATTGATAGACTACTAGCAAGACTAATAAAGAAGAAAAGAGAGAAGAATCAAATAGAGGTAATAAAAAAATGATAAAGGGGATATCATCACCAACCTCACAGAAATACAAACTACCATCAGAGAATACTATGAACACCTCTACGCAAATAAACTAGAAAACCTAGAAGAAATGGATAATTTCCTGGACACTTATACTCTCCCAAGACTAAACCAGGAAGAAGTTGAATCCCTGAATAGACCAATAGCAGGCTCTAAAATTGAGGCAGTAATTAATAGCCTACCAACCAATAAAAGTCCAGGACCAGATGGATTCACAGTCGAATTCTACCAGAGGTAAAAGGAGGAGCTGATACCATTCCCTCTGAAACTATTCCAATCGATAGAAAAAGAGGGAATCCTCCCTAACTCATTTTATGAGGACAACAGCATCCTGATCCCAAAGCCTGGAAGAGACACAACAAAAAAGAGAACTTTAGACCAATATCCCTGATGAACATCAATGCAAAAATCCTCAATAAACTACTGGCAAACTGAATCTAGCAGCACATCCAAAAGACTATCCACCATGATCAAGTGGGCTTCATCCCTGAGATGCAAGGCTGGTTCAACATATGTAAATCAATAAACATAATCCAGCATATAAACAGAACCAAAGACAAGAACCACATGATTATCTCAATAGATGCAGAAAAAGTCTTTGACAAAATTCAACGGCCCTTCACGCTAAAACTGAATAAATTCGGCATTGATGGAACATATCTCAAAATAATAAGAACTGTTTATGACAAACCCACAGCCAATATCATACTGAATGGGCAAAAACTGGAAGCATTCCCTTTGAAAACTGACACAAGACAGGGATGCCCTCTCCCATCAGTCCTATTCAACATAGTGTTGGAAGTTCTGGCTAGGGCAATCAGGCAAAGAAAGAAATCAAGGGTATTCAGTTAGGAAAAGAAGAAGTCAAATTGTCCCTGTTTGCAGATGACATGATTGTATATTTAGAAACCCCATCGTCTCAGCCCAAAATCTCCTTAAGTTGATAAGAAACTTCAGCAAAGTCTCAGGATACAAAATCAATGTGCAAAATCACAAGCATTCTTATACACCAGTAACAGACAAACAGAGAGCCAAATCATGAATGAACTCCCATTCACAATAGTTTCAAAGAGAATAAAATACCTAGGAATCCAACTTACAAGGGATGTAAAGGACCTCTTCAAGGAGAACTACAAATCACTGCTCAGTGAAATAAATAGAAAAAAAGGGAATCCTCCCTAACTCATTTTATGAGGCCAGCATCATCCTGATACCAAAGCCTGGTAGAGACACAACAAAAAAAGACAATTTTAGACCAATATCCCTGATGAACATCTGTGTGAAAATCCTCAATAAAATAATGGCAAACCGAATCTAGCAGCACATCAAAAAGCTTATCCATCAAGATCAAGTGGGCTTCATCCCTGGGATGCAAGGCTGGTTCAACATACACGAATCAATAAATGCAACCCATCATATAAACGGGACCAAAAACAAAAACCACATGATTATCTCAATAGATGTAGAAAAGGCCTTTGACAAAATTCAACACCCCTTCATGCTAAAAGCTCTCAATAAATTCAATACTGATGGAATATATCTCAAAATAATAAGAGTTATTTATGACAAACCCACAGCCAATATCATACTGAATGGGCAAAAACTGGAAGCATTCCCTTTGAAAACTGGAACAAGACAGGGATGCCCTCTCTCACCACTCCTATTCAAGGAGAACTACAAAGCACTGCTCAGTGAAATAAAAGAGGACACAAAAAAATGGAAGAACATACCATGCTTATGGATAGGAAGAATCAATATTGTCAAAATGGCCATACTGCCAAGGTAATGTATAGATTCAATGCCATCCCCATCAAGCTACCAATGAGTTTCTTCACAGAATTGGAAAAAACTGCATTAAAGTTCATATGGAACCAAAAAAGACCCCGTATTGCCAGACAATCCTAAGCCAAAAGAACAAAGCTGGAGGCATCACGCTACCTGACTTCAAACTATACTACAAGGCTACAGTAACCAAAACAGCATGGTACTAGTACCAAAACAGAGATATAGACCAATGGAAAAGAACAGAGCCCTCAGAAATAATACCACACATCTACAGCCATCTGATCTTTGACAAACCTGAGAGAAACAAGAAATGGGGCAAGGATTCCCTATTTAATAAATGGTGCTGGGAAAATCGACTAGCAATAAGTAGAAAACTGAAACTGGACCCTGTCCTTACTCTTTATATGAAAATTAATTCAAGATGGATTAGAGACTTAAATGTTAGACCTAAAATCATAAAAACCCTAGAAGAAAACCTAGGCAATACCATTCAGGACATAGGCATGGGCAAGGACTTCATGTCTAAAACACCAAAAGCAACAGCAACAAAAGCCAAAATTGACAAATGGGATCTAATTAAACTAAAGAGCTTCTGTACAGCAAAAGAAACTACCATCAGAGTGAACGAGCAACCTAAAGAATGGGAGAAAATTTTTGCAATCTACTCATCTGACAAAGTGCTAATATCCAGAACCTACAAAGAACTCAAACAAATTTACAAGAAAAAAACAAACAGCCCCATCACAAAGTGGGCAAAGGATATGAACAGACACTTCTCAAAAGAAGACATTCATACAACCAATAGACACATGACAAAATGCTCATCATCACTCGCCATCAGAGAAATGCAAATCAAAAGCACAATGAGATACCATCTCACACCAGTTAGAATGGCAATCATTAAAAAGTCACTAAAGAACAGGTGCTGGAGAGGATGTGGAGAAATAGGAACACTTTTACACTGTTGGTGGGACTGTAAACCAGTTCAACCTTTGTGGAAGACAGTGTGGCGATTTCTCAAGGATCTAGAACTAGAAATACCATTCGACCCAGCCATCCCATTACTGGGGATATACCCAAAGGATTATATGTCATGCTGCTCTAAAGACACATGCACACATTTGTTTATTGTGGCACTATTCACAATAGCAAAGACTTGGAATCGACCCAAATGTCCATCAGTGACAGACTGGATTAAGAAAATGTGGCACATATACATCATGGAATACTATGCAGCCAGAAAAAAGGATGAGTTCATGTCCTTTGTAGGGACATGGATGCAGCTGGAAACCATAATTTCCAGCAAACTATTGCAAGAACAGAAAACCAAATACCACATGTTCTCACTCATAGGTGGGAACTGAACAATGAGATCACTTGGACTGGGGAAGGGGGACATCACACACTGGGTCCTTTTGTGGATGGGGGAAGGGGGAGGGATAGCATTAGGAGATATATCTAATGTAAATGACGAGTTAATGGGTGCAGCACACCAACATGACACATGTATACATATGTAACAAACCTGCACGTTGTGCACATGTATCCCAGAACTTAAAGTATAATAATAAAAAATAAAAATAAAAATAAAAAATTTTTAAAAAGTATAAAATAAGATACAAAAATTTTTGAACATTAAGCACAGTGTTTTTTTCTCAATGTTTTTTTCCTATCTGAAACATTTCTTTCATAGGAAAGAAAGCCTCCCAAACAGTTCTTGCTTTGAAATGTTTGTTTAGATATTACAACCTATAGAATTAATACAGTATAATTTACTCATTCTAAAATACCTTAGTTACGCCCATACCTAAACTCATACAAATTGTTTCATATGCAATTCAAGAAAAGGGAGCAGTTTAGGAATTTGGTCTTTGATGGACAGATTAAATAATAAGATTTATCTTAAACATATGAAAACAGAAAACCAGTGTTACTGATACAATAAAAGAACAGGAAAAAATTATTAGTGTGCAAAGCAGTACTCTGGAGAAAGTGAAAAGAATTGTAATGCCATAAAGAATGTTCTTTGGCTTTAGGAGTCACACTAAACATAATATATGGACAGGTCTAGTTAAAAACTGGAAGCATGATTATCAAAAATTAATCCACTAAAAAATTGGAAATCTTTTTATTCCAAAGCAAAATCAAAATACCTACTATTACAATTTTAGATTAATATGGAATATATTAGATAAATTAAGCAAGGAAAGAAGATTGACAAGGGTGTTACAGAGAAGAAAAAGAAAGCCTTCACTGAGAAGGTCCTATTTGGTAAAGATTGAAGTATAGTGCTTCAGATGGAGAGGAAAAACAGCAAGGGTAAAGAACTGAGGTGTATGTTCAGAAAACTGAAAAAAAAGCAAGAGAACCAAGATTCTTAGAGCAGAAAAAATAGTCAAAGGTGATGACAGAGAGGTAAAGGAAGGCAGATAAAATAGGTTCTATTGGAAGGGCTTTCTTTGGCTGTCATTATGTGAAAACCAGGTGTTGCTGGATCATTTTGAAAGCAGGAAGAACAAGATGTATCTTGCACATAAACAGGTAACAGTAACCCGTTAAAGGAATAACACAGGTGAAAAATGGGGTAAGACTTAAGGCTTCCATCAGAGTGCTGGCATGGGTCATTGTTAGGAGGGGTCTGATTCAAGGAATTTTGAAGACATAGCTAACAGAGTTTGCTGATGATTTCATGTGGGGTAAAATAATAACAGAAGTACAAAAGGTCAACGTTTCTGGCATGAACCACTGGTAGAACACTATTTTTTATTAACTAAGAAGGAAACAATTGTAGGAGAAACAGGTTTGGTGAAGCAGGAAAAAAGTAAATCCCAGAATTGTGATTTTTAAATATATTACATGTTATGAATAATATTTAAGTGATCTTAATAGTAATGAATACAATTAAGTCCCAGATTATTTCTAAATAGCTAAATGTTTTCAGAAATTTAATTTTAAGACTGTCTTAAATTATATAATTTAGCTTACATCAAAGGTTATAGTTTTCTGATACATAGATTTTTCTCTTTCACCTAATTATATAAACGTAATTTGCTGAATATTTAGATCGTGAAATACCCATATTATCTTAATTGACTATTATTGCATACCAACTTATCATAATCATAGAGGCTTAAAACAATATCCATTAATAATCTGACAATTTTCATGGGTCAAGATTTTAGGTATAGGTTAACTGCTCAGCATCTCACAAGACTGTAATGAAGTCTTGGCCATACTGTGGTGTTAGATATGCTGTGGTTCTAAGAGGCTCAACTTGGGAAAGATCCACTTCCAACCTCACTCAAATTATTGACAAAATTCATTTCTTTGTGATAATGTCTGAAATGACTGAAGTCCCTGTTATTTGTCTAGCAGTCAGCTGGAAATCACTTTCAGTTCCCAGAAGCTGCTCACAGTTCCACACTATGTCTAATCACTCCTCCTGTAGAAAATTTCTAAATTTGTGTAGGCTACAAAGCATATACCTGATTCCTCATCTTTTAAAACTGCCCTTGATTAAGCCAGATCCAAGCCAACCTTAATTTTTATTAACTCAAAGTCAACTAGTTAGCTACCTAATCACAAAAATGGTATCTCATATATTCACATAGGTTTTTCCCCCACTCCTGGGGAGGTGATCACACAGGACATTTACATGGGACCTGTAGCCTTGGGGACCATCTAAAAGTCTTGCTTACCACATCTACCCCAAAATTTATCATCTTACTCTTGAGAATTTAGAATAATGCTACTTGGAACAACAATATAACACACGAGTATATAGGTCATGGTATATTTATTTATTTGATTCAATCTTTCCAGTGGTATTAACCAATACTCTAATAAATACATTTAGTTGTGAAATTGAGTAAAATAGGCACTTCTTAGAAATCAGAGAAAAAGTTGACCATTGTATAATTTCCATTGACAAAAAAACATAAGCAACATTTAGGACATAATGTATCATGGGTTTCTTCTTTTGTCTGAAAGAATCTAAGAGGATAAAATGCCTTTATTGAAATGTAATATGAATTTTTATTTTTCCTATAACCTAAGAATAATGAGCATATGAGATTTTGATAAATGTGCCATTAAAACAGAAAAAGTACATAGAAAGAGTGAAAGACAAACATTAATAAGAACAAGCAGATTTTTTTTTCATGGCATAATTCAGGCTTCCGTCAGACACTCCTAATTACAGTCTGTTTACTGGTATTCTTGCAATTCAAACCATTGACCTTCATCTGAAGCACTAGTTTCTGCATAAGGTACATTGTCATTGCAATGTTCTTTCTCTGTTAAAGTCTGTGCTTGCTTGCAGAATGAAAAGACTACTGAATGGATTTAGGTTTTATTTTCTGTTTCAAAGCAAAAACTGAAAAGATTTAAAAAAAAAAAAAAAAAAAAAACTCACAGAAAACCTCAATTCCCACTCCCCAACAGTTCAGAATGAGGCATAAGCTACTTAGCCATTTTCAAGGAAAAACAAAAAATATCTTAATTACAGAATCAGCAATAATGTATTGTTAAAAAATAGTATGGATAAAAGTGAAGAGAAATACAAAGAGAATTAGAGGAATAGTTTAAACAGTTCCAGAAAGAATGATGTAAAATTATAACATACAATTAAATTCAAGGTTTTTTTTTTTTTTTTTTCACAAAAGAAAAGAGAAAATGCATGCCTAAATAAGAGATGCTTTGTTTAAAATGTAGTTTTGGTTTTCTTAATTACTACTTAAGATTCAGATTTTCCTTTTAGTGTTACAAGGGCAAATAATCACTAGTTTCTCTTATTTCTATAACATAAGCTTAATGAGATGGTAGAATATTGCATGTCTTAGCTTATGTGTCCCAGATCAGTCTAAATAAAAGCGTTAGCAGAAAAATTATTTTATTCATGTAGTCTCTCAATTAACCCTATAAATAGTGTAAGAGAGCTATGATAGCAATGAAACCAAACATATTTAGATTATTTTCTTGCTAATATAAAGATGTATATACCTTTTCATTAAACAAACACATGCAATAAAATAATTTTAATAATGCTAATTAAGGTCATAATTTAAATGGAAGTATGATTTTAGATGATTTCTGAGGTTTCTTCTACCTCCAAAATTCTATTTAACTATTGTAGTTTCCAAAGTATGTGTTATCTAAAGACTTGGTAAATAATGTTTTATATAAATATTAAAATAATTTTAATATGTTTAAATGATAAAATATCTTCTACATAATAGATATGATAGAATCTTTTAGTATATTTTTCCCAAAATGAAGGACTTTCATTTTAAATTGGTTCTTTTTACTATATTCAAAGTGAAATGCTTTCAGACACCTTTATCCCAAATGTTATTTACCACATTATTAAACACTATTTAGTAAACAGTCCTCAGATAATAACAAGTTATCAGGTAATAAAGCACATTTGGAAACTACAAATTAGATAGAATTTTAAAGCTAAAAGGAACATCAGAAATCATTTAGAATCATACTTTCATTTAAATTATGGGGTTAACTTGCATCTAAATCAACAAAGTGATT
Organism: Macaca thibetana thibetana; assembly: GCF_024542745.1. Lineage (NCBI taxonomy): Eukaryota > Metazoa > Chordata > Mammalia > Primates > Cercopithecidae > Macaca > Macaca thibetana. The sequence continues at coordinate 172,479,933 of NC_065578.1, forward strand.
TGTTATAGAAATTACCGAATCAATAAAATAATCTAATTTAAAACCCCTAATTTGCAAGTAGAGACTTCGAAACAACACAGGTTTCTAGAAATGAAGTGCAACATTTTTTTATGACAAATAGTTAAATTTCATGAAGCACTGGCTCTATGATTACTTTCTATTTCTATAAAGGTTGGCAAGCATTATTTTTAAAATACATTTTTAATCTAAACATGTCAGTGGTGGGTTTCTTTTTTTGATCAAAAGTTTAAACTTTATAGGTTATTTCCTAGTGAGATTTAGAAAGGCAGGCCCTAATTTCAAAGGAGACACAACTGTTTTCTCACATGGAAATAAATAATCATAATACTTTTGCTATAAAATTGTTTATATGTTACCTATAATTCTCCCCTCCATATCCCAAACCCTGAGTTCAAATTTTATGAGATTATATTAAAAACTGATTTTAATACCTGCCATTTACTTAAAATAATGCATACTTTCAAATAAACTTGGAGAATTAGCATTATTTGGTTTTAACTTTTAGCAGAGCAAATCATCAATTATTCTTTTCGACACTACATCATTTAATATTTTACCCTAAACTTCAAGTTGTAAACTATTCCTTAAAATATTTGACAATTTTATTTAAATCTAATTTTTAAGCTTAAAATTTGTACCTGGTATCTAATAATTGGTGACCATTTACTGGTTGTTAGCACAACATGAGGCAAAGGCAGATGACAGAACAGGATCTCAATTTAAGTTAGGATCTGCATTTTCAACTACTTTACATAGTGGCCAGGATATATGCAGAAAAAATAATTATATACAATAAAGAAATGAAATTTTAGATTTTTAAATTTAGTCAACAGTAGAGTCTACTTCAGAGTTTGCTGTGAGTACTTAGATAACTAATACACAAAAGCAATTTAGCTCAATGCCATGCATATAGCAAACAATTATATAATCTATTACAATTATTAAGTCTGATAATGTGGAATGTGATAATGAATAGAATGTGTAGTTTTCCAAGTCCTTTACTATGTGAACACATTTATTAGACCTCCAGACTTGAAAAATAATAGAGTATATGTTAAAAGCCAAATGTATTTATCAACCTGTTTAACTAAATTTATTTAGTTTAGCTTTTTTAAAATAAACAACTAAAAGTGTCAATAAATTCTGTCACCTTTAAAACAATGTGTCAATAAAAACAGAATGGCATGCTTTAAGATAATTGCAGTAAACATTTAATTTCTTCAAAGTGCTGAAATTTTATCCCTTTAATGAATCGTGGATATTTCACATATTTACTATATTAAGTGACCTTTGCATCAACAAGCATGAGAAGATTCCTCTAACACAATTCACTTCACCGTATGTAGTGGTAAAGCTATTAACACCAGTGTCTATATTTAATTATCCAATAAATCTGTGGAAATAAATGAGGATCCAGTGTAAATGTGTAAATAAAAATAAAGCATTGCTTATGGCAACACAATGAAAAATGATGGAGTGAATGAAAATAATAAAGTGTTTTAAGATAATACAACAAAGTGGTAATTTTCATAAGCTAGGGGAAAAATAAGTTTTTAAGACACAGTGAACGAACTTTCTAGAGCATGACACTACTGTGCCATAACATAATTCCACAGCAGCCTTCCCTCAAACTTAGAACAAGTATAAACACTTATGTGTTGCTCTAAGTGCTTTGGATATATTTACTTAGTTCATGCTATAACCACCTATGAGGTAGGTACAGTTAACAGAGACAATATTTTAAACATGGAAAGTTAAATAACTTACCTAAGGCCACAGAAATTAGAGTTGCCAACATCTATATTCAAACTTGAGCAGTCTGTTCCAAAGTTTGAGCTCATAATCACTATACTCTACTTCCTCTCTAGTATCTTTCTGTTTTTTATCTGAATCCTAATATTTTGCAAGACTTAACGCATTAAGTCTTCTCAACTACAGCCTATGAATGCAAGATTCAGATCAATACTGAGGTAAATGATTTTGTCTTTTTGTTCATATTCATTCTTTTTTTTTCTTTTTTTTGAGACGGAGTCTCCCTGTGTCTCCCAGGCTGGAGTGCAGTGGCGCGATCCCGGCTCACTGCAAGCTCCGCCTCCCGGGTTCGCGCCATTCTCCCGCCTCAGCCCCCAGTAGCTGGGACTACAGGCGCCCGCCACCTCGCCTGGCTAGTTTTTTTTTTGTTTGTTTGTTTGTTTTTTGTATTTTTAGTAGAGATGGGGTTTCACCATGTTAGCCAGGATGGTCTCGATCTCCTGACCTCGTGATCCACCCGCCTCGGCCTCCCAAAGTGCTGGGATTACAGGCTTGAGCCACCGCACCCGGCCCATATTCATTCTTTAACATTCCCGCACACACTCATCTATCATTGTCTATTTTCCTCCTCTTCCTCTGCCTCTTCCTCTTCTTCTTCATAATTACCATCATCATATATCTATAGTTATTTCTTCAAGTGGTCTGAGAGACAAGTGAGGGCAAATAGACTGTCTAAAACTTTATGCTGTATCTTTGGTACCTAATATTTATTTTTGTCATATAATATGCTATATATTTTAGATGAATTATTTATTAGCAGCCATTTTAAATAAACCATTTAAAATCACCATTTTAGTGGAACATAATAATTCCAATTATCTTAATTAAAAATTTTTCATAGACCAAGAGAGATCACACTATGGAAATATTTACATTGGGTTTTCAGGGATAGCTCAGTTACATGCTATATTCCAGTTGCCGATCATAATTCTGAAAATACAATTCTGAATGCCATAATCCCAAATATCAAAATCATAAAATACCAAAATCTTTGAAGTCTAAATCCTACAGTCTAAATTCTAAATCACTAATGCCTAAAATCTTGAAAATCACAATTCTGAAAGACTGAATCCTGAGAGTTGGAATCCCGAAAGTTGAATTCTGGCAAAAAGATTAGTGCATTTTCAGGTGTATGCAGGATAGTTGCATCATGTTAGACAGAACTATTACCTTGATTTTCTTCATTTTGAAATTAAGTACGATTTAAGGAGATGTGTATGGGTGCAAAGTTGACAAGGGGTGAAGTTGTAAACTTAGTTTTAGGTGTTAACTTGACTGAATTAAAGAATACTTAGAAACCTGGTGAAGCATTATTTTGCTTGTGTCTGTGAGGGTGCTGATTGCAGCATGGACCCAGAGAGAACAAATACACAAGGCAAATTGCTCTTTCTGAGAGCTGGGGCAGATTTTTCCTCTGCTGCCTTGGACATCATAAATTTGAGTTTACCGAAGTGCATTATCACAATGTTGACCCTGAATGTAAGCATTGTGAGTATAGCCAAAAATTTTGAAATCTCCTCAGTAAATTAAGAGATACCATTTTTTTTGTATATCTGCTTTTGTGAAAGATAACATTTCTCAAGTTCTCCCATCTTTGGACAACTGCATATACAATGGTGACCTATAGCAGTTTTTCATTGATTTTGTCAAATATGTTGTCCATGGCAGTATTTCAGATGACCACAGTTATAAAGCTGAGTGAACTCAAATACTAACCATCATGATATGTGTTTATACATTTAAATTTTTGACCTGTGTTTTTATGAATACAGTTCATCCGCTTATAACTGATATAATAGTATTATTGTAATTAGTAAGCCCAATTATTCTTATAAAATATGTATGCTATTATTGACTATTTTAGTGTGTAAATTGGACTATGATGTGTTCTGACATGTTTTTTGTTTCTGAAATTAATCCTTTTTTAAATAAATGAATAAATATCCTTAATTTTTAAATTTTTTTCCAGAATTATACTTTTGAGATTTTGATATTTTGGGATTGTGATTTTTGAGGATTTTAGACAATGAATTTTGATCTTTCAGGATTTCAACTTTTGGGATTATAACATTTGGAATTGTGTCTTTTGAGATTATGGCCCAAACCCACTGTACTCATTCTGTGATTTTATTTTCCTCCATGTAGCTGTTAGCTTTCAATTCAAAATAATTCAATTTGACAAAAACATTAATTATAAAATTTAGGTATGAAATGCTGCAAATAAGGTTATCTAGTATCAGAATCATGTTAATATTCACCAATGACCTTTTGTGGAAGCTTCTTATACCCCAATAATGCAAAATTAGTAATGAATAGAAAGTGATGAAACTGCATCTGCTATGAAAGTTTATTTTCAATACGTATCAAGAGTACTTTTACGAAAGTGAATAACTATTATTATATTTTGTTTAATCCACTAATTGTAGTTTTTAATGTTATTTCACTCTTAAGTACAATTTTTAAAATTTCTTTTTGTGTATATTCTACATGATTAACAAGCGTACAATGTGACTAGTAAAATCTATCTCTATTTAATTTCTGAGAAAATAAGTGTCGAATTAAATTGCTGTTGGAATGTTTATTTTCTTCCTGAATAGTAAAAAGTACATTTAAAAGCGTTTTTATCTCTTAGTACTTGCATATTCAAAAAACAAAATAATATATGTAAACAAATTAAACATACCTCAAGAGAATACAATTATTCCTATTTCTATCTATTTTATGAATTTATGATTAGGGTGGATGTTGACCAAATGGTGGACTCTTTCCAGTTATATATATGTCCTCTACATTTTACAAAATTTCTTGTTAGTGCTCCATTCTGCCATTCCAGAAGTAACAGTTGATTTCCCTTTTTGTTAGAAATTTAGCTCATCATTTGCATTTAATTGTCTATTAATTCCCTAAAAATGCTAGACGAAATTTACTTTGAGTTTACTCTCTTCTATTAATATTTTCAATTTAATAGTTTTCCACAAGCCTAAGTGAAATAGACACATAAGAAGGAAATTTTAATCTCAAATCTTTAAAACTTCTGCTATGCAGATGTGAAAGACAGATTCCTGCTGCCTCAGAGTCATAAGTGATGATCAGCCCTATCTATGAATAATATTGAAATTATAAACAAAATTACAACACCACTAACAACAAGACACACTTAAAATAACCAGGTTTAAAATAATCAACTTGAATTGCCAAGAATCTATAACGAACATTTAAGTGCTCTGGTTTAATGCAAATCCAAGTGATTGATAAGAAAAATGCTATGACTAAGAGGAGTTTGTTCTGATGGTCTTACTTTCTGTTGTGATTACAATAACCTTTTATTTTTCAAATTGAGTTTTCTCTTTCTTTTATGTGTCTTTGTTTCAAAAAGGCATAGAAAAAAATCAAAACAAAACAATACAGAAATACTCCTGGAACAATATATTTTAAGTGTTGGATATGCCTTCATAAAGGAATAATAAAGAATAAATTCTTTTCTCCAGGTGAAGCTCTTGCCTAGGGTTTCTTCTCCAAGAGCCAAACATTATTTTTAAAATTTCAACTGCTTTAGGGAAGTGTATCACATTACAGGAGTGCTTGGGTTATAGCTAACGAGCAGAATGTTACCAGTTATATGCTTGACTTTAAGTCTTAGCCTCCATAAGCATTAGAAGAGAGAATATAGAGATGGGTCATTTGAGAACTCAAGTTTCAAAAGAATAAAAGATACAGCTATTCTCAACAAATAGTTCCCTTTCTTAATCCACAAGTGGAAATGCATTTTTTAGGATTCTATGTTATGAACAATATCAGTCTTGCTATGTCTTTCTTCCAAATATTAGTAGACAAATTTTAAAACAACTATCTTTGTTTTTCTTTGAAATCAAATAGATCCCATGCTTTTTCTTAACATTTTTGATATATAGTGTGTGTGCATTAGCACTTGCAGTAATCAGTGCACAGTTTTTCACATTTTATATAAACATGAGTCAGAGTTGCTAAGACTAAATCTAATTCTCTACACATATTTTCAAAATAAAAAAAATGCGTCATAACGTTGGTGGCATTTGTTGAAGTTAATGAATAAGAATCCATTATAAGTTATTCTAATCTATCTTATCATTCTTAGCTATTTCTAAAACTCCAAAACAACAAAATCAAAAATGATAAAAACATTTAGCCGGGCGCGGTGGCTCAAGCACTTTGGGAGACTGAGGCAGGTGGATCAGCCTGGCCAACATAGCAAAATCCTCTCTCTATTAAACCACAAAAATTAGTCAAGTGGGTGGTGCGTGCCTATAATCCCAGCTACTGGATGGTTGAGGCACAGGAATGGCTCAAACCTGAGAGGTGGAGGTTGCAGTGAGCCAGAATTGCACCGCTGCACTCTAGCCTGGGTGACAAAGTGAGACTGTTTAAAAAAAAAAAAGATTAAAACACAAACACAACGGAGTCTCTTTGTAGAAAACAGTGGGTGGGAAGTTCTTAAGTTAACTTGTAATCATTTTGTCTTCTGAACTTCACTGTGTAATCTAACAAGAGCTTTCTTATACTAGTCTGGTTTATCTTGCAAAAACAGCATGTTGTTCTCTTAAGGCAATAAAATGCTGTGTATGATTTATCAGTCAGTAACCCCAGAAGCGTAAACTGAGCTGAAGTGCATTTTAGAGCCTCAGAACTTCCTCGAGGCAGAGTAAGGTGAACTTCTTAGTGTGCGTTCAATTTATTCTGTACTAGGAAGTTGGGCTTCATTTTAGAGTATAAATGTGAAACCATCACAAAACCACAATGGGTAAAAGGCCTATGTTTCTGTACATAATTATTATAAATTAAAATTGATGTAAAATATAAATCACAATGTATTTAAACGAGTGAAAATAATTCTGATTTTTTTCTTAAATATACAAGAAATAATGCCTAAAACTTCCCACCCCAAATTAAATTAATAGGAACATAAACTTTAGGGATTTGAGGAAAAATCACTAATATTTCAGCCAGAAGAGATACATCAGGGACTGATTTCTTCAGTAGCAAAGTACTTACCAATATGGGTTTCTATAAAGCTCAAGGGTGCAATAATGCACTACAATATTAAAATGAATTATTTCATTCAAGAAATTCAAGCAAAGCTCTATTAAATTTAATTATATAATGTATTACTCTCTGTTGTCTCTACTTTCTCTTCCCAAATACAAATATCTGCTTTTTTTTTTTTTCTCGACTGCACTTATTGAGTTCTCTATTCAACATTCTTACTTAATGTGTTGTAGGTAAACTCGTTATTGGCCTTATGAAGCACATCTAGGCTCAATAGAAAGACATTTTGTTGTATGTTTTGGTGAAAAAGGCAAGTAAGTTTAGACATGTATGTGCTGCCATTGAATTATAAAAATGGACATATTTGTAACATGTTTACATAAGAAGAAAATATGTTTGAACCTGGGGATCTACTGCCACTCATCTAAAAATAGCAGTCCAGGCCAGTTTGCTTTCTTATTCTTACTCCAGTGGCCTGTGTGAGAAACTATTCGGTGATTCCAGGTGTTACAGGTGACAAAGACCAAAGCCAGGCAGTGTATCACATTTTCCTAAGCCAAAAGGATTTCTTTAGGGATGGACACATAGCCCAAGCAGAGGAAAATAATTCCTGGGACTTTATTTGTTCCCTCCAAATCTCTTGTTGAAATGTAATCTCCATTGTTGGAGGTCAGTACTACTGGGAGGTGTTTGACTCAAGAGAGTGGATCCCTCTTGAATGACTTGATGCCGGTGCCATGGGAATGAGTTAATTCTAACTTTATTAGTTTATGTAAGAGACGGTGGGTTAAAAACAGCAAGGCACCTCTCCTGCTCCCTCTCTCACCATGTGATGTGCCCACTCCCCCTTTATCTCCTGCCAAGAAAGAGTAGATCAAGGCCCCCACTTCGAAGCAACACAAGCTTCTTGTACAGCTTGCAAAACTGTAAGCCAGATAAACCTATTTATTATAACCTCAAGTATTCCTTTATAGCCACATAAAATGTACTAAAACAGTGGCACATGGATATAATTGTATGATATTTGAAAATGGAAAAAAAAATAAGATTATTTTCAAGTGTTCAAAGAGCAGGTAAGTGAAAAGGGCCTCAAAACCTAGGGATATGCCAGAAAATAAAAGGGTGAAACTCTCAAAATTAATTAGATTTTAGAATGACTCAATTCACATCAGTACTCGAAATGCAGTTTTAGGTACTGGGCACTGAAGTATTTAGTGATGAGCAAAGTAAATGTGTAATTTCATATGAGATGTGGATATAATTTTATGTGAGTCATAGACACACACTTCATGATACCTAGAGAAGAAAACAATGAGATACATAACAATGACTAAAGATGTCTCATTGATTTCTCTCAGTACCTTGTTCATCCAAAGACAGGCAATGAAAATAAATTGGTGATTTTAGTAAAAGAAGTTAAACTTCTTTTCAGTTCCAGTTTGCTGTCTCTTTTCAGTAGCAAAATAGGAATCGAATTACCAGTTGACTATCTTGTCTGAAAGAAGAAGTTATGGCAAGATAAAAGAGACATCACATTTGCAGGAAGAAAATGTAATGCATCTTGTATTGCATTATGATGTTTACTCAGGCATTTACCTCACATTTCAAAGCTGTAGGACATAATAGGCATTGCTGTCAGTCATTCAAAGAATTGAGGTCCTTTTAGTGTAATGATTGCACAAGAAAGAGTACTCGCTAGAGTGTTTATGGGAAACCCATAAGAAATAATACCTTTGAAATATTGTGGACTCTTTACTTAGATGTTCTTCTTCATGTACCATTTTCCAAAAGGGTAAAGATGGTATTAGATGCTTGCGTATTCAGAAACATGTGATTGAGATATTTGTAATCATGAATAAAAGTTCCATGATATGTGGTTAAGTCTGTAGTAATGATCTACAGGAAATAACATCAATCACCTTGCTGAACTACCCTCATTATTACAGGATATAATGAACTGAAAAACTACATTAATGTTGCTGTGTTTCTCTGCAATTAAAAAAATTCTGCATTGAAAAATTTATTTTATAAAGGAAAAATATCTTTTTATCTCATAATGTATCTGCTAGAGGCTCAGAGCAGAGTTTGGGAGGGAAACTGTCTTTCTCGCTTTTTAACTGACTGAACTTGGGCAATTTATTTAACTTCTCTAAGCCTTGTTTTCTCTATTTATGATAAAATCCATTTAATAAGCTCATTCAGAAGATTAAAGAAATGAAAAAACAATGATCTTGTTCTGATACCTAACACAGTAATTGCTCAATCTCTTGTGTACAGAATGAAAGTTAATACTTCATAGAACCTGCACATAAAGAGATGTTTGGTTAATATTTCTAAATAGAAGCCTACATTTATTTAAAGTTATCACTTCTTATTATCAATAGGGTATGGTCTTATCTTACATTCATCTTGACTTTTAAAATTTTAATTAAAATTATATATTGTTTTAATATAGTTTTAAATCACCAAAAATACAAAGTTTAAAAATTTTAAAAAGCATACAAAGTTTGGCCAGGCGCGGTGGCTCACGCCTGTAATCCCAGCACTATGGGAGGCCGAGACTGGTGGATCACGAGGTCAGGAGATCCAGACCATCCTGGCTAACGCGGTGAAACTCTGTCTCTAGCCGGGCGAGGTGGCGGGCACCTGTAGTCCCAGCTACTCGGGAAGCTGAGGCAGGAGAATGGCGTGAACCCAGGAGGTGGAGCTTGCAGTGAGCCGAGATCGCGCCACTGCACTCCAGCCTGGATGACTGAGCCAGACGCCGTCTCAAAAAAAAAAAAAAAAAAAAAAAAACATACAAAGTTCTTTTTTTCCTTTCAGTGTAGCCAATATATGCTAGGTAGTTGAAGAAAACGTAGACAATAATTTCTTCAATATCAATCAAATGTACTTTCATTAAGAAATATATGTTTGGCTGGGAGGGGTGGCTCACGCCTCTAATCCCAGAACTTTGGGAGGTCGAGGCAGGTGGATCACTTGAGTTCAGGAGTTCGAGACCAGCCTGGCATATATGGTAAAACCCCGTCTCTACTAAAAATACAAAAATTAGCTGGGCGTGGCGGCAGACACCTGTAATCCCAGCTACACAGGAAGCTGAGGCAGGAGAATCACTGGAACCTGGGAGGTAGAGGTTGCAATGAGCCAGGACCCTGCCATTACACTTTAGCAACAAGAGCAAAACTCCCTCTCAAGAATAAATAAATAAATAAGTAAATAAATAATAGTTTTTTATATATATATAAAACTATTTTTCTTAATATTGCCTCAAGTTTATTCTCTTTTTGGGTAACAATAGTACTTTTTTTTTTTTTCTTTTGTGTCTACCACAAGGCTGACATTGTTAGGGTAAAGGGAATGTCAGTGCATGAAACATAAATTTAATTAGAGCTTTATTCTAGAGATGATGTTGACAGAATTAAAGAGTTATACTTGTTTAAGAGATATGCTTTCTATGAAATTGCTTTAGGTTTTAGACTGACTTCCCCTATAATAGAGTAAAAGATTCATATTAAGTTCTTTTTGAAGATACTTTAGATTAAACATTTTTTCTATCTTTTCTTTTTTCTTCTTCCTTTCCTCTCTTTTCATGTGGAATTTGGCATAGAATTAGCATATTGTTTGTATAAACAAGTTAAGTATATGCTATTTTGTTTATACATTTTAGTCATATTTCTCCTCATTTTGGATTTCTTTGACAGAAGTATCTAATTGGCCCATCTTTCCTTGCTTATAGTATTTTCACATTTAAATATCACTTAACTTCTCTGCTTGGCTTTTTTTTTTGGCTGAAAATTTGGAGAATTTTGATAATATAATTGTAATTGAGCTGTGATGTGTTTACACATATAAAACAGCATTACCTGAATTATACTGTTATCATGCTTGAAAGGTCTTTGAAAAGATTTCTGAAATAGACTGTTAAAAAGAACTCTTAATATTTGCTGGAAGAATGGTGAGACTCTGCCAAATTTCTGTAAAGTCAAACTTATCACTCACAAAAGGTAAATTTATAGCACTTAAAGTCGGTAAGGCATTTTTAAACTTAAATACATCACTATAGTATCTTGACATTGAATATCATAGTCGACTACTTAAAAATACCCTGCACAATTTAAAGCAGGATGTGTCACCTCAGCACTTTATATTGATTGAACAAAATTTCACTAACTGGAAGTTGAAGCATTTCATCAGGCACATACTGTCCCTACCACGCAAGTTCAATAGACTCACCTGGTCCTATAATGATCATAGAGTGGCATTCCACCATCTCCTTTGTGATGAGAATAATAAAAAGAGTGTGCCTCTCAGCTTTTAAAGCCTCTTTCTTAGAATAAGCTGAATTTTATTAAGGAGAAAAACTGATCATGAACAATCATAATCTTTAAAGTAAATAAGAATCATAGGGGCCGGGCGCGGTGGCTCAAGCCTGTAATCCCAGCACTTTGGGAGGCCGAGACGGGCGGATCACGAGGTCAGGAGATCGAGACCATCCTGGCTAACACAGTGAAACCCCGTCTCTACTAAAAATACAAAAACTTAGCCGGGCAAGGTGGCAGGCGCCTGTAGTCCCAGCTAGTCGGGAGGCTGAGGCAGGAGAATGGCGTGAACCCGGGAGGCGGAGCTTGCAGTGAGCTGAGATCCGGCCACTGCACTCCAGCCTGGGTGACAGAGCGAGACTCCGTCTCAAAAAAAAAAAAAAAGAATCATAGATATAGTTGAGCAAAACATATTAAGATAATATTTTCAAAATGAGGAAAGAGTCATACTCCACAGTTCTAGAATTTTAACCAAGTATCAAATGCTACAATCACATACAATCACATTTAACTCCCAGATGAGGGGGTCACACACAATCACATTTAACCCCCAGATGAGGTCATTATGTAGCTTGTAAAACAGGCTAAGCAATTTTTTTTAAAAAAAACTAAAACCTAAAACTTTGTATTTTAAACTTTTTTTTTTCCCCTAGTGACAGAGTCTCATTCTGCTGCCTAAGCTGGAGCGCAGTGATGTGATCACAGCTCACTGCAACCTCAGCTTCCAGAACTGAAGTGATCCTCCTGCCTCAGCCTCCTGATCAGCTGTGATTACAGGCATGCTCCACCATGCTCAGCTTAAATTGTAATTTTTAATGAGCATTACTTTCATGTTTCTAATGCAATGACTCTATTACTATGTATAATACTGAAGCATGGTAAAGACTGAGAAAATAAATAAAACATAGGTAAATAATATTGTTCTTCATTTAATTCCCTGTGTACTGGCAAGAAAAAAGAGAAAAAACTATCCCAGAAATATCTATGAATTTATTTTGAAATTTGAGTGACCTCAGGCCTTCTAATTGGAATAATTCTTGAGTTGCTTAGCTTATTTTATTCTGTGAATATTTGGATGACTTGATTAAATATAATATTATATTTTATTTGGATCTTATTTAGGCAATGCTTGTGCCTCCATTTTTCTATCAGTTGCTACTGTTCTAATAAAGTCTCCATCCTCCCTCACCTTCTCTACCATTATATCCTTTTAACTAAACTCCCTTTCTAATCTTTCCACCTCGGTCCACTCTCTGACGAGTAGCTTGAGTATTGTTTTAAATTATTTTACGTGAATTGGATCACCCCTTTCTGAAAAACTTTTAAAAACTTCCATTATGCTTACAAATCGGGGTTTCTACTTTTAACATAAATAATCCTTAACATTTCTCTAACCTCACTGAAGCTTTTCTTGCTGTGTTTTACATTTGCTGCACTTGATCTGTTTTTTTGAGGTTCCCAAACACACCATGTTCTTGTCTGCCTCAGGAGCTTTAGACATGCACTTTCTTGAAGCCTCGTATAGGTAGCTTCTCAGCCTTCTGTTTCCAGACCTTAGATTAATCGTCTATCAAGCGATGCCTTCTGAAGATGTTAAATTTAAAGTGCTTTCTTGTTTTATTCTTCATATTAGTCATTTTTTCCTTCAATTTATACAACTAGCAATTAATTTTAATTTTTAGTACATTTATAATTTGTATTTCTGTACCCCTTCTGATCATAAACTCACTGATGACAAGAAGCATGACTCTTCTACCTACTTTTTGTCCCCAATCAGCCAGCATCATGGATTGTGTGTAGTAAATGCTCAACAATTACTTATTGAATCAATAAATGGTTACTAAACGAATACAATGACATCGGACTACAAGTAAGACAAAGGTAATGCATTTTCACACACAAGCACACACTCTCCAACTCTGGTGGTGTTATATGATTTTAATTGTTCCTATTCAAAGATGATATATTTTATAATTTTAATTTGTGTTGAAAGCCTTCTTCCTTGTTGATAGGCCTTCCCACATTATCGAAATAAGAAGTTCATTTTAGCTCTTTTTCTTTGTATATTTCTGTTAACTATCCTTTAAGTTACTAGCCGGACCTCAACTGTCACACCTCTCTCTAACTCAGTCTGAATTAATGTTCTTATTTTTATATTTTTTCATGTGTAACCAAGTCCTTCTGTTAGTTTTCCTAACTTTGAATTTTATAGTTTGCCACATACGAAAATTATAATTCTGGCTTTTGATGTAACAATGTCCTAGGTCTGTATTAATACCCGAGATCAAATCCATGTCCTGCCACTTACTCACTAAAAGAAAGTAGGCAAGTTCTTATGTAAGATCTTGAGTCCTAGAGTCCTCATGTAAAAGCAAGATAAAACATATTCTATAGTACTGGAGTAAAGAATAAAATGAGATATCTTATTAAACTACTCTTTAAAGTGTCTGAGAAATAGCACCTTCCCAATAAGTAATAACTTGATCAGCTGGGTCTTTCTCTCTCTCCATCTACTCTCTGGTATTCTCCTTCCCCATGTGGCCTGTCCAAATCGTCTTTCCACATGACCCCTCCTGAACGACAGCTAGACCTATATGGCATCTCAAGACTCACTAAAGCACAAAAGTGGAAACTGCCAGGCTTTCTTAAGACTCAGGCTCAGATCTTGTATGGTATCACTTCCACCACATTCTACCGGATAAAATGAATAATAGGGCAAGGCCAGATTCAAAATAGGAACAGAGCCTTACAAAACATGAACTGAAAGTCATGGGCCATTTTACGCTAGCTATTACAAGTCATAACGTTCAATTCAAAGCATAGGCTTTGGTCTTGCTAACTTTGTTATAACCCTGGCTTTGCTGTGTGTACTACAGCAAGTTGCTCTACCCTCTTTGCCTCTTGATTTCTTTATTTTTAAAAAGGTAGTGATAATGGAATACAATTGTAGAGTTTGTTATGAGAATCACAGTTGTAAACCACTTAGGTGTTTGTCTGGCACATAGCTCAATATAAAGTTAGTGTTAGTTACGCAGATTGCTGTTGTTACTTGCCAGTGAGAGGTTTATATTTGGCTAAGTTACTTAGCCTCTCTTAGCATCAGTTTTCTTTATATGTTTTTAATGATGGTTATAATTTCCACTTAATAGTGCTGTTGTGAAACTTCAATGGGAAGTTTTCTGGTTGCCTGGCACAGAATAGTTAGACAGTCAATAAATCTCATAGTTCCCTCCTCAGGAATGTAAGTCCTGATAAGTTTGCAAAACATAAAATAATAATAACAATAATAATAAAAATAATAATAATAGTAATAATTTCAAAGTGGAACAAGCACTATATTTTCAATAAATATCACTTAACATTAGCATGTTAAAATATTTTTGAAATGAAATAAATGTTTCATTGGCATAAAAGGTAATAGAATACTTAAATTGTTATTTGTAAATCAATGGATTTTCCATTTTAAAATTCAAAAATGTCTTGTGAAAATTATGACTATTGGTATAAATTATTCATAAATTATTGGGAAATTATGAATTTACACTGTTAATAATTGTGCCTTAAATACTGTCACTAAAACTATAATATAAAATATAATGATTTTTTGTAATGGTACCAATTTCATAACTTTGTCATTTGGATTAAAAACAAAGTATGCATAAGCCTACACTAAGTAAATTCTTAGTGGAACTTAAAATATTCTTTCAGTATATACTAAATATTCAGTATAGAACCAAGGAAAGTAAACAAAGTTACTTTGACTACTTCTGCCTTAAAAATTATCATTAAAAAATGGCTGGATAGATCAGTAGGGGGACTAGAGTTAACATTAATCTATAGTACATTTCAAAATAGTTAGAAGATAATTTAAGTTTTCCCGGCATTCGGAAAAGATAAACATTGAAGTTGAAGGATATCCCAATAACTCTGATTCCATCGTTACATATTATAAGAATGTATCATCTAATCACACGTACCCCCCAAATATGTATATTTATTATCAATACAAACTTATAAAAATGAATAAATAAAAACAACTTTAAAATACAGCAATTGATACACTTTTCAAAGATTTTCTTCAACATGAGGTACTCAATAAACATCACATGTGTTCCTTAAATCTATAAGGTACAGATTAACAGAGGTTTTTGTATCTCAGAAGAAGACATACACAAACTCTGACACTATATTGAAAACAACATTGCCTGTGAAATCTGATGTATATTTGCAATGGAAATAACATTGTGATATTGGCAATGCTGTGAAACAAGAACATATCATACCTGTTATCTCGCAAAGCCTCTCTACTGATCGAGAACAGGTATCATATGTTCTCTCAATATTTTTTGTCAATTTGTCCTAAATCCTAATCTAGATTACAGAGAGACTTTGTGGCACAGAAATTAAATCTGAAAATGTCTGAGCATAGTTTTTTAAAAAATCCCATACATAAATGAGGCAAAACTTTCCTAGTGTATTTTTCTTTGATATTTCCCCCAGTTTGCTTACACTGCCTCCTTATGGATATATTCCATTCAATGAGCACTTCATATCTCTACAATGAGCATGTATCTTACATCTTTAATCTTTCCCAGAGCTGAAATTAATAGTGTGTACCATTCTCTAGTGTCAAAATTGCATTTCACATAAAATGGTTAAAAGTAGACATCCTAAAATAGAGAAGTAACACAGCAATGAGCTATGAACATGGAAAAGTGTATTTCCTAGTAACATTTGGTAAATGTTTCCCAACTGAAAACAACCAAAACTTTTTTTTTTCTTTACAATTTGCTTGGAAAATATAGCTTGTTAATTAATCTGGCAATACTTTTCAATCCTCTACTATAACACTCTCTAAGAGACTAATAATATAAGCAACAAATATGAATCACATATGTAACTGTATATGTTATGTTTTAGTAGCCACTTTAAAGATACATTTTTTAAAACAGGTAAAATTAATCTTAATTGTATGTTTTTGTTTAACATAAAATATTACCATTTTAACATGCACTCAATACAAAAATTATTACTGAGCTATTTTATATTTTTTGTATAAAGTCTTTGAAATTGTTCGTACATTTTATACTTACATCTTACCCTTGATTAGCCAAATTTCACTGCAAGTGGTCAATATGCTTTCTTGAACAAAAGCAGCCATGGCTGGAGCAGAGTTAACAAGAAATAAATTGGTAGAGAAGGAAATGAGCATGACTGGGAGGGGCTAGATCATGTAGAGTTCCATGGATCACATAGGGTGTTTGGATTTTATTCTGAGCATGATAAGAAAAAATTACAGGTAAAGAAGAGAAGACTGATATGATGACTTGATTACTCTGACTGCCATGTGCATGTTTGACTGGAATAGAAGATTGTAAATGTGATGACAAGGAAAGCAATGAGTTAATGCTATCTATAACACAAAAGAGTCATCAGTGTGGCTTCAAAATGATATGGCATCTTAAGATTCAAGCTACAGTTTGTAAATTAGGATTCCCAGTTTGGTTGTTCACAAGTAAAAATATAGTTTCATGTATCTTTACAAGTATTACTGTATTAGGGTTATCTAAAGGAACAGAACTAATAGGATATATGTGTAATATGAAAGAGAGTTTATTAAGGAGAATTGACTCAAACAATCACAAGGTAAAGTCCTTGATAGGCCATCAGCAAGTTGAGGAGCAAGGAAGCCAGTGGTGATTCAAACCTCAAAAGTAGAGAAGCCTACAGTACAGCCTTCTGTGTGTGGCCAAGGCCCAAGAGCTCCTGGTAAACCACTGCTGTAAGTCCAAGAATCCAAAAACTGAAGAACTAGGAGTCTGATGTTCGAGGGCAGGGAGCATCCAGCATCGGGGAAAGATGAAAGCTGGAAGACTCAGCAAGTCTTCTCTTCCATCTTCTCCTGTCTGCTTTATTCTAGACACCCTAGCAGCTGATTAGATGGTGCCCACCCTGACTGAGAATGGTTCTTTCTCTCCCAGTCCACTGACTCAAATGCTAATCTCCTTAACAGCACCCTTACAAACAGGCCCAGGAACAATACTTTGCATCCTTTGATCCAATCAAGTTGACACTCAGTATTAACCATCAATATTACATATTCTTCTATTTCAAAAATGTAATAATACTTCTTATAAAAATTAAATTTTCTTTCATTCTCGTTGTCTAGTGGCTTTGGAAAATTCATATACAAGGCCAAATTATAACATTTTATAGACAACTTCTATGAAATATACAGATAGATGTTACTAAGATAAAATTGTTGTCATATTTATCTTATGAAAAGTACTTATTACAATTTTAAATATTTTTCCAACCCTATATACATGGTGTACATAGCAGTGTTAAATTACATTAATGCAACTTATAACATCAACATGTATGTTTAATTTGTTTCTAATTCTCTAACCCTGTAAACCGGGCAAAAATCTAAATCCTTTTTCTTATTTTCCCACACAAACATTATTCAAATGCTTGCTTCTTTCTGTAAATAATTTTAAATATATTGACCCACAAAACAAGAATTTGAATCCTAGTTTTAACACATAATAGTTATCCATGTTATAATAAACATATAATGAAAACATGCAGTATATGAGATAAATAATTTTTTAAAGACTTGGAACATACTGTTTTAATGATAACTATATATCATTAAATATATATAATAATTATATATAATTATTATAATTAATATATAGTTAAATAATGTATAACTAACAAGTGATATGGATAATTAAAAAATATAAACTACTGAATATAATGTAAAATAAAAAATGATTGTTGAGTGATATGGAGAGAAATATCTTAGAGTCAATAATTTACCTTAAACATTCTGGTATATAAAAACTGAAAATGAAGTGCTGTGATGGTTAAATTTTGTGTCAACCTGATTTGTAAAAGAACAGGATGCTTACATATTTGATCAAACATGATTTCTGGGTGTGTCTGTGAGGATATTTCTGATAAGATTAGCATTTGAATCAGTAGACTGAGTATAGTAGATTGTCCTTCTCAATGTGGGTGGACATCATCTAATCTGAATAGATCAAAAAGGCAAAAGAAGGGATAATGTGTTGCCTCTGCTTGTTTGAGCTTAGTCATTGATATTCTTCCACCCTTGGATTGGGACTTACACCGCCCTCAGCACTTGTAGTAATTAGGACTTTATACTCAGACTGGAAGTGTACCATCAGCTTCCCTGAGAGTTTAGCCTGCAGACAACAGATTGTGGTACATCTCGGTCTCTATAAATGCATTAGCAAGTTCATTATAATGAATCTTTGTAGATAAATAGACAGACATACACATATGCGCTTGTATGTCTATATACACCCATATACACATATATATACATAAACACATACACACAGAGGGAGAGAATGAGATTTATAAGATATATAGATCCTATTGGCTTTGTTTCTATTAAGAACCCTAACCAGTATAGTTTTCTAAAAATTTTCTTCAGAAAAAAGAATCACTTGAAGAGTAATAGAATTATAAAATTATAATCATATATGTGTCAATAATTCAAACACGTGTGTAAATAATTTTGGAACATGTAGGCCTATATTTTTCCCAAATACACAAATATACACAAATCTACACAAATCTGTATTCCCACAAATTCTTCTCCAGAAGAGTTACCAAATATTCCAGTAGAAACTCTTCTTGATTCAATAAAGTAACAAGCAATAAACTTTTCTGGGCATAGTTCCAAATAAGTATGATAATGCTGATTTGAAAGATGAAGCCCTCTTATGGAAAGACAGCTATATACTCACATATTTCCAAATGCCTCATGGAAAGGGAAAAATACCCTAAACATATCTCTTACTGTACTCATTAAATACTGTGAAACTATTTGGGTAAATCATCATTCACACTGCACCTCACTTGGCTTTGTTTATAGAATCTATTTAGAAGCTCTTGGAGAAAACATTTGCCAAATTTTTAATCACTTATCAAATTCCTACCAAGTAGAGTGCTTTCAAATGCTAACAATCTATAAACATAGTTATAAAAAACAGACAAAATGATATAGAATCAAACTGACAACTGGTTAAGCACTTCAGCTGCATTTGTTGGAATTATTTCCACTCTCAAATGCTTTCAACTGAAAAAAAAAAAAAAAAAAAAAAAAAAAAAGCACTCTTCCCTTTTATTTGAGCTACTGAGCTAGAAAGGCCAGTAGTCTTAATATCTTACAATATCTTAAAGACTGAAGAATGATGACTGATAGAAATTTGACAGAAAATAATGCTTCTAACTTAACATGTTTAGGAACCAATTGCCAGAGTAACCAATAACATTAGAAGGAACACATAAAAATCGGAACTGTGACAACTGTAATTGGAAAAAATGTGTGTGCAAAAACTCACTAAAAAGTGTTTACTTATATTAGTCTACATTTATAGATCTGTTTTCATAACTTTAATCATATAAGTATCACATAAGTTCATTGAAATAAAAACAAAACAAGCAAGGAACAATCATTTACACTTATGCATGAACTTGGAAATAACAAGGAAATATGTGCTGTGGGATCATATGTTTTTCTATTTTGATTTTTTGATGATAATATATTTTGATCTATTTTGATGATTATGTGGTTATCACATGTTTCACTTATTTCCTGATGCTTATGAAGAATTTCACCCAATTGATTTTCACTATATTCTACCGTATTCAGGATCATTTAATCATCATAATTTTGAATAAACATAGAAATGAAAATGTTATCATGGTGTTTTGTAGAGAAGAGATAAACTGTCATGAAAGGAGAGTATTTCATGACAATTCTCTTTGGAAAATGAGAGCGTTCTAGATATGAATGATGTCCCTAAAAATGTACAGTCTTTCATCAAAATGGAAACATGTTTCAGAGAGCAGTTGTTCCAATTTTGATCTATATTATTTATTAATGATCTAATAAAGACTAAACATATAATCATATATAGTAAAAGTACACATAAAAATAAACATTTAAATTATATTTCATGTAGTTTCAGAAATCTCCCAGAATGTAGGGAACATTATAGATATATTTACATACATTTAATGCAATTCCCAGAAACTATGATATATTTATATATGTGAAAGAGCAACTATGAAATGCACCAAATATATTTTGATGGAATGTCAACTATAATCAACCTAGCTATAGTCTAGGGAGGCATTAATAAATTCAGAATTCGGAACACCAAAATCAGACTGTATTTTTAACTTTGTGTTTTAACCCCGTTGCAGTTATGCCCTCCAACAGCTGAAAAATACTACAGGTTTAGGCTAGAACCCAAAGGAGTCAATTCTTAATCATAGGTTTGGTGCTCAAAATACGCAGAAAAAAAAAAAATTTCTTTTTCATTGAGATCACATTTAGAACAAGTCTGAGACTCCTTTGAATAAGTATCCAAGCATGCCTGTCTCTTTTGTCTCTAACACCTAAATTTCCCTTCTCCCTATTTTAGATTCCTGAATTCCCCCGTTCCTCACTTTTTGGTGTTTAAATTGGTAGAGTTCAGTTTCATGCTGCTGTCTTCAAAACATATGTCACAAAGTCCCTGAGTAAGTCTGAACAAAATTAACAGTTAATAAAATAAACGTTTAAATACTATAACCATTATTTCTAAGATAATTACACATATTTTCTGATAAAAATCTAAAATTAGATGTAGCATGTTATCTAATGATGAATATATCTAGAGATAAATGCAATAGTCATACTATCTGCAACAAATAAGAGTGGCTAAATATGTAGAGGAAGAAACTGATATATTCCTAGAGATGTAGGAAATAGTCCTTAATATAACTTTTCTTTAATTTTTTTTTTTTTTTTTTTTTTTTTGAGACTGAGTCTGGCTCTGTCGCCCAGGCTGGAGTGCAGTGGCCGGATCTCAGCTCACTGCAAGCTCCGCCTCCCGGGTTTACGCCATTCTCCTGCCTCAGCCTCCCGAGTAGCTGGGACCACAGGCGCCCGCCACTTCGCCCGGCTAGTTTTTTGTATTTTTTAGTAGAGATGGGGTTTCACCGTGTTAGCCAGGATGGTCTCGATCTCCTGACCTCGTGATCCGCCCGTCTCGGCCTCCCAAAGTGCTGGGATTACAGGCTTGAGCCACCGCGCCCGGCCAATATAACTTTTCTGATGAACATTAAATCTATGTATTTTGTTTGCATATATAATTACAAAATTTTGCAATTTAAAGCTTTTATTTTTATATATTTTTAAACTCATCAAATATTTTGTAGACATTATGATTTAGAACGAAGTGTTAGAAAAAAATATTGACACAACATGGCACAGTATTTCCTTATACTGTCCAAATATAGAGTATCTAAATAGATACATTTCCACTGGTCTTAAATTTCCTACCAGCTGGTTCAACCTTAGGAATTTCAAACTGATTAAAGGGAGGAGCACAATATTTCTTGAAATGTGGTGAGAATAAGAATTGGCACTGGCAGCAGAAAAGTGTTGATATCACCATAGGAAGTATTTCACCTGCAATCACAAAATGTGAGCCCGTGGCATGTTAGGTATGGCTTAGATATTTGAGTTTTGCAGGATGAACAGATGGATTTTTTTTTTTTTTTTAATGTGGCAGAAGGTTAATGCACACATTCCTAATTTGGAGAAAATATTAAGATTATGGTTGTAAAAAGTTTTATACCATGTTTTTCTTTATTTTGTCATCTCGATTCAGATTTTAAAATAAAACACTTAAATTTTTCCAAGGAATCTGCTAACTATATAAAATGTTGTCTCAGATCTAGACATTACTATTCACAGGAATGATCCCCCTTACTAAATCCACAGATTGCTCTTCTGTCTAGTGAATATCCATGCTGCTAGCATGCAATATGAACCTTTCTAACTCTGCTTGACTATTGCTCTGCTGAACGATCAAATCTTAGAATGTTAGTAAAGAGGAGCAATTTGTCCATATCTAGATCACTTAAGCTATACTCAAAGGAAAACTCGTTTTCAAATATCTGTCATGGAGTTTAGAAGCAAATGTAAGAAAAAATAGACATATTGAAAACCTAGCCAGAATTGTTAGGTGACATTAGAAATTAGATTAAACTGACGTAAAAATAAGGATTATTAAGCCTCTATAGGCTCTGGGGATTCTCAAGTGTTCTTGTTTTCCAACTGGATGGTACAATTAGCTTCTGGATGAATAATACATAATTATACGTTGCAACCAACCCTGGCACTTACTGTCCCATCCGCAGAATTGACACGCCATTAGTAGCTTTGAGAATTACTAGAAAACAACTTATCTATGGATTTATGTAAGCAGTTTGGCAACAGCCTTGCATGAAAATTCAGCGAAAATAAAATGGGTGTATCAAATGTAATGTACATGCCAAACAGAATATCCTTTAAGTAATGACATTCATCATTTTTTTCCAAAGGTGGGTTAATAATTTCGATGGGCTTAGCAAACTTCTTCTAATTTTTACTAGTGAAGGTTATTTTCAGCTAAGTTTATATAAACTTAAACTACTGTTTATGTTAGTGGTTGCAAAAGTTACGAAGTTAATCTATGTTGAATGAATATTAATGAACTCTAAATCAAGGTTTTAGAATGATAAGGTCTAGATTACTAGATGGGAATTTTCCTATGAAAGAAATCACTTATTAGGAATAAGAAATGTGTACAACTGGCCAGGCACGGTGGCTCATGCCTGTAATCCCAGCACTTTGGAAGGCCGAGGCTGGCGGATCACGAGGTCAAGAGTTTGAGGCTATCCTGGCCAACATAGCAAAACGGCGTCTCTACTAAAACTACAAAAATTAGCAGGGCGTGGTGGTGCGTGCCTGTAGACCCAGCTACTCGGGAGACTGAGGCAGAAGAATCGGTTGAACCTGGGAGGTGGAGGTTGCAGTGAACCGAGATTGTGCCACCACACTCCAGCCTGGCACAGAGCGAGACTCCATCTCAAAAAAAAAAAAAAAAAAAAAAAAAAAAAAAAAAAAAAAAAAAAAAAAAAAAAAGAAAAGACAGAAATGTGTACAACTAAGTTTTAATCAAATTATCCTATAAACTCACAGAATTAATGCAGTTGCAGGTTATTGTTTTGTCAGTTTTTCTAAAACTAATAACACAAATATCTCAAATTTTCCTATTAAAATGGATTATGAGTTTCAGTTTTGAAAATCCTTTCCTTTTCCAGTTTTTTCACTAGGCTATCCAATGCACTGGCTATCATATTTATTATATGGCTTAAATTTTTTAAAAATTTGGATATTTATATTAATTTGTACGTAACATCAGTACACTGGGGCATATTTTCGGTAGAGAAATAAGCATTGTAGAATGTTACAAAATGTTTACACATTGTACAGTAAATTATTTATTTATTAAAATCTGGTTTTAATAAATAAGGTATAGATACTTAAAAGATATCAGTATGATGAATGATGGCACACAATCTTAGTATTTTTACTGAAATAAAATTTTAAGCATTAATTGAGAATTTTAAAAAAGAATGTAGGGTAAGCAAATGTTAACAACAAAAAATATTAAACGTAATATAAATAGATATATGTTATACAGCTGTGCCACATA
This sequence comes from Macaca thibetana thibetana, assembly GCF_024542745.1. Classification (NCBI taxonomy): domain Eukaryota; kingdom Metazoa; phylum Chordata; class Mammalia; order Primates; family Cercopithecidae; genus Macaca; species Macaca thibetana. The sequence continues at coordinate 172,503,682 of NC_065578.1, forward strand.
AGCATGTATAATTCAGCTCAGGTTGCCATAGCAAAATACCATTGTCATGGTCGTGTAAACAACAGGAATTTATTTCTCACATTTACGGTACTGGAAATTCTATACTCGAGATGCCAGCCAAGGGTTGTCTTCCTGGCTTACAGATGGCTGCTTTTCTGTGTGTTTGCTTCTAGAGGCGAGAGAGGTAGAAAGAGAGAGAGAGACAGAGAGAGAGTGAGAGAGAGAGTGAGAGAGAGAGAGAGAGCGCGCAACTCCCTAGGATCTCTTCTATAAAAGCATTAATCCTTTAATAACTCTGTCATGCAGGCAGAATAACCTCATCTAAATCTACCTTGCCAGGGCCTCATCACCAAATACCATTATATTGGGGTTGGGGCTTCAACATATAGATTTTGGGGAGACACAATTCAGTTCATAGTAATACTAAAATACATTCCAGGATGTTATTTGAAATATAGTATAAGGCTAAATTATTATAATTATTTTCTGGATAAGTTTTCTTTTTTTTTTTTTTTTTGGAAAACAATTTCTAAAGTTCTCTTTTTAAATAATACATCATTAAATTTAGAGCTGAGTTTCAGTTATTGTTAGAAAAACTTGACAGTCCTTTATAATTACGTAGTTAATAGAATAACCAATGGTGTCATTTTTATGCATATTTGTCTTTTTTTTAACTTAAAGTGTAATATTACACTTATTTTTTAGAAACTAAAAGGTTTTTAATTCCTCTCAATTTTTATTCCTTTTATCATTTGTGAAAGAGAATGCAGAATTCTTAGGGCCATAAGATACGTTTCTTCAGCTGATTTGAATTTAAACTGAAGGCATTCTATAATCAGCTGTAATGGTCTAAGCAGAACAAATGGAATTTCTGTTGCTGTGGCAGATTGAAGTTACCAACAATTAAGAAAAATAACCCAAATACAATTTAACAATCAGCAGCTCAATGGTGGAGAAAAAAAAAAGAAGAAAAGGTGAAAAGCACTTCTAATAGCACATTGATATAACTATTTGAGCCATACACAAATCCCAGGAATCACCTGAAGTTATAGTAACTCTCAAAATTGTAGGTATTAAAACTGTGGGTTTAAAACCATAGAATAAAATGGAACTCAGATAAAATACTGACACTCAGCCTTTGAAGATGACAATAATCTAATTGTATTTAGTATATACTTTTACCTTCTATTAGGGAAGAGGGAATGATAGGTTCTCAAAATTTATTAAAGAAAATTAGTAGGTACTCAAAATTTATAAATCAAGAAATGCGTACTTATGAATATAAAAATAAACATAAAAATAAGTACCTAAGGTGTTAAAAGTAGTTATTTCTGTGTTTGTTAATGTAGGATGGAAACTGCGAGAACCCAGAAGGGCTTTTAAAAATACAACACTGAGTTACTAATTTACACTTCAATGTCAAGAGTGAATTACATTGACAATATTAATAATTTTAATATAGGAATTATTTTAGGGAGCATTCTCTCCCACAAAATGGCAATACCTAATAAGCTAAAGTATTTCAAATTGTGTCTTAAAATAGCATTTCAAGGTTCTGCCATTTTGAAGACATCTATGCTGTTTAAAATGTTGAATTATTTGATTTAAAAAAAAACTTTAAAAATTGAATCTGTATATATACATGTAAAATATTTAAAAAATAATATGGGTGGGTCCTTATATAATATAAATAACATTAAAATTAAACTTTTTAATTTATTTGAATGTTTATATAATTTCTTCTAATTATCTTTATTAAATATAATTATGAAAAATGGGTGTACAGGAGCAGTCATAAATAGAAAGGCATTTTTTCATGACTCAACCGTGCATGTATTAATCAACTGATTTTTAATTTTGGCTATAGTAGCTAGATATTTTAAAACAAAAACAAACCTTATGTATTTCCTGCTCCTAAGAAGTGTGTCATCTTGATCAGAAGACAGAGAAATAAACCAAAAATTACAGTGTAGTGTAAAAAGTACTAAGATTGTGTAATATATTGGGATCTCAGAGAGGATTGAAGAGGGACATCTAAATCAATCATGACAACTCCTGTATGACAAACTAAATAGTATTAATCCGCATATGTTAAATATATTTTCTAATTGCATTTTTTTCACAATCTCAATCATTTTTTTTGCTTCATAAACAAGCAATGGACTTTCAATAGTATTTTGAACTTCAATAATTAAAACTATACATCTAATAAATAATAAAAGTGTTTCAGAAATTGATTTTAATGGTATTTTAAAGACAGACCATTAATGACATTATGCTCTCAATAGTTTTAAAAATACAGTTACTGTTACCAAGTCAAATGTTTGGACTGCAAGCAAACCTATGACTGAAGAATGCTAATAATTAAATTCAGTAACTCAAACCATGTCTTCACAAAGTACTGGCAGGGTCTTCATAAAGAAATAGTTACAGTCCTCATAAAACAAAAACAGAGTTAAGATACTTATAAAGGAAGAGGTGAAGAAAGGATGGTGAGGCATAGAATTTAATAGTCCACATTCCAAGTTATGGAGATTTACACACATCATTCAGAATGCTGTTTAAATCAAATTTAAGTGTTTTAGTAGGGTAGCATTAGAATCTGAACTATGCTCAGATATTCTGTCAAGATATTATAACAGTATTTCAAGCAGAGATTTCAAAATCAGCAAGATTTGGCTCACAAATATGTTTCCTTTGGCCAGCACACTGTTTGAATGTGATTTGTTGTTACTGCAATCCCATGCTACAGTTAGTAATTCTTTGTATTCAGCTTCCCCTGTTCCAGTTACTGTGTGGTTTCTCTCTAGTGATTAGACCTAAACAGATATATCTTCCATTTATCATGGGACTTGCTCTTGTTTCCTTTATATCAGTCAAAGATTTTCCTATAGTATACTATGTCTTTTTCAAAAATGGAAATGCAAAATTTAGATAGACTTGATTTTTTTCACTAAAAGTGAGAGGATATCGTTTCCTGTAGAAGTACAGTTATTCCCATGTGTTTAATGAAAGCAAAAAGTAACTATGAGGGAAAAATATATCTGCCTGAGACCCCAATATAACCCAAACCTGTAGAGAAATATTCTTTTGGGGACACTGGAATGCTGGAGTCGGGGCACTGCTCAGGAATGCTTGCGCGCTGATTCTGCTCCCACCTGCCTCAATACTGATATTACGGTCTTACTGCCACTGATTTCAGGTCAATACATACAGGATGCATATTTCTGTAAACACTGTTTTAATTAAAGAAATGAAAGCAAATTGTTGGTTTAACTTTCTCCTTAATATGTGTGTAAGCCTCAGGGATTTTTCTCAGTATAAAATACAGTTTCTTGTATCTGACAAGACCCATGTTCATAATCTGTCCCTGAAAGTATTCCCATTGAATGGCCTGGGGATCTCAGAAAGTCTCAGGTGAGCTGCATAGTATTCCTTCTTTGCTTGCATTTCTTAGCAGATATTATTTTTTGTATTTTTATTAAACAGGAAACTTGATCCAGCAATGCGCACGTACATTTTTGCATGTGAGTTTCTTGCCATCACTAGTTAGCCAATATGCAATGCTGCAGTACCATCATAGGGACCATAACAAATTTATGGAAACAAGAAATGGTAGAAAGCATAATAAACTGAAAAAAGGCATACTTTTTAGTGTTTTCCAAAATGTGAATTAATGGACTTATAGCCTTGTGAAATACAGGGATATATAAGGTATAAAAATTGTTTAGAGCCAAATCATTTTACTTGTGGTATATTTAAAATATAAATCTGTTGAATAAAATATAAATTAAATGTTCTGAGCCAAAGCAAACATTTTCAGAAGTAATGTAGCTGGAAATATTTGGGGTTAGCTGGGTGAAGATACAGCTGAGAACTTAAAGGATGGATGATAATTCTAAAAACCTTAAAACATATGGGTCATCTTCTACTGTAAATGATAAAACAACAAATATGCATGAACATTATCCGGTTATCTATAGGCTCAACAAAAATACTTATTAGACAGAAGACATTTTGACAGTGTCCATAAGAAGTATAGGTGTGTGTGTGCGTGTATGTGTGCATACACACTGAGAAGAGTTTGAGAAGTTTATCACAGGCTAATTAAAATTAGAAAGCATTGTTATAAAGTAAGGCTATCATTGTGCTGTTTTATATTAATTTTCTACTTGTGAAAATGTTTTTAATAATATAGTGTGGCAAGATTTTTCCAAAGACATGGAAATGAAGTCTGTTTATTTTAAATTAAAACTTTTTAAATAAAGGAAGTCTCTGTTGTCAATAATATATACACTTGTTCTTGTCCAAAACAGAATTGTATACTTCCCAGTACAGTCAAGACAGGTTTTTTTAGAATTCATTTTTAAGTTCAGAGGTACATGTGCAGGTTTGTTACATAGGTAAACTTGTGTCACGGGGTTTTGTCATACAGATTATTTTGTCACCCAGGTACCCAGGCTAGTACCCGTTAATTATTTTTCCTCATCCTCTCCCTCCTCCCACAGTCCAAACTTCAATGAGCACTAGTGTGCATTGTTCCTCTTTATGTGTCCATGTGCTCTTATTATTTAACTCCCACTTAAAAGCGAGAATATGTGGTATTTGGTTTTCTTTTGTCAAGACGGTTTTAAAACTATATTTTCCAATAGCAAGCATACTATGTACACAGTGATGTGATTGTGCCTACTTAATAATTTAAGCATTTTTGTATTTTCACACATTCTTTATACTTAATAGTTTTTGGCTGGATAATATTCACTGGTTTGTGTTGTAAAAATTTATTTAACCTTAACTCTGTTTGAGATATACAAGTTATCATCAAGCATTAATTTTTAAACATAAAACAAGAATTAGCATTTATTTATAGAAGGTTTATTTGTACAGCTAAATTTTTAAGAGACCTTTACTTCTAGCCAAGGGTATGGAGTAATAGTTTTTATCATCCCCCTGAGAACAACTAAAAACATTGAAAAAACATAAAAATCTGTTTGAAGGCCTATTAGCAACAAAGATACTAGAAAGTCAGGAATTCCTAAGAGGAAAGCCTGGTCATTCCACTGATAACATTAAAACCTATTTCTATGATGAAGGAAAACTATCAAGAAACAAGCCCTTGGGGAGCTATATTAAAACTGAGTCTTAATACAGCTCAAGTGATGATTCAATTGAAGTTTGTCTCTATTACTGAGACGAGAAGTTAAAAATTCAGAACCTTGAATTAACTCTGTAATTTTCCACATAGAATATCCAGATTTAATTAAAACCTTGCATGTCAGGAAATAAAACCAAACACCAATGAATGAGTAGAAATAACCAGAAATAACACACAGTAGAAATAACCCCAAAACAATCTATATATGATTAACATGATGAAGAAAATGGAGAACAAAAAGAGAAAATTACAGCAAAATCTGGATTCCATAAAAGAGAACTAAGTTTTTGATTCTCACTTCCACTTTCAGTTAAGAAGATGCAAAAGTCCTTTGTTCTCACAGTAGTAACAACAACAAACAAACAACACGCACACAAAAACACCCAGGGAAAATAAAAATACTTAAAAAATATATAACTGTTATGGGCTGAATTGAGTATCCCTGAAATTCATATGCTGAAGTCCTAAGCCCCAGTACCTCAAAGTGTGTCTCTATGAGGAGACAGGGTCTTTAAAGAAGTAATTAAGTTGAAATGAGATCATTGGGTTGGTCCTAATTCAATATTGTTGGTGTGCTTACAGGAAGAGGTGATTAGGGCAGAGATACAAACAGAGAAAGACCATGTGAAGACACAGGGAGAATATGGCCATCTACAAGTCAAGGAGAGAGACTTAAAAGAAAAAGAAAAAAAAAAAATCTCTACCAAAACCTTTATCGTGGACATCTAGTCTCCAGAACGGTGAAAAAATAAATTTTTATTGATCAAGCCATACAGTGTGTGGTACTTTGTTATTGCAGCCCTAGTAAAGAAACACAAAAACCTAAGGCATCATACAAAAGAAAGATTTAGAAGAACTGAATTCCACAGAGAACTGAGCCATTCATAGATGAGTAGGTGTGGTGAGAGCTGTTGCACCTTCCAAAGCTGAGGGTGGATGCCTGGTCTGTGTATAAGTGAGTCTGACATAGACAAAGAGACGCTGAAAATGAAATCAGTCAGGTCTTGAACGACACGGTGAGTTGTCTAGGCATATTCTAATCTTGAAGAACCAGAAACAAAAGAAAAAATCACTAGATTAAGCAGTTGTCTTCCGACATCCCCAATATTGTCAAGAAAGTAGTAGTGGAGGACGGAAATGGTGGGCAGAGGAGTTATAGTCTTGCTCATTTTCAGATAATTATGTTCAGTGGGATTGCAGGAACAAATGAATATAAATGAGTTGGAAGGGGATTTCTGGGGTACTGGTAATATCTCATAAGTTTTATCTGTGATAGATATTTGGGTGTGCATTTCCTTGAGCTATTCATTAATCTACACAATAATAATCTGTGCACTTTCCTATGTGTAGGCCATACATCTAACAAAATACTATTTTTAGCAACTAATATATTACTCTTTCAAAAGAGGTTTACAAAAATATATATGTGTGTATATATATTTATATGTTCTTAATTTTGAAAGTATATTTCTAAATCTGTCCATTTATTCATCTTATCTATTTAGTATATTAATCTATCTTGAAAAACACTGATTATTAACACTCTAAAATAATAAAATGTTCTTTCCATATTGTGGAATTATACAACAACCCTCCTTAATACATTTTTTGTAATTTCAGTTGCTTACCTATATTTATTTGAGAATATAACAATTAAAAAATATTTTTTATGATTTTCTATACCTACAAAGTCTGAAGTCAGAAGTCCTCAATATGATCCTCACTTACCAACTATTTTATTCTTTTTATTGACCTCCCTTTGTATCACTCACTTTTAATTGCTTGGTACTTCCCTGCTCAGTTTCACAATGACAAAGTTATGTGTGTATTACTCCTCACCTCCTGTTCATAGATACTCCTTCACCTATGCTTTTCACTTTCCTAATTATTTTCAACTCATAATGTGTACCTCCTCTCCACTTTTCCCTAATTTTCTACCCTTTCCATATCCTGGAATATGTTAATTATTATATAATCTATATCATAACATCATTTACAACTATCTTTTTTACTATGAATCTTTTTAGGCAGAAATACTCTCTCTCTCTCTTTCTCTCTCTCTCTATATATATATATAAAATATTCATATGTATGAATATATCCTGTCTATATGCCTAATATAAAGAAAAATACCTTGCAGTATCAACAAATCCTTAAATTATTTTGAGAAGAAAGAATACGTTTGAGGGAGGGAAGGAAAGAAAGGAGGACGGGAGGAAGGGAGGAAGAGGGGAAGGGAGGAAGAGGGGAAGGGAGGAAGGAAGAAGGAAGGAAGAAGGATATGAGTGAAAAAAAGAAAAAGGCACATATAAGAGCTTTACTTTTTAGATGAGTATGTCAATTCCTTTCTTTGATTTCCCTTTAACAAATTATGAGGCATAAAAAGAAACCATTCTAATTATTTATAAAGTGACCTTAACTTAGTCCACATGAGTATTGCTTGATAAGTTTTGTATCTAGTTGTGTGTATATAGTTATAAGAATATGTTAGATTTTTTTTGCATTTTGAGTCAACAACCACAAAGAAAGTTTGAAAGCTACTGCTCTAGATAACTCCTTTAAAGGATCAAACAACAAACAAACATTTTGGGAAAGTAAGTTACAGTAATGTTTAATACTTTTAGTCATGTCTATTATATCCGGATTTACTAATCTTTGCTCATTTTGATTCCTGTTGAATTAGGTAAACTCATAAAAACAGATTCATTGTTCGTTGTTAAACAATATTATTTCACATATTTATTAAGCATGCTAATAACAAAAAATAATCAAACATATATGTATAAAATCTCATCTATTAAAAAAGAAAAATAAAAACTTATATTTGCACTATAAAATAAATAACTTTTAATAGATCTATAAGTCATATATACATTCAAGCATGGTCATTGGTTTGGTCATATTATAAATTCTATTGTTATATCTTCTTTCTCTTTTTTTGTTGTATTTTCTTTTTACATTTTTCTTCCCTTGAAATTTTAATGAAAATAGATTTATCACAAAGTAAAGTCAGGTTTAGAGCAGAAAATACATTGAATCTTTTTGACTATTTAATATAATTTACAGTATCCTACCCTTCACACAGTATTCTAAACCTTTCTTATGAAGCCCAGGAGTGATAATACATTTTATAGAGTTATTTACAAAAATAAACTGAGTGGAAAAAAAATCATAAAAAGTTTGAATTGTGAAATATTTAGAGCAAAACACTAAATAATCATTATAAAACCAATGCATTAAATTAAAGTAGATTGATTAAATTTTATTGCCGGGCGCGGTGGCTCAAGCCTGTAATCCCAGCACTTTGGGAGGCCGAGACGGGCGGATCACGAGGTCAGGAGATCTAGACCATCCTGGCTAACATGGTGAAACCCCGTCTCCACTAAAAAATACAAAAAACTAGCCGGGCGAGGTGGCGGGCGCCTGTAGTCCCAGCTACTCGGGAGGCCGAGGCAGGAGAATGGCGGGAACCCGGGAGGCGGAGCTTGCAGTGAGCTGAGATCCAGCCACTGTGCTACAGCCTGGGCGACAGAGCGAGACCCCGTCTCAAAAAAAAAAAAAAAATTTCTAGTTGGGAACTTTAGAGGATATTTCCAAATTAGTAAGTACAGTTCATAGTTGAATTCTTAAATTGTGCACATTTTAATGAGTTCATCTGAAGATATCAAAAATAGTTTTTATTTTTCATGGAGAATATTAATATTTTCTTAGAGAAACTCGGTTTAAAAAAATGGTGGGTGAACAGCAAACATTATAAAGAGAATTGTCACCTAGAACTTCGACTCATTTCCAACAGGATCAAAAGTTGCTAGGAGCCAAGTGAAAGATAAATATTAACTAGGGCTGTCAGATACATATGAAGGGACGAGAATTAAGACTACATAAAGTAAACAAGCAGGCATGCAACTTTTTACCAACTATATCATAATTATTTCTTCATTAGCAGTGCAATCAGTTATTCCATGATAGTTATCAAACAAATATTTCTGGTAAAAATATATATCTTTTTATATATATTCTTTGCAAAATAAGTTATCCTTTTCACTGTCATATAAAGGGATTCTGAATTAAGATGAAAGGCCTTAATGGCAAGATATATTATTGATAGAAGATGCTGATATAAATTTATATTTATATACTTGTATAAGTGATGTTTATGTAGGTGCATAGATGAAAGATATAAAATAAATATGTATATATAATTTAAATAATCTACAATAAATATGATCGATTAATAATATAATTATCAGGCCAGGTGCGGTGGCTCATGCCTGTAATCCCAGTACTTTGGGAGGCCAAGGCGGGTGAACCACCTGAGGTCAGGAACTCAAGACCAGCCTGGCCAACATGGTGAAACCCCGGCTCTACTAAAAATACAAAAATTAGCCTGGTGTGGGGGAGCATGCCTGCAGTCCCAGCTACTTGGGAGGCTGAGGCAGGACAATCACTTGAACCTGGGAGGCAGAGGTTGCACTGAGCTGAGATTGCGCCACTGTACTGCAGTCTGGGCAACAAGAGTGAAACTTTATCTCTAATAATAATAAATATAATGACAATAATATTAATAAAATTATCTAGGACTCCTAGCTAAGTCTTACCAGGAAGGGTGCTATTGCTTTATATTATTTAATTCTGTCATCATCACAACTCTCTGAGACTGGTACTAGTATGTCTATCTTACAGGTGAGACAAGGATGTATAAACAGCATAATTATGTTGTTTAATATTATGTAGCCAGTGAGATGCACAGATGGGATTATAAACCTGTTGGTCCATCTCTTATCTGTGGCATATAAATTTACATTAGTATTTCAGTATGGCAGAGGAAATTTGGGATATTAACCATAAAGCAAGCATTAACTACACACCTGTGTTCCTAATAGTAGCAGTAGTTCCTAATATTTATTTATTTTTAATAATCAGAATTGAACAATGAAAGGAAATAAACATGATTCACTATTAATATTGTTACTCTAACCAAGTACAAGCATGAGACTATGAGTTTCTATAGAAAATATTTCAGTAAACATCTCCAAAATTCATGCAATCATATTACATATCAAATAGATTAAGTTATTCTATTTGAAAATGGTTAGAGACAGCAAGAACAATAATGCTGTGGTTATTTTGCTCTTATCTATCTCAAGAAAGCTATAGCCTTCAAAGAAGAATGCATTGAATCTTTCTTATATTAACCTAATAAAACATCTCTCTAAAACATCATGTGCTTCTTTTTTTAACTCCCATTTTAAACTAATCTTCGCTTTTAAAAACTGTATGCCATGAAAATTAAGCAGTTTTTTTTTAATTTTTGTGATCCATGGGCTTTAAAACATGCTCTATAAAATAATGCATGCAATGAAATCATTGCTTTTGTTTCTAATCTCTCTACAGATTAAGAAAACAAGAATATCTATTTTAAATGGAAAATTCTCTGTTTTTAAACAAGATTTATAGCCTTTATTTTTTTCTCACTTCAATTTAAACTCTGCTTTCCATGTCTAATACTTTTTAAAAAATTGACACAAATGAGGTGACTGTGAACATTTATTTAAAAAAGACCTCTGTAGCAGCCAAGATATCTCATGCACTTATGTCATTACATTTAAAAACTACTTCTCTTATCTAATCACATTTAATGTGTCACAGAAATATCAGCAAACACTCTTGAAACATTCCCTTAATCATTTTCTTGCAGTGGTGTGCAAAATGCTGGAAATAATTGAAAACAAATTGTATCTGTGTGAGCAAAAGAAACAATCTGCATGCACTTAAATACAGCAATTGAAGGCTATTTATTTCCATCAGAAATAAATAAACGTTTGTGAATATCTTAGATAAAGAATTTAGTCAGTTCATATGGAATAAATGATATTTCATTGCCACCAAAAAAAGGGAAGAATTTATGTATAGAACTTCCACTTACATGTTTATCAAAGTTTTCTAGGTTGCGTTTAAGGCAACATATATAATCATTTTTTATTTTTTTAATAATCATAAATGCAATCTAAAGTGTTACTTTTTGATTTTTTAATTGGTAACTTTTAAAAAATGTTAAAACTGTGCTAATATATGCAGTGACATAATATAATTACATATTGCTATTAGAACTAGTATGTCTTTATTCCTTTTTATAAAGCAGTTTGACAATATGGATAAGGAGCAAAATTGTACCTGCCATATTTTTTTTTACTAAAGTAGAATGTATAACAAACTACACAGACTATGACTATCCATCTAGATGAACATTCATAAACAAAAGATACCTACATAACCATCACTGAAAGGTAAAAATAAAGAAATGAATAAAACCGTCCAGTTGCTATTTAACCCTTAGAAACTCATACCCTTTTTTCTTTTAGCAGCTTGAACACCACCAAATTATTTTACCAAGGTGATGAAATATTTAAATTCCTACCAATAACGTATAAGTCCCTCCCTCCATATTCTTGCTAAACACATATAATCAGATTTTCTTATTTGAAAACTTGGCCATCCCATTAGTTGTACCTAACTGAAATTTTAATTTGCATTATTTAATTGAGAACTAATAATGCTGAACATCTGTCAATATGTCTTTGAGCTATTATGAGTTCTTTATAAAGTCTAGAGAGATAAATCATACATGACTAAATTTATAAATTCATTCAATAAATTTATCATTTAAAATTATATAAAATATTAAAATTATATTATCCATGTATTTGTAATTATATAAAATCAATAACTATATTATAATTTTTAAAAATTTCATTGCTGCTTTGCATGGTACATTTTTATAATCAGTTGCACAACGCAAATGCAGATCTCTTTCTGTGGCTTATTATGATTCTTTAGTATTTTTTAATGATTTGCTTTATGAAGGGAATATTTTAATGCAGTATAATACTCCCACTTCATGTAGGTTTTTTGATTACTTTTTGCAAATACATGACATGTTACCACCACCACAACCAAAATACAAAATTATTCCATCATCCCTGGAAGGTTCTTTTCCACTTTCCACTGGAAAGGTTCTTGAAAGTTTCAAGAACTTATGTTCTTTTCAACCCATCTCTTTCCCTGAACCCACTAATCTGCTTTCCATCAAGATTCCATTTTAAAGCAATACCACAGCAAATGTACTATGAAGGAGAGACCAGTAACTTAAGAAGAAAGCCAACCAAATGAGGCAAGAGATTCAAGAAGGAAGAGGGCTGATAATTTACATAAGATGAGAACTGAGTCAGAACTGACCTTTGGCTGTATCTATGAGGAATTCATTGCTTAATTTGATAAATAGTTTATGTGGCATCATCAAGCAGAAAGCCTGAATGAAATAATTTTAAGTGAAAATGAGAAGAAGAAGAATGAGGCACAGTGAGTATAATGATGTAACTTTTTGTAGGATATTTTGACTAAGGGAAACAAAACAATTTTAAAAAATTAAAAATAAAAAGGAGGCAACAACTTATCCCAGAATTCATATCCTACCCCTCTTCTCACTTTTCACTGATCACACTAGTCTTCTGCTGTTTCTCAGTCATGCCAGTCATTCTCTTCAATATTGGCTTTTGCCTGTTTCTTCTCTGTGCTTGGGATGTTTTCTTCTATATATCTTTTTTTCCTAACTTTCTTCAACTTTGCTTATATATAACCATCTCAATTTGGCTTTCTCTGTCCATTGTTTTAAAAATTCATCTATTTCTCTCCCCCAATCCTAATTCTTCTAATCCCACTCAATCTGCTCCATTTTTTTAAATTTCCTGAGCATTTACTTTCTTCTAATATACTACAAAATTAATTCATGTATGATGTTTATTCTTTACTGACTGTCTTCACTAGAAGGTAGCATGAATCTTGGTTTTGTTCACTGATGTATTACAAGCACCTAGAAGAGCCTCTGATGCAGTAGATACTCAAAATACATTTGCTGAATGAATAAAAGGAATCAAGGTGAAAAATAATGGTTTTGAACAGACAGGAAAATATAGTATTTAATTTTATCATTACAGAATGATAAAAAATGTCATTTGTTTGGGGATTCATAGAACAGTGGATAAGTAAATCTGTGGGGAGGCTATATTATAATTTCTCTTCTTGAAGATGTGCAGAAAGAAGGGTATTGCAAAAGAGTAATGCAGAGGTGAGAGGTTCAATTCATGAAATAATGTTTTTTCTATTTGGAATATATTTTTTCGGTTGATAAGCAAACTTTAATTTGAGGAAAAACGAGCAAACAAGAACACAACGAAATAATGAATTTTAAGAGGAAGACAAAGTAAAGATTAATTAACAAGATTTGGGCAGTGATTCACGTAGAGGCATTTATTCTGCAATAGCACAAAATACATTAATGGGATTAAAAAGCATGGTTCATATAATAGAAAAATAATAAGTGTCAGCAAAAATGCTAGAGCAAAATACTATATGCCAAAAATAAAAAATCTCTGTTAGAACAAAGAACAAAGGAAGATTCAAAGAGTGAACAGCAACATGTCAACAAAGTAACAGATAACTGCACATTAACATCATGTTCAGAAACAGATATTTAAGCTGCATATGCAAATGCCATATTTTCACATGCCAATGGATATTTAGATTTGCAATTATCCATTTTCAGGTATAAGTATCTCTTTGAGTATGCAAATAAGTGATTGAATGCATAATGTGGGCATTCATTCTGAATATTGGACCTGTTAGAAGATTGCTAGTACTAGAAGAAACATCTTACTTTCTGAGAACTGCAAACATCAGAAATTCAGTTTGGTTTTCATGAGAGAAAATGTTCATGAGAGAAAAAAAATCTCAAAATTTTTAAAGTCAAGGATATTCCCGCTTGTGGTAAAATTTATTTTGAGGGGAAAAATTCATCTATTTTGGATAGACCATCATAAATTGTGACAATTATATACTAAAATGGGTCAAATAAGTCAAAGAAAAATATGAAATTGGTAGAAAGCAAGTAATAGTTTTCACAAATTTGTAAAAAATTATGTATATTATTTCTGCTCTATCTGATTTGTTTGACCTTTTTTGCTTAGTTTTATTACCTGGGAAATTAACAATAAAATACTTAAAAGGAGGTCAATATTTACTTATAAAAATTATGTTTAGGTAATTTTATAAGTATTGTTATCTAATAAATACTTGTAATACCTAATATGTACAAAAAGTTTTGATACACAGTGAGTTTCAAACTAAGCAGTTTCTGTCACCAAAGGGTTTCCCATCTGAATTATGTTGTATAGCATTATATAACTGACAACCACTAAAATAGAAGTATAATGAGGTTGTTCAAATAAGGAAGAGGTTTCATGTTATTAAGGAGATTAGTAATAATTACTATTTAAACTGAATGTTGAAGATGCAGATGTTCTTTAGATAATATTTATTTTAATAGATTTTAAAATAAATTTCATAAGTAGATGTTTGCACATCATGAAAGGAAACATTTTATGAGAAAACCTATTCATAGATGATTAACAAGGTGGTATCAAGTGAATAGAAACCAAATATGTAAGAAAATTAGCATATCATTAAATAAGTATACAAAATGTCCAAATTGAAAACACAAAGGGGCAAATTAGCTAATTTTAACATCATGCTTTCAATGTTTGGCCTGCAGCATTTTTCCAGTGATGCAAAAATTATCAGAAGTATGTCCAAATCTACTTAAAGTCCATTTTTAAACTCTCATGATTATACTTTCTTTGCTTTATATGATTTTTTAAGCTATAAAATTCCAAAATAAATATTTTGGTCAATTTCATTACAGCAAAGATCATTAATTCATACGGAGTAAATTAACAAATATTCATTTTGGCTTATTTATTTCCCTTTAGAAATTTTTATAGTAATATAGAATACATTTTATGGAATATTCTCTAAAATTAAAATACACTTTGAATATTTCAAAATAGATATTGTATAAATCAATTTAATGTAATTTGACTAACATTAAAAGGCTCCTGTTTGCTTAGTTCTGAGCCAAACAGCATAGGAAAAAAGATGTAAGATTAAGTCATAAATCTTGGTCTTTAAATAAAGTATAATATTAAGGAAGTATATTTATTTTGGATAAAAATATGAGATTAAGATAAATAGAGTTAAAAAATCACTGTAGAGGTACTGATGATTTATTTGTTTTACTTTTATGAAAATAATCTATTTACATTTAAAACAAAAGATATTTGTGCTAGTTTAATAATGTTAACCTAAAAGAAAAAAATGATTTATGTATTTAAGATCAATTTATGTCATATTATGAATGATTCACTAATCATTGAAAATGAGAAGGAAAACAAATCCATTAATACAAAAGTGATATTAATAGACTGTTTCTTAAAGTTTACGTAGGATTTTAAAAAACTAATTATTCAAATAAATACGGAGACGTATTTATTATATAATAATTATATACCCAAACTAAATTCTTATAAATAAATAGTCATATAAAAAGGTTGCATTATAAAATGATTAGGGAGAAAATATGATATATATAAAGAAATTCTTTCTGGCTACTGACCTAAAGCACTGTCATGATAATACAAAATTTCAAATCGAATTTTTCTATATCTTAAATACTTAAAAATGAATATATTATAAAAAAGATCAACATTACTAATCATCAGGGAAATGCAAATCAAAACCTCATTGAGATACCATCTCATCATAGATAGAACGGCTATTATCTAAAAGACAATAAATAAATGCTGGTAAGAATGAAGAGGAAGAGGAACTTATGTACTGTTGGTGTGAATGTAAATTAGTACTGCTATTATGCAAAACAGTGTGGAGATTTGTTAAAAAATTAAATTAGAATGAACATATGATCCTACAATTCTACTATTGGGTATTTATCCAAGGGAAAGGAAATAAGTTTATCAAAGAGATATCTGCACCCTCATGTTTATTGCAGCACTATTCACTATAGTCAATATATGGCATCAACCTAAATGTCCATCAACAGATTAATGAATAAAGAAATGTGTACAATGGAGTACTATTGTGCCATAAAAAAGAACCAAATCATGTCATTCACAGCGACATGGATAACACTGGAGAACATTATGTTAAGTCAACTAAGGCAGTCACTTAAAGACGAATATTGCATGTTCTCACTCATATGTACTAGCTAAAAATTAAGGTCAAAGAAGTATACAGCAGAATTACGGTTAGTAGAGCCTGAGAAAGATAAATGGGAGGGGAAGAATGGAAGTGATTTGTTACCAGATAATAAATTATATTTTATTTAATGTAAATTTTTATATTAAAGTGTAGAAATACCGTCTTTATATATAGTATTCTATATGTTTATAGTATATAGTATTATATATTCTATATAGTATCTCTTTTTATATATAGTATTTTTTATTTTATAGGAATAGTTTATAGAATATACAATACTATATATAGAAAAAATATGGGATAGTATATATAAAAATAGTATTTCTATATTTATAAACATAATACATCAATTTAAATATATTTAACATTTAAAAATATATACTTATAAATGTATTGTATTTACTTTTATAAATATTATTTATAGTATTTCCATATTTTATATATCTTATTTCTATATGTATATATTTATATAGAAATTTCTATATTATATATGCATACTATATAGAAAATATAGTAATACTATAGGTAAATATTTAAATAGATATATTTTATACTAATATTTAAAATTTTATAACTATAAATATAATTGTAGATATAAATAATATATATATTTACATACAGGGACAAAATATATATTTATATAGCTTTGTAAATATATTATTTCTATATTTTAATATATAAGTAATATTTATTCACGTATAAAATATATACATACTATACATGCCAAAAAATTCTGTGTAAAGTTTGAGCCTGAACATATTATGAATGAGTTAGAGGAAAAAACTACATAATATTAAAAGGACATTTGCCAGAATATACAGCCAAATTGACAAACAAACTCTGAAGAGCTGCTCTGGGTAAAATTGGAAGTATGGCAAATCTTCTAAATGAAAATGAGTTATCTTAAAAGTAGAAGCAAAAATTTCACATCTGGAAAAGCTTTCAATGTATTTAGTTTATTCTTTCAAACATTCTGCCTCTAACATGAAAACAAATATATATAAATTATTAGAATTTAAACATTTGTTTTACCCCTCCGATGAATAGCTTTTCAAATGTTATTTATAACATGATTTGTCTTTTCTTTCTCTCATAAAAGTTCATACAATAAAATAAGTTTTAATAATGTCATTGATCATATTTTACCTTTTACCATGACAAACTGAAAATACTTGTGTAAATAAAGTAATATTTTCATGTTGGCTTGATACCATTAAGTTAAAGCTGTTAGTTTCATTTTTATTAAATCACAATATTTTGTAAAAATATTCATATTCCAGCAAATTTGGAATTCACATTCTGTGTTGGAATTAAAATATATTTTTAAATTAAAATTCATTTGTAATAAATGACTGGAAAACAACTTAGCAAAGTAGTGGGTTATTGTATATAACAACATCGTTGCTTGCCTAATCTTAAGCAATAAGTGACACATATAATACTAGTAAGAATAAAACGACATATTAATGTAATAGTCTAGTCCTTGCACAAGGTTTAAAGTGTTACATTTGGTAAAAATCTTGCTAATACGTTAACACACCTATACTTTGTGGAAAGAATACATCATCAATTGACAATAAAAATTAAATTTATCTGAAAACTCACAGTATTAGGAATCAAACTTCATATTTTACATAATCTTATTCTGTGGTAAGGCAATAACAAGGATATGGACTGAAATCAAAATCAAATAATAATGTATGGTTAAATTACTTTGACCTGCATGAAACATTGAGATGAGGTGTTTATCTGATTGAAAATGATGAGAATTGTTTATAAAATAGATCTTAATAATATTTTAATATTAAAATAGTTGATAAATAGCTAAATTGATAATATTTATGTTGAAGCTTGTTCAAATTTCAATTCAATTTAAACAACAAGATACCACTATTCACAAATTAGATTGGCCAAAATCAAGAACACTGATAAAGTAGCCTCTTTGGAAGACAGGATGGCAGTTTCATACTAAACTAAATATACTCTTACCATACAATCCACAGCCATATTTGTCAGTAGTTACCCATATAAGTCGAAAACTTAAGTCCACACAAATACCTGCCCATGGATGTTTACAGAAGCTCTATTTATAATTGCCGAAACCTGAAAGCAAATAAGATGTCCTCAAGTAGGTGAATGGTTGAATAAAATGTGATGCATCCAAACACTGGCATATTCAGTGTTAAAAGACATGAACAACTTCCGATTCCCAGTTCCACATGTAGGAAGCTTGGACATTGCCTTTCTGTACCACCAATTAGATAAAAGCTGAAAAATCCACAAGTTTTCTTCAATTCATAAGAGAAATAAGTTCATGGGACAAACTGCTCTTCCCAAAACTGAAGAGACAGGCGAATATAGATAAGCACATGTGGGAGCAGAAACCTCTGTGGGAACCACTGCTGGGGTAGAAAAACCTGAACTATAATTTATGAACTGCTAGAGGCTCAGAGTAAACAAGTCTGAGAGCTAAAAACTCCAGGAGGACCTCATCACAGGTTGACCATCACGGTTTTCTAAGTTTTAGCTCCAGGAGATTAACTAAGTTCTCATAGTGAATTTTGGGAAAAAATGTTCTTGTGCTTCCAACACAGAAAGGGGAAAAGAGATTATTTTGAAATGTGCCAAAGCCCTCTGTTCTTATCAAGGTCTGTCTAGAAGAAACTAGTTTCCCAAAGCCTAACGTGCTGAAGTTTTATCAAAGCCTACAAGGCCTGGAGGAAGTGAAATACCAAATTCTAGACAGCTCTAGCCACTCTGTACCACCTTAGGGGGAAGAAAAACATTAGAAACATATAAAGATCACAATCCAGAGGCAAAGTCCCACTAAAAGCCTGATACTTAGTCATAGGATGCCTCTTCTCACCCCACACCTTACCACCACATTACTAAATACCAATGTACAATAGCTCAGTACTCAGTATATCATATTTGGCTATCAAGAAAAAAATTATGAGGTATATTGAAAGGCAAAACAAACGAACAAACAAAAAACACCATTTGCAGAGACAGAGGAACCATCAGAACAAGACAAGCAAGCAAGGATGTTTGAATTACCAGGCATAGAATTTAAAATAACTATGATTAAAATGAAAAAGGCTTTAATGGATAAAGTAGATAGCTCCTAATAACAGAGAATAATAACATATGGGTAATGTGAGCAGAGAGATGGAAATCCTAGAACAACAGCAGCAGCAACAACAAAGTGTTAGGAATCAAAAACACTGTAACAAAAACTACAAATCCCTTTTATGGGCTTATTCATAGACTGGACACAGGTAAGTAAAGAATCTTTGTGCTTAAGAGACATCAATAGAAACCTCCCAAGCTGTAAAGGAAAGAGAACAAATAATAAAAAACATAAACTAGAATATCTAAAAACTATAGGACAACTCCAAATATGTATGATGCATCTAATCGAAATACCAGAAACAAAATTAAAAAGAAGTTCCTCAAATTAATATCAGACACAAAACCACAGCTTTAGGAGGCTCACGGAACTCCAAACAGGATATATGCCCCCAAAACTACATCTAGGCATATATTTTTGAACTATAGAAAGTCAAATATGTAGAAAAACATCCCGAAAGGAGCCAGGGAGGATGCAGGGAAATGCCTTACTTAACAGAGCAAAGGTAATAATGACATCTGATTTCTCAGAAACATGCAAAAAGAGAGTAAACCGAAATATTTAAAGTCTTGAGAGAATAAAAACCCTATAATTCTGTACATTGTGAAATTATCCTTCAAAGTAAAGAAGAAATATTTTCTCAAACAAGAAAAAATTGAGGGGATTTGTTGCCAGTAGACCTGCCTTGCAAGAAATGTTAAAATAAGTTGTTTCAAAAGAAAGAAAATAACATAGGCCAACAATTCATGTCTACATAAATAACAAGAAAGTGTTAAAGAAAGAATAAGTAACAATAAAATAGCAACTTTTATTCTTACAGTCAATAGATCTAATATATAATAGTTTATTCAAAATAATAGCAGCAATGTATTTAATTACATATGTACATATAATACATATGTTTATATGTGTTTATATATATTTTTGTAAAATGAATGGTAGCAATTATGCAACAGGCAAGAAAGAGAAGTTAGGATTATTTTGTTTTTTTAAGGTACTCATACTACCCTTGAAGCAGTAAATGGTATAGTGTTATTGGGAAGTGAATTTGAATTATTTATAAATGTATATTGTAAACTCTAGGGCAATCACTAAACAACTAAAGAAAAAAGCACAAAGTCAAATTCATATAGTAAGAAAAAAGGGAGAGCAAATAATATATCATATAATATGCTCCATTAAAAGCACCAAAGGCAGAAAAAGAGTGAAAAATAAAAATTTAAACAAAAACAAGGGTAACAGATAAAAAATAGGAACAACTATGTAAGATATTCATTCAGCTATAACAGTCATCACTTTGAATATCAGTAGTTTCAGTGCACCAAAGACAGAGGCTATCAGTTGGAAAAACAATGAAAAAGATCCAACTATACGGCATTTATAAGAAACCCACTTTAAATACAAAGGATACATACAGATTAAAGGTAAATGTATGGAGATAGATAAATCATACTAACAGTATTTTTTTTAAGTAAGAATAGCTATATTAATTAGAGACAGAGAAGATTTCAAAGCTCAATTACCAATATAATTGTATTGGGAAGTGGAGCTTTTGGGAGATGATTATGTCATGCAGTCAGAGCCCTTAAAAATGGGATGAGTGCCTTATAAATGTGGTCCCAGAAAACTGACTTGCACCCTTCCACCTTCTGAGGACACAGTGAGAAGGCACTGTCTGTAAACCAAAACCAGGCCCTCATCAGATACTGAATCTTCTAGTACTTTGATTTAGGACTTCTAAGCCTCCAGTACTTTAATAAATAAATTCCTAATTCAATTTATGATACTTTGGACTAAAACGAGGTCAATTCTCTAACAAGACATAGCACTTCTTATCATGTATGCACCTAATACTACAACATTGCATAAAAATATGTTGAGCAAAAACTGATAGAACTGCAAGGACAAATAGAAGAATCTATTGTAATAATTGTATACTTCATCACCCTTTATCAAAAATGAACAAAGTCAGCAGACAGAAAATTAGTGAAGACATAGCTGAACTCAGTAGCACCATCCCACCATTGGCATCTACAGGCTACTTCATCCAACAACAGCAGCGTACGCATTATTTTCAAGCTCACATAAAACATTTACGAAGATAGACTACATTTTGGATCCTAAAACACATCTTAAAACATTTAAAAAATAATAGAAACCATATAATGTCTGTTCTCAGACCATGAGAGAATTAGGCTAGAAATTAATAACCTAAAGATAATTAGACAATACTAAAACATGTGGACACTAAACAACTTCTAAATAACATATAAGTCAAAGATGAAATCTCAAGAGAAATTTAAAATATTTTGAACTAAATAAAAATGAAAACATATTTTCCCCAAACTTGCGGAATGCAGCCAAATGAATGCTTAGAGGGAAATTTACAGCATTGAATGTATATATTAGACAGGAAGAAAAATCTAAACATCAGTAATCAAATTCTTCACCTTAGGAAACTAAAACCAACACCACCACAACAAAAAGTCAATCCAGGCTGGGCTTGGTGGTTCACGCTTGTGGTCCCAGAACTTTGAGAGGCCAAGGCGGGTGAATCACAAGGTCAGGAGTTCAAGACCAGCTTGGCCAACATGGTGAAATTTTGTCTCTACTATAAATACAAAAAATTAGCTACGATTGGTGGCGGGCACCTGTAATCCCAGCTACTTAGGAGACTGAGACAGAGAATTGCTTGAACCCAGGTGACAGAGGTTGCAGTGAGCCGAGATTGCACCACTGCACTCCAGCCAGGGCCACAGAGTATTTAAAAAAAAAAAAAAAAAAAAAAAAGGAAATCCAAAGTTAGCAGAAGAAACTTAAAAAATTAATAAAGAACATTAATGAAACCAAACTCTGGTGCTTGGAAAAGACTGATAAAATTAAAAAACTTCTAGCCAGGCTAAGAAAAACAGAGATAACACAAATTGATAATATCAGAAATGAAAGAAGGGATACAACTACAGATATCATCAAAATTTTAAAGCAATTAAAAATTTCATGAACTATTCTACACCAATCTGATAATCTAGATGAAATGAACCAATTTCATCTGGTTTGATATAATCTGTCAGAATTCACACAAGAAGAAATCAGCAAATCTACATAGGCCTATATTTACGAAAGAAATTGAGTCGGTAATTGATAACCTTCCTAAATAGAAAGTAACTGGCTTCACTGGCTTATTCTACCAAACTTTTAAGGAAAAAAAAATATGTTCATACAATTGCTTTCAGAAAATAAAAGCAAAGAAAATACTTCCTAACTTATTCTGTGTACTAGCATTACACAGATACCAAAAAAGCTAAGATACTACACAAAAAGAAAGCAAGACACCAGTACCTATCATGAACATTGATGCAAAAATCCTCAATGAAATATTAGCAAATTAAGTCCAACAATGTATTTTTTAAAATCATATGCCAATACCAGATCTGATTTATTCCAGATATACATGGCTGATTCAACATTTAAAAACAATCAATGTAATCCATCACATCAACAGGCCAAAGAAGAAATATCACAAAATCATATCAAATAGATACAGAAAATGCATTTGACAAAATCCAACATCCATTAATGATAAAAAAAATTCAGTACAGTAGGGATATATGAGAACTCTCTCAATTTGATTTAAAAAATTTAAAAAAAACCTTCAGTTGCGATCATACTTAGCTGTAAGAAACTAGAACTTGTTTTATTAGTTGTCTCACTTGATAGTGAGACTAGGCAAGGCAAGATGTCCCCTCTCCCCATTCCTAATCGACATTGTCCTGGAAGTCCTTGCTAGTGCAGTAGAGAAGAAAAAGAAAATAAAAGGCATACTGATTGGGAAGGCAGAAATAAAACTGTCTTTGTTCACAGGTGACATGATTGTCTTTGTAGAAAATCTGAATGAATCAACGAAAAAACTCCTGGAATTAATATGTGATTATAGCAAGGTTGAAGGTTATGAGGTTAGTATAAAATGTCAATTGTGTTCTTATATACCAGCAATGAGCAAGTATAATTTGAAATTAAAAACACAGTTATTGTACTGTAATATTTAGGTATAAATGTAACATAATATGTGCAAGATTTATAGAAGGAACACAACACGTCTCTGATGAAAGAAATCTAGAAATAATTAAGTGGAGAGAGATTCCAGTTTAATGAATATGAAGACCTACTATGGCCAAGATGTCAGTTCTTCCCCAAATTATCTTTAGGCTCAATGCAATCCCAATCAAAATCCATGACAATTATTTTGTGCATATCAGCAAACTGATTCTTAAGTTTATAGGAAGAGACAAAAAACCTTGAATAGCCAACACTCTATTGTTGAAGAACAAAGTTGAAGGATGAACACTACCTAACTTTAAGACTTACAATAAAGCTACAAAAATCAAGACAGTGTGGTATTGATAAAAGATGAAACTGATAAATCAATGTACTAGAATAATGATCCCAGGAATACATGCATACACATAGGGTCAACTGATCTTTGAGAAAGGAACAAAGGCAATACAATGCAGAAGAGACAGTATATTCAACCAATAGTGCTAGAACAACTGGAGATCCATATCTAAAATAAGCAATAAATCTAGATTCTGTTCTTAAATCCTTCATGAAAATCAGTCATAATGAATCACAGATCAAAATGTAAAATGCAAAGCTATAAAGCTCCTTAAAAACAACAGAAGAAAATCAAGTTGACACAGGTTTAGTGATAACTTTTTAGATATGACAGCAAAAAACAACCTATGAAAGAAATAATTGATAAGCTGGACTTCATTGACGCTAAAAGTCTTTATTTTGTGAAAGACAATGTTAAGAGAATGAAAAGATAAGCCACACACTGGGACAATATATTCACAAAAGGCATGACTGAGAAAGGACTGCTATCCAAAATATACAAAAAATACTCAAAACTTAATAAGAAATCAAACAACCCAATTAAAAATGGGCCAAAGAACTTAACAAACACCTCATCAAAGAAGATATACAGAAGACACATAATCATATAAAAAGATGCTCCACATTATATATCATCAGAGAAATGCATATTTGAATGGCCACAATCCAGAATGCTAAGACCTAATACTAGTGAGGAAGTGGAGCAACAGGAACTCTCATTCATTGCTATTGGGAATGTAGAATAGTAGAATCAGTTTGGGAGAAAACTTGGCAGTGTTTTATAAAACTAAACATACACTTACATTATGATCCAGCCATCATACTCCTTGGCATTTACCAAAGGAGTTGAAAATTTATGTCAACACAAACATCTGCATTTGGATGTTTATAGTTTTATTTATAGTTTCCAAAACTTGGAATCAAACAAGATGCACTTCAGTGGGCAGGTAAACTGTAGTATATCCCAAAAATAAAACATTATTCAGCACCAAAAGAAGCACTCTATTAAACCATGAAAAGACATGGAGGAAATTAAAATATGTATTGTAAAATGAAAGAAGCAAGCCTGAAAAGTCTGCATACTCTATAATTTCAACTATATAACCTTCTGGAAAAGGCAAAACGATAGAGTAAAGAGATCAGTGGTTGCTAGGAGTTAAGGGGAAGGGAGAGAGAAGTAGGCAGATTTCAGGAGATGTTTAGGGCAGTGTAACTATTCTATGTGATGCTATATTTGTGGATTCATGTCATAATACATCTGTCAAAAGCCTTAGAAAGTACAATACTCTGAGTGAACTTTAATGCAAACTATGAAATTTGAGAGACAATGTGTTAATGTAAGTGCACAGATTGTAACAAATGTGCCACTCTTGTGCAGGGTGTAGACAGAACAGAAGGTTGGTGAAGGGGTAAAGAGTATACAGAAACTCTGTACTTTTCATACAGTTTTGCTGTGAAACTAAAAGGGCTCTAAAAAAATAAATTATTGCTAAATGAATTAACACAGGAATAGAAAATCAAATACTGCAAATTCTCAATTATAAGTGGGGGCTAAAAATTGGACACAAATGGACCTGAACATGGAAACAATAGACACTGCAGACTATTAGAGGGGGTAAGGAGGGAATGGGACCTGGGTTGGAAAACTACGTGTTGGATACTGTGCTTACTACCTGTGTGTAATATACCCATGTAACAAACCTACACATGTACTCCCCTGTATGTAAAATAGAAGTTGAAATTTAAAAGAAAAAATAAAATGCTCCAATCTCTTTAATGGAAACAAACAAACAAAAAAATGAAAGGATAGTAAGATAAACAGGAGCTGAGGAAGCAGAGATGGGCTAGTCCATAACTTTGAGGAGCCTGGCTTAGCAGAAATGGAGATGAAGATAAAGCATCATTTAAACATTTTCAAAGAGGTAATACACACACACACACACACACACACACACACGTTTTAAACACACACATACATGTAGGTTTTAAATAAAAATAACATATACACCTGATAAGAAAAATACTGAAGAACTCATAAAGCATGGCCACAATCTCCTGCACTCCTTCTCATCCCTATTAGGACTCAGGCACTTCTCTCCCCTAAACACTGCTCATGCCATGTGCACCAAGGACCCTTCCTTCCACTAGACATTTTCCTCCATGATATTTGGTTTTGTTGGTCACCTTTTTTTTCTTGAAACTCAGACTAACTTGGGTCCCATGTAACCATTTTCCCTAGAGCAGCTCTTATGCCTCTTACTGCTCTTTTCTCCAATTGCTCTCAGGCTCCTTTGCTCCTCCATATTAAAAATATTGCAGCTTTCCAGGCTTTGTCCTATCTTCTGCCCACTCAATCTGATTTTCCTGTGTGGTCTTATTTGTTCCCTTGGCTGTAAGTAGCACCCAGATGCTACTTCAAAACAGAGATATGACTTCAAAACGTACAGCTCTAGTGCAAATCACTCTCCTGAGCTCTAGAACCATCTATTTCTATCTGTTCACTAAACACATGGAAACCCCCCATGAGCTCCAAATTCAACAAGCCCAAAACTAAATTCACAAGCCTGGCTCCTTAATAACAAAAGCAGACCATGGCACTGCCAGAACATTTTATAATAGAATAATTTCTCTCTTGTAATTGATGGAAAAATAAAATTAAACAAAATATTACCAACTATATTCAATGAAAAGTAAAAGGAATGTAATATGAACAGATTGTGTTTATTGTAGAAAAGTAATATTGGTTTAACTTTGACAAATCAATTTACCTATGTATCACGTTAATTCATAATAGAAAATAATATTTGATATCCCAATAGAGGCAAAACAATGGATAAAATTGGACAGCCATTCATCAAAATATATTCCAGTTTGCTAGGAATGAAATGGAATCATTCTTAATCTAGTAAAACATATATATTAAAAGACTTGCATGCCTAATAATAAATTCATATAAGTCTTCCTCCTGAAATGAAGACATATGAGAAAACTGATTATTCTCACTGTTATTCAATGTTTTACTGGAGGTCACAGCAAAATCAACCAAGAATAGTTAGAAAAGTCAAAAGTCTGATAAGCCATTTAAATTAGTAAGGAAATATGGCAATCTCACTGGATAAAATTTTTATATACAAAAATTAATTATTCATCTATGTACACATAAAAACCATTTCAAAAATGAGTATTAAAAACATCAAATACGTAAGAATAAATCCAATGAAATATGTGACTGACCTGTACTCTGAAAGCAAAATAAATATCAAAAGAAATTACAGAAGACCAAAACAATTAATTAGAATGTCACCTTAATGTATCAGAAAACTCAGTACTATAAAAATGTTACTTATGCGATATTGCCTACTTATATTTAATATTTATATTACATGTAATACAATTCAAAATTTTAGCACTTTTTTGGTGGGAACTATACAAATGGATTCAAAAATTTACTAAAATTGAAAAGTACCAAGAATAGCCAAAAGCTTTGAAGAAAAAACAATGATGGAAGATTGTACCACTGTGTAATCAGCACTCATTACACAGGTATAGAAAGAAATAATTCAGTGTAACATAGAAAAAAAAGAGAAATCGATTTGCAATGGAACAGAATATAGACAGCAGAGAAAGATCCATGCTTGTATGAACAAGTCATTTATGAGAAAACTTATTTCTTACTTACATCTACATAAAAAAAAACCCTCTTTATCTCTTATAGTATTTCTTGTCTTAAAATAAATTTTGTCTGATATTAACAAACCTCAACAGCTCTCATCCTCAATATTACTGTGTTTGACCTTCCCGCATCTTTGTATTTTAAAACTGTGACTTTATATTAGCAGTGTCTCCTCAATGTATTTTAAAATATTTTTGATATTTTTCCTCATTTATTTTTATTTCCAGACTTCCTTTGGTTTAACTGGTATTTTGTTAAAATCTATTTTATTTCATCTTTGGCTTTTTTTTGCTACATCTGTCTGTATTATTGAAATATAGTTCCTGAAGTTATCACAATCTATTTGGAAATAATTAGTATGTTGCAATGTAAAATATAGCATTAAATTAGGATAACTTTATTCTCCTTCCCTTTGTGCTATTGTTTTATATTTAATTCTATGTGTATTATAAAATACAAAACATAATAAAGAGCAAAATATTATCACATAGAGGAAGACTCTTCACAGTATTTATCTTTGGAAATCCTAGTCATCATGAAGGAATAAACCTCAAAATTATGGTTTCATCAAAGCATTGCATTGTTTTTTGTTCTTGTTTTGTTGTTGTTGTTTTATGCTACTTGCTATGCTTATAGCTGGAAATTATATTGAAGGAGCAACATCTAAAATTCAGGTTTTTTGGTGTACTTAATGGATAGATTTAGGAGTTTTATGTTAAGTTTGAAAACTTTTATGATTTATCTATACTGGCAGACTAGTTAATTTGGACAAATCCTTCCATTGAAATTATCTATTAAAACTGGGCAAAGAGTTCAAATACATCTGCTTGTGAGCATTATGGAGTTAAAAAGGAACAAAACCCTTTTGGGACAAGATGTAGAAAAAGGAGGAAACCAAAATGTAGGACTGGAAATAATAAATAAATAAAAAATAAAACTGTGCTCTGCTAAAACCTAAGTTTTGGACTGGGACCTAAGGAGCTCCACCCAAATATCTGTATAAATCAGACATGTCAAACCACACAGGAACTGAAGACTAGCAGCAAATCTCAGTTTGTGCATGGATTAAGTGATTTGGGATTGTCATTGCCACTAGTCAACTCTTGAAAGGAAAGGTATAGACAGAATACATATATTTTTTAGAAAAACAGAAACTGAGAGCATGTATCACTAACAGTCATACTATGAATGAAATACTAAAGCTGTTTATTTTGAAGGAAAATGAGTTAACTTGTCCTGACTATGTACTCTTAAGGATTCTATATTCAAATAGGCTTAAGAAATACTTATAATTGGTTGTTTAAAGTTTATCTTTCCCAATATAGTGTGAACACTACAAAGAACATAATTTGCTATTTGATTATCATAATATACTCAAATTTTGCCTTATGCTTGACATAATACATTTCTCAATGATTTTCTCAGGATAACTGAATACTAATTAATTTTTGCTGTGTAAGTATTTATGGTTAAAGTATCTCATGGCACTTTAACCCTATAAAAGTGAGTTCACCAATTTCTCATTTGATATTTAACTTTTTGACACACAAAATCTGTACATAATTAATACATATAATTTAGTGATTTTGGTAACAAATATGCAATTAGGCAACCATCACTACAATCTTTGCCATAAACCTATCCATCATCTCTAAAAAGCTCCAGCCTTCAGCTCCCAGCTTGAGCGACATAGAAAATGGGTGGTTTCTGCATTTCCAATTGAGGTACCGCGTTCATCCCACTAGGGCATGTCAAACAGTGGGTGCAGGACAGTGGGTGCAGCCTACCGTGTGAGAACCGAAGTAGGGCAAGGCATTGCCTCACCCAGGAAGCTCAAGAGGGAAAGGAATTCCCTTTCCTAGCCAAGTAAAACTGTGACACACAATACCTGGAAAATCGGGTCACTCCCACACTAATGCTGCACTTTACCAAGGGTCTTAGCAAACGGTACACCAAGAGATTATATCCCACACCTGGATCAGAGGGTGGCACACCCATGGAGCCTCCCTCATTGCTAGCACAGCAGTCTGAGATCTAACTGGAAGGCAGCAGCTAGGCTGGGAGAGGGGTGCCCACCATTGCTGAAGCTTGAATAGGTAAACAAAGCAGCCAAGGAGCTCGAACTGGGTGGAGCCCACTGCAGCTCAAGGAGGCCTGCTTGCCTCTGTAGACTCCACCTCTGGGGACAGGGCATAGCCAAACAAAAGGCAGCAGAAACCTCTGCAGATTTAAATGTCCCTGTTTGACACCTTTGAAGAGAGTAGTGGTTCTCCCAGCACGGAGTTTGAGATCTGAGAACAGTCTGACTGCTGCTCAAGTGGGTCCCTGACCCCAAGTAGCCTAACTGGGAGACACCCCTCACTAGGGGCACACTGACACCTCACACCTCACACAGCCAGGTATCCCTCTGAGATGAAGCTTCCAGAGGAACAATCAGGCAGCAACATTTGCGGTTCAGCAATATTCACTCTTCTGCAGCCTCTGCTGCTGATACCCAGGCAAACAGGGTCTGGAGTTGACCTCGAGCAAACTCCAACAGATGTGCAGCTGAGGGTCCTGACTGTTAGATGGAAAACTGACAAATAGAAAGGACCTCCACACCAAAACCCCATCTGTATGTCACCATCATCAAAGACCAAATGTAGATAAAACCACAAAGATGGGGAAAAAGCGCAGAAAAGCTGAAAATTCTAAAAATCAGAGAGCCTCTCCCACTCCAAAGGAATGCAGCTCCTCGCCAGCAATGGAACAAAGCTGGAAGGAGAATTACTTTGTTGAGTTGAGAGAAGAAGGTCTTCAGACAATCAAATTTATCCAAGCTAAAGGAAGAAGTTCGAATCCAGTGCAAAGAAACTAAAAACCTTGAAAAAAGATTTGATGAATTGCTAACTAGAATAACCAATGTAGAGAAATCCTTAAATGACCTGATACAGCTGAAAACCATGACACGAGAACTACGTGACAAATGCACAAGCTTCAGCAACCAACTCGATCAACTGGAAGAAAGGGTATCAGTGATTGAAGATCAAATGAATGAAATGAAGCAAGAAGAGAAGTTTAGAGATAAAAGAGTAAAAAGAAATGAACAAAGCCTCCAATAAATATGGGACTATGTGAAAAGACCAAATCTACGTCTGATGGGTGTACCTGAAAGTGACAGGGAGAATGGAACCAAGTTGGAAACACTGCAGGATATTATCCAGGAGAACTTCCCCAACCTAGCAAGGCAGGCCAACATTCAAACTGAGGAAATACAGAGAACACCATGAAGATACTCCTCGGGAAGAACAATCCAAGACACATAATTGTCAGATTCACCAAAGTTGAAATGAAGGAAAAAAATGTTAAGGGCAGCCAGAGAGAAAGGTCGGGTTACACACAAAGGGAAGCCCATCAGACTAACAGCAGATCTCTCAGCAGAAAGTCGGTAAGCCAGAAGAGAGTGGGGGCCAATATTCAACATTCTTAAAGAAAAGAATTTTAAACCCAGAATTTCATATCCAGCCAAACTAAGTTTCATAAGTGAAGGAGAAATAAAATCCTTTACAGACAAGCAAATGCTTAGAGATTTTGTCACCATCAGGCTTACCCTACAAGAGATCCTGAAGGAAGCACTAAACATGGAAAGGAACAACTGGTACCAGTCACTACAAAAACATGCCAAAATGTAAAGACCATCGATGCTAGGAAGAAACTGCATCAACTAACAAGCAAAATAACAGGCTAACATCATGACGACAGGATCAAGTTCACACATAAAAATGTTAACCTTAAATGTAAATGGGTTAAATGCTCCAATTAAAAGACACAGACTGGAAAATTGGATAGAGTCAAGATCCATCAGTTTGCTGTATTCAGGAGACCCATCTCACATGCAGAGACACACATAAGCTCAAAATAAAGGGATGGAGGAAGATCTACCAAGCAAATGGAAAAAAAAAAAAGGCAGGGGTTGCAATCCTAGTCTCTGATAAAACAGACTTTAAACCAACAAAGATCAAAAGAGACAAAGAAAGCCATTACATAATGGTAAAGGGATCAATTCAACCTGAAGTGCTAACTATCCTAAATATATATATGCAGCCAATACAGGAGCATGCAGATTCATAAAGCAAGTCCATAGAGACTTACAAAGAGACTTAGACTCCCACACAATAATAATGGGAGACTTTAACACCCCATTGTCAACATTACACAGATCAAAGAGACAGAAAGTTAACAAGGATATCCAGGAATTGAACTCAACTCTGCACCAAGTGGACCTAATAGACATCTGCAGAACTCTCCACCCCAAATCAACAGAATATATTCTTCTCAGCACCACATCACACTTATTCCAAAAGTGACCACATAGTTAGAAGTAAAGCACTATAAACAGAAAGTATAACAAACTGTCTCTCAGACCACAGTGCCATCAAACTAGAACTCAGGACTAAGAAACTCACTCAAAACCACTCAACTACACAGAAGCTGAACAACCTGCTCCTGAATGACTACTGGGTACATAACGAAATGAAGGCAGAAATAAATATGTTCTTTGAAACCAATGAGAACAAAGATACAACATACCAGAATCTCTGGGACACATTTAATGCAGTGTGTAGAGGGAAATTTATAGCACTAAATGCCCACAAGAGAAAGCAGGAAAGATCCAAAATTGACACCCTAACATAATAATTAAAAGAATTAGAGAAGCAAGAGCAAACACATTCAAAAGCTAGCAGAAGGCAAGAAATAACTAAGATCAGAGCAGAACTGAAGGAGATAGAGACATGAAAAACCCTTCAAAAAATCAATGAATACAGTAGCCGGTTTTTTGAAAAGACAAACAAAATTGATAGACTGCTAGCAAGACTAATAAAGAAGAAAAGATGGAAGAATCAAATAGAATCAATAAAAAATGATAAAGGGGATATCATCACTGACCCCACAGAAATAAAAACTACTACCAGATAATACTATAAGCACCTCTACGCAAATAAACTAGAAAACCTAGAAAAAAATTGGATAAATTCCTGGATACATACACTGTCCCAAGACTAAACCAGGAAGAAGTTGAATCCCTGAATAGACCAATAGCAGGCTCTGAAATTGAGGCAATAATTAGTAGCCTACCAACAAAAAAAAGTCCAGGACCAGATGGATTCACAGCCGAATTCTAGCAGAGGTACAAGGAGGAACTGGTACCATTCCTTCTGAAACTATTCCAATCAATAGAAAAAGAGGGACTCCTCCCTATCTCATTTTATGAGGCCAACATCATCCTGATACCAAAGTCTGGCAGAGACACAACAAAAAAAGAGAATTTTAAAATGATATCCCTGATGGACATTGATGCAAAAATCCTCAATAAAATACTGGCAAACCAAATCCAGCAGCACATCAAAAAGCTTATCCATGAAGACCAAGTGGAATTCATCCCTGGGATGCAAAGCTGGTTCAATATACACAAATCAATAAATATAATCCAGCATATAAACAAAACCAAAGACAAAAACCACATGATTATCTCAATAGATGCAGAAAAGGCCTTTGGCAAAATCGACAGCCCACATGCTAAAATCTCTCAATAAATTTGATATTGATGGAATGTATCTCAAAATAATAAGAGTTATTTATGACAAACCCACAGCCAATATCATACTGAATAGGCAAAAAAGCTGGAAGTGTTCCTCTTGAAAACTGGTACAAGACAAGTATGCCCTCTCTCACCACTCCTATTCAACATAGTGTTGGAAGTTCTGTCCAGGATAATCAGGCAAGAGAAAGAAATAAAGGCTATTCAATTAGGAGAAGAGGAAATCAAATTGTCCCTGTTTGCAGCTGACATGATTGTATATTTAGAAAACCTCATTGTCTCAGCCCAAAATCTCCTTAAGCTGATAAGCAACTTCAGCAAAGTCTCAGGATACAAAATTAATGTGCAAATATCACAAGCATTCTTATACATCAGTAACAGACAAACAGAGACCCAACTCATGAGTGAACTCCCATTCACAATTGCTTCAAAGAGAGTAAAATACCTAGGAACCCAACTTACAAGGGATGTGAAGGACCTCTTCAAGGAGAACTACAAACCACTGCTCAATTAAATAAAAGAGGACACAAACAAATGGAAGAACATACCATGCTCATGGATAGGAAGAATCAATATTGTGAAAATGACCATACTCTCCAGGGTAATTTATAGACTCAATGCCATCCCATTAAGCTACCAATGATTTTCTTCACAGAATTGGAAAAAAACTACTTTAAAGTTCACATGGAATGAAAAAAGAGCCCGCATTGACAAGACAATTCCAAGCCAAAAGAACAAAGGTGAAGGCATCATGCTACCTGACTTCAAACTATACTACAAGGCTACAGTAACCAAAACAGCATGGTACTGGTACCAAATCAGAGATATAGACCAATGGAACAGAACAAAGCCCTCAGAAATAATACCACACACCTACAACCATCTGATCTTTGACAAACCTGACAAAAGCAAGAAATGGAGAAAGGATTTCCTATTTAATAAATGGTAGTGGGAAAACTGGCTAGCCGTATGTAGAAAGCTGAAACTGGATGCCTTCCTTACAGCTTATACAAAAATTAATTCAAGATGGATTAAAGACTTAAATGTTAGACCTAAAACCATAAAAATCCTAGATGAAAACCTAGGTAATACCATTCAAGACATAGGCATGGGCAAGGACTTCATGTCTCAAACACCAAAAACAATGGCAACAAAAGCCAAAATTGACAAATGGGATCTAATTAAACTAAAGAATTTCTGCACAGTAAAAGAAACTACCATCAGAGTGAGCAGACAACCCACAGAATGGGAGAAAATTTTTGCAATCTACTCATCTGACAAAGGGCTAATATCCAGAACCTACAAAGAACTCAAACAAATTTACAAGAAAAACAAACAGCCCCATCAAAAAGTGGGCAAAGGATATGAACAGACACTTCTCAAAAGAAGACATTCAATGCAGCCAACAGACACATGAAAAAATGCTCATCATCGCTAGCCATCAGAGAAATGCAAATCAAAACCACAATGAGATACCATCTCACACCAGTTAGAATGGCAATCATTAAAAAGTCAGGAAACAACAGGTGCTGGAGAGGATATGGAGAAACAGGTACATTTTTACACTGTTGGTGGGACTGTAAGCTAGTTCATCCATTGTAGAGGACAAGGTGGCGATTCCTCAGGGAGGGATCTAGAACTAGAGATACCATTTGACCCAGCCATCCCATTACTGGGTATATACCCAAAGGATTATAAGTCATGCTGCTCTAAAGACACATATACACGTATGTTTATTGTGGCACTATTCACAATAGCAAAGACACGGAACCAATCCAAATGTCCATCAATGACAGACCAGATTAAGAAAATGAGGCACATATACGCCATGGAATAATATGCAGCTATGAAAAAGGATGAGTTCACGTCTTTTGTAGGGACATGGATGCAGCTGGAAACCATCATTCTCAGCAAACTATCGCATGAACAGGAAACCAAACACCACATGTTCTCACTCATAGATGGGAATTGAACAATGAGAACACTTTTACACTGGGTGGGGAACATCACACACCAGAGCCTATTGTGGGGTAGGGGGAGGGATAGAATTAGGGAATATACCTAATGTAAATGACAACTTAATTGGTGCAGCACACTAACATGGCACATATATACATACGTAACAAACCTGCACGTTGTGCACATGTACCCTAGAACATAAAGTACAATAAAAATAGTTTCCTTTACCCTGTTAGTTATTATTATTTTACAATAACACTTAACATAAGATCTACCCTTTTAGCAAATTTTTAAGCATACAATGCAGTATTGTTATTATACACTAGTTCTCTAAGACTTATTCATCCCACTTTGATTTACAACCTCATGACTATTTCAATGCCTAGTTCAACATATCTTATGATTATTCACACTGTCACATTGTCTATGTATTTATTTATTCAGAGACAGGGTCTTTCTCTATCACCCAGGCTGAAGTGCAGTGGCACGATCTTTGCTCACTTTAGCCTTGAACTCCCTGGGCTCAAGCCATCCTCCCACCTCAGCCTCCTGAGTACCTGAGTACTGAGAACTACAGGTACATGCCACCATGCCTAGCTAATTTTTTGTAGAGACGGGTTTTCCCCTTATTGCCCACTGTCTTGAACTCCTGAGCTCAGACGTTCCACCTGCCTCAGCCCCTCAAAGGGTTGGGATTATGGGTGTGAGCCACCGCGCCAGACCACGCTAGCCTTCGGCTCACTTCTGCTCTTTTATCTTTCTCCTTTAACTAAATAGAAACAATAAAAAGTAGCAAGAACACGTAAAGCTAAAACACGTAAGCATTCTTGGGAAGTGGGAGAAGCAGACAAAGAGGGGATTTAATGTTTTAATTTTCATATCATCCATTATATTGTATATATGAGCAATTTATTTTGTGTTTTCTGTAATCAAGGTCAATCTTTAAAATACTGGAGTAAAGAGCAGCTTTTGTGATGTAATTTGATTACATGACCAAACGACAGTAAAAACATCCCTTTATCTATAGTTCGTGTGCCTGATACTCTCTCTTTAGAGAGCCTTGTATATTTCTTGGATATTATACATTTTTTGAACAAAAATTTTCAATACAAAATCTAATCTGCTAATACCTTATTTCTTACCATGCCACTAACAAAGTTTAGGGAAAATATGAACCACCAAAATCTAAACAATTCTACCAAGTGATTATAATTTGTCCTTGATGATTGTATTAGTCCATTTTTATGCTGCTGATAAAGACAAACCCAAGACTGGGCAATTTACAAAAGAGAGGTTTAAAGGACTTATAATTCCACATGGCTGGGGAGGCTTCATAATCATGGTAGAAGGCAAGGAGGACCAAGTCACATCTTATGCGGATGGCAGCAGGCAAAAAGAGATTTGATGCAGGGAAACTATTTATACAACCATCAGATCTCATGAGACTTATTCACTGTCACAAGAACAGCATGGGAAAGACCTGCCCCCATGATTCGATTACCCCCCACCAGGTCCCTCCCACAAACGTAGGAATTCAAGGTGAGATTTGGGTGGGGACACAGCCAAATCACGTCAATGACTAAGGCAGTATCACACAAATAGTATAATTTTGTAACCTTAAATGACAAAATGATCCTTTCCATTTATTTTTTAAGAATATTTTTGTTAGGATTGGGAAAGTACATTCATATCCTTTTTGCTTTATTGATTTACCATGCTATATAAAATTCTGCATAAATGCAATGTTAAGGATTGTATAATATAGCAGGATATAAAAGTATCATACATATTTAAGTATCTGCTTCTCTGCATTTTGGCTATTTTCATTTTTATTCAAATTACTATGCTATGATAAACATTTATGCATATAAATCTGTGTATGAAATCTGTTTCTGTTTTTAAGAAAAATGTCTTTTAAGTGGAATAATTTAGTATAAGCATATAACTATTCTAAATAACTCTCCAGAATAGCCAACTTTTTAAAATCTTTAGCACTCTAGATTATTGACTATCTTATGTTTTATTTTGTTAGTTTTGTGATTGGGAAAGTCGTATGCTTGTAAACAGACATAGAGTATATATGAGTACTTACCATATGTCAGTTAATATATTAGGTATTTTACATTTATCATCTTAATCTTTAATAACACTCATAAATTCAAATATAAATTTATCTGACTGTAAATCTGTGCTCTTTCCACAAGATTAAACTGCCTCAATATCTGTATACATACAAATACTGTTGTTTTAGTATAATATTATAAATGTAGGCATCATAAATATGCATATGCAATTGCATTTGTAAGTACTTCAAAACAGAAACATGCGTATGTGTATATATGTATATGTATATACATAAAATTTTGTGCTTAAATTTATTTTTCTTATTGTTTTATGTTTACCTATATTTGTTTTTTATGTGAACTTAGGCAGTTATATTATGCTTTTAAGTATTCAATATAATATAAACACATCAATATTTTAGTAACTATTTAATGAGCATTCACTGCCAACCTTTGTAGTTTCAATCTAATTTGAAAATACAGCAAGTGTAGTCATGTTTCCTCAGATGTTTTGCAATAGGAATAATACATTACTAAACTTTTGATAATTCTGAAACTGATCATATACTCTGGTGAAACCACATGGCTTAGTGAGGATCCTCAGGTATTTTCAGACAGACAATTTCTAGTCTAATGTTTAACTTGACAAACAAATAAGTAATCTATAAGTAAATACTTTAATCTGAATAAAAGAAACTGTCAAAATGCAAACTTTTGCACATATTTAGACATAAAATTTAGCATTCCATTTTGCTGAATTTTTAAATTTCATATGCACTAAAACTGAACTTTTTTAAAAGTCTGCAAAAAATCTGAAACATGTTTTCTGTATTTATTCTTAAAGAAATGAAAAATGTATGTTTATTCCATGTAATTACAGACTTTGGTTTATATCTCATAATTGAAAGCATATTTATGAGTTATATCTACCTCATTTGCCAAGCATGATATTTATGAGTATATTTACCTCATTGCCATGTATAACATGAAACATTTCATCAGTTGATGTTTTGCCAAAAACTATCCTAAAAGTTTTTGAGTTTTTCTTGTACGTTCCAGTTCCACCAAGACTGTATTCTGTTAAGAGTTTTCTTAGTTCTTGTAGCAGCCATTTCATATAACTAATTCTTGCTTCATATCACCTTCTTCAGGCAAGGCATTTAATTTCAAAATTAGCAATTCATCTCTTACAGTCATTTTCATGGTTCACACTGTTCACAACACCCAAAGGCCTGCTTACTATTTCAAACTACAATTTCAAGAGTAAGGATAATTAATAACACTTAAATTTGAACAGAACCCTAATGAAATTATTTCTTATATAGAAAAAATAGGTAATATGCAGGACATCAAAAATATGCATATGTAATTGTATTTGTAAGTACACAAAAATGGACCCCTTGGTCCATAGCACTTTGGACTCTATCCAGAAAGCATTAACTATAGAAACAGTGAAAAATCTCATTGCAGGATAATTTTATTTTTAAAATGGTTTGGTTTTATGGAATTGAGAATATTATATTTCTGGAGTTAGATGTATTTTTTAATCAAACTATTCTAGATTACAATGCCAATAAATAAATCTAAGGAGGCAAACTTAAAAACTAGCACATCAACAATGACAACAACAACAACAAAAACAGATATTGCACTTATGGTCCAGGTAAAATGATATAGAGTCTTGCTTTCTGCCTTACCTCATTAATTAAAACTATAAACCCAGGAAATAATGCAACCAAAGGAGAATTCTGAAAGGTGGATGTAGGAAAATAAATTGGTTTGGTTCTCTCCAGAACTGGATGAATAGCAAAGTGTCAGAAGCCTTTCATTTCCCACTCAACAGAAGACAATCCAGGCCTGATGTCTCCTGAACCCTAACCTAGCAACAGACAGTGATTGAGTTAGACACATCCCTTGCTAAATGAAATGGGTATTCCACTGACAATGCGAGGCAAAGATAATTGAACAGGAATCATAGACAGTAAGACGATAGGAGAAACCCATTGCTTACCTGCGGGCCTGAGGCACTACATCTCTAGCAAGAGGCAGCCTGAAACTAATGGTACTGGACAGGGAGGTTCTGCCACTAGAAGCCAAAAATATCTTTATCCCCAGGAGCCCAAGACTCCCCTTCTTCACCTAATGTCACCAAATAGCCAGGTAGCACTTTTAAGAGGGACACTCCCAGAAGTTCTAAAGGACTGAGAACCTCTTCGCTCATTTTGAACCACCGGGTTGCTCCTCCTGGAGAAAATCCTTGTGACCTCTCAGGAATCAGGATCAAGGAGCATTGGTCATTCCAGCGGCACCAATAAACCTAGCAGATAAAACTAACAATGCAAAGCCACAGAGAACTAAATTTTATTTGAAGTCACAGCCCACAAAAGTAGAACAGGAATCTGTGTGCTAAACCAAACAGGGTGACAGCTAGCAAAACAAAAGATGTAAAGTCTTATACTGTAATAGAGATGAGCTAAATAACACAATCAAATAAGATATAATCAATATATATAAACTACCTCACTAAACAATAGCAAACATCCTTTTTCTTTTCAAGCATGTCTGACATTCTCCAAGATAGACTATCCTAGGCTGTGAAACCAGTGAACAAGTTGAAAATAATTGAAATTATACAGAATTTATTATCTGATCACAATGGAATCAGACTGGAAACCAATAACAGAAAGATTTTTTAAAAATCGCAAAATGTTTGAAAATTAAACATTACACTTTTAAATAATCTAGCTGCCAAAGAGAAAGTCTCAAAGGGAATATAAAAATAACACAGAGAACTGAATTAAAATGAAAATACCAATCTATCCATCTGACAAAGGTCTAAATCCAGAATCTACCAGGAACTCAAACAAATTTACAAGAAAAAAAAAAAAAAAAAACCCATCAAAAGGTAGGTAAAGGATATGAGCAGACACTTCTCAAAAGAAGACATGTATACAGCCAACAAACATGAAAAAAGGCTCACCATCACTGGTCATTAGAGAAATGCAAATCAAAACCACAATGAGATACCATCTCATGCCAGTTAGAATGGTGACCATTAAAAAGTCTGCAAACAACAGATGCTGGTTAGGATGCAGAGAAATAGGAATGCTTTTACAGTGTTGGTGGGAGTGTAAATTACTTCAACCATTGTGGAAGAAAGTGTGGAGATTCCTCAAGGATCTAGAACCAGAAATATTATTTGACCCAGAAATCCCATTACTGGGTATATACTCAAAGAATTATAAATCATTCTATTATAAAGACACATGCTCACATATGTTTATTATAGCTCTATTTATAGCAGCAAAGACTTGGAACCAACCCAAATGCCCATCAATGATAGAGTAGATAAAGAAAATGTGTCACATATATACATGGAATACAATGCAGTCATAAAAACGAATGAGTTTATGTCCTTTGCAGGGACATGTATGGAGCTGGAAACCGTCATTCTCAGCAAACTAACACAAGAACAGAAAATCAAACACCACATGTTCTTACTCATTTGTGGGAGTTGAACAATGAGAACACATAGACACAAGGAGGGGAACATTACATACTGAGATCTGTCATAGGGGTTGGCAGAAAAGGGAGGGAGAGCATTAGAACAAATACCAATGCATATAGGGCTTAAAACCTAGATGATGGATCAGTAGGTGGAGCAAACCACCACGGCACATGTATAACTGTGTAACAAACCTGCATGTCCAGCACATATATCCCAGAACTTAAAGTAACATTTTTAAAAAAGAAGAAAATACATAATATCATAATTGGTGGCACACAGCTAAATCAGTACTAACAATGATATTACAGTGCTAAATATATATGTAACAAAAGAAAAAAAAAACTCAATAATCCAACTTTCTAACTCAAGAAATAAGAAGAGTATAATAGTCCCAAAGAAGGCAGATAAAAAGAAAAACAAAAGGCAAAAAATACATAAATTAAAAATATGTAAAAAAGAAAAATCAAAGAAAGAAAAAGCTGACTCTTCAATAAAATAAAATATAATTGACAAACTTATAACAATACTGATGAGAATGATTTAAAAACAAAAATCTTTAGGGCAAAACATAAAGGAAGAGAAGACACAAATCATCAAAATTTTAAATGGAAGAGGTTATTTACAAATCCTACAGTTATAAAATGAAAGATCAATTACTTAAAATCTATAAACAACCAAAACACAACCAAAATAAAACAATGTGAATAGTCCTATAACTTTTAAAGAAATCAAATTCAAAATCCAAATGCTCCTGAAAAATAAATATCCAGGTCCAGATTGTTTCAGTCGATAATTCTACCAAATATTTGAAGAATTAAGATAAATTTTGTACAGTCTACCTAAGAAAATAGAATAGAAAGAAACTCCTCTTAACTATTGTTATGCAACCAAAAACAATGTCAGTACCAAAATCAAACAACAGTAATAGCTACAAGTCAATGTATTTTATTAATCTAGACATAAAACATTCTCAACAAAATATTAGCAAATTAAATACATCAAGATATAAAATGACTACACATCAATACATAAAATGACTTAAGATTTATTGCAGATTTGCAAGACTGACTCAACATTTGAAAAAAATACTCAAAAAAGGCTAAAGAAGAAAAATTATAAGATTATATTGATTGAGGCAGAAAAGACATTTGACAAAATCCAACACACATTATGATAAAAACTCTCAGTAAATTAGAAATAGAGGGGAAGTACCTCCCCTTGGTAAAGAGTATCTACCAAAAAATAAATAAATAAATAAGTAAATAAAACTATAGCTAACATCATAACATCATACTAAATAGTAAGAGACTAAATGCTTTCCCCTTAAGTTTGGGAAAAAGGCAAAGATGTCCTGTCCCATCAGTCTCATTTAATATATATTGAAATTTCTGGGAACTGCAATCAGACAAGAAAAAAGCATAACTCAAAATTGATTATGAACCTAATGTCAAATGTTAAGGTCTAAAACTCTCAGAGAAACAAACAAACAAACAAACATACAAAAAAATAGGAGAACACCTTTGGGATCTACAGCTAGGCAAAAAGTCATTAGACTTGACACCAACACTCAATCCATACAAGAAAAATTTGAACCTCATCAAAATTAAAAAATTTTGCTTTGTAAAATATCCCAAGAAAATAAAAAGAAAAACCATATGCAGGGATAAAATGTATCTAATAATGTACTAATTCCTAGAAAATATAAAGAATTGTGAAAACTCCATATTATAGAGCAAATCAAATAGAATATGGGAAAAATTTATAAAGAGACATTACACCAAATGGAATATACAGATGATAAAGGAGAATCTGGAAAACACATTCAATGTTATTAGTCATTAGTGAAATGCACCTTAGAACCACAATGTGATGTAATTCCACAAACTTACCTGAATCGCTAAAATAAAATTGGTAACAACACTAAATGAAGCAAGGATGTGAAGACACTTGATTACTCATACATTTCTGATGGGTATGTAAAAAGGGCATAAGCATTCTGTAAAATATTGAAGTCATGTCTTAGACAACTAAACATCTAACTTACATAAGGCTCACCTATTGCACTCTTATAAACTAATGTTCTTTATAGCTTTCTTCATAGTGGCGTATAAACTACCCAAATGTCTTTTAACAGATAAATCGATAAACTGTGGTACATCCCCACTACAGAATACTACCCAGCAATAAAAATGAATGAATTAGTGTTCTGCACAACAATTTTAATTAATCTCAAGAAAATTATGCTGAATTTTTAAACTGATTCCTAAAAGTTACATACCATTACATACTGTATGATTTCATTTAGATAATATTTAGAAAAGATTAGTGTTTGAGTAGGCATACAGAAAGGAGGTGGAAGTTATAAAAAATAAACAAGAAGAATTTTTATGGGGATTGTCATGGTCTGAGTGTTTCTGTCCCCACAAATTCATATGTTAGTCCTGATCACCAAGGTTACAGTATTAGAAAGTGAGGCCTTTGGGAGGTGATTAGGCTATGAAGGCTCCACATTCATGAATGAAATTGGTCTCCTTATAAAAGAGGCCCAAGAGAGCTGTCCTTCCCTTCCACTAAGTGAGGGTGGAGCAAGCAATCAGCAGTTTGTAACCCAGCAGATGGCCCTCACAAGAACTCAACCATACAGACACCCTGATCTTGGACTGCTCAGCCTCCAGAACTGTAAGTAATAAACGTACGCTGTGTATAAGGTACCCAATTATGGTATTTTGTCATAGGATGCCAAACAAATTCAAATAGTGAGGGTGATTTTCTGTATCTTAAGTGTGGTGGAGAATACATGAACACATGTAATAAAATTGGATAAAATATACACACACCCAGCACAAGTAAAATAGAAGTATGAAAAGACTTGGTGGATGCAGAGAGAAAAAGAAAGAAAGAAAGGAAAGTTAAAGAAAGGAAGGAAGATAAGGAGGGAAGAAGGAAAGATGGAAGAAAGAGAGGGAGGAGGGGACGGAGGTAGGAAGGGAGGGAAGGAGGAAGGAAGGAAGGAAGGAAGGAAGGAAGGAAGGAAGGAAGGAAGGAAGGAAGGAAGGAAGGAAGGAAGGAAGGAAGGAGGGAGGGAGGGAGGGAGGGAGGGAGGGAGGGAGGGAAGGGAGGGAGGGAAGGAGGGAGGGAAGGAGGCAGGGAGGGAGGATAAAAATAAAGAGAAAGAAAAATAAAGAA
This sequence comes from Macaca thibetana thibetana, assembly GCF_024542745.1. Lineage (NCBI taxonomy): Eukaryota > Metazoa > Chordata > Mammalia > Primates > Cercopithecidae > Macaca > Macaca thibetana. The sequence goes on from NC_065578.1 coordinate 172,547,435, forward strand.
GGAAAGAAATTCGTTAAAATCATATATTATTTGAACAGAACAACAGCCTTTCTTGACATTAAATAATAAAATGATGTATGTTTTATTTTCTACAGAAGTTTTTGTAAACTATTGTCTATAGAGAAAGCAGTTTATATCTATTTAACCAACTACATATTGAGTATCTGCATTGCTTGGTAGTTTCTTCCAGAAGTAGTTAGGAGCACTTAAAATTGTTTCAGTTGTTATTTATTAGCAATGATTAATTCCAATCAATCTACTTATATCCCCAAAGCTATAAAGCACTATTTGTACATAAAATTCATTATGAATTTCAGTGACAGAGCAGAATAGTAAACGGTAGGGTTATACAAAGAGAAGGAGGACTAGGCTGCTCTCAAAGGCAAGTATCAACTTCAATGTCTGTCCTAAGAAGTTCTATAGAGGAAATAACAGGGACATCTTGAAAGACACAAACACATATACCAAGACATATCTGTACCCACTCAAGCACTAAAGAAAAGAAAATGAATGGAAAAGAAAAGAATAAGAAAAAGGCAATGTAGGACAAGGCAATTCAAGCAAAGGTGATGAAAGCAAATCAAAAGAGCTGAAAACATTGCTCCTTACTTTATTAGCTTGATAGACACTGTAAAACCTAGCACATTGGTTTTTAGAATGCTGGTAAACAAGACCAATCATCAGCGCACTGCTTCTGATTGATAGCTGGAGTAATGTGCTGCTAGTGTTGAGAAGTCTTGAGTTTCTCCTCAGGGTCAACCCTATTCTTAAAAGTTTGCTTTCTGTGATCGATACAAGGTCACTCATCTTCTCCAATTTTCTTGATATTTCTACAAATCTCTGCCTATAAATGGCTTCTACTCTCCAAGTCCATTTATTACCTTTGAACTTTCTGACCTCCGAATCACCCTGGCCCCCATACTGTTATAACATCATCATCTAGTGAACCGACAATAATTTAGTCCTGCATTCCTCTGGTTGAGCTTCGAAAGGAAACTGGGAGATAAGATACTTGGAGATGTCAATCTTGGATGAGGGAGAGCAGGAAAGATTTCATGCCATTAGGGTATAGGGTGGGAATCACCACAGGAGAGAGAATTCTGGTAAGGGAGTAGAATTTCTACGTTGCACGTCTTGTCTTTCTAGGAAATGACTTTCTCCAATAAACAATTGAGAATATGATTATGTGGCAGGTATAGTAAGGTTCATGACCTCTAATAGTATCTGTCACCAATAGATGCCTCTTACGAAAAATTTTAGTTTAGACCACTAATAATATCTTAACTGGTTTCCAAGGCTAGAATAATACCTAGGTATATTTTAGCTGGTACCACTACTCAATTTTGGGGAAACACAAACATTTAGCCCATAGCAGTGAGCCAGGGGAAAAAAAAAAAAAAACGGAAAAATTAGGAATTAATTGCCCAAGGTTACACTAAGGCTGAATTGGAGAGAGAAAGAAGAGAGAGAGAGAGAATGGGTTTTATGAGAAAGACAATTGTAGAAATTCCCTGACAGCTTTTCCCACCAACCTTAATACACAAAATACTCTTAAAATTATTTTGTTTTCTCTAATTTCAGAGGTCTAAATGAACACTACATGAAATTCCTTTTTTAGGCTGAGCACGGTGACTCATGCCTGTAATCCCAGCACTTTGGGAGGCTGAGGCGGGTGGATCATGAGGTCAGGAGATGGAGACCATCCTGGCCAACATGGTGAAACGCGGTCTCTACTAAAAGTACAAAAATTAGCTGGGTGTGGTGGCGCGTGCCTGTATTCCCAGCTAGTTGGGAAGCTGAGGCAGGAGAATCGCTTGAACCCGGGAGGCGGAGGTTGCAGTGAGCTAAGATCATGCCACCGAACTCCAGCCTGGTGACAGAGTGAGACAGAAAGAAAGAGAAAGAGAGAAAGAGAGAGAGAGAGAGAGAGAGAGAGAGAGAGAGAGAAAGGAAGGAAACCTTTTGAGAAATGTTTCTTTGTAGGAAGATAAATAAATAATAAATTTCAGTTTAGTACCTAATTTTAACCCCTGCATACTGAGCCTACATATTCTTAACCTCCCTCCTGGGTCCTTGATCAGACCATTACTTATAAAAAGTTTTACTTAATTATTGTGTTTTCCCATTCCACTGCAAGTCTAAAATCAAGCTCATTATTTGTCCTTAATATTAACACCCCTTTAGAATTCCTTGTCATACTTGGGTGGTTTTTTTTTTGTTTTGTTTTGTTTTTGTTTGTTTGTTTGTTTGTTTTTTTGCCACAACAAATTTAAAAGTAATTGGAATTCTTGTTAACATCTACTCTCCCCTTCCCCTTGATTCTAGTCAATTAGAAAAGGTTTTACTCATGAGTTTATTTCTTCACATATACACTTTCACTGTATTTTTATAGGCATATATTAACTCTAACTTAAACTACATCAGTCTTCTCATTTGTAATCTATTTCTAATCTCCTTCCCATGAGATTCATCAGACATACTGATGTTGCATTAGGCTTACTAACTTTAGACTTTACAAGGCACTCTGTAATCTGCTCCAGAATTCATATTTTCTGTCTTCTTTTTACCAGAACCGATTGTATCTTTACTCTCCTGTCTTATAACCTTTGCTAGTGCTATTTGTTCCTCTTAGTATATCTTGGTTACCCCCTACGACTACAAACCCATGTTTTATTCCAGGTTCAGTTCCATCTAACTCTAGTGAAAGTTTCCTTGACATCGGCCTATAAATCTTTCATGTTTGTGAAATTCTTTAATAGAAATGTAGCAAAATGTCCCTCCACATTTGATAACTTTAGAGTACTATATTTTTTATAGTTGAGGACCACCATTTTCCGTTCTACTTTCTGAAGTTATTTTAATAGCTACATGCTTGCATATTCATCTCAGCTAGATTTTGACAGAAATTAATTACTGCACCCAAGGTAGCAAGCGTTTTAAACAGTAGATTTTCCTAGGTAATTAAGTTAGGATATTTTATATATTTAGAAATGCTGATTTAATTATAATTATTTTGATTATCATTATAAAGTTCATCATTATAAAGTAGCATCTCAGTCACTTATAACAGTACTTTGTGAGGAGTCTAGCAATAATCACTTATTTATTTTGGTTTTAGAATTATACATGATTTGCCACCTTTGTTTTATATAAATCACTTGAAAATATATAGGCCTTTTCTTTTTTTGGAGTTGCAAAAAGAGTTTGCTTATTTACTTACATTTTGATATTAAAATGTTTAATATTTGGGGACTTATGTACACATTTGCCTAGTATGTGCATCTGTTTTTTTCTGATGTTATAAATTCTACCCATACTCTAGGTTTGATAACCATCCGTTTTTTAAACTTTCCTAGGGTTTTTAAATTTGTTTTTTACTCTTTACTCCATCTGGAATTTATTTTTATAAGTGATGTAAGAATATAAATTGACATTTTGTTTTTAGAATAGCTTTTTCAAGCATACCAACACCCTTTGTTGAAAAATAAACATTTTTCTTTTGATTTGAGTTGCCACTTGTAACATACATCAAATTGTTTGTTATAATTGTGTCTGTATATAAGCAATCAGTTTTCCATGACAATCTATCTATATTTGAATAAATATTCCAATATTTAACCTACGGTAATTGTAAATGTTAATGATTGCCAAGTCTAATACCTTATTTTTCTTTTTTATCTCATTTTTCCACTGCTTAAACTTTGCAGAATATGTTTTTCGATTGCTTTCATTTGACAGCAGAGTCCTTCAAACTAAGCCTATGCAGTGATCAAAAGTAAGAGCAGATGAAAGCAGAGCTGCTCTGGTTAAAGAAGCCTGGAGCCCTGATTACCAGGACTGCACCGCATTCCATTTGCAGAGTTTTGGGGCTCCTTGAACTCATAGTTAAACCTGTCATTTAAGATTTGCATGAATATATTTTTGACACATTTTCTCAAAATCAAATTTGGATTTACTTGCAATTGCTTTAAATCTACAAATCACTTTGAACATAATTGACATTCAAAATTGTGCCTGTTAATTAATTTATTGCCTCCCAGCTCCAAGCTGACCTTTCCTTCTCCTGTTTGTGATACAACAGCGTTTCTCCTTTGTCAGTCATCACGATGTTATGTTTTGTCAGTAAAGAGTGATAGAAGGACCCTGGGAAACATAAGAAAAGAAGTTTTCTTTCCCTTTTGTGTATGCTTTGTTGGCTTGTTCCTGTGTTGGAAAACATCCACCAATTAACAGAGACCCCGGTAGTGCTCAGCTTGTAGCTTGCCACTTACCCTCTGGGTTCTCTGCCTCATCAGCCTTTGACACCCAGCTTCCCAGATGGGGTTTCCTAGCTTGCAGATCTCCTTTTGCCTTGTTTTGACCCAGTGACACCCAACAGAGGTTTACCTCCTTGCCAGTCCTGGTTTGCAGTTCCCCATTGACCAAACTCAACTATTTACAATGAGCTGATTGAGGATTTCTGACTGCCAGCTTTGACCTGCCAGCATCCTCATAAGGGCTTTATGTTTGCTGGTCAGTCTCCAGCTCCTTGTCCATTACCTTTAGTCAGATAGCATCCCAGTGGGTGATGTTTTGATTGACAGACCCAACCACAGTTACCCATGCTCCAGCCTCAGTCGGATGTCACACTAATGAGGAGCTTCTAGGTTCAGTCTCTGTCCACAGCTCCCTGCTCACCAGACTCAGTCCAACACCGTGGACACATTCAGACCACCAAGGCAATCCTGAAACTTCTCTGCCATTTAGTAGGCTGCAGTAACACACCCTCCAATAATGGCTGAATTACAGTTTTGAGGAAGAGAGCTTTCTTCCAACTGTTTTCCTTTCTAAAGCCTTGGAGAAATTTTTAGAATCCTTTATTTTTCTTTTATTCAGTCTTAATAATTAATCTCAGGCATATAGTTAATATTTCTTTATATAAAACTTCCTGTTTTCAAATTACTGTGTACTTTTTGTCTCCTAATTAAATACTGGTTTATGCAAAAAGATATTTCCCCCTTCTCACCTTCTTCTTCTCTTCCTCCACTTCTTCCTTTTCCCCTCTCTTTTTCCTTTCCTAAAGGATACATATTTCCAGTTATTCAAACCCTTATTCAAACTATTTTTTGCTTTGAATTTTTTTTTTAGTTAAGTAATATCATTTTGTTTTAGAAATACAATACTGTATTTTTGTCCTATGGTAGATGAGGTAATTTCCATTATATTATTTCTTGGAATTTAGTGATGCATACGAAGATAATGCTTTGCTTTTTAATATGTTTAACTTACATCTTGACATATAACTAAACTGTTTTATAATCAAAAAGTTTCATTCTTGAGGTATTCTAGTTTAACAACTTTATTGTCTGTAAATAATGATTGTTGTGCTTCTTCTTTTTCACCATACCCGTGTCTGAGAAATAGTCCCTGTCTTTATGAGATAAATCTTTCCCACATCTGTGTGAATGAGTAAATAGTAGAGGAGGGAAATTTCTATTAATGAAAATGGTAGACATCATATCCCCCAAAACACTCCTACCACCCTATCTCTCAAAGAGGACTATGCTATTATAAGATCTTGATTAAACTACAGTTATGCATTGATAGATACATTTGTGCAGCCTGTTGAAGGAAGCCATAAGAAATCCCTACTTCCATTTTTAATGAAGGTACTCACCAGAAATTTACTACCTATCAAGTTTTTCCTAGCTATTTTCCCAGGTGAGCTCACAAGTGTTAACCGTGATAGCAGTAGTCCACATTTATTGAATGCTTATCTGGGACCCTAAGCTTAATTCCATTCTATGTGGTATTTCATATATGTATACTCATTGGGTTCTCACAACATCCCTTTTAAATCATACTGTCATCTTCTCATTTTATAGATGAAGAAACAGAGAACCAAGAATATCATTTCCCAAAGTGACACAGTGACAAATCTAAGATTTGAAGTCTGGTGGTTTCTTAATGCCTCTACACATGGCAAGAGAGATCACATTAGACAATGTTAAGCATATAAATATTACACAAGTTAAGAAACTGTTCCATTATTGAGTTTGTGCAAAATTTAAATAGCCAAATTTTGAGGGAACAAAAGGGAGAGGCCCAAGGAAAATAAATGCTACTTATCTTCCTCCTCCTAAAACTGCCTGTCTCTCGTATTTTTATTCTGTTCAATATCAGCAAGAGAAGATCTCACCCAAGTGTATAGTGGGGATGGTAACGCCATAAACAGATGAAACTTGCCCTTTCGAAGCTATGCCAAAGTCAATAACACATATTTTATATATTTATAACAACAAAATTTAGCACAAAGTACAATATTTTGATTGGCAATAGAAAACCAGTTGTCTCTGAAGTTGGTTGGAGGTTGGTGATACAAAAAATGGTATACATTTTAAAAACAGGAAAGAGAAAAGAAAAAATCTTGGTTTAAGTTTCCTTAGTGTCCTAGTCAGGCTGATTCCCTGAAAAAAAGTGAAAAACATCTCCCATAAGAAAAATAATGTGATACTGTATTTTCTACACTTATTGGGAAGACCCGGTTATATATACTATCTCATATTTTTGGAGTAATATTTAAGTGTATGTCATAATTTGTAATGTAGAAACTTGTAACATACATAGTGAGCCACAGCCATACTTCTCTGACTTACTTCTTCCCCTTCATATCTATCACATTTCTTATTTTAAAAATGTGTTCTAAACAGTATTAATGTTGAATTGACAATGGATTACTTCTTGAGAGGCTTAGAAAGGAAATTTATGCATTTTTGTGATTTTTTAATATATCTCATTCATAGAATAAATATGGAAAATGTAGTAATCAAAAACCTTATTAATCAGTTTACTCTTACTTCTTTGGGGAAAACAAGAAGGAAGAGAAGACAAGAAAGCTTTCCTAGCTTGCAGCACAAGCTAAGAATTCCCTCCACTTATCACTAGGCAATGTCTTCTTTTATCATTGGAAATTTTCTTTATACAGACTTTAGATTATATAAATATTCTTTATATAGACTCTATTGTGTAATTAACATAGGCAGTACAGCTGTCTTTTGATGACTATTGATAAGATACACCTTCCGTTTTCAACCTTTTATTGGTAACAATCTGTCTTTCTATTTAAAGTAAAGTTTCTATAGACATTTTATAGTAGGATTCTGCTATTGTTAAATCAAATCTAAAGATCCCTGATTTTTTTACTGTGGTCTTGAGACTCTTTACTTTTAATGCAATTGTAATGTAGTTGGAATGAAATCTACCATCCTGAAAATTATTTTCTATTAGATTTATGTTTTCTTTATTATTTTGTGTTGCTCTTTTCCTGGCTTTTAAATTAAGTGAGTATCCTTAATTATACTATTTTATTTTAAATATTGGCATACAGTACTAGCTAATCTTTATTTTTCTAAGTTGTTACTTTAGATTTGTAATGTACATCCTTAATAATACCAGTCTACTTTCCATGTCTGATGTAAGAATCTTAGGAAAATATACTTCATATTTCCCACTACTTTTTATATTGTGACATACACTTTATTTCTACATGCATTATTTAAAACCGAGAATACAGTATTACAATGGGTGCTCTGCTAAGTAAATTAAAAATAAGAAAAAAGTTCTTTCTTTAATTCTCAATTATTTTTAAATTTATAATGCTTTTTCATTTTTGGATAAATACAAATGACAATCAGAAACATGTTTCTTTTGTTTTAGGAACTCCTTCAACATGCCTTACAGCACACATCTGCTCACAATAAATTATTGTTTCACAAAAAGACAAATACTGTGTGCTCTCACTCATATGTTAAAGTTAAAAATAAACTCATATATATATATATATAAGTTTAACTTATACTGCACTTACACTGCAAATCTAAACCACAACTCATAAACATGTGAGTATACATATGTGTGCGTGTATATATATCACGTTTTATGTTCTTTTCTTTTCAAATGTCTAGTAAATCAAATCACTATTTTAAACCTATACAATTTAAAGAATCAAGCATTTATTCTTTACTTTTGACATAAACTAAGTATCAATGTAATTGAAAATTTGATGAGGCATAATTGCTCTATTGAAGAATTCCACCTATTAAATTGAAAATGAATAAGGAAATTAAAATATTATGACTTTATTTTGAAGTTTTCAGTGAATCAATAAATCTAAGCATTGAACATCAAAGGCTATTCACATCAGAAAAGAGAGGTATGTACATATCACATGTCGCCTGATGAAAGAACATAACACCAACCTCTGAAACTTAATTCTAACAATCCTTTAACTACAATTAAACATTTTCAGAAACAAAACTGATACTGCACAACATAGACGGGAATCACAAAATTCAGATTGTGGGAAATTCCATAGTAAAAATAACGCAATTTGTTCCAAAATAAATGACTAAAAGCAAAACAAAACAATGACATGGAAAGAGAACCTATAGATTAAAAGAGCCACAAAAAATGTCAGCCAATCACAACGCATGAATCTTTTTTAAAATTTGCATTCAAAATGAGAACAGTGTTAAGATTTATATACATACATACATATGTATATATGATTTATTTAATTGGAATTTTCAACATTAGATATTTGAAGTTTTTAACAAATAAATGCTTTTTTGTGTGATGGTGGTATGTGGTAATATTACAAATAAAAGATAAATTGATAGATGATAGATAAACAGAATATATATGGATAAAATATCATATCTGAAATTAGTTGTAAATCAATATGAGGGTGGAGAGAAATATAAATGAATTAATTTATCATGACATGATTATTGCTGAATCTAAGTGATAACCACATGAGGATTTACTACATTACTTTGTGTATTTCCTATATATCCTAAGGTATCTAACATGTTAAATGGAAATAATAAGGATATTTTAAAATAAATGACCTAGCAAAAATATCATAAAGGATATTTCAAAGAATTTAGCACAGAATTCTGTACAAGAAATAAAGATAATATAATATAAAACAACAGCAAGAGTTTGATATTATAAAATATTAAATTAAAAATTATCATATTTCCCAATTTTTAAAGAGATTGTGTGATGATGTGTTTAAAATGATGCGCTAGAGTTGATGGCCTGCATGGAAAAGTTTCTGTTTCAGTTTGTTCTCACACTGCTGTGAAGAAATCCCCGAAACTGGGTAAATTAAGGAAAGAGGTTTAATTGACTCAGAGTTCTGCATGTCTGGGGAGACTTGAGGAAACTTACAATCATGGCAAAAAGCACCACTTCACAAAGTGGCAGGAGAGAGAATGAGTGCTGAGTGAAGGGGGAAGCCCCATTTAAAACCAAGAAAATTATCAAATCTCATGGGAACTCCCTCACTATCATGAGAACAGCATGGGGGAAACCGACCCATGATTCCATTATCTCTATCTCATCCTACCCTTGACATGTGGACATTATTACAATTCAAGGTGAAATTTGGGTAGAGACACAGAGCCAAACCGTATCATTCTGCCCCAGCCCCTCCAAAATCTTGTATCCTCACATTTCAAAACACAATCATACCTTTCCACTAGTCCCTCAAATCCTTAATGCATTCTAGCATTAACCCAAAAGTCCAAGTACAGCGTCTCATCTGAGACAATTCAAGTCTCTTCCGCCTATGAGCCTGTAAAATCAAAAGCAAGTTACTTCTTAGATACAATCAGGGTATAGGCATTGGGTAAATATATCTGTTCCAAATGTGAGAAATTGCACAATACAAAGGGCTACAGGCTCCATGCAAGTTCAAAATCCAATAGGAAAGTCATTAAACCCTAAAAGTTTCAAAATGATCCCCTTTGACTCCATGTCTCATATCCAGGTCATGCTGTTGCAAGAGGTGGGTTCCCATGGCCTTGGACAGCTCTGTCCTTGTGGCTTTGCAGGGCACAGCACCCCTCCCAGGTGTATTCACAGGCTGGCATTGAGTATCTGCAGCTGGGGTCTGGAGGACAGTGGCCCTCTTTCTCACAGATTTACTAGGCTGTGCCACAGTGGGGACCCCGTGTGGGGGCTCTAACACCACATTTCCCTTCTGCACTGCCCTAGCAGAGATTCTCCATGAGGTCTCTCTCCCTGCGGCAAATTTCTGCCTGGACATCCAGGCATTTCCATACATCCTCTGAAATCTAGATGGAGGTTCCCAAACCTCAGTTCTTGTCTTCTGTGCACCTGAAATACCAACAACACCTGGAAGCTGCAAAGGCTTGGGGTTTGCACCCTCTGAAGCCACAGACCAAACTGTACTTTGACCTCTTTTTAGCTGTGGTTGGAGCGGCTGGGATGCAGGGCTGGAGCGGCTGGGATGCAGGGCACCAAGTCCCTAGGCTGTACACAACAGGGAGGACCTAGATTTGGTCCACAAAACCCTATTTTTCCCCAAGGTTACCAGGCCTGTGATGGGAGGGGCTGCTGCAAAAGTCTCTGACCTGCCCTGGAGACACTTATTTCATTGTCTTGGTGATTAACATTTGGCTCCTTGTTACTTATGCAGATTTCTTCAGCTGGCTTGAATTTCTCCTCAGAAAATGGATTTTCAGCACATTTTCTGAACTTTTATGATCTGCTTCGTCTTGAATGCTTTGCCACTTAGAAGCTTCTTCTGCCAAATGCCCTAAATCATCTCTCCGAAGTTAAAAGTTCCACAGATCTCAAGGGTTGGGGCAAAATGTCACCAGTCTCTTTGATAAAACATAGCAAGAGTGACCTTTACTCCAATTCCCAACAAGTTTCTTATCTTCATCTAGGACCACCTCAGCCTGGACTTCATTGTCCATATCACTATCACCATTTTGGTCAAAGCCATTTAATAAAGCACTAGGAAGTTCCAAAGTTTCCCACATCTTCCCTTCCTCCAAGTCCTCCAAGTCTCAAGGAAGTTCCAAAATTCCGCACATTTCCCTGTCTTCTTCTGAGCCCTCTAAACTGTTCCAACCTCCGCCTGTTACCCAGTTCCAAAGTTGTTTTCACATTTTGGAGTATCTTTACAGCAGCACCCCACTCTCTGCAGTACCAATTTACTGTAGTACTCTGTTCTCACAGTGCTATGAAGAACTGCCCAAGACTGGGTAATTTATTAATAAAAAGAGATGTCATTGTCTCACAGTTCCACATGGCTGAGGAGGCCTCAGGAAACTTACAATCATGGTGGAAGGCATCTTTTCTCAGGGCAGCAGGAGAGAGAATTATTACTGAGTGAAGGGGGAAGCCCCATATAAAACCATCAGATATCGTGAGAACTCAACTATCATGAGAACAGCATGAGGGAAACTGCCCCCATGATCCAACTATGTCCACTTGGTCTCACCTTTGACACATGGAGATTATTAACATTCAAGTTGGGATTTGGGTGGGGACACAAAGACAAATCGTATTAGTTACTTAATATCCATAAGCTACAGTTTTCTCACTTATAAAATATGAACAATAATAGTATCAACATAAGAGAACATATATCCACTAGAAAAATGTTCAATAATACAAGTAATGTTTAAATAACTATCACTGGTATTGATATCATCTCACCTCCAATATCAATATCATTATTAACAATATATGCACAAATGGTACTATTGTAATAGGAATGCTCTGTTGTAGTTGTATTTAACTCTTAAAAATAATTGTTTTAGGCCGGGCACGGTGGCTCACGCCTGTAATCCCAGCACTTTGGGAGGCCGAGGCGAGCGGATCACAAGGTCAGGAGATCAAGATCATCCTGGCTAACATGGTGAAACCCCGTCTCTACTAAAAAATACCAAAAAAAAAAAAAAATTAACTGGGCGTGGTGGCGGGCACCTGTAGTCCCAGCTACTCGGGAGGCTGAGGCAGGAGAATGGCGTGGACCTGGTAGGCAGAGAATGTGGTGAGCCAAGACCGAGCCACTGCACTCCAGCCTGGGCGAAAGAGTGAGACTCCCTCTCAAAAAAAAAAAAAAAATTGTTTTGTTTCATATGAGAATATCAGCAAACTTCAATGTTAATGAAAGCCATACAAATAATATTTTTATAAGACTTTAACTTAAATAACATCAGTGTAAAACAATTTGGCCTATGTAATCAAAAGACACTGATCAATATAAACCATTCATCAATTAGGATGCAGATCAATAAAACATGTAGATCAATAGCAAAAGTGTTACTTCTATAATGAATTAGTTATGTAATGTGCTTAGTAAGAAAAGGTGTAGTTATTTCATATAAAATTTTAAGTCTATGTATTTTAAAACATTAGATTAAAAGAGTTACCTGTTAGAGAAGTGTTTATTATACAATTAACTACCATTATATTTTATAAAATAATTAAAAACCAAAAGAATAAAGCTGGTACTGTTAGTGTACAAGTGCTTCTAAATGATAGTACAAAGATACTAGTGAACTATGCTCTTTTTATCTGTAAGTCAGATACTGAAATGTAGTCTGCAAAATTATTTTATTGGATGTTAGTATCCATCATAGTTTGTACTGCATTTTTATAGTTTATAAATTCAGTATATACCACATACTGATTTATAACATTGTTTGCTCTGGCAGTACTAAATATCCTACACATGAATAGATAAACATACAGACAAACGTTACATAGTTTGTAAGCTTGTTCATGTGTGATTGGATGTAAATTTATGGAGAAAACCCAAAATTACAAAAATTAAAATCTTTCATTTGAAAACATTGTAGTAAGACTTTAACATTCAATGTAGTTTGAATCATGAACATTAAAATATTATTACGGCCTGTTCACTTTTGAAAAGCACTTACGGTGAAGCAATCTTCAGTCAATTAGGTCTTATTCAGCTTTCAAGCCATTATGACAAAAGACAACTTGTAACTAGGCATAGAAAATAAAATTTGCAATCTATCAAAGGGTGATTAAATTTTATATCAGACCAGCTTCATTTATCCCTGTCCTTCAAATATCACCATTTTCTTAAATGTAGACAATTGAAAGTAATTTTTTAAAGTTAGTCAGCTTGGATGAGATTGCTCTAATTTTGACTGAACTCACTTTCAAAAAATAATATTTTATAAGAATCTATACATTATAAAATTCAACATTAACTATCGAAGCTTAAATTAAATTATGAATAGCTTTAGTTTTTATTTTATAGTTTCTTCATTTAAAACTATGTCTTTTAAGATAAATTTATATAAATGAATAATTACTTTTTCAAAATCCTATTTTTATTTATGTTTATTTTCCCCTGTGTCTTAAGACAGAGATTTTGTTTTGGTAAAGAGACAAAACAAACAGTTTTACTTAAATTTATCAAATGCTGAAAAAACTTATCTGTCACTTGAAACCTCACCAGGTTGTGATTGACTCGTATCTAGAAAATGATTTCCTTTACAGATAGTTAGATATTCTTCAATGATTTTCAGTTTCAGAATTACAACTGTTAAATTCTAAATATGAAGATAATAAGATGGAAACCAATAGAAGTAGTGGAAAGTGTGATTATCATGCTTCATATATATACACACACATATATATGTGTATATACACACACACATATATATGAATATATATGTATATATAAGTGTGTGTGTGTGTGTGTGTATATATAGTCTTCTGTCCCTTTTCTTAACATATAGCTCTGAGAATACATGTAATCTTCAGAGTGATAAGAGTGTCTTTTGTATGCTAATAAGATGTATGGTCACTGGCAACCCTTTGACAGCTTCAGGATGAGCGTTGGTCACAGGAAATGCTATGGTATGATTAGAATGTTGGGTCAGCCATACCTTCTAACCTTCAGGTTAGAGAGAGGAGCTGAGGTTAAAGCTGACCATTCCATTCATAGCCAGTAACTTAACCAAGCATGCCTATTTAATTAAACTTTCATAAAAACCCAAAAGGACAGTATTTCAAGGGCTTCTAAACAGCTGAACATGTGGAGGTTCCTAGAGGATGGTGCTCCAGGGAGGGCATGGAAGTCCCCTGCCTGCCCCTTCTCCCACACCTCACCCTACTCATCTCTTCATCTGTTGTTTATTGGTATCCTATGGAATATCTTTATGATAAACCAGTCAATGTAAGTAAGTGTTTCACTGAGTCTCGTGAACTGCTCTAGCAAATTAATCAAACCTGAGGAGATAATTATGGGAAGCCCGATTTATAGTCAGCCAGCCAAATGCACAGATTATAATCTGTGCTTGTGACTGGCATGTGAAGTAATAGAGTTATAATTGAATAGTATAAGAGGATACCCAGATGGCGTCCCCTGCAGAACTGATTGGTTGCTGATGAAGAAAAATCCACACGGATATTTTGGTGACCGGGGGTAATGGTGTTGACTATTGAGTGTGAAAGTAGAAAAAACTTTTGGATTTTCAATATCCTTAAAGTAAGGAATAAGTATTTGACTTCTATTAAATTGTAGTTAATCAACTGTAGACCACAAGTGATTAATGAAGAACTTTTAGTGTAAAATTTTTGTCACATTTAAAAGAATTAACTAGTAGATTTTGATGGGAAGTTTCAGGGTTATAGAAAAAGTGAGCAAAAAGTACAGAGTTCCCTTATAGTACCCTCCAGTTTCTCCTTTATTTTTTGCATGTGTATCGTACATTTATTATAATTAATGATCCAATATTGCTACATTATTATTAACTAAAGTCCAAAGTTGACATTAGTATAACTTTTTGTGTTGTGCACTCTATGGGGTTTAACAAATATATAATGACACCTAGCCGCCATTACAGTGTCATTGTGTGAAAATGTCCTAAACCTATACATTCTGAGCCAAATTCAAAAATTTGGAGCCAAGGAAAAAGAAAATTAAAGCTGCATAGTCTCCACATGAAAGTTCCAATCAGGTCTTCTATTTGCAAATATTTTGATTCCATAACTCCAAAGAAGTTAGCAAAGTATTTCATTAATCTTTTTTGTTTTTTAATTATTATTATACTTTATGTTCTGGAATACATGTGCAGAATGTGCAGGTTTGTTACATAGGTATACATGAGCCATTGTGGTTTGCTGCACCCATCAACCCATTAACTACATTAGGTATTTCTCCCAGTGCTATACCTCCCCTAGCCCCCCAATCCCCCAACAGGCCCAGTGTGTGATATTCCCCTCCCCGTGCCCATGTATTCTCATTGTTCAACTCTCACTTATGAGTGAGAACATACAGTGTTTGGTTTTTCTGTTCCTGTGTTAGTTGCCAAGAATAATAATTCCAGCTTCATCCATGTCCCTGCAAAGGACATAAACTTATCCCATTTTATGGCTGCATAGTATTCCATGGTGTCTATGTGCCACATTTTCTTTATGCAGTCTATCATTGATGGACATTTGGGCTGTCCAAGTCTTTGCTATTGTGAACAGTGCTGCAATAAACATATGTGCATATGCCTTTATAATAGAGTGACTTATAATCCTTTGGGTATATACTCAGTAATGGGATTGCTGAGTTAAATGGTATTTCTGGTTCTAGATCCTTGAGGAATCATTACACTGTCCCCCACAATGGTTGAACTAATTTACAATCCAACCAGCAGTCTAAAAACATTCCTATTTCTCCACATCCTCTCCAGCAAATGTTGTTTCCTGCCTTTTTAATAATCACCATTCTGACTGGCGTGAGATGGTATCTCATTGTGGTTTTGATTTTCATTTCTCTAATGACCAGTGATGATGAGCTTTTTTTCATGTGTCTGTTGGCTCTATACATGTATTCTTTTGAGAAGTGTCTGTTCATATCCTTCTCCCACTTTCTGATGGTTTTTTTGCTTTTTTTTTTTTTTTTTTTTTTGCAAATTTGTTTAAGTTCCTTGTACATTCTGGATATTAGCCCTTTGTCAGATGGATAGATTGCAAACATTTTCTCCCATTCTGTAGGTTGTCTGTTCACTCAGACGATAGTTTCCTTTGCTGTGAAGAAGCTCTTCAGTTTAATTAGATCCCGTTTGTCGATTTTGGCTTATGCTGCCATTTCTTTTGGTGTTTTAGTCATGAAGTCTTTGATCATTCCTACGTCCTGAATTGTATTGACTAGGTTTTCTTCTAGGGTTTTTATGGTTTTAGGTCTTATGTTTAAGTCTTTAATCAATCTTGAGTTAATTTTTGTAAAAAGTGTAAGGAAGGGATCCAATTTATATTTTCTGCATATGGCTAGTCAGTTTTCCAAACACCATTTATTAAATAAGGAGTTATTTCCCCATTGCTTGTTTTTGTTAGGTTTGTCAAAGATCAGATGGTTGTAGACGTGTGACGCTATTTCTGAGGCCTCTGTTCTGTTCCATCGATCTATATAACTGTTTTGGCAGCAGTACCATGGTTATTCTTATATTTTCTTATGGCATAAATAATTGATTTTACAAGATTTAAAACTACAGTTTTAAAAGTGTTTTTTGCTTGTTTGTTTGTTTTTTGCAATTCTGTGAAGAAAGTCAATGGTAGCTTGATGTGGATAGCATTGAATCCATAAATTACTTTGGGCAGTATGGCCATTTTCACAATATTGATTCTTCCTATCCATGGACATGGAATATTTTTCCATTTGTTTGCTTGCTCTCTTATTTACTTGAGCAGTGGTTTGTAGTTCTCCTTGAAGAGGTCCTTCCATCCCTTGTAAGTTGGATTCCTAGGAATTTTATTCTCTTAGTATCGGTTATGAATGTGAGTTCATGCATGATTCAGCTCTCTGCTTGTCTGTTATTGATATATAGGAATGTTTGTGATTTTTGTACATTGATTTTTGTGTCCTGAGACTTTGCTGAAGTTGCTCATCAGCTTAAGGAGATTTGGGACTGAGATGATGGGATTTTCTAAATATACAGTCATGTCATCTGCAAATAGAGACAATTTGACTTCCACTCCTCCTATTTGAATACCCTTTCTCTTGCCTGATTGCCCTGGCCAGAACTTCCAATACTATGTTGAATAGGAGTGGTGAAAGAGGGCATCCTTGTCTTATGTGGGTTTTCAAAGGGAACACTTCCAATGTTTATCCATTCAGTATGACATTGACTGTGGGTTTGTCATAAAAAGCTCTTACTATTTTGAGATATGTCCCATCGATACCTAGTTTATTGAGAGTTTTTAGCATGAAGGAGTGTTGAATTTTGTCAAAGGATGTTTCTACATCTATTGAGATCATCACATGTTTTTTGTCATTGGTTCTATTTATGTGACTGATTACATTTATTGATTTGCCTATGTTGAACCAGGCTTGCATCCCAGATATGAAGTTGACTTGATCGTGGTGGGTAATCTTTTTGATGTGCTTCTGGATTCAGTTTGGCAGTATTTTATTGAGGATTTTCTCATCAATGTTCATCAGGGGTATTGACTTAAATTTTTTTTTTTTTTTTTTTTTTTTTTTTTTTTTTTTTTTGCTGTGTCTCTGCCAGGTTTTGGTATTAGGAAGATGCTGGCCTCATAAAATGAGTTAGGGAGGACTCCCTCTTTTTCTATTGTTTCAAGTAGTTTCAGAAGAAATGATATCAGCTCCTCTTTGTATCTCTGGTAGAATTCGGCTGTGATTCTGTCTGGTCCTGGACATTTTTTGTTGGTAGGCTATTAATTACTACCTCAATTTCAGAACTTGTTGTTAGTCTATTCAGGAATTTGACTTCTTCTTGGTTTAGACTTGAGAGGGTGTATATGTCCATGAATTTATCCATTTCTTCTAGATTTTCTAGTTTATTTGTGTAGAGTTGTTTATAGTATTCTCTGATGGTAGTTTGTATTTCTGTGGGATCAGTGGTGATATCCCTTGTATCATTTTTTATTGCATCTATTTGATTCTTCTCTCTTTTCCTCTTTATTAGTCTGACTAGCAGTCTATCTGTTTTGTTGATCTTTTCAAGAAACCATCTCTGAATGGCAATCATTAAGAAGTCAGGAAACAGCAGATGTGGGAGGGAATGTGAAGAAATCTTGTACACTGTTGCTGGGAGTGTAAATTAGTTTAACCATTGTGGAAGACAGTGTGGTGATTCCTCAAGAATCTAAAACTAGAAATACCTTTTGCCCCAACAATCCCATTACTGGGTATATACTCAAAAGATTATAAATCATTGTACTGCAAAGACACATACACATTTATGTTTATTGCAGTGCTATTAGCAATAGCAAAGACTTGGAACCAACTCAAATGTCCATCAATGATAGACTGGATAAAGAAAATGTAACACATACATTCCATGCAATACTATGCAGCCATAGAAAAAGGATGAGTTCATGTCCTTTGCAGGGACATGGATGAAGCTGGAAATCTTCATTCTCAGCAAACTAATCACAAGAACAGAAAACGAAACACCACATGTTCTCACTCATAAGTGGGAGTTGAACAATGAGAACACATGGACACATGGAGGGGAATATCACACACCACATCTGTCGGGGGGTGAGGAGCTAGGAGAGGAACAGCATTGGGAGAAATACCTAATGTAGATGACGTGTTGACGGGTGCAGCAAACCACCGTGGCACGTGTATACTTATGTAACAAAGCTGCACGTTTTGCACATGTACCGCAGAACTTAAAGTATTTAAAAAAACATAAAAAAAGTTTTTAAAATTGTAATTTAAGCACATTATTATTATTATTATTTTATTATTATTATTTTTTTGAGACGGAGTCTTGCTCTGTCTTCCAGGCTGGAGTGCAGTGGCACAATCTCCGCTCACTGCAAGCTCCGCCTCCTGGGTTCACGTCGTTCTCCTGCCTCAGCCTCCCGAGTAGCTGGGACTACAGGTGCCCACCACCACATCCTGCTATTTTTTTTGTATTTTTAGTAGATACGGGGTTTCACCATGTTAGCCAGGGTGGTCTTGATCTCCTGACCTGGTGATCTACCCACCTCGGCCTCCCAAAGTACTGGGATTACAGGCACGAGCCACCACGCCCGGCCAAGTACATTATTTTTTATATATCAGTATATCCAGTTATATTTTTGGTAATTAGGTGGGCATGAAGGAGATGTGACATCTGGTTGTTTAACAAAGGAAAACGAAAGATGGTAATAAGTTTATTTCTGGGCTTAGTAAAGTTATATTTAAGAGCTCTTCCAGCATAGTGGTTCTTAATTCAACATCAATAAATGTGCTCCACTATAACCAAGAGTTATATACGATGTTACATCCTGCTATGTATCAATTAGATTTATCCACTTGTACGTATTAGGCATATAGGTTATCATGTTAGCTTTATTAGAGTTCAGAATTTTCAATTAGGTTAGCTGCTTTATAATGGATTATAAATTAAATAATTGCTAAAATCTAATGTGAGAGAAAACCAAGAAAATATCAATATATCTTATTATTTCATCATTCTAGTTCTATTCATTACAGTGACTTGGAAACGTTGCCACTCAATTTATACTGATATTTGTCTCTAAAACTTAGGTTTTTATTTTGCATGTTTTCTTCTAAAATGAACATGAGCTTATCCGAATACCTTATTGCAATAAAGCAAGATTATGAAAATTTTGTGAAAGGTTTTGTTATTTAAAGAACACAGCTACTTAATCTTCCGTTGGTGGGGTCTGATAAATTTCACTTTAAGAATATCATATGTATTCAATTGAAAGTCAGTTACACTGACCACAAACAAATCAATATAAAAGCTATATGGCCATTATAACCCTCAAAAAAAAAAAAAAAAAAAAAAAAAAAAGCATTACTCTACTTTCATAGCACTATACTCAGATTGATTTTATGAGGAATATAAAATTTGTTCATGTTTATTAATGTTTATCTTTACCAGCTTATAAAAATAATCATACACATTTACCCTCAGAAACAAACTTAATAGTGTTTCAGATTCCAAATGGTTTTGTCCAGCAGTTACAATAAAGGCTCATGCTATCCACTCCAACTTGTACAAATGACAGGTGTAGGAAGCATTCTCAAACATCTCTTTACAAATGAAAAAATAAAAAAAAAATTCATTAATGAGGTGTGTTAAGACATTTCATTCAATGCTGCAGTGATTAGGGTAGTTCGTAGCTATTGCATTTATTTTCTTCTGTGCCTGTGGTGGCTATCCTTTTCCATTTCCTTCCACGTAACTTTCCATAGCCAATGATGTGTGTCACTTTTGAAAGAAGCCTTTAAGATCTAGTATGCAATTTGATGACTTTGCTTTTATTGTTGAGTCAATAATTCTCAGAACATGGGAACAGAACCTCCCTAACTTGAACAGTGTGGGACGGATCCCTCTAGGGATGAAAGATATGTGTAGGTTGTGAGTTAAATGAAACAAAGATAAAGTAATTATATTTGTTGCTACAATATAGTTTATGTATACTGTCTATACAGTTGCATAAGCTAGAGTTTCTACTGGTTAAGTTATGGAGTAAACTGACAATAGTCAGGCTACAAATAAAATCAATCCAAGTAAAAGAACAAACCAGGCTTTACACATAACAACTACAAAAAAAGTTATGAAGACCTCCACTCCCAGGTAAATTCTTCACAAAGTAAGAAAATGTCTACTTTAGACAGTGTTGATAGTTCTTCAAGGCAACTTTGTGGGTTTTCTTTGCATTGGGGTGCATCATGCTTTTTTTTTTTTTTTGACAGCCTCACTCATCTTATAAGCAGTGTTAAAAACTGTGAAAGATAGAGCAAGGGAGATATAAGGTTCTAGTCCTCAGACAAAACAACAAAAAAATTACTTAAATGACAACCACTCAAGTGATCCATATATGGTAATTACTATGAAGATTCTTTGATGCTGACACCAGTATTATAAACAAGTAAAAATATGTGTTTAAAGAACAAAAGTTTGCCAAAAAAAAATAAAACTGCTAAATTTGAATGCATTCGCTATCATAAAGTGTTCCGTCTTTTATCTGACATCTATTATCAACACAGAGGCCTAAGTATAAATATGTTAATAATTGAAATATTGTTAAATAAAGGCAACTCCGAGTGAAAAACTGTTTTGGTTATGCTAAATATGGAACACATAAATCTTTTTATATGAAAGTGTTCATACACACAACAGAGATAACAAAGCCAGCTGTTTTGACCAAGTGGTAGCAGAAATAATGCAAGACAGTAATGCTCTTTATACAATTTCATCCAGCAAAAAAGTCAAACCAGTTAAAATAAGCAAGAACTTTAGCTAAAGAATATAATGTACAAAATATTTTTTGATTAATCCTCCACATTTTTTAACAAAACACAACTATTTAAAGGAAGTGTAAAATAACCCAGAAAAGAAAGAAATTGCCTCAAAAGAAGGTAATCCCACTATATTTATGTTTTTTTCCTCTAAGGAAATTCCCCAATCAGGTAATGTAAAACAGCCAAATTGATGCTACACCAGAAAAAAATTACGTAATTCCTAGCAACCAAAAAAAAAAATCAAAAAACAAAAAACAGGGACGTTAGAGTTATGTGATATGTTGTCAATAAGACATAATTGCCCTTGAAATATTGGTCATTCTTTTTTACCTATATATGCATGCTTTACAGCTAAATTTATTTCCCTACCTAAGTAATTTAAATATTTAAGTTAAAGGGGCATTTAAGACAGGATCAAGATATGAGCATTAGTGTAATAAAGATCAAATTGAAATAAGTGGTTTACATGTGGATCAATAATGAACTAACTAAATAAGAAGACTTACTCTAGCATTCATTACAACTCTCTAATACTGAGCTACTCCGTGGCTGTAATTAGACCAGTGAATATATTGTGATCTGACAAAAACATCCATCCACTCTCCTCCCGCAAAAAAATTAGGGTTAAAGAGTGACTGAGAGGGAGACATGAGGCTCCCCACAACTGGTACAAACATTTTGCTGAGACACTTTCCAATTATTAATTAAGCAAGTGATATGAAAAACAAATCAATAATATAAAACAGAGGAAACTTTGCATATGTGTACCAAAAATTGTGAAAGAATATTTAGATCGGCATTGTCTTTAATATAAAATACATATATATATTAACTTGAGAATAGATAAATATACTTAGCATATCTACACAAGGGAATACTATCCACCTTTGGATATATGTGAATAAATAAGTTGTATGTAAATTGAATGTATGTAAATTGAATGTATCTTATAAATGTTATGGAGTGATATAAATGAGTTACAGAATATAATCACCATTATTTCATTTACATAATATCTAAAGGAGAAAAATAAAAGTGTAGATTGTTTAGGAATACTTATATATGTAATATGAGAAATGCATCAGAATAATCTAAACCAAATGCAGAATAGCTGTTGCTTATGATGCAAATGAAGGAATGAAATCAAGGAAATTTATACAGAAGGCTATAATGATATTGGAAAGTGAGTACTACTCTGCTTAATGTTTGTCAGATACATTTTAAATACTCTTTAAAAAATTACAAATAAATAATTTAACCAACTATAAAGGAGGAAGAGAATATCTGTTATCATAAAATATAAGTTAAAAGCTGTATTTATTATTCCATTTGATTGTGGTTTATTTATCATTTTATGGCAGAATATTTCTTTGGCATAACTATTACATAGGTCACATTTTGGAAAACTCTAAGTAAGTAACTTATTCCAGTAAAGTCTTATGAAGTTCTAAAAATATAGGCCAAGATTAGTAGCGTATTCTACAGAGAATAGGAGCCATTTAATATAGAAAGAAACGGTCCTAGAAGACATAATAGCTCCTGAGGGTGTCACTGTACTAAAACATGGCACAAAACTTGCCATAAAACTGACCAGCAAAATATCATGCTGTAAGTTACCTTCTTATATGTTTCCAAAGGGACATTATAAAAAAGGTATTGGGAGGCAGTAGCAAGTGATGGTTAAAATTAGGGTTTTCAAATCACAGTGCTTGAGAGTGAATCATGGTTCAAACACTTGTTTGTTTTCTGATTTGGGCAAAGTTAATTATATCATCGAGCCTTAAATTCCTGAGCAATAAAATTAAGTTAGTACAGTCTCTAAGTCGTAGGATTATTAAAGGGTTTCCATGAGATAAGACAGAAACTTCTCAGTGCATCTGAAGTCACTTTAATGAATTGCTCAATACGTTTGTTTTTATTATCAAGCTTCTGTAGAGTTGATCTTTAACATAATTATCTAGAGGTGTTTCATATGTTTTTTATTTTAAAATAAATATACATTGTAAATTAATTAAATACATATTTTACTAAAAATGTAGTAATAGTCAGTCTTGGGATTGCTCAAAATGAATCACTTCCTCTAAAGCTGCCAACCAATAACCCGCACAAATTCATTCACATTCTATAAAATGGTAGTATTATTCTGCTTTTTAAAAGTCAAACGTCTGGTCTCCCGACTAGACCAAAAAGCAATGAAAAGCAAATGACTAAGAAAAACTCCATTTGGATAAATAAAATAGAGAATAGTTAACCAAGAACAATTACCCTTACAGTTAAACTCTAAAGCTCCATAGAATTTAATCAGGAAAGAAGAGCTCAGGCACATACTTTTAGACTACTTATTACATTTAATACTAGCAGGCTCGTTTTTTTCTTATTTTACAGTCCTTATGTTATTAATAACTGTTAATTATAAGATCACAACCATGGGACGTATTTATGGTAGTAAGAAGCTTGATAGATCATATAACAAGATGGATACATATAAAGATAAAAGTTGAGGCCACATTTAATTTGTCTTTCTAGTACCCAGTATTAATTACCTGAAATACATTAAGTATAAGCAAGTATTTTATAAACACTTTTTGGTGAACAAATGCGACACAATTTTAAAATTAAAGCAGAGAAAGCTACAAAAAAAGTTCTGAAAGTAATAAATGTCCAGAAAATAGCAATATATGTTTTTTATACTTTGAATTCATCAAAATATTATATGCAAATAAATATTTAAAATGCTTACATGCTTCAAGAAGTGGTGAAATGGAAGTCAGTGAACTCTGTATTAGGAAGCAATAGTAGTTGTTAAAGAAAGTTTACCTAAGTAATTTATAAAATCTGAAATAAAGTTAACTGAAGGTTCCAGATAGCAGAACTTTGATAGCTAATTATTTGATTTATAAAAATAATAAAATATATTTAATATCGTATCAAAATGGTATGACAGCTAGCATGGGGAATAAATTACTATACTTTCTGTAGTCTTTCAACTGATAACAGTTGTCTTACAGGTAGCTAATTCATTTCTTTCAAGTTAGAAGTCTTTGGTTATGAACAGAAAATAAACAAATGCCTTTGACATGAACATTAAGAATAGGCTTCATACTCAAATATCCTTCATTCTTTTATTCCAGTATTTACCATCCAGTAATATAGATGTCCCTTTCTAATTTTCTGAAGACATTACATTTTTGCTTCAAAATATTGAATATAATTTGCCTTCAACATCAGTTTCCCA
This sequence comes from Macaca thibetana thibetana, assembly GCF_024542745.1. NCBI lineage: Eukaryota > Metazoa > Chordata > Mammalia > Primates > Cercopithecidae > Macaca > Macaca thibetana. The sequence continues at coordinate 172,571,740 of NC_065578.1, forward strand.
TATGCTCTCTACTACTGCACTTGGTTAGACATTTGGAAGGTGCTATTACTAGTTTGGACATAAGCTTGACTTCATTTTTTTTTAAAGGAAGAGACCTCTGCTTTTACCTGTGATATACACAGAACTTGAATATCCTCACATAACTTGAATATCATTGGAAATCAGTGAGTTTTCCTGAATCCATTACAGAACTGAGGTTCCAGTGCAAACCTCACTATAAACTCTGGAGAGACAAGTGAATCCTGAAATTCACAGTCAAAATCTATAGAAAAAGAAAGACATAATATCAACTACCTAAGCCTCCACCTGAGAAAACTACAGAAAGAGTAGCAAATATCTCCCAAACCATGTAGAAGAAAGAAAATGTTTTTTTAAAAGGAGGAAGCAATGATATTGTAACAGCAGAACAATAGGGAAAATCAACAAAACAAAAGCTAACACTTTGATAAGGTAGATTAAATTGATAAACTAAAATAATAAGAAGAACAAATACACACACACACACACACAATTACCCCTATCAGAAAAAGACGCGGGGTCTACTGATCCGTAGAAATTACAAGGATAGTATGGTAATACTATAAATAATTCTATGCCTGAATGTTTGATAACATAGATAAAAATGACTGGTTCAATGATAAAGAGTACCAAACATTACTCAAGAAAAAAGAGAGATAATCTGAATAGCTTTACATATATTAAAGAAATTAAGAACCAACAATCTTCCCTCCAACAAACATAATGCTTAAATATTGGTGAATTTTCTCAAACATTTAAGAAAAAATAATAACAATTTTAATAATGTCTTTCAGAAAACACAGAGGGAACAATTCATAAACCTTTTTATAAGCTGACATTACCCAAATACCAAAACCGGATAAGTACATTACAAGAAAAAAAAACTAAAAATCAATATCTCTCATGATTATAGAGGTAAAGATCCTTAACCCAGTATTAATAACCAGAGTTTTGCAGTATATCAAAAGGATTAAATAGCATACCAAGTGGAGCCATTTCAGAAATGCAATACTACTTAAATATTCAAAATTTGATAAATATTAGATTAATCACATTAAATTAAAATAAACAATATGCCATATCAATAGATGGAGGAAAAAAACTGGGCAAAATTTAAGATGCATTAAGATAAAAATTCCTAATAAACTAGGAATAGATTGGGAACTCATTTAACCCAATAAAGGAAAATAAAAAATGCTACAGTTAATATCATACTTAATGATGAGTTAAATACTTTCACTCTAAGTTTGCAAAAAAAGACAAGGAACTTCTTTCTGACACTCCTCCTTATTTAAAATTGCAATAAATGTTTTAGCTAGTAAAATAGAAAAACTAAAAGAAGTGAAAAATATACAGGCTGAAAAGGAAGAAATACAGCAGTCTTCATATGTAGATAACATGATTGTCAAAATGAATCAGACTTAAATGTAAAATGAAAAACTATAAAACTCCTAGAAGAAAATATAAGAGAAAATCTACGTAACCTTGTGTTTGGGTTATTTTTATTTTTAATCTAAATCAAACACACAAGCTATGAAAGAAAATACTTTTGAGATGGGTGCTATTAAAAAAATCATTGCAGTCTTATTGCAGAAACATAATAAAGACAAACCAAGAAAACAATCCACTCTGTAGCAAAATTTTCCAAAATAATGTCAACATTTATTCCACAGATCTTATTTTAATCTATTCATAATGTATCTGCTTATTTGTTTTATGTTTGCATTTACTCAATTATGTTTGTTTTTCTTCTGATTTCCTCATACAACTCATGTAACTCACGTACATATTGACTGACTTTTGATATTAATATGTATAGACCAGTCATACTAAATGTATTGCTTAGTAGTGGTGGTAATAACAAATGCTATTCTTTAACTATTTTCGTTCTCCTGTTTGTAAATGATAAAAATGGACTCTATACTTGGAATTAATTTTGGATATATGTCTTGATTTGAACAATGAAATGTAACAAAGACACTATCATTTATCAGTGAAAGCTTCAAACACATTGCACAATTAAGGCCTTTCTCCATTGATAACCCAATGTCCTTACAACGTGTCCTGAAATCTACATAATCTTGGCCTTCTTATCTCTCTAGTAATATCTGCCAACTGGTCTCCCCCTTGGTCTCTCTGCTCAGCCACATGATTATCTCACTCTGTGTATATATGAAGTTCTCTCATAACAAGGCATCTGTGATTGTTGTCCTCACCCCTATTGCTTCCTTCAGGTTTCTTCTCAAGTATCACATTATCAGCTTTATTTTCCATACCATTTTATGTGTATTAATTAGTGATGATTTTCATACATTTTATTTATTTTTCTCTCTGTGTTAAATTATGGCAGAATGTATCAATATTGCCTTCCTAGTCAATACTCCTTTCTTTAACAATGTCTAGCCTTTAAAATTATTTGGTCTCTTGGGTGCTTTTATTTTTTCTTTTTAAAAGTCAATTTCTGCAATTTTTATTTTCAAAATTTCTTAGATTATTTTTGTACTGACTTATCTTTGTTACATCTCTGCCTGTTGTAATTTTTTGTTAATATAATGTCATTTTAGTGAATATTTATTATATCCCATGCACCTATCTTAGCATCCTAAATATACTTTATTTTAAATCTTTTTTTGAATGCTATGTAAAATTAATATGATTTAATGTACTAATAATTAACTTTGTTGATTGCCTCATAAATAAATTTATTTTGGAGTGTAGATATATTTGCTTGGTTATAATTTCATTTTAAATTATGTATTTTTTATTACGTGTAACTATATAATTTTCTGCCTTATAGTACCTGGATCTAAGTCGAAGTTCACAAGGAGTTTTAGAGCTCCTTCTCAGCTTGTTCCCAAGGATATTACAGATTCAATCACTGACTCCACAGGTGGTGTGATAGGCAGAATAATGGCTCCCAAATGATACCCACATCCTAATCTCTGCAGCCTCTCGTTTTACATAACAAATGATGATTTTGCAGATGAAATTAACATTGTTGTAAATTGATCTAAGCAGAAGGAGATCATCCTGGGTTATCTGGTGAGCTTAATATCACAGGGTCCTTATAAGTAGAAGAGAGTGGCAGAAGAGAGAACCAGAGAGGTGACAGTGTGAGAAAGACTCAGCCAATTTTGCTGGCTTTGAAAATGAAGAAATGATGTCACGAACCGCAGAATCTGGCGTCTTTGAAAGCTGAAAAAGGGGGAAAATTAAATTTCTTTCCTAGAGCTTCCAGAAAGGAATACGTCTTGGTTTTAGGTCAATGAGACCCATTTTCAGATTTGTGATCTCCAGAACTATAAGATAATAGACTTGTATTGTTTTAACCATGAAGTTTATGTTAATTTGTTACAATAGCAAGATACAACTCTTATATTAGATGTAGTCTGGATTAGATTCTGTCTGAAAGTTTGCTCCTTTCTCAGTACCTCTCCTATCTCCCTAGGTACAGAGCTTCCATTTTCAATTGTAGGCATTGGGTGATGGCAATTTACTATCACTCATTATTTCTCTAAATTCATATAACACTTGCAATTAGTTATGTTATTATTCATATATTATGGATGAAGACACTGAAGCTCGAAAGTTCTTGCCAAAATTTCAACATTCAGCAAAACCTAGATGCAGAATTTTAACTCAGGTCTTCTAATTCCAAATCAAAGTACCCATTGTATCCATTTCCCTACTTTGCAAAATAAAGTTTCAGCTTGTGCAAGAAAAAAAAAGTTAAAAAAGAAAGAAATTTAAAAACGGACATTTTTACTCTCTTGTACTTTCTTCATATTGGTTATCAAATAGACATACACTTGTGTGTAGCACTAATGTGAAAAACTATGTTATTGTGTGATGATATGAATTTGATAAAAATTATTATACATTTATTTTCTTTTTCATTTTTTACAGATACTCAAATATCATTTTGTAGAACTACAACTGTATTCAAGAGGTACCTTCAACATCTCTGTTCCTATTTCAGTGAGCCTCAGGATTCACTATGGACTTCTCACCTCCTCCATTTCAATGAATTTCTGTGATTGGTAGGATGCCCACAGCAACAGTTAAGAAAGCAGGTGCAGGCCGGGAGCGGTGGCTCAAGCCTGTAATCCCAGCACTTTGGGAGGCCGAGACGGGCAGATCACGAGGTCAGGCGATCGAGACCATCCTGGCTAACACGGTGAAACCCCGTCTCTACTAAAAATACAAAAAAACTAGCCAGGCGAGGTGGCGGGCGCCTGTAGTCCCAGCTACTTGGGAGGCTGAGGCAGGAGAATGGCGTGAACGCAGGAGGCGGAGCTTGCAGTGAGCCGAGATCGCGCCACTGCACTCCAGCCTGGGCGACAGAGCGAGACTCCGTCTCAAAAAAAAAAAAAAAAAAAAAAATAATAATAATAATAATAATAATAAAAGAAAGCAGGTGCAGAGGCCAAAATACTTTTACTCTGGGATAAGAAATCACAATTATTTCTCATCAGTGCTGCTAAACTAGGTCCCGCCGTTTTTTCCAGAGCTCTGGAGCCTGCTTGTTTACCTGGACTTGGAGAAGTTACAAGTACTTGATAAATTATAAATGCCTGCAGGCAAAGACAACATGTGAATCAATTTATATTCTCTGAAACTAGTTCAGTGCTTGAATAAAGTGTCCAATGAAAGTTGTACAAAGAATACATGTTGAAGTCTTGCTCCTGCGTGCCTTTGATGAACTATCCTGTGAACTTTCTGACTAAAGAGCAATATTATGTAGAAGTCCCTGTTTACTTAGCAGGACACCGATTACTAACACTATGTTTCTGACTATGGCAATATGACCTGAATTTAACTTGTATAATTGAAAATGAATAGCATGGCTTGAAACAATGCTTAAGTATAAACACAAAATTAACATTTGTCAAACTGAATGGGAAAAGAAAAAAAAAAAATCTTTTTCTAATTTGTTCTAGTGAACAGAATCCCTAACTTTTATTTTTCTGCTTTTTCAATATTGCATGTGAACAGAGATGTCCTAGAGAGCAGCTGGAAATATATAAAATTATAAAGTTTCATGTTGAATTTAAATTTTGACCCGCTCCTATAATATTTATTATTGTTGTCTGAATTGCCTTGTAGCTGTGAAAACTGGTTTTTCATTTGAAGGCAGCTCGTAGTCAGGAACTGATTTTGTGATTGAATGCATTAGGAAATTCAACGTCATTAGTATAATTATGGAAAGGTGGTTCATAGCCTTGGGATATTTTCCTTTCTTCAAGGAAGATAGTGTCTCAAGGAGACAAACATAAAGCAGATAGCTCGGTTTAAGGAGTAAATATTGGTGAAATATTGAAAACTGAAAACTTTTGGATATTAGTGTAAAAATTGTTCATTGTGTGAAAAGATGTACTTTTACATCTAACTACTGATATTTTTCTCTAAAACGTAAAACGTGAAATGTGATACAAATAATTTTTGGAAACAATCAACAGTAAGGAAAATACAATGCTTAAAACAGGCAGCGAAACCAAAGAGTTACCTAATAAATTCTCACACAATATCATTTTTATTATTTGTTTTCCTTTTGAAGAATAAGTATCATCTATTAAGTTTCATAACATAAAACATTACTCTCTGGCCAGGCCCGGTGACTCATGCCTGAAATTCCAGCACTTTGGGAGGCCAAGGGGGGCAGATCGCTTGCGCGCAGGATTCTAAACCAGCCTGAGGAAGATGATGAAACCTCGTCTTTATTATTATTATTATTATTATTATTTTAATTACTTGGGGCTTCTTTCTAATGGCTCCCTTACTTTTAAAAAAGCCAAAACATCCCTTTGTTTTTCCAATGTGGTTCTAAATTCCTTCTGCAATATTTTATTCCCTAAAAACGTGTAGATAATAGCTATTAATAATAAGAAATCTGATTTTTCTTCTATTTTGTATCAGTCAAAAATATCATTTTAAGAACTTAATGAAAAGTATTCAATATATGTTTATGAGAAATTTTTATACAGTTTTAAAATGAGGAAATACCATTAGTATAAACTAGTAGAGGGAGGACAGTACTAGGGGATTAAATTAACATTTTACTTTTCATTATTAGACACAATGAGAAAAGGCAAATAAAGCAAAACATAAGTAAAGGGACTCTTCTAAAAGTCAGTGTCTATGACCTAATTAGGATAAGACAAGTGAAGAGAAACAAATGAATATAAAAAGCAGTTGTGTGCTTCCACATAAAATCTATGGAAACAGATGACTACTAGTACTTTGCTCTCCATTAGGATAACATGTAAAGACACAATCACCTACATCACTCAAATAATAAAACCTATATTTTATCCACACTCAGTTTCTATCAATCCCACTTCATAAATGGATTTCAAACTCTTTCCACCCTCTGTATCTTCACCGCCACCATATTCTTAGCTACCGTAATTTCTAATCTTGAGTAGTAATGCAGTGCCCTGATAAGAAGCATTTTAGAGAGAAAAGGGAAAGAAGTTTGAATAACTATTTATTTATCTTGACACATAAATACATAAATAAATAAATCTTAGGCAAAGATGAATATAAAAATAATGTCTAAATGTGTTCTTATAAGGTTTTTAGATACAAAACCTAAAGGTCTTTTTACTTAATTCAGTCAAAATGAATATAGATAATACTGCATTTAGTCAACTATAAATGTATGTTTTTCTATGTTTTTAACACCTCTGAAATTAAGAAGTGTCTTATAATTGATGCTATTATATTTTATAAAGTATGATAAGTCAGGTATTTGCATATCAACTTGCCTCACCTGTTCTACCTGCTAACATTTCCACCTGGAAGAAATATTTTATTGTCAAATGGCAGAAATAATTTTCACAGTAGCCGCATAAATAGGCTTTGGATCACAAAAATCATAAATTACTCCCGTGTTGACCTTCTACTATCAAAAAAGTTTTCAACCCTCCCAGAAAGTTTAGTAGATATGGAAAGAGTCAATGGTACGGTGGTAAGAGTATGCACTCTAAATCATGTTGCTTAGAATATATACTAGATGTGTCAGGTGGCAAGACACTTAACTCTCTGTGCCAACAAACTCCAGATAACAATAATTATTTCAATGTATTTTTGAAGATTAACAGATATTGCATATCACAATGCCTAATGAATAATGTGTACTCAAATAATTATATTATATTTTAATGCTGATTACTCATGTTCAAGTGAGGATTTAAGGTCTCATTAGAAATTTAGGCATTTGGTTAATCCACTTCTCTATTCAATCAACATATAGTCAGAGTTATTTTCAAACCACAAGTGCTGAAGACACAGTATTTGCCCTGCTTTACAGTAGCAATGTAATGAGGGAGCCAAAGTTAAAAAACAAATGAAAGTGAATTTTAATGTTGATAAAATCATGCTATACTAAGAATTGTGCCTATATTAAGGTAAAGTAATAAACTATAAAGTTGTTTAACAACATTTTTATTCCATTTTTTTTTTCATTCCAATTCCTTATTAAGTTAAAACTTGTAAAAACTGATAGGGTTGGGCAGCAACCAACCTTTTTGTGAGGCCAAGGCAGGCAGATCACCTGAGGTCAGGAATTTGAGACCAGCCTGCCCAATATGGTAAAACCCTGTCTCTACTAAAAATACAAAAATTAGCTGGGCATGGTAGCACTTGTCTGTAGTCCCAGCTACTAGGGAAGCTGAGGAAGGAGAATCACTGGAACCAGGGAGGAGGTGGTTGCAGTGAGCCTAGACTGTGCCACTGAACTCCAGCCTGGGTGATAGACCAAGACTCCGTAAAAAACAAAACAAAACAAAACAAAGTAAAAACTATTAACATAAACTTCATAGTGTTTTTTAAAGAAGCTACACATACAAATTCTTAGTTTCTTCCAAGTTTTTAAGTTTTCATTTTTAATTTCTGTATTAAAATGCTTTTTACACTGCTGTAAGGAATACCTGAGACTGGGTAATTTATTAATGGAAGGAGGTTTATTTGACTCGTGGTTCTGCATAGCTGAAGAGGCTTCTGAAAACTTTCAATCATGGCAGAAGGTGAAGGGGAAGTAAGACATGTCTTACATGGCCTCAGAAGAGAGCCAGAGCAAAGGGCTCTCTCATTTTTAAACCATCAGATCTTGTGAGAAGTCATTATCACTAGAACAGCATGGGAGAAACCACCACCTTAGAACAATCACTTCCCACCAAGACCCTCCCTCCACAAGTGGGGATTACAATTAGAGATGAGATGTGGATGGAGACACAGAGCCAAACCATACCAATTTCCAATACCTTAACTTCTCTGGATTTTGTGTAACATAAAAGGTGCCCCAATGTTACTTTTAGTTAATGTTTACATCACATAAAAAGTTACTAATCTTTTCAGAATGTGAACTTTTTAAGCATAACATGTTTATCAACTTTGCATGTACGTTTTAATTTTACTAAGAGTTTCAAATACCTTCAGTGTTTCTTCTAGAAATAAGTTTAAGCATTTCCACACGATCACATTTTTATTAAGGAATGAGGCTAAATTAATTGTGTTTATATATTCAAAACTCTGCAAAGATAAACATCTTATTAGTAATTAGGGGAAAAGAAAACAAGATACAAACAAAAAGGAACCTTTGTCATGTCTAAGAAAACCAAATTTTCAATGCTCAGAGTCCAGTGATTTTGCTAAGCAAATTTAGGATTTTGTGGTAGTTAGTGTCTATTTTTATTTATTTTGATATTTAGAGTCCTTTTTATCTAAGTTAAGAAGAACTAATTGAATTCAAATTGTTAATCATGATGTTAAAAAATATGTGAAAAACAATTTTGTATTCATATATGGTTCTACACCAAATTTATGAGGCAATCAGGTTCTAAGAAGCTGGGTTTATGCCAGGCTATTGCTTTAGAGATCATGAATTCAATTGTGAAGGTATCATTGAAATTTTAAAATTTAATATTCTTAGTAATCTTCATTTAGTTCAGTATAAATTATATTGAGGAAAAGTCCAAAAATGTATTTTATTGTCAAATTAACAGAGCTAAATTGATATATCTAAATAATAGTCTCGTAATAAAGCCTGAGGTAATATCTATTATGCCTCAATGGAAAGCAATCAAATTGAAAAAGGCAATATCCTCCTGGGAATAACTTTTCTTTTCTTTTTGACTCTATTCCCCAGAGTTTCATTCTTCTTATAATGCAAACACAAATTGCATAAACAATAAAGGAATGCATGTTTCCAGAAAAAAAATGAGAATAAAAGAAAATCATATGGTGATATAAAACATATAAAAACAATATCCAACCTGATAGACTGTTAGCAGAATGGTAGTCGTCCTAATCGCCTTTGGAACTTAATATTTGACCATTTTGTTAGTAACTTTTTCGCAAGTATGATGCTTCATCCTGAGTATCAACTTGATTGGATTGAAAGATACAAAGTATTGATCCTGGGTGTGTCTGTGAGGGTGTTGCCAAAGAGGTTAACATTTGAGTCAGAGGGCTGGTAAAGGCAGACCCACCTTTAATCTGGGAGGGCACAATCTAATTAACTACCAGTGCTGCCAGAATAAAACTCAGGCAAAAGAATGTGAAAAGACTAGGCTGCCTTAGCCTCCCAGCCTACATCTTTCTCCTCTGCTGAATAATACTTGCCTTCTAACATCGGATTTCAAGTTCTTTAGCTCTGGGACTGGGACTGGCTTCCTTGCTCCACAAGTTGCAGACGGCCTATTGTGGAACTTTGTGATCATGTGAGTTAATACTACGTAATAAAATCTGCTTTATATATTTATCCTATTAGTTCTGTATCTGTAGAGAACCCTGACTAATACAGATTTTGGTACCAAGAGTGGTTCTAGAGGAACAGAATATTAAGGATGGAGTTATTCATTGGTTTGGGACTTTGTGGAGTAGGCTGCCTAATATGATTAGACCTCAAATACTAAGGACTCTACTTCTATGGAGAACACTGATAGTCCTTGGCATAAACTGTTTAGAGAGTTATGGAAAATAAGTGCATGTGACACTTCTGATTCACTATTCGTGAGAGGTGAGGAGTTTAGTGACTCTATACCTAATGTCTTTGACTATATGTGGAGAACAAAGGAACACACTGTAGTTGGTTTGTTCCTTCTAAGTTTTCTGGACAAAGCAATGAAATAAAATGATGAACTCAGGGGTTCTAACTCCCAGCCTTGAAAGCAGATACTAAGCATCAAATCTGCTAAGATTGCCCTGAGTGAGAGTCTTATTGCCTATAGAGAAAGAGCTGAAAATGTGGAAAATCAGACACAAGCTCTTATCATTCAAGTGACTGACCTGAAATGAAAGGTGGATGCACAGTCTCACCAGGTGTCTACTGTTAAAGTGAGGCCATTGATTGGAAAAGAATGGGACACTGAAACTTAGAATGGGGACCTGATGAAACTGGGGAACTCTGAACTTGTAAACTCTGATGAACCTTTTTTGCCAGAAGAAATAGCTTTCCCATCTCCAATAGTGGCAACATTCCCTCCTTGGCCGATGCTGTCATCAGCCTTTCCACCTTTGAGAAGATAAACCCTATGCTCCCTAAGGCAACAGTGATGGCCTCCCCTGAGGCAATTGCCAGGCAAAATAATGTTGATTCTTCTCAGAAGCCACCCCCAACATCCCTGTTTGCCTCTAGAGCTATAACTAGACTAAAGTCCCATTGGGCCCATAGAGATGAGGTTAAGAGTGTGACCCATGATGAGGTATGCTACACTTGGAAAGAACTACTTGAATTTTCTAATTTATACCAGCAGAAATCTGGAGAACAAGCATGGAAATGGATATTAACGGTTTGGGAAGATGGTGGAAGAAACATAGAGTCAGATCAGGCTGAATTAACTGATTTGGGCCCAGTAAGTAGGGATTCTTCGATTAATGTTGCAGCTTGGGGAGTTAGAAAAGGTGTTAATTGTTTATTTGCTTGGTTAGCTGAAATATTAGTTAAAAGATGGCCCACTGTGAGCAAGCTGGAAATGCCTGATCTCCCTTGGTTTAATGTAAAGGAAGGGATCTAAAGGCTTAGGGAGATTGGGGTGGTGGAGTGGATTAGTCACTTTAGACCCACCTACTCATCCAAGCTGGGAGGATCCAGAAGATACACCCTTGACCAATGCATTATGAAATAGATTTCTGAGGGCAGCAACTGCATCTTTGAAGAGCCTTGTAATTGCTCTTCTCTATGTCAGATTTAATAGTGGGAACTGCAGTCACTCAACTACAAAATTTAAATCCCATAGGAATAATTCGATTCCGAGGTGGCAGTGTCCAAGTGGCAGCACTCAACCATCAAAGGCAAGGTGGGTGTAGCTACTGTAATGGACAGTAATGGCAAAGCAGCAATCAGAATAGTCAGACTCATGTAGAGCTCTTGCACTCGCTAATTAATCAGTGTTCCCAGAAGTGAAATCAAGAGGAAGCCTACTGCATTCCTACTTAATCTATATAAGCAGCAACCTGCCAGGTCGGGTAGAAAAGAGACTAATTTGAATTCTAAAAACAGAGAATTACAGCCCCTCAATCAATTTCCAAACTTGAGCCAGTTTACAGACACACAACTCCTTGAATAAAGGGGAGGCTGTATTCCCTTGAGAATGGACCCCACTACACTAGAGACAATTTATGCTGCTGTTATTCTTTCTCCCATACTTCCCCAAGGAGACCTCCGGACTTTTACCAGGGTAACTATATATTGTGAAAAGTGAAATGATCAGATATTTTGGGGTCTACTGGACATTGGCTCTGAGCTGACATTGATTCAAGTGGATCTAAAACAGCATTGCGGTCCTCCAGTGACAGTAGGAGATTATGGAGGTCAGGTAATTTATGGAGTTTCAGCTCAGGTCTGACTTACAGTGGGCCCGGTAGGTCCCCAGACTCATCCTGTGGTTATTTTCCTAGTGCCAGGTTGGCACTGACATATTTAGCACAGATTGGCATGATTGGCATAGACATATTTAGCAGCTGGCAGAACCCCCACATTGGCTCCCTGATTGGTAGGGTGAGAGCTATTATGGTGGGAAAGGCCAAATGGAAACCATTAGAGTTGTCTCTACCTAGAAAAATAGTAAATCAAAAACAATATCGCATCGCTGGAGGAATTGTGGAAATTAGTGCCACCATAAAGACTTGAAAGATGCAGGGGTGGTGACTGCCACCACATAGCCGTTAAACTTTCCTATTTGGCCTGTGCAGAAGACAGATGGATCTTGGAGAATGACAGATCTATACTAGATCTGGTTTTATTATTTGAGCAAATTAACACATCACCTACTACCTGGTATTCAGCCATTGATTTGGCAAATTCCTTTTTCTTCGTTTCTGTTCATAAGGCCCACTGGAAGCAATTTGCCTTCAGCTGGCAAGTCCAGCAATATACTTTTACTCTCCTACCTAAGAGGTGTATCAACTCTCAAGCTTTGTGTCATAATTTTGTTCCAAGAGAACTTGATCCCTTTTTGCTTCCACAAGGTATCACACTGGTCCATTACATTGACCACATTATGCCGATTGGATCCAATGAGGAAGAAGTAACAAACACATTAGACTTATTGGTGAGACATTTGCATGTCAGATAATGGGAAATAAATTCAAATAAAATTCAGGGAGCTTCTACCACAGTAGAATTTCTAGGGTTCCAGTGGTGTGAGGCCTGTCGAGACATTTCTTCCAAGGTGAAGGATAAGTTGCTGCGTGTGGCCCCTCCTACAACCAAGAAAGAAACACAGAGCCTAGTGGGCCTATTTAGATTTTGAAGGCAACACATTCCTTATTTGGGTGTGTTACTATGGCCCATTTATTGAGTGACCCGAAAGGCTTCCAGTTTTGACTGGGTTTCAGAACAGGTGAAGGCTCTGCAAGAGGTCCAGTTTGCTGTGCAAGGTGCTCTGCCATTTGGGCCATATGATCCTGGAGATCTAACAGTGCTTGATGTGTCAGTGGCAGATAGGGTGTTGTTTGGAGCCTCTAGCAGGCCCCGACAGGTGAATCACAGCGGAGGCCTCTAGGATTTTGGAACAAGGCCGTGCCTTCTTCTGCAGATAACTACTCTCCTTTTGAGAGACTGCTCTTGGCCTGTTAGTGGACTTTGGTGGAAACTGAATATTTGACTATGGGTCATCAGATCACTATGGGACCTGAACTGCTTATCATGAACTGGGCACTTTTTGACCCATCTAGCCTTACAGTGGGTCATGCATACCAGCATTCCATCATCAAATGGAAGTGGTATATACGTGATCAGGCTTGAGCAGGTCCTGAAGGCACAAGTAAGTTACATGAGGAAGTGGCTCAAATGCCCATGGTCTCCACTCCTGCCACCCTACCTTCTTTTCCTCAGCCTGCACCTATGGGCTCATAGGGAGTTCCCTATGATTAGTTGACAGAGGAAGAGAAGACTAGGGCCTAGTTTACAGATGGTTCTGGACAATATGCAGGCACCACCTGAAAGTGGACAGCTGCAGCACTATAGCCCCTTTCTAGGACACCCCTGAAGGACAACAGGGAAGGGGAACCTTCCCAGTGAGCAGAACCTTGAGGAGAGCACTGGTTGTGAACTTTGTATGGAAGGAGAAATGACCAGATATGTGATTATATACTGATTTATGGGCTGTAGCCAATGGTTTGGCTGGATGGTCAGGGACTTGGAAGAGGCATGATCAGAAAATTGGTGACAAATAAGTTTGGCGAAGGGGTGTGTGGATGGACCTCTCTGAGTGGTTAAAACTGTGAAGATATTTGTATCCCATGTGAGTACTCATCAAAGGGTGACCTCATCAGAGGATAATTATAATAATCAATGGGTAAGATGACTTGTTTTTTGGACACCACTCAGGCTCTTTCCCCAACCTCTGTCATCATCCAGTGATCCCATTAACAAAGAAGACATGATGTCAGGGATGGAGGTTATGCATAGGCTCAGCAAAATGGACTTCCACTCACCAAGGCTAACCTGGCTACAGCCACCGCTGAGTGCCCAATTGGCCAACAGCAGATACCAACACTGAGTCCTCGATATGGCATCATTACTCGGGATGATATTCCAGCTACTCGGTGGCAGGTTGACTATATTGGACCACTCCCATCATGGAAAGGGCAGAGGTGTGTTCTCACTGGAATGTATACTTACTCTGGACATGGATTTGCCTATCCTGCATGCAATGCTTCTGCCAAGACTGCCATCCACGGACCCACGCAATGCCTTATCCACCACCATAATATCCCACAAAGCATTGCCTCTGATCAAGGCACTCACTTTATGGCTAAAGAAGTGCAGCAGTGGGCTCATGCTCATGGCATTCACTGGTCTTACCACGTTCTTCATCCTGAAGCAGCTGGATACATCGAATGGTGGAATGGCCTTTTGAAGTCACAATTACAATGCCAACCAAGTGACAATACTTTGCATGGCTAGGACAAAGTTCTCCAGAAGGCCGTGTATGCACTGAATCAGCATCCAATATATTGTACAGTTTCTCCCATAGCCAGGCAGGATTCACGGGTCCAGGAATCAAGGGGTGGAAATATCAGTGGCACCATTCACCATAACCACTAAGGACCCACTAGCAAAATTGTTGCTTCCTATTCCCACAATATTATGTTCTGTTAGCCTAGTGGTCCTAGTCTTAGAGGGAGAAATGCTGCCCCCAGGAGACACAACAACGATTCCTTTAAAATGGAAGTTAAGATTGCCACCTCGACAGTTTGGGCTCCTCCTACCTTTAAGCCAACAGGCTATGAAGTGAATTACAGTGTTGGCTGAGGTTACTGACCTGGACTATCAAGATGAAATCACTCTATTACTCCACAACAGAGGTAAAGAAGATTATGCATGGAATATAGGAGATCCCCTGGTGCATCTCTTAGTATAACCATATCCTGTGATTAAGGTCAGTGGGAAACTTAACAACAGCTCTATCCAGACAAGACAACAAATGGCCTAGACCCTTCATGAAGGAAGGTTTGTGTCACTCCACCAGAAAAAAAAAAAAAAAAAAAAAAAAAAAAAAAAAAAAAAAAAAAAAAAAAAAACACAACCTGCTGAGGTGCTTGTTGAAGGCAAAGGGAATACAGAATGGGTAGTAGAAGAAGGTAGTCTTCTTTTGTTAAAAACATGATTATGCATGTATACACTTGTACTAAGACAATACCCTCATTTTATTTCCTTTTTCCTTTACTATGTGACATAAGATTTTTTGACTTCATATCAGCATTTAAGTGCTGTTAACTTTATGTAATAGCATTTGGATGGGGGATTGGTGCATTTCTGGTTGTACGAAGAATTGTTGTATTATGCTAGGCATAATTATCAGCTTATTATTGTCTTTATTTGAAGATTATGTGTGATCTCAGGAGATGTGTATGGGTCAAGGTGACACGGGGTGGACTTGTGATGGCTAATACTGCATGTCAACTTGATTGGATTGAAGCATGCAAAATACTGATCCTGAGTGTGTCTGTGAAGGTGTTACCAAAGGAAATTAACATTTGAGTCAATGGACTGGGAAAGGCAGACCCATCTTTAATCTGAGTGGGCACAATCTAATCAGCTGCCAATGTGGCCAGAATAAAACACAGGAAGAAGAACATGAAAAGACTAGACTGGCCTAGCCTCCCAGCCCACATCTTTCTCCAATGCTGGAGGCTTCCTGCCCTTGAATATCGGACTTTAAGTTCTTCAGCTTTGGGATTCAGACTGCCTCCCTTGCTCCATAGCTTGTAGATGGCTTATAGATGGCTTATTATGGGACCTTGTGATTGTATGAGTTAATACTCTTTAATAGACCCTTATATATATATGTTCTACTAGTTCTGTGTCTCTAGAGAACCCTGACTAATACAACAAATATTTGAAAATAATTAAACTTGATTTTAACCAATATTATATCTATTTCTATTATACTAAGTATTTTGTTATTCTAATTATCTGTATTCTTGCTTATATGTTAATTCTATTCTAGCAATTTATGAAAGTTTTATAAAGAAAATTCACTTTTTTATATATTTCTGTATTTAAGTGAAAGTTTTTAAAGCCTCAGTATGCTCAACTGTTGTGTTCGTGATGGACTTCACTTTTGTACTTATAAAAGGTATGTGTTGAACTCACTTAATAGATTCATCTTCAATGTTTATTATTAGTATTATAATTACAACACTCCTTCTTTTTGCTACCAATTTCATGTTATACATTTTTATTTTTCTATCTTATCTGTTCTATTTAGATATGATACTTCATTCCTTAAACGTTTTAATTTTGAGTTTGAAAGTTTTTGATTATAGACATCAACAATTTTTATTATTTTCTTTTAGCAAAATTATTATTTAATAAAATATGTTATATTATTTTAAATAGTGTTCTGATTCTGTATTGCTTCTTTAGTGGTAATTGTTCTTTTTTAAAATTTATGTTTTTTCAATTTATGGTTACTGATTTTTGTTAAATATTTAAATTTAGTAAATATTTTGGGATCTCTCTTATGAGTCAGAATTTGTGTAAATTCCTGAGAGTAAAATGTGCAACTCAAGTGATAATTTCCAAAGGAGGAAATCTCCGAATACAGTAGTCTGCTGTTAAGATTGCAGGTAAGGATGTAGAAGTGAAGCCAGGTGAATTGTGCCATTGAGGGCAGCTGCCAACTCTTTGCAGCAATCATTAGTTACTAGGAGCTCTCTCCTCCTTCCCAGCCCTCAGAGAAATGTCTTAAAGCACACTTGTTCTCGGTATGGAAATACCGAAGTTTTTTCTTTTGTGTGTTTATTTGTTTTTTTGTTTGTTTGTTTGTTTTGGTGTCTTTGAGGTCCAGTATGGCATCAGGCTCTGCTCTCTCTCTCTCTAGGGCTGTCATTCAAATTTCCTGATACATCTTCCAGTTTTATTTGCAAAGCAAATACGAAGAGTTAGCCTGTCAACTGGAAATGGGAGGTGATTGGGAAGAGGAATCTGCTGCTAAGTCTTAGTATGTGCGAGATGGCCTACTAAAAGGGGCTGGACTTACACGTTATTCTTTATATTAGTTGATACTGCACATATTTCACGTGAGTTTGGAGCTTCTTTGGAAACACAATTTCCTCATTGCATGTCAGGAAGATAATTTTAATGAAGGTAATATACTTACTACTTGTGTCCAGCACTATAGTTTTGTTTGTTCTGGTTTCTCTGCTAATGTAAATCAATCTGCTTTATTATCTCCAGGGAATTTCTGTATTATTAGCCAGTATCATAACTTTTTCTGCAAACTTTTACTTCCATTTCAAGTGATTTCATATGGGAAAGGAAGTAGATCCATGTACAGTGTTTTGCTTTGGTTACCAAATTACATATGATTCCTGTTTATTTTATTTTATGTTACTTGAAGTTCTGGGATACATGTGCTGAACGTGCAGGTTTGTTATATAGGTAGACATGTGCCATGGTGGTTTGCTACACAAAAATTTCTGTTTTTATTATTAAAACAATAATATGCAACATTCTTACAAGTAGAATGTAGATTTTTAAAAATGAGCTAATACAAAATTAAATCTTTAAAATATATAACAGTAACATTGAACATACCTTAGCACAGAAATCAACAGGTTAATTGCTTTAGGAATTAAATATTTAAAGAAGTATAAATTACGAATACAAATTCTGTTGTTTCAATCCTGTCTTCTGAGAGTGATTGAAATCCAGTATATTTTCTGATTCTTAAAATACCATATATGGTGTGACAGACACACAACAAAATGACCTGAGTCAAGGTCAGTAAGTCATGCCCTTGGCTGCCAGTGTGGAACTAGCAACTCGCTTCTGGCCAATAAAATGAAGATGGTGGAATGGCATTCCCTTGATTAGGTTATGTTATGCATAACTAAATACATAACAACTTTACTGTATGTTATACGGTAGAGTTAATGTAACTCTTGCCACTTCCATGAGTATACTACCTCACATAAAAACTTCATCTTAGGCCTGGATGCTGGCTCACGCCTATAATCTCAGCACTTTGGGAGGCCAAGGCGGGTGGATTGCCAGGTTAGGAAATCGAGACCATCCTGGCTAACACGGTGAAACCCCCGTCTCTACTAAAAATACAAAAAATTTAGCCGGCATAGTGGCGGGGGCCTGTAGTCCCAGCTATTCTGGAGGTTGAGGCAGGATAATGGCGTGAACCCAGGAGGCGGAGCTTGCAGTGAGCTGAGTTAGCACCACTGGGTAACAGTGCGAGACGCCGTCTCAAAAAAACAAACAAACAAACAAACAAACAAAACCCTTCATCTTAGTAGACCAGAGCAACAATCTATCGTGTTAGCCGTAAAGAAGCAAACCTACTTTATGAACTGCCTTGAGTGATTTCCTCATGTAATTCCTATTATTATTTATTGTAAATGAGTAGGTAAAATCAGATTTATTTTGCTTTAATCTGCACCAAGACTTCTCGATACATAAGAAAAATTAATCTACTTATTTAAGTAACTTGAGTGATTTTGTAAGAAGCAGCTTATTTTATTCCTGTTAATGAATTCAGAGCCTGTTAGTAGTGTGCTGCAGTTAACAGAACTTAAAATTTAAAATGATCTATGTAGAAGAAGAAAATTTAGGCAGGAAAGACCTACTTACTATAAGTCAAAAAGGTGGAATCTCATTTTATGCTATGGCACAAGATTTGGTTACACTACAACTTGCTGTTTTGTGGCTCCGATTCAGAACAAATGGGAGAAAACATTTAACATTTAGAAAGTTTTAAGCTGTTTCTTTTTTGTGAGCTTTTTTTTTTAAACAAAACAAAACAAAACAAAACTTCCCATAGAAGATGAATTAACTGACAATAGAGCTGACTAGTTCATAACCAAAAGATAGAAAAGAACAGCTATACTAAGAGAATAATTTAACCTTTGGGGGGAGAATATATATTTCCTCTCCCTTGCTAACCACACTACAGGTTATACTTTTCATATATAATAAGAGATCTAGAGGAAGAGTTGGTGCACATGTTCTGCAAAACCCACCAGGAATTCAGATGCCTTCCATCTTTATGCTCTGATCTCCTTAGTATATGAATTTAATCCTCTTAGTTAAAAAATTAAATATTTTACTCTGAATTCTCAGCACAGAAAAGAAATATGTGAAAAAGGCCAAAGGATACATGCGTGCTGGGTCTATGCTTTTTAACAGATATCCTATTCTGCTATTTCTACCTGTATATTACAGGCTAGAAATGCCTCATATTGCTACCCTACTTAGTAGGCAGCTGAAAACCTGAGCGCTTCAGCCCACAGATATTGTTACTAAAGACTATTGTATAGTTCCGTTAAGGGAAAATGTTGAGAACAATAATTGGGCACCACTCTCCCCACAACTTCTAAATTTCAGATTTTTTGTGTGTATAATAAAAGGATTGAACTAGAAAACATCTAAAATTTCACTCATCTCTAAAAGTGCATCTTCTAAACATGTGTCTTTAGTATAACATTTATCTTTGAGATAATAAGGAAGAAGAGAAGTGAGGAGATGTAATTTTAAATGACTACAAATGAAGCCATTTGCTTTGGTACTGTTTCTGCACTTCTACAGATAACACTTCCTCCATGAATTTCCATTAACTTTTTCATTTCCTAAGTTTTGTTGTTTCAAATAATTGTGTCACATTTTTTTAAACATCCCAGTTTCAGCATCTCATTTGTTGACCACCACTTCTAAACTTTTCAGAAGACATAATCTAATAATGTTTCTCCAATAATTATTTTACTTCAATCAGCACTTTTAAATCCACTGACCTCATCAAAATGTTGCTTCTTTCTCATGAGGTCTCTTTTCTCATTACCAAAGCCCAACATTATTATAATTTGATTGCATTCAGCCTTAAGTTAATTTACCTTACCTCTCTCACTTATAGACACCTGGAAAAAAAGAAAATCTTGTTTAACCTTACTCTTTACTTCCTCTGAGCCTACATTGTTCCCAAACCCATGGTATAGGTAAACATGGCTGGAGAAAACTTCATAACCATCCTGACCAGGCCCTTAAAGATATATAGAATACTGAACATATTTGTGTAGTGAGTTGTATTTAAGATAATTATTTCAACATTTTTTTTCTGTATTTAAATATTCAACTAATTCTTTCACTATCAATGGATTACCTACCATCTTATTTCCCTGAGAAAGTAGAATTAACCCGAATCACAAACCTGCTATACCACAATACCCCAAAGTCTATTCTGTTCATAACCGCCTGAGATATTCTGAAAATCTGAGTTCAATAACTCCATATTAAAAACGCTCTAGTCATTCCATGACATTGAAAAAAATGAATATTTATCACTACTACATTTGATAGCTGCTCTATGACCTCATCTCTGATCATCCATTGCTTATTCTGCTCTAGGCATGTTAACCTTTTTTGTTGTTCCTGAGACAAGCCAAGTTTGTTCAAGCTTCAGAATGTTCATCCCTACAGTCCCTTATGCCTGAAATACTTTTCACACAGACCTTTACACTGGAACTACTTTGCCTCATCATTCAGATCTCTACCCAAGTGACATCTCCTTCAATGGGTTCTCCCTATCATAATGACTCTGTTATTTGGCATGTTTTAGCCCTGCATTTGCCTTCATATTCTTTCAAAGTAATATCACTACCTGATATTAATTTTATTTTTATTTCTGTCCCACCAGGCTGTAAGCTCCTGTGGGTCAGGGCCTCTATCTTTTTCCTCTTATTCTCCAGTTTTCTTAGGAGCACCTGACACAGAGCTGGCATTCAATATATATTTGTCAAATGAATGAATGACAGAGTAAACACCAATAACAACAGTGACTAAGATAAACAGCTTACTATATAGCGTGGACTGTTCTAAGACCTTACACGTATCAATTCATTCAATTTTCAACAGGACTTTTGAGATGAGTAATTATTCCTATTTTATATCTGAGAAATTAAAGCTTAGAGAATTTAAATAATTTGTCCTTTATGACATATAATATTAATTTGATCATCTGTTACTTAGGAAAACATCTTTATAAGCTTTTTATTATGAAAACACAATCTCTCTAAATTGGTTCAGTGAGGCAAAGAAGTGAAACAAGGTTTCTGGTCTCTTCAGCGTCAGACACGATGAGAACGTTTCCTACCAGAAATCTAAGGAGAGGCTATCTTGAAATTTGGAGAAGGGCCTGGACAAAGAAAACTGACTCCAGA
This sequence comes from Macaca thibetana thibetana, assembly GCF_024542745.1. Lineage (NCBI taxonomy): Eukaryota > Metazoa > Chordata > Mammalia > Primates > Cercopithecidae > Macaca > Macaca thibetana. The sequence continues at coordinate 172,592,932 of NC_065578.1, forward strand.
AACATAATGAGAATGTATGTCTGAGCACGGAATGCCAAGAAAAATAGCTGTGAAATACTCAAATTTATTTTTTCTCATAATATAATATATAATAACCTTCTTCTATTTTTTCCCAAAATTTTAAAGACAACTTTACACATAATATATTTACGTTAGTGGTAAATTGAAGGAAATAAGAAGTGGACACTGACAAGTTTAGAATTGAATATTTAAGAGAGAAATCTTTATTTCTCACCCCCTGTCCACTTTGAAGCCTGAGGCCAGTGAGGCAATCTTTGCAATTTATCCTAGGAGGGCAGCTTTTTTGGATTTTCAAGGGAGTAAAGAGATGCCTGAGGTAGGCCTATGAGTAATGCTTTGAAGCCAGGGGGTTGACAGCAGGGGAATTGACTTTGGAGCAGATACAGAAATTCTTGTATCCCAAATGATTATAGATGAAGGTCTTCCTTGAAGGGGAAATGATAGCTAAGTCTCCATACATAATGAAAAGCCCAAACAAAGCCAGACAGCCTACAGTTGGGTTAATTCTATTTAATTAAGGTTGGGGGACTGATTATCATTACAGTTTTAAAACTTCTCATGAAATGTGCCATTCTACCTTATGGCTTTTCTGGTGTTTATCTGAGGGAAAGACAAGTTTGATTATTAAAATGTTGGCAATGCAATCTCCTATATAAGAGATAGCAATTTGTGCTAAGATTAACAGATGTGGGGTGACAGCTACTCAAATAGATGTAGCTTCTTGGAAGAAAAGCAAACAAAAATAGAAATGTGAACATGTGCATTTTAGATATAAACTTAGTAACATTTCTCTTTTAAATGCTCCATTAAAATTATAGTGTATAGCATAATTCTTTTTATCAAAATATAAAAATAATATGTTTAAGTAAGTTGTGAGCATAGTTTTATCATCTTCCAGAGAGTCCAAAGCAATATTTTTTAACATACAGACCAAATGCCCCCATTTGATATTATTTTGCGTTTCAATTCCTTTTTTTTTTTTTTTTTTTTGAGACAAAGCCTCGCTCTCACCCAGGCTGGAGTGCAGGGCCGCGATCTCTGCTCACTGCAAGCTCCGCCTTCTGGGTTCTCGCCATTCTCCTCCTGCCTCAGCCTCCCGAGTAGCTGCGACCACAGGCGCCCGCCACCACGCCCGGCTAATTTTTTGTATTTTTACTAGAGATGGGGTTTCGCCGTGTTAGCCAGAATGGTCTCGATTTCCTGACCTCTTGATCCGCCCACCTCAGCCTCCCAAAATGTTGGAATTACAGGCGTGAGCCACCGCGCCCGGCCTCAATTCCCTTTTTATTTATTTATTTTTTGTTCTACAAGCCAAAGAAACAAAATGAAAGAAGCTTTGTTACATAAAGGAAAATAAAATGGTGACTGGAACTAACTTTTACTAAGTACTTTTTCGGTTCTGTATGCTATAAAGAATATTTAACTCTTTGGATAGTTGCATTATATTCATTTTTAGATAACAAAACAAATTAGACTTTACAATGATCAGTGATCTGTAAAATGTCACTGAGCTGAAATTACCAGCCTAATTTTGCACAAGATTGGCTTCCTATCCATTCCTGCACACCAGCATTTCTCAAAATTATGTAGACACTGTTCTGGTTGACATTAATATAAGTGCCTCATAGTAAAAGTTGGTGAAAAAACTGTACATACTTTCTCTTTTAAAAATTAAACACAAATAATATATAAAAGATAATTTGTTTTAAATTATAGATAGCAGTTTAAAATTATTTAAGCCCAGTATTTTATTGTGTATATATTCTATGACACTTATATCAAAAGGCTTTGTAACTCCATATGGGGAAATACACCTCTGTACCATGCTATTCATCAGCCTTAAATCTATTTAGTGATTTCAAAAGCATATCTACCATTTAGTATTGCCTTATGTGCTAGACACTGTTCTTTGCGCTTCACAAGAATTATATTACCATCACAATACAGATATCACTAACCCCATTTAACAGAGGAAAACTATGACCCAAAGACTTTCAGTAACTTATTGAGGCTACACACATCATGACTGATGCCTTGAACCTAAGTTTTTTTTATTCTAAGGAAGACTCTCAGGATTCCATGCATCTATACTACGTAAGTGTTGCCTTTTTATTACAGGTCACAAGTACATTCAGCTTCTTTTATTTTCAGATTTATTAATTCATGAATGATAAGTCTGATCATTCAAATAATGAGTTATTTTTAGGAAAAAAACCAGTCATAATATTTATACAGAAATGGCACTATAAAAAGGCAATTTAATAAGTTAACTTTTAATTTTTAAAACAAATTTAGGGTGACCAATTATAGTTGTTTGTATTTATGGAATAAAAACTGATGTTAGTACAAAGCCTCAATTAGATAGAAATCATTTTTGACATTGCCAAATGCTAAAATAAAAGGTTTTTTTTGTTGTTGTTTTCTTTTTTTTTCTTTTTTTTTCTAGCCAATACATGCATTAATTGTTCCTGACTCTCCATTTCTGATGGTCAGCTAAATTTATAAAATTTCTTATAATACTTCTAATTCTCATTTCATTAATTTCTATCCTATATGAATTTTTCTAGGTACATGTAACTTTTATAATCTATGAAAAATTAAGTCATTCAAGAACTAATAGTCTTTAAAATGAATTTTATTAAATAACATAAATTGTATGCATATTTCTAAATATTGAGAAAAATATTAAAATTTAAGGAAAATGTATTTTATAGTATGAAACCAAATAAAGGAGTTATGTTGTAAGCTATGGAGTAAATCCTTCTTACTTGTCCGATGATGTCTAAAATAAATTCAATCCAGTAAGTATAATTGCTTTAAATGAAAATGTAAATTTTGGTCAGAAAAAACTTGTCTTAGGTTTTACTATTAACCTTCTAAATTTAAATTTCTCCTTGAATGTCTTTTAAATGATATACCTAAAAGATAAAAACTCACATCAGTTAAAAACTAATTTTAAAAAATCAAACCTAATTGCCTAAATCTGATGTTTACATATAGTTAAGAAAAGAAAGAGCTAAATTGATTTTAAACAATAAAATAATGCTTTGATTTATTAAAACAACAGTATTCCTGGTGATCAGTAAGAAGTTTGGAAACAATCACTCTGCCACTTTTTGCCTAATGCTAGAGACCAAGGTTTGTATTACTCACCATATTTCCCCGTTCAGAGAGAAATCTTACATGTCAGGAGCAGAAAGTTAGGCTTGACTGGTGAGACTATATGACATTAGCTCCCGGTAAGTTTAGGTCCTTTAAAGTAGGTGATGTTTTTGTGGAGAGAGATTTAAAAATAATCCTAGTGGTAATACAGGCTAGGAATTTAAGATTTTAAATAAATATTTTTTCAACTTGCCAGAAAAATTAAAAATGACATAGGAAAAATGTCACATGGAAAGGACAGCCCATGAAAAATAAAAATCTACATGAGATTGAAAGATTCAAATCACAGCAAAGACATAAAAGTGAAATAAAACAGGAGGCAGTAAAGAGTACCAGGAGCCTGTGGAAATTTTAATGCTGATGTTAAGAGCACACCTGAGAGAGTGTGAGTGTACTGAACAAGCTGAAGAGTTGAAAACGAGGAGAGAAGAGATGAAGAAACAAATATCCAACTGCAAGTTACAGGTGTTTCAAAGGAGGAATTGCTATAAAAACTAAAATCAAACTCAAAATTGAGGGAAATTTTACTGAGCTGAAAATAGCACAAAATGTGTAAATTTAAGTGAAATTTGGGGAAAAAAAAATACAAACAGAGAAAACAGAACCAGACACATTATGGGCACTTCTGTTACTTGAAACATAGCCAGCTCAAGCACCTAAGAACCCAGATGCAACAAAAGACCTAGAAATGCTTATTAAAAACCTTTTAGACACATGGTTGAATGTGATAGGTTGTGAGAGAAATTCTGGACAATAAACCATCATCACTGCAAAAAGTGGAAAGCAGGGTCTTGTGTTTCAGTTGTATGGAAGATTCTGTTTTGGGCTCAGGGGATGATTGTCCACCAAATAATCAAATGGAATTTCAAAAGTAAATATTTTATTTAATGTAACATTGATAAAGATGCACAAATCGATGAATTTCTTAAGATGAAGTAATCCCAAATAACTAACAGCCTGATTAAGAAATAGAACTTTATAAGCACAACAGTAACCCCTTATATCAACAATCAAGTCCTTAGACATCACAAAGGAAAACTAAATTGAATTATCGATGATGATGATGATGATGATGATGATGATGATGATGATGATTTTGAGATGGAGTCTGGCTCTGTTACCCAGGCTGGAGTGTAGTGGTGCGGTCTCAGCTCACTGCAACCTCTGCCTCCCAGGTTCAAGCGATTCTTCTGCCTCAGCCTCCAGAAGAGCTGGGACTACAGGTGTGAGTCATCAGGCCCAGTCAATTTTTGTATTTTTATTAGAGATGGCGTTTCACCATATTGGCCAGGCTGGTCTCGAACTCCTGACCTCATGATCTGCCCTCTTCTGCCTCTTGAAGTGCTGGATTACAGTTGTGAGCCACCACCCTCAGCTCTATTATTTCTATTTTACAATGTTAATAAATTGAATTTGAAAACTGTATGTTGGCTGGGTGCAGTGGCTCAAGCCTGTAATCCCAGCATTTTGGGAAGCCAAGAAGGGTGGATCACGAGGTCAGGAGATCGAGACCATCCTGGCTAACATGGTGAAACCCCGTCTCTACTAAAAAATACAAAAAAAATAGCCGAGCAAGGTGGCAGGAGCCTGTAGTCCCAGCTACTTGGGAGGGTGAGGCAGGAGAATGGCGTAAACCCGGGAGGTGGAGCTTGCAGTGAGCTGAGATCCCAGCACTGGACTCCAACCTGGGTGACAGAGCGAGACTCCATCTCAAAAAAACAAACAAACAAACAAAAAAAAAAAACCAAAAACTGTATGTTTTCTTTTGTTTGACTTGTTTGCTCACTCTTATAGTTGGGGATTCTACCTGTGTTATTGTATGCATTTTTATTGAATAAGTATATCATAACTTAATTATCTTTTGAATACTAATGATATCTCACTGGGTTTAGTTTTATTATATTAAATAAAATGCTGTTATAATCATTTTGTGTACATCTGTTTTTAAATATATATACGTGTGTGTGTGTGTGTGTGTGTATATATATGCATTTCTGTTGAGTATATCTGTAGAAGTAAAATGTTGAATAATGGAAGTTAGATACAGAAGACCCCCTTATCTATGATTTTTGCTTTCCATGGTTTCAATTGTCAGTGATCAACCAGAGTCTGGAAAAATTAAATGGAAAATTCCAGAAATAAACAGTTTATAAATTGTAAGTTGCATGTATTCAAAGTAACATGATTAAATCTCATACCGTCTTTATCCATCCCTTTCAGGATGTGAGTCATCCCTTTGTAAAGCATATCCACACGGTATGTGCTAGGGCTTTTTGGTCACTTGACTGCCATTAGACTTATAAGATGAAAAAAAATAAGGAATATATAGGATTTGGTGCTATCCATGGTTTCAGGCATCCACTGAGGGTCTTGGAATGTATCCCCTACAAATAAAGAGGAATAACTGTATTTTTAAATTTTGTGATAACTGACGAAGAGTTTGCCAAAGAGGTTGTATGCATTCATATTATCCTTAGCTTTACATAAGAATTTCTATTGCTCCATATTCCCAACCAATACTTTTTATTTTAATTTTCTCCCACCGTGGTTATTCAAGGCATCTCTTTCTAGTTTTAATTTGCATTCACTAATCAGACAATTAATTAGATAATTAGTAATTGAGATTAAACATATTTCTATGATTTATAGGCCACTTGCATATTCAAAAGGGAAAATAGTGTAATACATAAATATGAACACCTATAGCAATGTAGCACAAATTTTATGATATTCAATAATATGAGTATGTGTGTATGGAAAAAGGAGTTAAAAGAACAACAAATTTTCTACTTTTATTAGCTTAAAGTCAGAGTTGGAATTCTATTCACTCATTTTATTTTCATTAATTTTTCTCAAACGTCTTAAAATATATACAAAAAGTAAATCATATTGCCTTTAAAAAATAATTTGTCTCTTGTAATACAAGTTTTTTGAATATATATACAAACACTATTTCATATATATGTATGTACATATGCATATATACATGCATATATATGTATACATAGACACACACTAATATGTATGCACAGACTATTATATATACATATGTATATATACGTACATGTATAAACACATGCACACGTGTATAGGTATGAAATAGTGTAAATATATACATATATACTGTCTGTGTATATATAAATTGTTTTTATCTTGTGTGTGTGCTTATGTGTGTGTATATATACACACACAAATAGTACTTTATTTAAAAGTAAAAGAAATAGCAGAGGATGCCTGATCAAATTGATTCTATTATCATAGAATGATGGCCAACACAGTAAAGAAGAATAGGGCTCATCTTTCACATTCTATATATCAGTTTTGTTAAGAAACGTCTACCTTCCTTCTTTCAGAACTATTAAAATAGAGAAAATTTCTTCCCTTTCAATTATTATTATTTTTTTTTTAGACAGAGTCTTGCTCTGTCGCCCAGGCTGGAGTGCAGTGGCGTGATCTCGGCTCACTGCAAGCTCCGCCTTCTGGGTTCTCGCCATTCTCCTGACAGCCTCCCAAGTAGCTGGGACTACAGGCGCCCACCACCGCACCCGCCACCACGCCTGGATAATTTTTTCTATTTTTAGTAGCGACTGTGGTAGTTTCACCGTGTTAGCCAGGATGGTCTCCATCTCCTGACCTGTGATCCACCCGCCTCGGCCTCCCAAAGTGCTGGGATTACAGGCGTGAGCCACCGCGCCTGGCCCAATTCTTTGATATAATTTGAGGAGAACTGATACTAGTTCTTTAAATGTTTGATAGAATTCAACAATAAAGCAATCTGTGTTTTGTTTGTTTGTTTGTTTTATGGGAGAATTTTTAATACTAATTCAATTATTTATTAATATTAGTCTGTTACATAATCTATTTCTTCAGGATGCAATCTTGGTAAGTTGTATGTGTCCAAGAATTTATGCCTTTTTTTTTTCTAGGTTTCTAATTTGTTAGCGTATGGGTATTTATAATATTCTCTAACAGTCCTTGATATTTCTGTGGTATTATTTGTAATGACTTTTTTTTGTCTCTGCTTATATTTATTTTACTCTGCTCTCTTTTTATAGCCTACGTAAAGTTTTGTTAAGTTAATTTTTTTAAAAACAAACTCTTTTTTGTTGTTTTTTGTACAGTTTTTCAAACCTTTATTTTATTTCTTTCTGCTGTAATCCTCATTATTTCCTTTCTTCTTGAGTTTGGTTTGTCTTGTTTCTCTAAATTCTTGCATTGCAAGTTGTTTATTTGAAATATTTATACTTTTATGTAGATGTTAATTTCTATAAATGTTCCTCTTAGCACTGACTTTGCTGGATCCTGTAAGTTTTGGTATGTTTCTATTATTACTTATTGCAAGAAATGTTTAAATGTCCTTATTAATTTCTTTCTTGATCCATTGTTTATTCAGGAGCATGTTTAATTTCTGTGTGTTTGTAGAGTTTTCTAAATTTTTCTTATTATTGATTCTTAGTTTTCTTACACTGATTAGAATGGATACCTAACATGATTTAAATTTTTAAAAATTTGTTAAGACTGTTTTGTGGCCTGCCATTATTATCTACCCTGGAAATATTCCACGTACTGTTGAGAAGAATGCGTATTCTCTAGCTGTTGGGTGAAATATTCTGTAGATGTCTATTAGGTCCATTTGGTCTAGGGTGTATTTTAACTTCACTGTTTCTTTGTTGAAGTTTTGTCTCAATAATCTGACCATTGCTGAAAATGGGATGTTAAAGTCCCCTACTATTACTGTATTGGAGTCTATCTCTCCCTTAAGTCTATTAATTTTGAAGGGGAGGGAATCCTCCCTAACTTATTCTATGAGGCCTCTATTACCCTGATACTAAAACTAGACCAGAACACAACAAAAAATCCAAATTACAAGCCAATATTCCTGATAAATACAAATGCAAAAATTCTCAGCAAATACTTGCAAACTGAATTCAACAGCACATCAAAAAGATTATTCAGCACTTTGGCGGGTAGATCACTTGAGCCCATAAGTTCAAGACCAGCCTGGGCAACACGGCAAAACCCAACCTCTACTAAAAATAAAAAAATTAGCCAGGTGTGGTGGCACAAGCTACTTGGGAGGCTGAGGTGGGAGTTTCCCTTGAACCAGGGAGGTGGACTCCAGACTGCAAGACAGAGTAAGACCCTGTCTCAAAAAAAAAAAAAAAAAAAGCAAAAAAAAAAAAAAATTATTCAGCCTTTAAAAAAAAAGGAAATCAAGTCATTTGCAACAATGTGGGTGAACATAGAGGATATTATGATAAGTGAAATAAGCCAATCACACAGACACAGAAAGACAAATACTTCATGATCTCACCTGTATATAGAATTGGAAACAGTTGAATTTGTGGAAGTAGAGTATAGAATAGTAGTTAACGGTGGCTTGGGAAAGGGGTGGATGAGAGAAGCAGAGATTTGAGTCAAAATATACAAAGTCTGAGACCAGAAAAATAAATTCCAGTAATTTATTGCATGGCATGGTGACTATAGTTAATAGTAATGTGTTGCATATTTCAAAATTGCTAAAACAGTGGATTTTAAATGTTCTCATCACAAATAAATTATAAGTATGGGAGGTGACATATGTGTTAATTAGTCTGAATTAATCATTTCACCTGCGTACATGTATCTAAAAAATTTACCCTATATATATATATACTATTAATCATTTAAAATACGTTTTTAAAAAGTAATAAATAAGGTTAATATTTTTGACGACATTTAATTCGGAGTATGTATGGGATAGTGCACAATCCCTTGTTTATGGGATTATGTTTGTTTTTAGAGTGACCTTGTTTTAGTGAGTGACTTTTCAGTTCATATTTGACCATTATAGCAAACAGTATATGCAGAGTTAAATTTAATTAATGTTTTCATTAATCCTAAAATATTTGAAAGGTAATTTTATATGATTTTAGACTTTCATAGTATGCCAGTATAACTTGGAAACGAGTGTGGTAATGGTATTTTAAAAAGTGATAGGTGTACTTTTACCTTTTCAGAAAGAGAAACAATAGATACTTTACACTTTTATATCATTAAAATAATGTTTTAATTATTATAACAATATTAATAGAAATTAAAGCTAGTAGTCTGCCAGATTATATGTAAAATATGGAAAATATGAATAAGATACACATAAAGAAAAAAACGCACAAGAAAGTAATGTGAAGTCAATCATATAAATTATGGCTGTAATTTTTCCTGAGGCCCCATAAAATATTTTATGATTCAGGAAAAGCAAGTTCTTAAAATAAAATTCATTAATTATTCAACAACCTGTCTATACACAAGGCCAGACTTGTCAAATCCCAAGGTCAGGCATACTCGATGATTCGGGATATTGCTTTTTATTTTGTATTTATACTGGATATGGGGCAGTGGATATTTAACTAATGGAGTCCAGATTGCTTGATAGGAATAAACTGATCTTGTCTCGACTTGCACTTACCACAACCATTTTTAGTTTATTAAATAATAAATCTTGTATTTAGTGTTTCATATAGATGTAAAGTACATTTTCATTTATTGAATTTTTAAATGATTTTATATTTCCCTGTCTTATAATTTTTTAGAGAAAAAAGTTTGCCAAAACGTCACAAAAATGGTGATCAAACATGCTAAATATTGCATAATGGAGTACTTTATTTTCCTCTGTCATTCTTAATGTTCTTAATATTTAAGTATATAATACTTGCAGTATACTTATTTATGCAAAATCACTTTTAATTTTATTTAAACAGTCAGCTATCTTGCTGTAACTCTCACAGTAGTATATGGTCACCAACATTTCAGTTAAGTCACAGTTTGGTTACGGAAAAGGTTGAGACTCTTACCACTCAGATTCTCTCTAATGTCCCAATGTAGTTATTAATTTATTGGCTACTATATAACATTTTGGGTGTATTAAAATGCTGGGTGGCACTTTCATATTTAGTGTGTGTCTTTTTAAAATAGATTGCTCTTTTGGATTTCAGAAAAATTCGCTTTAAATCCATTCAGATCCCAGGTGTTCATCAGTGATATATGTCTCAGAGGGGAAAATATGTAAGATTACTTTAATCGTCATGAGCAATCCTTGAATAATTTGTGATATGCTGACAGAATGTAATAATGGCACATTTGCAAAATCATGCCTCCTCACCTGAGTCTTTTTCTCTCTGCTTTGCCAAGTTTATTTTTTCCTCTTAGTTTTTTTTCTTCATTAAACTTTCTTTTAACTTAATGGAGGAATAATGATATCTACCTAAGATATGCTGAAAATAATGAATTCAATTACCCTACTCTTTGCTTTTCACCAGTTTATTATTTTTGGCTCACTGTGGAGTAATGCAGAGGAGTTTAAGACAGATCCTGAAATAGTATCTCTATTCACTTCAAGTTTTCCAGCTGTAACAGTGGAGACGTTTTTCACCCAAGTGAACCCTTTTTTTCTATCTTGTTGTTGAAGCGTTATGGGCCTTTCTATTTAGACTATTGCAATCTTAGTTTGTTCTGGATGCCCAACACATATGAGTAACGTGCCACCTGCTGTAAAATTACTTAACTAGAAATGCTGTTGCAAATCAGCGGACTTCACAACTATGGAGTTAAATTGTATCAGTGTGCTTACTGGCACTTTATAATTGAAGATGCTTATCTTGACCAATAATATTCTTCAAACTCCTGTTGTGACCCATTACCTATTTCTGTGTTTAATCTTTCAACATTAATTTTTTAAAATTCAGATTATCTTTGTGTTTTCCTAATGTAAAAAGAAAACTGTAAAATTTAGTAGACAAATTAAAAATGATATGAGGACTCAGAATTGCTATCAATGAGTCTTGAGTCTTCGTCTAACACACGTTATCATGAGAAGAGAAGGTAGCCCTGGAAACCTTTTTTTAATACAAAGAAATACGTTTATTTCTCCTTACTTGATATGGTGTACAATGTCCATTCTCACTTATAATTTCAGTGTTTGTCTTTATAGAAGCAATGTTACCAACATTTTAATAGATATGAAAGCACATTGATAATATTTAACATTTGTGTAGCAATTAATGTTTCCAAAACTATATACTGTTTAACCCATTTGTTTCCTAGAAACAATTTTAGGAAATACTGTTGTCACTATGTTGGAGGAATACTGACAAGTTTGTATTATTCCACGACAGTAAATATTAATGACCAAATTTTGGGTGAAAAAATGTGAAGTTTTAGGATTTTTTCATTATAATTATTTATATTTAGTATACCTTTCTGGCTTTATTAAGGTATAATTGACAAAAATCATAAGTATTTATGGTGAACAATGTGATATTTTGATATAGGTATAAATTGTGAAATGATTAACTCAAACTAATTAATAAATCCACTAACTCACATACCATTTTTGTAGTGAGAATATTTAAGGTACACCCTCAGAGATTTTCAAGTATACACTACATTGTTAGTTACATTATTATTAACTATAGTCACATAATATGCAATACATCTTCAGACATTACTCATCTTGTAAAAACTTTTACCGTTTGACCAACGTTTTCCCATCACCCCCTACCTCTACCAGCCTCTAACAATCAGTGCTCTATACTCTGAATCTGTGATTTCAAGTGTTTTAGATTCCACATATAAGTGGGATCATGCAGCATTTGTCATTCTGTGCCTGGTTTATTCTATTTAGTATAATACCTTCTAGGTTCACTGACATTGTTACAACTGACAGATTTCTTTCTTTTATAAGGCTGAATGGTATTCCACTGTGATGTAGCTACAATTTTTTTTTCTTTATTCATTCACCAGTCAATATACACTTAGGTTGATTCCACATCTCAGCAAATACGAATAATGTAGCAATGAATATGGGAGTGCAGATATTTCTTCAGCATACTGATTTTGATTCCTTTGTATATTTACCCAGAAATGAGATTGCTAATTAGGTAGTTCTATTTTTAATTTTTGGAGAAACTTTCACATTTTCATAAATGCTGTACAAAACTACATTCCCCCCAACTGTGTAAAAAGGTTTCCTTTCTCTACATTCTCTTTAATACTTGTTATCTTTTGTCTTTTTGATAACAAACATTTAGCAGATTTGAGATAATGTCTCATTTTGCTTTTGATTTGCATTTCTCTAAGGATTAGTAGTGTTGAGCAATTTTTCTTATGCTGGTTGGACATTCGTGTATCTTTTTTGAGAAATGTCTATGGAAGTCCTTTGCCCATTGTTTTAATTGGGTTGTTTTCTCCCTTTGAGTTTTGGAGTTCCTTTTGTATTTTGAATAGTAATTCCTTATCAGACATATGGTTTGCAAATATTTCCCCTCGATCTGTGGCCTGCTTCTTCAGTCTGTTGATTGTTCCCTCTGCTTTGTAGAATCTTTTTAGTTGGATGTAATCCTGTTTATTTTAGTTTTGTTGGCTCTGGTTTTTGTGTCATATCCAAAATGTCATTGTCCAGACCAATGTCAAAAAGCTTTTTGAAAATGTTTTCTTCTAGATTTTTTGCAGTTCTGGGCATTATATTTAAGTCTTTAATCCATGTTGAGTTGATTTTTGCATATTGTGAGAAATGTATTCAATTTTGTTCTTCTCCATGTGGATATCAGTTTTTCAGCACTATTTATTGAAGAGACTGTCCTTTCTCTATTGTGTGTTTTTGGTCCCATTGTAGATTAATTGACCGTAAATGGGCAGATTTATTTCCGAGCTCTCCATTCTGTTCCAATGGTCCATATGTCTGTTTTAATGCCAGTACAAAGAAGTTTCAGATAATCTGAAAATATTTTCAAATGTTCAACCGAAGATGTGTGTTGTCTTTTCACTTTCTTGACAACATCTTTTGAAACACAAAATTTAATTTTAAAATGGTCCAATTTTCCAATTTATGTTTTCTTTGACTTCTTATGCTTTAAGTGCCATAAGAAATAAACCACTGTCTAATCTAATGTAACAAGGATATATACCCACGTTATATTTTAAAAGTTTTATAGCTTTAGCTTTTTGGTTATGACATTTATTTTGTGTTAACTTTTGTATGTGATATTAGGTAGAGGTCCACGTTTGTTTGCACATTGATATACATTTGACCTGGCACCATTTGTTGAACAGACAATTCTTTCATCATTGAATGGTCATGGCACCCCTGTTGAAAATCAATAGACCATTGATGTATGGGTTTATTTCTGGAATTTCAAACTTACTCTGTTGATCTATATGCCTGTCATTTTGCCAATACCACACTGCCTGGACACTGTAGCTTTGAAGTAATATTATATGGCAGGAAGTATAAATATGCTTTGTTGTATGCTGTATTTTTTCAGGATCTTTTGATATCCATATGAATTTTAGAATTAGCCTGTCAATATCAGCAAAGAAGCTATCACCAATTTTGACAGGGATTGTGTTAAATGTGTAGTTACATTTGGAGAATATTACCATCTTAATAACATTAAATCTTGCAATTCATAAGCATTACTTGTCTTTCTATTTATTTAGATCTTTAATTTATTTCATAAATATTTTCTATTTTACAGGTTATAGTTTGTGAAATTAATTTAATTTTACTTCTATGTATTTAATTTATTTTCATACTATTGTAAGTGGAATTGTTTTCTTAAATTCATTATTAAACTTTTTACTGTTTGTGTGTAACATAGTTGATTTTTGTATATCGATCTTGTATCCTGTAACCTCTCTAAACTTATTTATTAGCTCTAGTAGTCCTGTAGTTTATTTTTTATTTTTTATTTTTTTTGGTGGACAGCAGTATGTATTTCCTCTATATAAGTTTATTTCATTCATAAAAAGTGATAGTTTACTTCATCTATTCCAATACAGGTGCATTTTAATTTTATTTATTTTTCTTGCCAAATTACCCTGGCTAGAACCTCCAGTACAATGTTAAACAGGAGTGGCAAGAATATTCATCATGTTTGCTTTCTGATCTTAGCGGGAAAGCTTTCGGTATTTTGCCATGATGTATAATCTCAGCTGAGGGGTGTTTGTTGATGGTCTCTACCAAGCTGAAGAAGTTACCTTCTATTTCCACAGCTTTAGATGTTATTTTGCATTTGAGAAGTTGTTCTATAGCTCTGTTTTTCCAAAGATTGTTTGCATCAGGTAGTATTCTTGTTTCTTGGGAATTTTAGGAGGAACAATGAGGAAATTAAGATATAGTTTGCAACTATTTTCTTACCCATGCCACACTGTCTTGTAACTATAGCTTTGAAGTAAATCTTGAAATCGGGAAGTGTGAGTACTCCAGCTTTGTTCTTTTTAGAACTGTTTTAAAAACTGAATTTTAAAGACTGTTTTTAAAATTGTATAACCAGAATTATTAAATTTAGAAATGTTACTAAAACTGTTAACCTGTATAGCCTAAGTACAAGTAATTTTTAAAACAGTCTTGATAATAGATCATTCTTTGAATGGAGACAGTTTTAATATTTTGCTAAGAGTATTAAGCAGTATGTTATTATCCAATTTTTTGTCTTTTCTAAACTACTGAATTTAAATAGCATTTAAACTTCTTCTGCTTCTATCTCATTTTCCAGTGTATAACAATTTATCAGATATCAGAAATTATATCCATTTAGTAATTTATTAGTTTCCCAGTGGTTGTGTGTTAATGCTGTTTCAGAATTGTGTGTACATCATTGATGCAAAAAACAGAAATAAAGTAAACAAGAAAGTAAAAAAGAAGGAAGGAAAGAAGTAAGGAAGGAAAAAATGAAGGAAAGAAGAAAGGAGAAAGGAAGGAAGAAAAAAGGAAGGAGAGAGAAGAGACAAAGAGGGAGAGACAAAGGAAAGAAGGAAAGGATGAAATAAGAAAGAGAAAAAGAAAGAAAAAGAAAAGAAAAAAGAAAAGAAAAAAAGAAAAGAAAGAAAAGAAAAGGTGAGATGAAAGATGAGATGAAAAGGGGGAGCAAGGAAGGAAAGAAAGAAAGATGGAAGGAAGAAGGGAGGGAAGGAACAAAGGAAAGGAAGGAAGGAAGGAAGGAAGGAAGGAAGGAAGGAAGGAAGGAAGGAATTAATTTTGGGGAAACTTATCCAAATTTATTATACTTTAAATTTTTTTTGTATGAACACACATTTTCTGTTTTCATACTGAGTTATTTAAATTAATTGAGAATTGTGTTGTTGTTCTCAATATAGAATGGTAGTTTAAAAACAAATTTGTGGAAATCATTATGTTTTCTTTAGAATTATAAATTTCTGTTCTTTTATTTTCACTTTGATATTTTACACTATTGGTATATTTTGAAAGCTATACTCTTTTCACTTTGAATGAAGAACTCATGCAAAGATTTTAAATGTATACAGTAGATGGGCAACATTAATAGAACACTCTAAATTAAATATTTTAAATTGAAATGTTAGCAAATAATAAATTTTAATAATTGAGAACTCTAAAATTTAGTGTATTTTGTATTCTTTAAGGCACCAGTAATAATCTTTTTAAATAAATTATTTTTTAAATTTCTGTAAATAGGGTAAACTACTTACTTCCATTATAGTTTTTAAATGTAATATCAAATTTATATTGACTATGCAAGCATTCAAAACTGAATGTTTTGAAATATGATTTCTCTGATTTTAAAATATAATCTCAACTTTGTACTGACTATGCAAGTATTTTTTAAATAAATATTTTGAAATATGATTTCTCTGGATGCTGCTTTTGCAACATAATTTTTTTAAAAATCATATTATTACACAAATTTGGAATAAATAGATTAAATAAAGTTAAACATTTTTTGTTTCATGATTTCTGTGCAAATTAATATATTTATATGCAAGGTGAATTGCCAAGAAAATATATATGCTGCTTTTAGTAATCATTGATCACAGAAAATTTTTTTCTCACTTTTGAAAAAAGTCATGTGACATATAGAATTTGGAAAAAGGTTTATGTCAGGCTATATAGCACTTAATCATATCAAAAATACTTGTTTTGAGAAAGAATGTTTTATTAGTTTGGGAAAAAATTGATTTTATAAACTAGACATTAAAAGAGGGATTTTCACCATGTGACTAACTGCAAACATAGTTAAATTGACTTC
The DNA here is from genome assembly GCF_024542745.1 of Macaca thibetana thibetana. Classification (NCBI taxonomy): domain Eukaryota; kingdom Metazoa; phylum Chordata; class Mammalia; order Primates; family Cercopithecidae; genus Macaca; species Macaca thibetana. The sequence continues at coordinate 172,609,158 of NC_065578.1, forward strand.
TGAGACATCTTGCTTCATAAGGTAGCTGGTAACTTACTTTAAAACTATTTTTAAAATTTCACTAGAAATTGTAAAAAACGGAGGCAAACATTTACTTGTTACATTTGATTACACTTAGTTTCCAATGCCTTTTATTAATTAAAAATCGTGGTGAATTTAATAAGAACTTAGCTTTCTGTTAATGATATGATTAGTTCCTAGATTCTTGTCATTCAGGCAAAGAAATAGGGACCTAGTACTAGTAAGAACAAATTTTATGACCTTGAACAGAAAGTATTTCAGTAATGTACAAAATAACTGGGTATATTAGTCTGTTTTCTTGTTGCTGATAAAGACTACTCAAGGCTGGGAAATTTACAAAAGAAAGAGATTTAATGGATTCCAAGTTCCTCGTGACTGGGTAGCCCTCACAATCATGGTGGAAGGTGAAAGGCATGTCTCCCATGGTGGCAGAAAAGAGAAGAGACCTTGTGCAGGGAAACTCCCTTTTATAAAACCGTCAGATCCCATGAGACTTATTCACTATCATAAGAATATCATGGGAAACACCCACCCCCATGATGCCATTATGTCCCATTGGTTCCCTCCCATGACACATGGGAATTATGGAAGCTACCATTCAAGATGAGATTAGGGTGAGGACACAGCCAAACCATATCACTGGGCTAACACATTTCCTGTCTGATTGACTTTAGGTACATTATACTAAATAATATGATCCTAAATTCCAGATTCTAGATTTCTGTTGGTTGCTTTTTGAAGCAATAATATTGACTTTTGGACAAAAAAAAATTGTTTTTCTCATTGAACAGATCAGGTTGAAGATTGTCTATGAATAATGGAATCGTAAAGAATTTTAAATCCTGTTCAAGGAAATATTATTCTGGTGTTGTGACATATGATAACAGATTTATCAGGCTTTTCTAGAGTTTGTCTTTCACAGATGCTAAGTTATAGAATACCTTTCACTGATATTATTTATATTTTAAGTTCGACACACACAAATGCACGTGTATAGATCCATCTGCACATACATGCACAATGTAAAATGTAGTTTTCAAATATATACATCATTAAAAATGTATTTTGTGTTTCAATGACTTTTTTTTTTTACTTTATGAAGTTAAATGGAGACTTTATTCTTCTTGACATGCAGTCTCTTGAAACTTATCTCTCAGACTTTCTCTGAACTCCTTAAAACATGATATCAAGAAAAGTACATAATACATTGAATTTATTGTGAAATGTATAAAACAAGGAGATGCAATCACCTTTGTCATTCAGAAGATGTACTTTTTTATGCAGCCAAATGACACATTAATTTTTCTGACAGTCTTTAATAACATGACTAAATTACATATTGATATTTTAATCAATGTAAATCTTAATGTAGATAATTTATTCATGTGTTGGTTGTTTAGTTTTCTAAATTTTTAAAGCATATTTCCCAGTTTCTAAAAATAAAGTTATGAAGGGATTCTTAAAAATTTTAATACTACCAATATAAGCATAAATTTTATTGAGGTTATATTTAAGGGGGACTTGGTTAAACATTCTAAAATGTTTTTCACATTGAGATTGGATACAAAAAAAAGACCTAGAATATGAAATGAACCAGCATTTCTTTTGGAATTTTGTAAATGCATAAAAAATAATAGTTGGATCCTGTATGACATCAAATAGCCTATCAAAAGAAAATAACTGATGGGTGAGAATAGACTATCTTATATGAAAAAAAGAGCGAAACTTTATGCGTTGGCCTGTAAATATGAGAAATTATAGAGACATGATAAAACCTTTCAGATACATTAAATTAAATCATATAAAGGGAAGACTAGACGTCAAAGACACAGGGATCAAAATGAAGAACAATACGCAAAAACTACATGATTATTTCAGAGGACTACACACAAAAATTGGCTACAGAGATTTTCAAAAAGAGAATATTTTATTTTATTATTTTATTTTATTTTATTGTATTTATTTTATTTTATTTTGAGTTGTTCTGCTCTGTTGCCTGGACTGGAGTACAGTGGCACAATCATAGCTCACAGACGCCTCGGAATCCTGGGCTCAAGCAATCCTCATGCTTCAGCCTCCCTGAGTTGCTGAGATTACAGGCTTGAGACATTGCACATGACTTATGAGAAAAATCCTTCTAAAAAATTATGAAGTGGTTCATGCAGTAAGAATCTGGAATGTTGCTGCAGGATTCAAGTGCTGGTTTTAGAGTAGATTTTACAGCATCAGAGCTCACCGAATGTCAGCAAACTTTTGATTCAACAAGACAGCACCACAGACATGAGAGCTATTTCAGTAGAAACCAGATATTTGCATTTAATTTTTTCCGATTCCATAAACTTGGGAGATTCAATAGATGGAATCCTAACAATTTTACTTCTTTATTGAAAATAACTAAACATAAAATCTACTACCGAAAATCTCCTGCTTCTTACAATAAAACAATATACAACCATCTTACCCATAACAACATTTCAGTCAAGGATATGCTGCATATAAGACGGTGTTCCCAAAAGATTACAATGAAGCTAAATATATCCTGTCATCTAGTGTCACTGTAACTGTCATAATGTGCTAGTGCAATGCATTATTCACACTTTTGTAGTGATACTTGTATAAACAAACCCACTCATGTCAGTTGTATAGAAGTGTGGTACATACAATATATACATTACATAGTACTGATAATAATAATAAATGGCTATGTTGTAGGTTTATGTATGTATTGAACTACACTTTTTGTCATTATCTTAGAATGTACTCCTTATACTTACAAAAAAAAAAAAACCTGTAAAACAGCCTCAGGTAGGTTCTTCAGGAGGTATTCTCGAAGGAGTCATAATTATCATGGGACATGACAGCTCCATGTGTTTTATTGTCCCTGAATACTACCCAGTGGGACAAGAAGCCTTCCAGTGGTAATATTGATTATCTTGACCCTGTATAGGCCTAGCCTAATGTGAGTGTTTGTGTCTTCACTTTTAACAAAAAGTTTAAAAAATAAAAAATATTTAAAATTAATAGGAAAAAGCTTATAATATAAAGGTATACAGAAAGAAAGCATTTTTGTACAGCTATAAAATGTTTTTGTGTTTTAAGCTAAAAGTTATTACAAGAGTCCAACAATTTTTAAAAATTAAAGAGCTTATAAAGTAAAAATCTTGCAGTAAACTAAGGTTAATTTACTGTTGAAGAAAGAAAATTTTTATATAAATGTAGTGTAGCCTAAGCATACAGTGTTTATGAAGCCTACAGAAGTGTACAATAATGTCGTAGGCCTTCACATTCACTCACCACTTACCTACTCACTGACTCTCCCAGAGCAACTTCTAGTTCCACAAACACTATTCATTGGTAAGTGCCTTATGTATGTGTACTATATTTTATCTTTTATTCTCTGTTTTTACTGTACCTTTTCTATAGTAAAAATGTAGAAGATACACAAATACCATTGTGTTCCATTTGGCCACAGCATCAGTACAGTAACATTCCATACAGTTAACATTCAGTAACAGTACAATAATCAGTACAGTTAACATTCAGTAACATGTAGGTTTGTAGCCTAAGAGCCATAGGCTAGAACATATAGCATACATGTGTAGCAGGCTATAGCATCTAGGTTTCTGTAAGTGCCATCTCTGATGTTCGTGCAACAACAAAATTACCTAACAACACATTTCTCAGAGGTTATCTCCATTGTTAGGCAATGTATGACTATACTGTTTCCCAATTTGTTTTTTACTATTTTAGTTATTAACATTTCAAGAAAACTACAACCTCAACTTTTCTTTTCTTACTTTATCTGAAGTTATATTAAAATAAAACTTTAAGCACCTCCCATATGCTCCTATATTGATTTATGGTATGGTCCCTAGGGTCAGATAGATCGAATTTGAATTAGTTTTATTATTTACTAGTTGTGTGTTCATAGAGAAAATATTATTCTATCAAAATCTTCAGTCTTTTCAACCTTAAAACAGACATATTAATAATTACATCAGAATGGTGTCACATGGAATAAATGAGACCGTGCATCAATGATAACTATTGTAAGTTAGAGTAAGCTCCTTTGTGCACAATTAAGTGGTAAAGTCGACTATGAAGTCAGACCTATAGCTGAAAGAGAGTGAAGTAAACACTGAGAAGACTCATAATTAAATTCAACCAAAATGTCAATTCATTGTCTGTGTGTGTGTGTGTGTTTTGGCTATGTTCCACTATCTGACTCATATTGATAATTGATAATCAACACATACTTTCATTCTTAGTTATTTTTAATTGGCTTTAGTGGTGTATTATCTAGTACATACATTTGTTTATAGCAAAAAGAATAACAGATCAAATTTTAATCAGGTATTTCTGAAATAATGAATACCATTTTATGGCATAGTGCTTTATTTCGTGAATGCCTTGCTAAAAAGATTCCCAGCAAGTTTCTTGCCTCATTTTTGAAGGAAAATATCACAGTGTATTCCTTTTATTTAATTATACTTTGTCAAACTAGGTGATTTCAGGATAGGTATTATATAATATGACAAAGTGTTTCAAAGTAGATTTCATTGATATTGTAAGTAAAAAAAATATATGTAATTTTCTTTTGGAGAATAGAACTTTTTTTCCTAGAAATCATTGGTGGCATGTGTGACTTTAAAGTATTATTAAAATAGTATTTTGTGTAGGTTGATTGACTCTAAAATTATTCATTTATTCATCTGCAAGATATAGTTGAATCAAAACAATTGCTAATGCCTCAGACATTTCTAGGCTTTATATTAATAAGTGAGTCTCAATCATAGCTTGTAATTCAAATTAAAAACTCTTGCCTCAGGTTTAGAAGAAGAACCATATGGAATAGCAAAACAAAGGTAGTTGAATTACTTCTAAATATTTATTTCATGCAGCAGGAATTTTTTTCTAATAACTGGACATTTAGTATTAAGAATACTAACTAATGAGGAAAACAAACCAAAGATAGAGAATATATTTAGTCAGAAATACAGGCATATAATTTTTAGATACTGGAAGGAAATCAACAATACACATCAAATGAAAAATAACTAGCAGAAAACAAATGTCTTGTCATTTACAAATTTTCCCATATTGTCCTTTACACGAAGGAGAAGTAAATGTTGGAAACATCAGAATTACACTTTAGTTCATCATGTGCATAGCTTAGAAGGTTTAACATTGACTTATAAAACAGTTGCCTACCATTTCACTTCTCTACTTAGTCAATCTTGGATGCCCCTTTCTTTTCATAATTTTCATTTACATACAAGGCTAGTATCAGCTACTAGGTTGAAAATAGCTACAGAACAGTGTTTAGTGTTTAGATATTTCAGTACTTTTAATTCTGTTTGCAAATGTTTACTAATGATTGCAAAACTCTAAAATTAAGTTGATAATACAAAAACATTAGTTCAAGTTGTGGAAAGTTAAGGTAACTTTTGTTAATGACTACCTAATGTACTATGAGTTAGATTTGGTTGATAATAGAAATAATGATGAATAAAATTCTCAGGGGATTTTAAGGGTTAGAGAATATTTTAATGTATTCAATTTTATTTCATCAAATTGAAAGATAGAATTCATTAACATTAAAATGAATAAATGATATACATGAAATTATCTATTTATTAAGTCTACAAGTCACCTAATAGTTTGCTGCTGTTGTCATTGTTATTGTTTCAAAAACATATAATGGTGATGAGAGCAGTTGTTGGTAGACCTTAGAGATCAGTAACTAGACCAATGTAATATCAGGGTAGCGGTAGGCTATATTGTAGCTTTTGCCCACTGCTCTGGAGTGTCCTAGTCCTGGCCAGGAGGTTGTAGGAAGCAGGTAGCTGGGCAGGCAACAAGGTACCATTATTGATGATAATTGTCATGGTCCAGGACATATGGGAAGTACAGTCATCCAGGCATGTACACCTGGCTATGAAGTGTAAATACTTGGTCTAGTTGTCCTTTCATTGCAACAAAATGCAGAGATTGAATAGTTGTGACAGTAAGTGGGTGTCTTTCTCTGTGAAGTCATATGTAATCACCTAATGAGAGCAGCATTAAAGAGTGATCAAATGAATATTTTCTAAAACTCAGCTAATTATTTAAGAATGCTTACACTGGTATAACAAAAGGCTTATGCTTCATAAGCCTTTATATATTTGGCTGTATCTGGTTATTTTGTGATAAAGTTTATTTTAGTTAAAAAATGAAAGTTGATGTCTGAATTTTTATGTTTATATTATTTTGCTTGACAAGTTTTCTTGTATACTCACAAATTTAGCCATGTGTAGGCTCTTGATTCATTTTTCTATTACTTGTTTAAAGGTGAGCTACTCTCAGGGTATAGCAAGTTATGTGTGTGTGCGTGTGTGTATATATGTGTGTGTGTGTGTGTATGTGTGTGTATATATATATGCACGTATATATACATGTATATATAGCAAGTTATGTGTGTGTGCGTGTGTGTATATATGTGTGTGTATGTGTGTGTATATATATACACACACACATACAATTACATGAATAGGAATATGGAAATAGTGGAAGAAAAAATTGTGGGATTTTTCTGTTGTTCTTATTGGATACCAGCCATGAAGTAAAGTGTGAATTCATCCGCACATCATGTCAAGTACACACAAGTTTCAATTTTCTCCCTTTTAATATAATTTTTTTAAAAAAGTAAAAGAAGCAATTACAAGTAGGAATGAAAGAACAGCAATCCCTTAACGTTAGTTGTCAAAAGAATGAAAAATTAGGTGATGGAGAGTAGATAAATTGCACTTCTCCATATAAACAAAGTTTACAAAGATCCATCTAAGAAATACAGTGCTTCCCTGATTGGTTACATTTGCTCCTAGGATCTCGCTTAGTTTTTCTATTTATCAAAGAAAGCAAAAAGGAATGTCAGTAAAAGTTACTTTTTTTTGGTTTTTTTTTTTTTTGAGATAGAATTTCTCTCTTGTTGCCCAGGCTGGAGTTCAGTGACACGACCTCAGCTCACCACAACCTCCACCTCCCAGGTTCAAACGATTCCCCTGCCTCAGCCTCCCAAGTAGCTGGGACTACAGGCATACTACAGGCATGCACCACCACACCCAGCTAATTTTTATTTTTTTTATTTATTTATTTTTTTTTTTAGTAGAGACAGAGTTTCTTCATGTTGGTCAGTTGGTCAGCCTGGTCTTGAACTCTTAACCTCAGGTGATCCACCCACCTCAGCATCCCAGAGTGCTGGCATTACAGGCATGAGCCACCGTGCCCAGCCAGTAAAAGTTACTTTTTAGTGACAATTGGAAAATGGTGGCTGATTTTTTTGTCAATTAAATATTTTGTCGACTTTAATCTATTTTCTCAGTTACTGTACAGAACATTTTCACTATTTTGTATATTTAGGGCTTCCAAGGCAGATTTTAGTGACAATGTTATTTATTAAGTGAAAAAAGAAAGTGAGCTACAATGAGAAAAATAAAGTCCAGGGAACGAACAATATTGGCCTAAATGGGAAAAGTTAATTATGAATCTACCTTTGAGATTGCAAGTTCTCATTTGTATTATTATGAGATAACTTGCTAAAATTGTAACTAGGGCAAATGAAATATATTTTTCTTAGGAATAACTGTTGTAACAATTTTTAAAAGGCAATAAAAATTTTTAAAAACACTAAATGAATATAAAACTGAATGAAATTTAGCCCTTTTTCTGTCTCTGTATTATAATACTGTTTCCAAAGGTATATGTGACAAGGTTCCCCTTCATTACATGGATGGAACGTCTGTATATCAGCTTTATCAGAAAGACAACAGTAATTTGGCCTTGAGTACTACATGCATTGCAGTCATATGCAACTGCCATTTCATCCAACCTTTACAGTAACTCAGAGATGTTAAAATTGGCCCTGTTTTACTGATACAAGTGAGATATGAGTGATTAAAACTTTTAATTTTAATGTTTAGTTTTACGTTATAAAATTGTATGGGTACATAGTAGGTGTAATATATTTGTGGGGTACATGAGATGTTTTGATACAGGCATGCAATGTGAAATAAACACATCGTGAGGAATGGGGTATCCATCCCCTCAAGCATTTATTCTTTGAGTCACAAACAATCCAATTACACTCTTTAAGTTATTTTTAAATGTACAATTACTATTGACTATAGTTATTCCATTATGCTGTAGAATAGTAGGTATTATTAATTCTTTCTAACTAACTACAGGAGTTAACACAGCTAGGAACACATAGACTTTAAATTCAGATCTATTTTAAAATATAATTTTAAGCAGTGTATCACAGTAATGCCCTCCTGGATGGCAGAGAGGAAATGTGTAATTCATGGAAGGTGAATTTCCAACACAATATTTGTTTGCTTCCAGTAACTCTTTCAACTATATTTTCATAGCTTGATATCTTTTCTTTCCTACCCCCATGTGAGCTGCTGTAGGAATAATGTAAACACAATTTAGCATTGATCATTTCCCGACCTTAAACTTAATTATTTAGATTTTTTCTTCATTTATTTCCAACATTTCAAAGTCAACCTGACATTTAATTAATACAATCTGACACCTACCTTTCTCAAATGTTAGCCAACAGGTTCTACTACCCCAGCAGACCTTTAATTCCAGGTATATTAATCTACTTATTTGTTCTCAACCTCTTCTTTATTCTTCATAGGTCCCTTTGTTTATTCTACCTTTCCTTTACCCTGGAGCACATTTACTCAGCCATATATATTTATTAAAATTATTCTAAATCTCAAAGGCAAACTGAATCCCACAGCCTCAAAGAAAACTTTCTAGATTCTCATAAGAAATTGTTTTTACAACTGAATAATTCTGAAGTGTAAGAATAAAATCTCATTTATCTTGTGTCCATTTATTTACCCCCATACCTCCTCGCCCCAAAAGGAAGAGTGGCAAACAAACTTTACAGCTTTTTTTTTTTTTTCTTTTTTTAACTTTTATTTTAGGTTCAGTGGTACATGTGCATGTTTTTTATATGGGTAGATTGTGTGTCACAGGTGTTTGGTATACAAGTTATTTGTTTTCCCACATAATAAGCATAGTACCTAATAGGTAATTTTGTGATCCTCTCCCTCCTCTCACCCTCCACCCTCCAAGTGCCCATGTGTCCATGTGTACTCAATATTTAACTCCCACTTACAAGTGAGAACATGTAGTATTGAGTTTTCTGTTTCTGCACTATTTTGCTTGGGATAATGACTTTCAGCTCTACCTACATGATTGCAAAGAACAAGATCTTGTTCTTTTTTGTGGCTGCATAATATTCCATGGTGTATATGTACCACATTATTTTTTTTTATATATAGCCTACTATTGATGGGCAGTTAGGTTGACTCCCTGTCTTTACTATTGTGAATAGTGCTGTGATGAACATATGCACATGCAAGTGTCTTTATGGTAGACTGATTTATATTCCTTTGGATATATAGCCAAAAATGGGATTAATATGTGGAATAGCAAATCTGTTTTTAAGTTCTTTGAGAAATCATCACACTGCTTTCCACAAAGACTGAACTATGACAGTTATTACTCAACTATTTGACATGTTGAATCTGGTAAATATATCATGGTTTTAAAGTTGAATTTAAAGTTCTTATTCATATATTAATATAAAGTTCTCATTAAAAGACATTATATAGTGCATTAGTTCTATGGAAAGTATGCAATATGATATATGTGGTAAATACACTATATTTATTCTATTTCCATAAATACTTTATTTCAAAATGAAAAACTTCATTTCAATAATGAAAATGACAATTTAAACTGTTTCCTAGCTATGTAAAAAGTTGGCAAAACCAATTAGTTTAACAAAAACTTAGCTTTGACACTATTTTATCCAAACTAATAATTGCCTTCAGTACTGGCTTCCAAGCTGTGCTCCTGGGAGTCCTTGGAATTCTGTGAAGCTCTTTTAAAGGCCACCATAGCCCTATTCTCTTTCTACTTGGTCAAACCACTCTTATCTGAATTTTTAAAATAATGTGTCATAGTAAGATTGTCATTTGAAATTATGATTTTTTTGTAAAACCTAAATAAAATATCTTATTTGAAATGTATTTGTTAAAGTCAACCATGAGAGTATAAATAGTCTATTACTTCATATCTTTGCCTCTCATTATAACAATATATTAAATTTTAAAAAGCTGACTAAAATTGTTTCTAGAAATCATCTTTGGATAAATATAAATAATGCAAGAGACCAGAGGTTTATATCAAAACTTTTAAAATGTTTTTTGTTGTTGTTACACATGCAATTCACCATAGGAAAGTTTTAGGGCAGTAAGTATTTCTATGCTATAACTCTTTGTTTAGGACTCTTAGAAAGTATGAACATTTGTTTCTTATGAAAAAAAGATGAGAATAACATCTTAAATTCCTGTATACATAAAATAGCTCTTTTTAAAATAACAGTTATAAAATCTATGCTATTAATATAACTAGAATATATAATGGGATTATTTTATCATGAAATTATAAATGTTAGCAAACAAGATATATGATTAATCATGGTTATTAAAATTTTTTTCTATTTACTTTTATTCATTAAGTTTAATCAACAATAATTTATATTAACCTGATTTTTCAAATGAAAATGCTAACTTCTAACATATTTTTCTATCGACTAACAAATACAAATGATGATTAAAGCCCACTGATTCAGAAGTGAACTACAGTTTACACTTTAGTCGTATAAATTGATATGTTATGTGAAACTGCCTTCTAGTAAATCCATTTTCAAGCAGGTTGCTAGTTAAATTTTTAAGAGAGGTTTGATATAAAAGTATAAGAAAGAAACAACAGACTGGCTTAGTAGATCTCAAAGTGAAAAAAATGCTGCAAAACAAAAACATATTTAACAGAGATTTGAAAACTATATGAGGTAGAAGTTGACATTCAGACCAGATTGAATTTTAGTAAAACTATTATTTGTTTTGAAAAAAAAAAAAAAAACACAGATCAGAAACCTGGATTTGATACTGTACTGGCACTTAGACCAGAATTTTATAAACACTACAATACAAGATTATCTTCAGGAAGTTTTCATGCTTTCTTCCTGAAAAGAGAACCACACATCTACAGGAAGGAGAACTAATGATTTGGGGAGAAATAAGGTATTTAGTGGAGAATATTTAAGTTATTAAGATTGAAAGATTTTTGCTATGCCTGTAGATGACAGGACAAGAAAGAAACCCAAAATGGAATCAGATTTTTTCCTTTATAATCACTTAACATATAGTTTAGATTAAGTCCTTATAAGTGAAGAACAAATACTATTCTGAAATAAAGAAGTAAGGTCAAATTTGATAAAATGAATTGATAAGACAACGAATGAAGTTTTGCCATTAAGAATTCTGGTAAGACCTTTTTATATATAGAAATGCCATAGGTAAACTGCAGGTTTGAATATAGAAAAGTGTTATGCTAGTCAATTGACTTGAATCTGTGTTAAACATTATTAAGATGCCTATCCATGCTTTCAACTCATATTGACAAGGCTTACACTTGATGTAAAGAAAATTAATTCTTATATACCAGAGTAGTTATACTAGTAATTTTGAAGCAAAATTATTTGACTGAATGATAATTGGTTACAAGTAAAAAGACATAATTCAATTAAATCAATTTTGACTTAATAAAAATAAGGTACACTATATACTTGACATATAGAGTTTGTGATAAATTATGGATCAAGAGATTTATTTAATATGTTCTATTCCTTACCTCTGAGGCAAATATCACATATAGTAGCATTTTTTAAAAAACTGGACATACTGCATAATATATTAATATTAGATGTATTTTAAATATAAAATTAATACTTTCATATGTGTAATAAAAAGTTTGTTTCATATTTTCATGAGGATGGCAAAGGTAAACCATTAGAACTTTGTATTATAAGATTATTACCTGTGGTAATAAACTAATTAAGGTCATTGAAGATGTTTTAGAATTTCATAGTTATTTACTTTCAAATAATTATTATGGGAGTAGATTTTGCAAATGATAATACTGTTCTAGTAAAATATTAAAATGACTATTGCCTGTGGTAATTATTGTGGATGGTGATTAAATTGTGTTTGAAGTGGTATTGTTTGCAAATATGTAGTTTATGACATAACCAATAGAAAGATACATTAATTAGAATTACTAAGAGCAGTTTCATATTTATTATAAATTTCAAATAAAATATTGAGAAAAAGTTTACTGTTCTGTTCTGATTATTTTATAGTTAGTAAAAGGGATCTGCAGTAATAGTGGATTTCTTTCAAACATGAAATGTCTAACAAAGACATTTTAAAATATTTGTTTTGCAACCATAAAAATAAAATATTTTTAGATCTTCTGACATATGCCTTGCCATGCTTCTGTGTGTAAGAACATTTTCTCCTCTTGTTAAACACATGTAAACAAATATTTAAAAGTAAAATCAATGAAAATCATTTGTATAATTTCTAATTTATGACTGTGTATGCAAAGGAAATTATTCCAATTCCTGTCTCGGGAAATTACAAATGATGGACTACAAAATAAAGCAGACCATTTACACTGGCAAAGAAACAGAATGTGTCTTCTAAATACATATCAGCAAGTATTTTCATTTTGGATAGTGAAAGAACATGATAGAAACCGAGGGGAGGGAGAAAGATGGCCAAATAGAGGCCTCCACCAGTAAGGATTTTGACAGCTATCTACACAAAATTGCACCTTCATAAGAACCAAAAATCAGGTGAGCAATCACAATACCTGGTTTTAACTTCACACTGCTGGACATGGCACTGAAGAGGGTAGGAAAAACAGTCTTGAAGAACTTACATCACAACTTCCTCATCCTCTAGCAGTGGCCCAGTAGCAGGCAGAGAGAATCTGTGCACTTGGGAGACAAAGATTTCAGCAATTGCAGGAACTCAGTGCTATTATCATGGGGCAAACTCAGAGGGAGCCCATGGAGGGAGCATTTATGCCAGCTGTAACCAGGGAGGATCGACCTATCCCAGAAGTTGGAAATTAAGTTTTGGCAAACCTCCGTGCCGTGAGCTACAGAGCCCTGGGATTCTAAATAAGCTTGAAAGGCTGTCTAGGCCACAAGGACTGCAACTCCTGGACAACTCATAGTGTTATACTGGGAGTGGAGCTGGCGAACCTGGGGGGCATGTGACCCAGTGAGACGTGAGCAGTGACAGTTAAAAAAGGGCTCGCACCACTCCTCCCCCAACCCTGGCAAATCAGAACACAGCTCTGAAAGATACACCTTCCTTCTGCTTGAGGAGAGGAGAAGGAAGAGTAAAGAGGACTTTGTTCTGCAGCTTGGACATCACCTCAGCCATGGTAGTATAGGGTACAGGGCAGAGTTGTGAGGACCCCATTTCAGGTTATAGCTCCCAAACTTTGTTTCTAGATACATTCTTTAGCCAGAAGGGGTCATAGCTGCCTTGAAAGAAAGGACTCAGTCTTGGCTGGATTTATCACTTGACTGAAGAGCCCCTGGCTCTTGAATAATCAGCAGTTTTAACTAGGTAGTACAAACTGTGGGCCTTGGGTGAGACTCAGAGGTGTGCAGGCTTCAAGCATGACCCAGCATATTCACAGCTGTGGTGGTTATTAGGAAAGAACTCTTCTTCTTGAGAAAATAAGAGGGAAGAATAAAGGGGTCTTTTTCTTACAGCTTAGGTGCCAGCTTGACCATAGTGAGAAATAATATTAAGTGGGGTCTTGGGGCCCCCTATTCCAGGCCTTGGCTCTTGGACAGCATTTCTGAACCTACTCTGGGCCAGAGACTAGCCCACTGCTCTGAAGCATGAATGTGTCACTGGGTCACATACACCCCAAGTTTACTGGCTCCAAGGCCAGTGTGGCACTAGAACTTGCCTAGGAGTTGCAGTCCTTGTGGTCTAGACAGCCTTTCAAGTTTAGTTAGAACCCCAGAGCACTGCAGCTCTTGGCGGTGAGGTTTGCTAAAACTTAAGTTCTAGCTGCTGGGATAGGTGAGTCCTCGCTGGTTAGGGCTGTCATAAATGCTCCCTCCATGGACACTGGTTGAGTTTGGCCAATGATAGCAGGTCTAGCAACATTCACCACAACCTGACTGAAGAGACCTTAGGCCCTAAGAAAACATCAGCAGTACCTTGGCAGTACTCCACATGGGCCTGAAGTGGTGGTAGACACAAGTAGAAACTTCACTGCCTGAGGAAATGGGAGGAAAGTTTTGGAAGAACTTTGTCTTGTGATTTTGATGTCAGCTTAGCTGCAGTGAAATAGCACATCACTTGGTTTTCTTGGGTTTCTGCCTTCAGGTACTGGCACCCAGAGAGCATCTCTGGATTTGTCCGGGACCCCAAGTAACACGCTGCCATGAGGCAAGGACATAAAGACTTCTGAATAGCTTTTACTCCCAGCTGATCACACAGCTCTAGGGTCTTCAACAAACATAGCTGGTAGCCAAACAGTGGTTACAATGGGCTTTGGGCGAGACCCAGTGCTTTACTGACCTCAGGTTTGACCCAGCACAGTCCTAGTGGTGGTGGTCACAGGGGTAATTTTGTCACCCCACAGCCAGCTGCAGGCAGGTTGGCACAGAGAGAGAGAGAGAGTTTCCATTTTGGAGGAGAAAGTAAGGGAATAGAACAAGAGCCTCTGCCTGGTTATCCAGAGAATTCTTCCAGATTGTATCCAAGACCACCAAGGAAGTACCTCTACAAGTCTACAAGAATTACAAAATTAATGGGCTTGAGGTGCCCTCTACTGCAGTTACAGTTGCAGTGACCAAAAACTTAGATCACAACACACAAGTCCCTTCAAATATCTGCAAAGCCTTCCTAAGAAGGATGGGTAAAAACAAGCCAAGACCGTGAAGACTACAATAAATGCCTAACTTTTCAATGCCCAGCCACCGGCAAACATCCACAACCATGAACACCATCCAGGAAAAGATAATCTTATCAAATGAACTAAATAAGGCACAAGGGACCAGTCCCAGAAAACAGAGATATATTACCTTTCAGATAGATAATTCAAAATAGCTGTTTTGAGGAAACACAAAGAAATTCAAGAAAACACAGAGGAAGAATTGAAAATTTTATCTGATAAACTTAACAAAGTGATTTAAATAATTAGAAAGAATCAAGCAGAAATTCTGGAGTTGAGAAAGGTGATGAACGTACAGGGTCTCTTAATGGGAGAATTGATCAAGCAGGAGAAAGAATTAGTAAATTTAAAGACAATCTCTATGAATGTACGCAATCAGGGGAGACAAAAAAAAAAAAAAAGGCAAGAAACAATGAAGTACACCTACAGGATTTAAAAACATAGCCTTAAAAGGGCAAATGTAGTAACTATTTGCCTTAAAGTGGAGCTGGAGAAAGAAACGGGGGTAGAAAGATTATTCAAAGGGATAATAACAGAAAACTTCCCAAAACTAGAGAAAAATATCAGTATTCAAGTATGAGAAGATTATAGAACACCAAGCAGATTTAACCCAAATAAGACTATGTAAAAGCATTTAATAATCAAACTCCCAAAAGTCAAAGATAAAGAAATGATCCTAAAAGCAGCAAAAGGAAAGAAAAGAAAAGAAAAAATAAATAACATAGAATGGAGTTCCAGTACTTCTGGCAGGAGACTTTTCAGTGGAAACTTTATAGGCCAGAAGAGAGTGACATGACATATTTAAAGTGCTGAAAGAAAAAATAATAAATTTGCCTTATAATAGAATATCTGGCAAAAAAGTTTCTTCAAACATGAAGGAGAAATGAAGACTTTCCCAGACAAACAAAAGCTGAGGGATTTCATAAACACCAGGCCTGTCCTACAAAACAATGCTGAAGGGAGTTCTTCAGTCTGAAAGAAAAGGCGGTGTAATAAGAAATCATCTAAAGGTAAAAACGTCATGGGTAATAGTAAGTGCAGATAAAAATACAGAAAATGATAATACAGTAATTTTGGTATTCAAATCACTCATATTTTGAGTAGGAAGATGAAAGATAAACCCATCAAAAACATTAACTATTAATGGAACAACTTTTTAGGACAGTACAGTAAGACATAAAAAGAAACAACAAAATGCTAAAATGTGGGGAGATGAGTTTAAAATATGGAGTTTTTATTTGTTTTCATTTTACTTGTTTATGCAATCAGTGTTGACTTGTCATCAGTTTGAATAATGGGTTATAAAATATTATTTGCAAGCCTCCTGGTGACCTCAAATTAAAAAAAAATACAATTGATACAAAAAATAATATAAATTAATTAAAACATAACACCTGAAAAAAAATTACCTTTACTAAAAGGAAGACAGGAAGGAAGAAAATAAGTGAGAGAAAGAAGAGCAGAAAACAACCATAAAGCAAAGAACAAAATAAGAGGAGTAAGTCCTTACTTATCAATTGAATTTAAATGGATTGAACCCTCCAATCAAAAGACATAGAGTGGGTGGCTAAATGAACAACAAAAAAATAAGAGCCATTGACCTGTTGCCTGAAGAAACACACTTCACCTATAAAGACACAAAAACTGAAAATAAAGGGATGGAAAAAAGATACTCTGTGCAATTAGAAACCAAAAAGGAGCAGGAATAGCTATGCTTATAACAATATAGATTTCAAGATAAAAACTATGAAGGCTATTATATAATGATAAATGGGTCAATACAACAAGATGATATAACAATTGTAAATGTATATGCAATAAACACTTGGAACACCCAGACATATAAAGCAAATATCATTAGAGCTAAAGAGAGAGATACACCCCAATAAAATAATATTTGGAGACTTCAGCATCCCACTTTCAGTATTGGACAGATCATATGGACAGAAAATCATCGGACTTAATGTGCACTGTAGGCCAAATGGACTTAGTAGATATTTACAGAATATTTCATCAAATGGCTACAGAATAAACATTCTTCTCCTCATCACATAGCTAATTTTCAATGATAGGTGATATGTTAAACCATAAAGCAAATCTTAAAAATATTCAAAAATATTGAAATAACGTGAAGTATCTTCTTTGACCATAATGGAGTAAGACTAGAAATTAACAACAAGAAAAATTTTGGAAACTATAAAACACAAGAAAATTAAATGATATGAACCTGAATGACAGTGGGTCAACGAACAGATTAAGAATTTTTTTTACTTGTTGAAAAAAAATTATAATGAAAACACTATGTACCAAAATATATGGGATACCACAAAAGCAGTAGAAAGAGGGAAGTTTATGTGTCTACATAAAAAAAAAAGAAAAATCCTAATAACCAACCTAATGTTCATCTGAAAGAACCAGAAAAGCAAGAGCAAACCAAATGCCAAGTTAACTGAAGAAAAGATATAATAACAAAGCAGACATAAATAACATTGAAGCAAACAAACAAAAAATACAAAAGATCAACTAATTGAAAACTTGTCTTTTTAAGAAGAAAATACACACAGAGAGAGAGAGAGAAATCCAAATAAATAACATAAGAGATGAAAACAGAGACACTAGTGCTGTTAGTGCAAAATTTCAAGTGATCACTAGAGGCTACACTATATGCCAATAAATTGGCATACAGTGCTCATATTAGTCTCTAAAGAGGAAATGGATAAATTCCTCGACACATACAAGTGAACTGTGAAGAAATCCAAACCTGAACCAAGAAATGACAAGTAACAAGATCAGATCCGTAATAAAATGACTCCAGCAAATAAAAGTCAAGAACCCAATGGTTTCACTGCTGAATTTTATCCAATATTTAAATAACATATACCAATCCTACACAAACTATACTAAAAAATAGAGGAAGAAGGAATAATTTCAAAGCCATTCTATGAAGCCAGTATTACCCTGATATCAAAACTAGACAAAGACACGTAAAACAAAAAAAAGTAGAGGTCAATATCTCCGTTGAACATTTATGTAAAAATCCTTAACAAAATACTAGCAAACAAAATTCGACAATACATTAAAAGATCCTTCATCATGATCAAGTTGGAATTATCCCAAGGATGCAAGAATGGTTCAACATAGGCATATCAATCAGTGTGATATATCAACAGAATAAATTACAGAAAACAATATGATCATTTTAATTGATGTTGAAAAATTATTTTTATAAAATTCAATGTCCTGTCATGATAAAACCTCTAAAACAACTGGGTAGAGAATGAACATACCTCAGCATAATAAAAACCATACCTGACAGACCCAAAGCTAGTATCATACTAAATGAGGAAAAACTGAAAGGCTTTCTTCTAAGATTTGAAACATGACGAGGATGTCCACTTTCATCACTGTTATTCAACATAACACTGAAAGTTCCAGACAGAGCAATCAGGCAAGAGAAAGAAATAAAGGGCATCCCAATTGAAAAGGAAAAAAGTCAAAGTATCCTTGATTTCAGATTATATGATTTTATACTTGGAAAAACCTAAATAATCCAGGAAAAAAACTATTAGAACTGATAAACAAATTCAGTAAGGTTGAAGGATACAAAATCAACGTGCAAAGTCAGTAGCATTTCTATATGCCAACAGAAAACAATCTGAGAAGGAAATCAAGAAAGCAATAGCATTTATAATAGCTGCAAATACAATTAAATACCTAGAGATTAACTTAATCAAAGAAGTTAAAGATTCCTACAGTGAAAACTATGAAACATTGGTGAGAGAAATTGATGTGAATGCCAAAAATCAATCAATCAATCAATCAATCAATCAATCAATGGAGAGGTATTCTATGTTCATGGATTGAAAGAATCAACATTGTCAACAATGTCCATATCACCCAAGCAATCTATAGATTCACTTTAATATCTATCAGAATACCAATGACATTCTTCAATAAAGTATAAATAACATTGTAAATTTTATATGGAACCATAAAAGACCCAGAATAAGCAAAGTTATACTGGGAAAAAACAAAACTGGAGGAATCACATTACCTGACTTCAAATTACACTACAGAGCTATAGTAACCAAAACAGCATGGTACCAGCATAAAAACAGACACATAGACCAATGCAACAGACTACAATACCCAAAAACAAATCCATACATCTACAGTGAACTCATTTTAGACAATGGTGTCAGGAATACACAATGGGAAAAGTACAGCATCTTCAATAAATGACCCCAGAAAAAAATTGATATCTAAATGCAGAAGAATGAAACTAAATCCCTATTTCTCACCATATCCAAAAGTCTAATTAAAATAGTTTAAAGAGTTAAATCTAAGATCTCAAACTATGAACATAAAATAAAACATTAAGTAAATTCTTCATTACACTGGAGAGGGCAAGGATTTCTGGAGTAACATCCCACATGCACAGACAGCCAAAGCAAAAATAGACAAATTGAATCACATCAAGTTAAAAAAGCTTTTGCACAGCAAAGGATACAGTCAACAAAGCGAAGAGACAACCCACAGAATGGGAGTATTTCCAACTACCCAAATGACAAGAGATTAATAACCAGGATATATGAGGAGCTCAAACACCTATATTAGAAAAAATCTTGTAATCTGATTTAAACTGGGCAAAATATCCGAATAGACACTTCTCAAATGACATACAAATGGCAAACAGGTGTATGAAAAGGTGCTCATCATCATTTATCATCAGAGAAATGCCAATCAAAACTACCATGAGATAGCATCTCACTCCAGTTAAAACGGCTTTTATCCAAGAAAACAAACAGTAAAAAATGCTGTTGTGGACGTTGGGAGTAGGGAACTCTCATACACTGTTGGTGGGAATGCAAATTAATACAACCACTATGGAGAACAATTTGCAGATTCCTCACAAAACAAAAACATAGAGCTATCATACTATCTTGCCACCCCACTGGTTGGTATATATGCAGTAGAACAGAAATCAGTATATCAAAAGTATATATGCATTTCCACGTTTATTGTAACACTCTTCACAATAGCTAAAATTTAAAAGTGACCTAAGTTTCCACCAACAGACGAATGGATAAAGAAAATGTGATACATATACACAATGGAGTACTTCTCACCATAAAAAAGATTGAAATCCTGTCATTTGCAACACATGGATGGAATGGAAGTCATTATGTTAGGTAAAATAAAACAAGCACAGAAACACAAACTATGCACGTTCCCATTTATTTGTGGGACCTAAAATGAAAACAATTGAGCTCGTGGACAATGAGAGGAATATGGTGGTTTACAATGGCTGGGAAATGTAGTATGGGGGGTCAGGGGATGTGGACATGGGTAAGGGGTACTAAAAAACAAAAAACAGAAAGAAAGAATAAGATCTACTATTTGACAGCACAATAAAGTGAATATAGTCAATAATACTATCATACACTTTTAAATAACTAAGAGTACAATTAGATGGTTAGTAATATAAAGAATAATTGCTTGAGATATTGGACACCCTGTTTACCCTAATATGATTATTATATGTTGTATGCCTGTATCAAAATATCCCATATACCCTATAAAAATATACACCTACTATGCACCAACAAAAATTAAAAGTAAAATTAAAATATATATATAATAGAAATTCTAGAACAATATGTAAAAATCTGTGTGCATTATAAAGCTGATATATCAAATTACTAAAGAAGAGATAGTCTTCTTAATAAATGATATTGGGATAAGTGCATAAATGTCCGGAAAAATATGAAATATGATTCATCCCTCATGTCACAGAAAATGAAGGAGTAAACTCCAAATGTGTTTATCAGTGATCTTAAGAGAAAAATAAGTTTATAAAAACACTAAAAATAATGATTGGCTAATTCTTCTACAATCTGGGAAAAGACCTTGTAACAATGTTGGTAAATTTAGATGTAATAAAAGAAACTATTGCTACATTTGATTACATAATTATAAAAGAACACTTTTGCAAAGCAAAAACAGCACAAGTAATTTCAAAGACAAATGACAAACTACAAGAAAATATTTTTGACTTTTTGCACAGGTAAGGGCTAATATCCATAATATTGAAAGAATTTTTAAACATCAAAGGGTAAAAATAATAAATATCATGCAGAATATCAACAAAAGTTACAAACAATTCTAACAAATAATATAAGACTGACTCAAACATATAAAAAGACTTTCTACTTTCTACTTTATTAATAAGATAAATTCAAATTAACACTGCCAAAAATACTATTTGCTACTCATTAGATTGGCGAAAGTGAAAATCTTGACAGTGCACTGTTTAGTGTAGTTGAAGGAAAAGAAATAATCTCATTTAAAGTTTGTGGAAATGCAAAATAGTATAACTCCTGTGGAAGCCAATTTAATATGACTTACCAGATCTGCACAGGTAATGTATTAGTCTTCTGGGACACCATCACAAAATATCACAGAGTGGGTTGCTTCATCAACAAAAAATTATTCTATTACCGTTCTGTAAGCTACAAGTCCAAGATCAAGGTGTCCTCAGTTTAGTTTCTCTGAGTCCTCTCTTTTTTCGCTAGAAGGTGGCCCATGTTCTCACTGTGTCCTCAAGTGGTCTTTTCTCTCTATGTGTACACTTTTTGTGTTACTGTGTGCCTCACTCTAAGGGCCCCATGTTAATTTTATCACCTCTTTAAAGACCCTAATATAGTCATATTCTGAGGTACCTGGGGTTGTGCTCTAACATATAAACTTTGGGGAGTCACACTTTAGTCCATAAGAGGTAGACAGCTACTTTTCAACCCAACTACTCCACTTCCAATAATTTACCCTGAAAAACATCTCTAATAATGAAAATTAGATATGGACAAGATAGTCATTGAAGAATCATTTATAAGTAATCACAAAATATGTAAAACTATCTACATGTCCCTGTATAGAAGATCACTAGAATCTATTGTAGTGTATTAAGTGTGGAGTTCAGCCTGGCTATGGAAAAGAAGAAAGAAGATCTCTGTCAATGATTTGGAGTAAGTTTTAGCAGACATTGTTAAGTCCAAAATGCAAAGGGCATGTACAGTGTACTAAATATTATGTCAGAAAAAAGGAGAAATATATAGTTATATATGTAAACATCCACACATATACACACACACTTACATAAATATACACATACATTCATACACCCATCCATACATACCTTTACGACCATTACAAAAGGAAACACAGGAAGGAAAAACCGGAAAACAATGAAGTCGAATACCTACAAAGGTTGAAAATAAGAAGGTGAACGATATATGAGAGACAGTAACAATTTTTTGGGTTAAACTTTTTAATGTTTTGACTTTTAAATTATGTCATACATATTTTTAAAGGAAAATTAAATCAACTAGAATGAGAAGGGAACAAAAATAAGCTAGAACAAAGCATTGTAATTGTATTTCAAAAAAAATAGCTACATTGAAAACAGTAAGAGACAGGGGAGAAAAATAAAGAAAAAGGAACGAAGAAAAAGTACTTTAATCTATGAATAAAATATTTAACAATATGCCTTTAGTCTTAGGTAATCAGGAGATGACAAATACATCTCTAATTTGTGTGTATATGTATGTATATATATTTGTATTCATATAAAAAAAGATCTGAAAATATTTCAGATGTCTTATCAAATTGATCTAACAAGTAAATGTGTTGATTTTGTCTAAAGTTGGGTCTTTACTGAGAAAAAAGAGATATACACATATTAAATAGAGGAAAGCAACAAGAACTCCATGGGGATAGACTGAACTTGGTGGTATAGGAATGAACTCATGATTCTAAAGTATCCATATATATGTGTACATGCATTTATAGTTATTCATGTGTCTCTATGCACATATGTATGTATGTTTATGGACATATATATAAAACCATATGCACACATTTTCTTCCACTATCTGGTAAAAAGCCTAGATGCTAAGACACTCCAGTAAGAATGGGAACATATGCTCAGATCTTATTTTCTAATATCTTTTATTTTTTTTTGTTTGAGAGGAAGTCTTGCACTTGTCACCCAGACTGGAGTGCGATTGTGTGATCTCAGCAAACTGAAACCTCTGCTACAGGTTCAAGCAATTCTCCTGCTTCGGCCTCCTGAGTGGCTGTGACTACAGGCATGTACCACCACACCAGCCTAATTTCTATATTTTCAGTAGGGACGGCGTTTTACCATGTTGACCAGGATGGCTTCGAAGACCTGACCTCAGGCGATCCTCCCGCCTCAGCCTTCCAAAGTGCTAGGATTACAGGCATGAGCCACTGTGCCCGGCCTTAATACCATTTTTTAAAAAGAAACCAGGGCTCCACAAAGAGTGGCAGTTTCCAGTCAGAGTAGGGTAGAGACAAAATAAACTTGAAATATGTCCAAAAGTAAGAAAATGCTAAAAGAAATGGTATTACCCATCATAAGGATAATAGCTAGTCCTAAAGTACAGACATGGTACAGTTTGAGCATGAAAATAAAGGCAGCAATCAATTGCAAACACTTGAGTAAAAAAGAATTCTTAAATCTTCAGCAATCCTAAATACACACATGCATAAAGGAGACAGGAGTACTATTTCTTACCTTGGAATGCTGAGTGCTTCTTGTTAAATGCAGATTAAGTGATGCTATTTAAATATTAGTTTGGTGCAAACGTAATTGCGGGTTTTGCTATTAATAATCCTTTTTGCAAATTAAAGGCTGGTGCAAGAGAGAAGTATAGTCACCAACGGTTGAAAACTTGGGGAGGGATGTTTTAACCAAAAAAAAAAAAAAAAAAAAGAGAGAGAGAGAGGGAGACATTTGCATGAACTTAAAATGTGTTTCCACAGATTACAGGGAAACGAACAGTAACAACAAAATAAAAACAAACAACTGAAATTAATATCACTGATGAGCAACAGACAGACATCACATGCTTCATGAAGTGATGTTCTGAAAAGCACACAACATCTCTTTTATAGTATTCTGGCTGGAAATATATAAACTTGTTTAAATCATCAGATTGTATCAAACAAAATCAAATTGAAGATTTGTCTTTATTATTAAATAAGTGGGGGTGGATTGGGAGAACTATAATGCTTGAAAATGTCATTGTCAATAAAATGGCCTTGGAAATACTTGAGGTTAAAATACACTAGAGATGCATGACAACTTAATGTCATATGTAATCTAAACTGGGCATTGCACTGGAGGGGAGAAAAAGCTATTCATGGACCAGCTAACAAAATTAGAATGTAATGGCAGCTTTAAGTACTATACCAATAGTAAACATACTGAAGTTAATAACTATTCTGTAATTATGCAACTGAATGTCTTTATTCTTAGGAAATACATATGAAAATATTTAGAGATACAGAAACATGTTACCTGCGACTGATTCTCAAAGGATAAAGAGAAGTAAGAGACACATACTCGGATAGAAAAGAAGAGTGAGAGACCATAAGTGTTAACTTAGCAACAGGTCCGAATGTTAACAATGGGTAAATCTGAGTAATAGGACACAGGGTCTCTTTGCATTATTTATTTTTGCCATTTTTTTTTGTATATTAAACATTATTTTCAAATAGCCTTTTAAAATATGCTTTAGGCAAGGTGTGGTGGCTCATGTCTGCAATCCCAGCATTTTGGGAGGCTGAGGCAGGCAGATCACATGAGGCCAGGAGTTTGAGACCAGCCTGGCCAACATGGTGAAAACCCGTTTCTACTGAAAGTACAAAATTAACTAGGTGTGGTGGCAGGTGCCTGAAATCCCAGCTACGCGGGAGGCTGAGGCAAGACAATCGCTCGTACCTGGGAGGCAGAGGTTGCAGTGAGCTGAGATTGTGCCATTGAACTCCAGCCTGGGAGACAGAGTGAGATTCAGTCTAAAAAACAAACAAAAAAAGTTTTCTTAGACATAGGATTATGAGGAAATATGCTCTTCTCTGTGGTACTAAAAGAGAAAATAGAACCACAGCCACATTTTAATTTATTTTACTGTGCGAGAATTTTTAAAATAAGGATTTTGGATCACTCCTGACCTTACATTCAATCTATTTCCTACTTGATTATCTATGTTGTTAATTAATTCAGATACCTTATCTGAATTTTGCTGTGTTTTAATTATACCTCAAGTCTTTCTAAGAGAAGATAAAACCAGGATTCTCTTTCTTTTGTCTCATTCAACAATTCTGTATATGTGATAATTTTGAGCCTCTAATGATTTTATATTAAGAATTAAATTTACTGTCTGTTCAATTATGTCTTTAAAAAAGCTGAATTTTCTTTTTTAGATTTTTTACAAATTATATTGGATGCCACTTGTCTAACATAGGATGTGTCATAGACTCTTATTTTATTGTAATTATTTTATTTTATTTTATTTTATTATATTTTGAGACAGAGTTTCACTCTTGTAACCCAGGCTGGAGTGCAGTGGCACAATCTCAGCTCACTGATACCTCTGCTTACTGGGCTCAAGTGATTCTCCTGCCTCAGCCTCCCATGTAGCTGGGATTACAGGCGCTTGCCAACACACTGGGCTATTTTCATGTATTTTTAGTAGAGATGGGGTTTCACCATGTTGTCCCGGCTGACCTCAAACTCATGGGCTCATGTGATCCACCCACTTTGGCCTCCCAAAGTGCTGGGATTACAAGTATTAGCCACTGCGCCCAGCCCATAGACTCTATTATTTTTGTATATTTTCTATCGTACAGTTTTGTCATTATAATTGTCTGATTTTGTAAAATTGAAATTTAAGTTTTATAGGAATTTGCAAAAATACGGGATTATAAGAACAAATGGAATTTCAATTAAACAGAATATTGTGAAAACCAGTGTCTTAATTTTTCATTCAAATAAATGACATTAATATTGCTAATATATTGAATTTTATTTTATGCATTCAAAATTATAAATCATGTTTTTTATTTTGAAAGATGATCTCTAGATCAATTTTATAAAAATTTGAATTAGGCTTATCTGAATTTTTTGTATGCTCTTGAGATAATTCTTTAGTAGAAGTGATCACTAAATTGGCCTTGAAATAATTAATGGAGTTTAATTTTCCTTAGCACTTTATTCTACTTACAAAAGTCTGATTAAGTGTTTAAGAATAAAATAAATCAAGTAGATAGTTGAGTCTTTTATAATTCCTATGAATTGTCCACCTGTGGACTGTCAGCTCTATAATAAATAGTTTCTCCCAATTTTTAAAACATAAAATTATTACCATCCAGGAAATGCCAATGCAATAAAAATAAAATTTAAATTATTTTAATGTTTTAAATGTCCCTTCAATTAAAACTCTAGAATTAATAGTTGGCAAAATCATAGGCATTGAAAATTACAGTATATAACAGTAGAAATTAAAGTAATGTCTAATGCACTAGTGACTGAGGTTTTACACAAAAACCTTGTGAAGGTATATTGCTTTTACACACACACACACACACACACACACAAACTTATGAAAACATTTTCATGTTTGTTATTTACTGAATGGTCTTCAAATTCATATGTTGAACCCCTAACCCCGAGTGTGATAGTATTTGGAGATGGGGGCTTTAGGAGGTGGTTAGAGTTAGATGAGGTCATGGGGGTGGGACCCCCATAATGGGACTGGTGGCTCACTAAGTGGAGGAGGTATCTCTTTCTCTTCCTCTCTCTCTCCCCTGCCCCCTCTCCCCCAAGACCTTCCCCTTGCTCAGTGCACCTAGTGAGAAAAGGAAATGTGAGGACATAGCAAGAATTTGTACATCTGCTAGCCAGGAAGAGCCTTCACCGGGCGCTGAATTGGGTGACACATTGATTAGAATTCCAGCCTCCAACATTGTGAGAAATAAATCTCTGCTGTTTAAGTCACCCAGTCTATGGTATTTTGTGATGGCAGCCCTAGCTAAGACAGTCTTCCAAAAAAAGTCAGGAAAATATTTTGCCTTAAGTTAAAATGGCAATTTAATGTAATATTTTGATCCTGTTTATCAAATGTGATACATAAACAATTTCTTAAAAAGATATTTTAGTGAGAACTTAGCTATATATATATAATATGTATATATAATATATACATAAAATACGTATATATAATATATATACAACTAAGTATATATACTGCAATAAATGCTAACCAAGGGAATTGATTCACACGGTGATTAATTCTAAGAGGAATATGAAAGGTGATAGTTAACTAGAGAATAGTTCTGAGAAGAGGACCTTTTTTCTGTTTTTTGTTTGTTTGTTGTGACAAGGTCTCACTGCATCACCTAGGCTGGAGTGAACAAGGCTTACTGCAGCCTCAACCTCGAGTTCAAGTGATTCTCCCAATTCAGCCTCCTGAATAGCTGGAGCCACAGGCTCCAGCCACAGGTCACCATGCCTGGCTAATTTTTTTCATTTTCTTAATTTTTGATAAAGGCTGGATTTCACCATTAACATGGATTTCATCAACATGGTGAAAGCATGGTGCAATGTTGATCTCCATTTGCTGGTCTCAAGAAATCCTCCTCCCTCAGCCTCCCAAAATGTTGGGATTACAGGCATGAGCCACTGAGCCCGGCCGACAGTTATTTTGAAGGTTGCTCAGGAAAGGACTCTATTAATCAACAGTCATATTTAAACACAAGCTTCACTGACGAAAAGTAGGAAGCCATATGACCACCTGGGGAAAAGGTTTTACAGTAAATGGGAGAACACGAAGTGCAAAAGCCCTGAAGAGTTTTTGCTACTTATATTTCCAGAGATTTTCAAGTATTTTAATACTGTACTGGCTTTTATTGTTTTATTGAGAAATGCAAATAACACTTGTTAAGCAATGCTAGGCTTAAATTCAATCACCTTGCCTAGACCTCATATCTGTGTGAGGTAATGACATTTTTATTCTCATTAAAGATGACTCCCTTGGTTACTGTGCCAGTATCACAGAGATAGCAAGCAGTAGACCAGAAACAGGATTCCAGCTCTGCCCTGCCCCAAGGCTCACCGCATGGCCTCCTCTCTCTGCCGCAGACTGCCCTCCACACATTACCTACTGCGAAATTTTATAGACAACTCTTACATTTTAGGTAAATAAACGTGTTCATTTCATTCTTTGAATTTTAGTAAGCGCTTTGACATAACTTGAGATATTCTAGAGCATCGAGAAAATATAAAGCTCTTCCTAGCAATCACAATCTTATCAGGCATATGCGTTACATGTTATGCATTAAGGTAAAATAGTCCAATAAATTGTTTGGATGAAGGTGGCTATAAACATTACATTGGTATTTTAGACCTGAAATTATTTTCAAAATAACATGACTTTTGTATTTTGATGAAAATATGATAAATGTCCAATTGCATAATTCTCATAATTCTTCTTCTTTCAGTTAAATACATTTCAAAAACAATACATACATGATCTTTGATTCTCACAGAAATCCTTTGAGATCTACAGGGTAAACATTCAAGTCCAAGTTTATGAACTGACAGTGGCCATTCATACTTCCTTTTTACCACCCAAGAATGTAAGAATGTAAATGTAGATGCAGAAAAATGACTACAAGAATCCTACACACTTGTAACATTCCAGATTGAGCTTTTGTATCAACCCTTATCTATTTCAGTTATTAAGAAAAGTTCTTTCTTCTTTCAGGTTCAGAAGAGAAGTGGACCACAGAGTAGATCCTTTCCAACTTCTCAGATTTAAAAAAGAAGATAAGGTAGATATTTTGTTTTCATCCTCTTTGTAAAGAAGCAGCATCTGAGCATCAAATACATGCAGTACTTTCCCCGGTGAAGCTTATCTTTATTTAACTTATTCAAGTTCTGCATTTTCTGCTTGATACTCTGAGAGAGGTCTCTGTGAGTTCCTAAGCTTTCAGTATATTTTAAAGGAGCTCATGTTCCAATGAAGATGATAATAATTCTATCTAGATATTTAATGTATAAAGATGGTCTAAAAGTTCTTATCTGTTAAATGTTGGTTAGAAAAAAATACAACTTAATTGTGAGAAATAAATCTATTTTAAACTACAAAGTACTTAATTTTCTAAGTGTGCATTGATTTTTGTGACACATCCTTTTTTTGTAATCAATTTATTTCACCTTTAGCATTTTTTGCCAGACATTTGAAGGTATGAAAAGAAAATGTGCTTTATTAACTACAATTTCATCATGTTTATCCTATGAACGTAAGATTTAGAAAACATTTTTATCAATACCAAGTAAGAAACCTCCTCAAAACTTGATGGATTAAAAAAAAATAATTTATTCTAATGAATGTATGGCCTCAGCAGGGCTCAGTTAGGACAGGCCTTACCCAGGGGACATTTGGGCTGTGCAGACTGGTGTGTTCTACTGTATGTTCTGGATTAGTGGGCAGCTGGAGCAGCTCTGCTTCACATGCCTGTCTTAATCCTTAGATCAGCAAGCTGCACAGGTTGCGTTTCTTCATGGAAAGCTGAAACACGTAAGAGCTGACGCCTCCTTTTGCTTTGCCCATATGCCATCTCAAAAGAAAGTCACATGACCAAGCCCTATGTCAGGGGGTTGGTGAAAACACATCCATTATGAGGCCATAGCAAAGACACGGATACAAGGACAGGTGAGCAGTCAGGGCCAGTCATTCAATCTACAAGAAAAGTGTTTGATTATGCATATATATACACATATATATTCCTAATAAAAACATTAAAACAGAATAATAAATTTGAATTCATCAGGAAATGTAAGTTCAGCAGATATAATTAGACTCTATTAACCATTTATGCTACAGAATATTTCTGATTTGATATTTCTGAAATAGATAAAAATCTAATATCATGGTATTTTGTTTATTAGTAGTAATTATGGTTTTTCTATTGGAATTTGCCATTTGATGTTGGAATACGTTCTTAAATAAATGTGATTATGTCATACATCATTTTAATGTGCATTTCTTGCTTCATGGATTTTTGCTAATGACTTATTACTATTACTTACTGTTGACTTCATGTTCACTTTAGACTAAGGAAATAATGTCAAACAAAAAACAAGTTTGAGTGATTTTCTTATTGGAGTTTAAAATCAGTTGTAAAGCAGCAGAGACACCTCACAACATCAATATCACATTTGGCCCAGGAACTACTAAGGAACCTACAGTGCAGTGGTGCTTCAGGAAGTTTTGCAAAGGAGACAAGAGCCTTGAAGATGAGGAACGCTGTGGCCAGTCGTTGGAAGTTAACAAGGACAAATTGAGAGCAGTAATCAAAGCTGATCCTCTTACAACTATACAAAGTTGCCTAAGAAATAAATGTCGATCATTCTACGGTCATTTGGCATTTGAAGTAAATTGGAAAGGTGAAAAAGCTTGATAAATGGGTGCATAATGAACTGAGTAAAAAAAAATAAAGAAAAGAAAAAATATCATTTTGCAGTGTCATCTTCTCTTATTCTATACGACAACAATGAACTATTTCTCAATCAAACTGTGATGCACGATGAAAAGTGGACTTTATATGACAGCCAACAATGACCAGGCTAATAGTTGGACTCAGAAGAAGCTCTAACGCACTTACCAAAGCCAAACTTGTGCTGAATAAAAAGGTCATGGTCACTGTTTGGTGGTCTGTTGCTGGTCTGGTGCACTACAGCTTTCTAAATCCTGGTGAAACCATCTGAGAAGTACGCTCAGCAAACTGATGATACGCTCCGCAAACTGCAAGTCCGGGTCAACAGAAGGGGCCTAAGTCTTCTACACAACAATGCCTGACTGCACGTTGCACAACCAATACTTCAAAAGTTGAATGAATAGAGCTAAGAAGTTTTGCCTTATCTGCCATATTCACCTGACTGCTCACGAACCAGCTACCACTTCTTCAAGTATCTCAACTTTTTGCAGGGAAAACACTTCCACAACCAGCATGATGCAGAAAATGCTTTCCAAAGGTTTGTTGAATCCCAAAGCATAAATTTTATGCTACAGGATTAAACAAATTTATTTCTCACTGGCAAAAAATGTGTTGATTATAATATTTCCTGTTTTGATTAACAAAGATTTGCCTCAGCCTAGTGATAATGATGTAAAATTCGGGATCCAAATCTGCAATTACTTTTGCACGAGCCTAAATGTTTCTCAGCAAATAAATACTAAATAAAAATTACATGCCATAAACTCTTCCTGATTTTAAGATTAACAACTTTTTTAAAAGCGCACTATATACTAAGTACTGGGTAAACACTTTTTTTTGGAAACTAAATTGGTATGGTTTGTCTGTGTCCCCACCCAAATCTCATCTTGAATCCCACATGTTGTGAGAGGGACCTGGTGAGAGGTAATTGAATCATGGACGCAGGTTTTTCCTGTGCTGTTATTTTGTTACTGAGTCTTTTTTTTTTTTTTCTTTTTTTTTTTTTTTGAGACGGAGTCTCACTCTGTACCCAGGCTAGAGTGCAGTGCACTGCAAGCCCCGCCTCCTGAGTTCACGCCATTCTCCTGCCTCAGTCTCCTGAGTAGCTGGGACTACAGGCGTCTGCCACCACGCCTGGTTAATTTTTTGTATTTTTAGTAGAGACGGGTTTTCACCATGTTAGCCAGGACGGTCTCGATCTTCTGACCTTGTGATCCGCCCGCCTCGGCCTCCCAAAGTGCTGGGATTACAGGCGTGAGCCACCGTGCCCGGCCTATGTGTTGTTATTGTGATAGTGAATAAGTCTCATGAGATCTGATTGTTCTATAAAGGAATTTCCTTGCATAAGCTCTCTTTTTTTTTTTTTTTTTTTTTTTGCCTGCCACCTTGCACATAAGATGTGACTTACTCCTCCTTGCCTTCTGACATGATTATGAGGCTTCCTCAGCCACGTGGAAGTGTAAGTCCAATTAAACCTCTTTATTACATAAATTGCCAAGTCTTGGGTATGCCTTTATAAGCAGCCTGAAAACAAAGGTCCAGGCTGAGGTGGCCTCAGATGGAGATGAGGAACTTCTTGGGAACTGGAGCAAAGACGGCTCTTGTTGTGTTTTAGCAAAGAGACTGGCAGCATTTTGCCCCTGCCCTAGAGATTTATGAAACTTTGAACTTGAGAGAGATGATTTAGGGTATCTGGCGGAAAAAATTTCTAAGCAGCAAGGCCTTCAAGAGGTGACTTGGGAGCTGTTAAAGTTATTCAGTTTTATAAGGGAAGCAGAGGATAAAAGTTCAGAATATTTGCAGCCTGACAATGTGGTAGAAAAAAAAAATCACATTTTCTGAGAAGAAATTGAAGCCAGCTGCTGCAGAAATTTGCATAAGTAAGAAGGAGCCAAATGTTAATCCCCAAGACAATGGGGAAAATGCGCATGTCAGAGGTCTTCATGGCAGCCCCTTCCATCACAGGCCCAGAAGCCTAAGAGAAAATGATTTTGTTAGCCAGGCCCAGGGTCCCTGTGCTGTGTGCAGCCTAGGAACTTGGTGCCCTGTGTCCCAGCCACTCCAACTGTGACTAAAAGGGATCATGGTACAGTTTAGACTGTTGCTTCAGAGGGTGGAAACCCAAAGCCTTGGCAGCTTCCACGTGTTGTTGAGCCTGCGGGTGCACAGAAGTCAAGAATTGAGGTCTGGGACCATCTGCCTAGATTTCAGAAGATGTATGGAAATGTCTAGATGACCAGACAAAAGTTTGTTGCAGGGGTGGAGCCCTCATGGAGAATCTCTGCTAGGGCAGTGCAGAAGGGAAATGTGGGGTTGGAGCCCCCACACAGAGTCCCAACTGGGACACCACCTAGTGGCACTGTGAGAAGAGGGCCATTGCCCTCTAGACCCCAGAATTGTAGATACACTGACAGCTTGCACTGTGCACCTGGAAACTCCACAGACACTCAAGGGCAGCCTGTGAAGGCAGCCAGGAGGGAGGCTGTGCCCTGAAAAGCCACAGAAGTGGATTTGCCCAAGACCGTGGGAACCTACCTCTTGTATCAGAATGACCTGAATGTGAGACATGGAGTCAATGGGGATCATTTCGAGCTATAAGATTCGACTACCCTGTTGGAATTCAGACTTGCAGGGGCGCTTTGGGGGGGCTGTAGTCCCTTTGTTTTGGTCAATTTCTCCCATTTGGAATTACTCTGTTTACCCAATGTCTGTACCCTCATCGTATATAGGAAGTAACCAACTTGATTTTGGTTTTACAGGCTCATAGGCAAAAGGTACTTGCCTTGTCTCATGTGAGACTTTGGACTATGGACTTTTGAGTTAATGCTGAAATGAGTTAAGACTTTTGGGGGACTTCTGGGAAGGCATGATTGGTTTTAAAATGTAAGGACATGGGATTCGGGAGGGGCCAGGGATGGAATGATACAGTTTGTCTGTGTCCCCACCCAAATCTCATCTTGAATTCCCACATGTTGTAGGAGGGACCCAGTGGGAAGTAATTGAATCATGGAGGCAGGTCTTACACATCCTGTTCTTTTAATAGTGAATAAGTCTCACGAGATCTGATGGTTTTATAAGGAGAAGTTTCCCTGAACAAGCTCTGTTTTTTGACCCTAGCACATTCCACGTAAGATGTGACTTGCTTCTCCTTGCCTTATGCCATGATTGTGAGGCCTCCCCAGTCACATGGAACTTTAAGTCTAATTAAGCCTCTTTCTTTTGTAAATTGGCACATCTTGGGTATGTCTTTATTAGCAGCATGAGAATAGACTAATATATAAATTAATCTTCACAAAAATATTATGTGTATATTTGATTAATACCATTTTAAGGAGGAGAAAACTGTAACAGACAGTTTAAGTCCAGGGTCGAAGGTTTGATTTAAATGTATACACTCCACATTCATGGAGCATACATTCTTGTAAATTAATTTGTGTGCAAATGTGGTCTGATTTTTTAAGCACTTCTAAAATAATGCCAAATCTATAAATTAATTTAACATAACAATGTATTTCGAAAACTCAAAAATATGTATCTTAAAAAAGCAAGAATGACTACCCCTAAAAATTCTAGACCAGTTTAATTTCCAAATCAAAAACCAGACCAGGAGCAGGGACTCACACCTGTATTCCTAGTGCTTTGGGAGGCTGAGATGGGAGGACCCCCATGAGACCAAGAGTTCAAGATCAACCTGAGCAACATAGTGATACTTCATCTCTACAAATAATTCCTAAACTTAGCCAAATGTGGTGGTATGGGCTTGTAGTCCTATCTACTTTAGAAGCTAAGGCGGAAGGACCACTTGAGCCCAAGAGTCTGAGGCTGTGGTGGACCATGATGGGGATACTGCACAGTCTGAATGAGAGTGAGACTCGGTCTCAAAAATAGTAATAATAATAATAATAATAATAAATCAACCTGGTCTTCCCTTAGAAATTCATGTAATATATTTTTTATTGAGCTTGGCCTCTATTGAAATAAAATAGTTATAGCATAAAACCTTTATAGTACATAGTTAATATGTATAAAGTACCTTGACTCATTCTAATTGCATAAGTGCACAGCAATATTAATGCATATTACTGACAATAATATATTGGTTTAATGTTGACAAAAGCACACTTTATATTTTATATTTAGACAAATTTGCTAGTGAATTCAGTAATGTAATTCTATGATTTATCATAAGGAAAGAAAAAATAAACATAAGCCATAAAGTACTCTGTTGCATTCTGGCACCCTTAGGGAACACAGCCATTCTAAAATCATATTCAGAATTTTTGCAGAAGTAAAGAAAAAATAGGGAAATATTGCTTTCAAATGCTCTGTGTATATATTCACACAGGAGCATTTTAATTCAAATCATAGCTGAACCAGTGGTGTGGGTAGGCTAATGGACATGTCTAAACTATTATCACATTAGCTTGAACAATTTCCTGTGACAAGCATTTTTAACACTCAATAGTATATGGAGCTAATTTCAGTTCGACATTCTATTTTGAATTTAGAAGTTCCCATATTCTCAAGTCTGTCACAAAATACTTAACTCTTCTAGAGCATACTCCAAAGCTGCAATAAAAGTTCTGCTTCAAATTTATCTCTGCTGACAATTCCTATTCCTATCCCTGACATGAGCGCTTTGGCAACTTCTTCGAATGGACCTGCACCTTCTATTTACAGAATGGCATGTCAATGCCTAGATTTTCTACAGAGACGCCTAGTTTGAGGTGCCAGTAGAACATGCTGATTTTTCTAGGACCCTGAAATATTTGGGAATCTAGAGCACAAATGTGAATTACAAAATAAAAATATTCAGATCAGGTGGTAATTCATCTTATAACTATGGTTCCATCCCAATGACCTCCGAGGATTGAATCTTAGATTTTCTTAATCTATGTGAGCAAATTCAATCCACTGCCCCATCTTTACACCATTAATTCTCAAGATGTGCACCCACAAGTGACATTCTCAATGGTGTTTATTGAGTTTAATCTGTAGAGGAGAAACAGAGGCTTCTCCTCTACAGATTAAAAAGCACATCTTGATTTGCCTTACTATATAAAGGGAATTTTTTAGTTGGAATGTAAATCTCAGGTAAAAATGTTTTTCTTTACAATATTATGTTTTCATTACTGATACAGTAAGTACTTTTTTTCGACATATAACATATGTAGATGAATTTCCAAATATCAATGCCATGAAAACATACTAAAAAACTGATACCTCAAATTTTTTTATTTTTATTTATTTTTTAATTGACAAATATTATATGTATTCATGGTGTACAACATGATGTTTTGGTATATGGACATTGTGAAATGGATAAATTAAGTTGCTTGACATATAAATTACCTTACATACTTACTGTTTTTTCATGGTGAGAACACTTCAAATCCACCCACTTAGCAATTTTTAAAGTGTACAATGTATTGTTATTAACTATAGTCATCATGATGCACAATAGATACCTTGAACTTATTACTCTTGCCCAACTGAAATTGTGTGTTCATTGACCAACATCTCCCCAATGCCCCCACCTCACTCTTGAATCTTCTTGAATGTCTTCCAGCCCTAAGAGTATATGCTTTGCCTTGAATGTGTACCAGACATTTTTAATTTTTCAAAGTCTATTTCTATTGTATCACTTCTGGCTGCAGCATTTCAAGCACATTATGCTTTGGCAGAAAGAAAACAAATACAGTTACAGCCAACTTTTTAAGCCACAGATTAAAAAAATAAATAAATTTAGTATGGTGATGACATAGAGGAGAAGAAATAACTGAAGTTCCTTCTTCCTGGTAGTCATTTTCCCTAACTGTGTGATGATTTATCCACGGAGAGAAATTATCAGAGTTGATAAAACAATGTAATATTTTTTACACACTGTCATATCATGTAAATATGGGCTTACAACACTTTATCAGAAGAAATGTTGGGAAAACATGTTATTTTCATTTAAGCATTTTCAAATATCCGGCTTTCCTTTCTCTGAAACCAATGTAATATCAGCAAGGCTGCATTCTCATTCAGAGAGAAAGTAAAGCCCGTCCGTGGATATCACAAGACAATACGTGTTTCTCCATCTCTTCAGTAACCCAGAAAGATGTTTCATTCAGCCCGTGACCCGATACTGGTTTAATTTTCTTCTACATGGGTGGAATTAACAGAGAGTTTTGCTGGGGTCCTCAATCACAAATTTCATTCACTGTCCATAGAAATGACCTACTTCTAGGCCGGGCGCGGTGGCTCAAGCCTGTAATCCCAGCACTTTGGGAGGCCGAGACGGGTGGATCACGAGGTCAGGAGATCGAGACCATCCTGGCTAACATGGTGAAACCCCGTCTCTACTAAAAAATACAAAAAACTAGCCGGGCGAGGTGGCTGGCGCCTGTAGTCCCAGTTACTCGGAAGGCTGAGGCGGGAGAATGGCGTGAACCCGGGAGGCGGAGCTTGCTGTGAGCTGAGATCGGCCACTGCACTCCAGCCTGGGCGACAGAGCGAGACTCCGTCTCAAAAAAAAAAAAAAAAAAAAAGAAAGAAAAGAAAGAAAGAAATGACCTACTTCTAAGAAAAATCAAGCATTATTATCATTTAAATAGTGAAAAACTGAATTCCAGAGAAATAAAGTGATATGTTTGAAGTCATAGATGTAGTTATAAGTGCATCAAGGACGATGATAAAGATTTCTTATGCTAGGTCAGATGGCTTTCCATACTCCAAACTACATTTTCATTAAGAAATTACAGCTACATAAATATTTCTAGAATCATGACACTGGAAAAGCCTATGTAGAAATAAAATACAAAGTTCATAAGAATACATACTATAAAAGAAGCTACTTACCAATAACCATTACTATTTATCTAGTGTATTTCTATAAGGTGAAGAAAAAGAATGGATTAGTACCCTTTTTAATGTAATTGTAAAACCAAACTTCTAAATGTTTGGTAGGTAACAGGAATCTACCAGAAAACTCCTTTCTAAAAGGGATCGGATTTAGGTATTGATTGAAAGAAATTGTTATATTTCTGAAATATAGTCTTCATAAAAACAGTTGCATAGAACTAGTATACTATTTTAATCTACAAAATAGTAGAAACAAAATAGAAAAACAATCAACAAACAAAAGAAAAGTGAGCATTTTCAGTATCAGAGAGAGCCATGTGATTTTTAAAATAGAGAAAAAATGGGATGATCAATAATTAAACACAGGAATCCCATATAATACATTAAATTCTACAGAATAGTGAGACTTTTTTCCAGAAGAAAATCAATCTGAAAATATTTCTGTATTAAAATGTAAAATGAGCCAGAACTCTTGCCACTAACAGAATTCGACAAAGTAAGCAATGCTTAGAGGCAGAGTGAGGTAGTAGAGATTAGTAGCATTGCCAAGGAAAAAAAAAAAAAAAAAAAAAGTCAAGGGTAGTTTTCTCTATGGGCCAATTTCACCATTAATTTTTGTCTTCTAAATTGTTCAGGGATATTGCTCTGTCATTTATCACTTTCCTCCGGAGTCTTTTGAACTTCCCCTTTTCTCATCAGATACTTAATAAATATTTTTGCACATTCTTTCTAACTTATGAGAGGGTGACAGAAAGAGAGAAGAGAGGAAGGCAGGGAGAGAGAAATAATGAATAAAGCGGGGGAACACACTCCACTCAATTTCATGTCCCATTTGTAATACTAATTATTAAATATCTTCTCTGTTCCTCAAAGAGTGAATAACACATAGAAACACACAATGTAACAATTACTGACAGATATGGGATTATAAAACCCAGGTCCTTTTCCTTTAGGTAGGACACTATGGGGTGTAATTTATGCTTCAGAGTTTCCTGAGAAATGAGTTTTCATCTGGAATTTCATCAGAAATTACAACTTTGTTTAACGACTTCTCTTCTTAGATATAGCAATATAATATTTACATGTAAAAATAAATTCAGCTTTGTTTTTGCAAACTAAAACGGTATTAGATGTATAATGTAAGGAATTTTCTAGAAGCTCATTTTAATTTAATCTTTTTTAGTAATATTTTGTTTTAGTTTTCTCATGATTTAAAAATAAAGAATATATTTGTGAGTATCTCCATGTCCTACTGGGTACTGGCTAATTCTTTAGAGCATTCAGAGGCTAGGATTATTATGTCTTCAAAGTTTTATTCTTATCTCTTTTACATTACGACTCTAATATACAAATAAACTGTTTGCTCTAAAGTCAGTAGCCAATATGGTTGTGCTGAAGCGATAAGGCTTAATTTAAAAATATACTTCTTGTTTTGAAGTCAGTATTCATTTTCACCCTCATTATTTTGGAGAAATATCAAAATCTCTTCTTGTTATTTGCTTTTCTCTCTCCTTCAACTAGATTGGGCAGATTTATTTATTTATTTATTTTTTGACATGAAATAACCACATTAGTCAGCATGTTCAAATCCTTTTAAAGTCTCATCAATGTAAGTTCGATTGCTTTAAACATCTGACAACTGCGCATGTGGTTATATGGAAACTAACAGAAACTTGAAAATCAGTAGTCAGTAGTTAAATACAAGTTTTACTCTAAAAAAAAGTAATGCTAACTTTTGATGATCGTTTTGAAAATCTGGCAAATTCTCAAGAGCAACTAGTGGAAGCAAAAAAAGCATACAGTAGCTTTTTATATTTTTCTCCATCACTGATGTTAAACAAAACCAAAGTATTTTAATAGTCAGCTGTTTTTCATGTAAGATTTTGATCTCACATACTAATGGTGAACTTTACTGAAATTCTACTGAAATTGATAAACAAGATGGTAGATATTTTCAAAGGTAAAACAAAATGGATGTTCTAAATTTTATTGTTTCCTCTAACCTAAAGGACTATTGACAACTTACATAACTTTTATGTCTTTAATTTTTCACAAATTTCTATGAGAATGGTGCTCACTTCATAGAGATTCTACAAGTATGTCTTGACATTGGAGGAGGTCTCCTGATGTTGTTTAGGCTGGTCTCAAACTCCTATACTCAAGCTATCCCCCGTCTCACTCTCCGAAAGTGCTGAGATTATAGGCATGAGCCACCGCACCCAGTTTTTTTGAAAAATTTCTACATATAAGTAAACTCATACAGCATTTGCCTTTCTGAGTCCGGCTTATTTCACCTAGCACAATGTACTACCAGTTCTTCTATGTTGCTGCAAACAGCGGAATCTCTTTCTTCTTGCAGACTGAATAGTATTCCATTACATATGTATAACAATATGTAAAATGGATAAAGAAATGATGTATGCATGTGCATCTATATGTATGTATGCATTTGTGCATAAATACACACACACACACACACACACACAAATATATCCATCAATGGAAACTTTGGCTGTTTCCATATCTTGGCTACTATAAATAATGCTGCAGTGAATATGGAAGTACAAATATCTCCTCAAGATAGTAATTTTTTTCTATTAGATGTATACCAAGAAGTGGGTATATAATGTTGTTAGTTTACATTCTCAGTTTAAAATAAGTAATGAAGGCTCAAACTAAACTATTGGCAATACAAAGTAAAAGATGAGATGTGAGAGATATTTGTGAAGTCGATTTAACAGATATCTATGACAAACGGATGAGATGGTGAAGGTCAGAGAAAAGTTGAGAATGTAATAAAATTTAAGAAGTATCCATCTATATGCACTTGTGAAAGATGTTTTCATAAATATCTCATGTGAGTTTCACAGTCCTTTATTACAGATCTTATTATTCCTATTTTATAGGTGAGGATAATGAGGTCTACAAAGAGAAAATAATTTACTGAAGATTTTATGTTTACTAATCATCAGAACCAGTATTCAAACTTCAATTCTTTTGTTCATCTGTACTTAGTTCTAATACTGGTTCTAGTTTGAACTTTCTTTATCAATGGCTGTAATCCTCGATGTCTAAATACCACAGAAATAATAATTTCAAACCCTTTTAAACAATAAAAATATAATTTTAGTCACAGCGCAGTGGCTCACGTGTGTAATCCCAGCACTTTGGGATGCTGAGGCAGGTGGATCACCTGAAGTCAGGAGTTCACGACCAGCCTGGCCAACATGGTGAAAACTGTCTCTACTAAAAAGACAAAAAATTAGATGAGTGTGCTGGCAGGCACCTGTAATCCCAGCTACTTGGGTGGCTGAGGCAGGAGAATCGCTTGAATCTAGGAGGCCGCAGTTGCAGTGAGCCAAGATCACGCCATTGCACTCCAGGATTGGGAGCAAGAGCAAAACTCCATCTCAAAATATATATATAATATATATATTTTGGCTACCATAAATAATAATATATATTTGGCTACTATAAATAATGCTGCAGTGAATATGGAAGTACAAATATCTCAAGATAGTAATTTTTTTCTCTTGGATATACACCAAGAACTGGGTATATAATGTTGTTAAGTTTACATTCTAATTACATTATATATATATTATATATAGTATATATTATAATATATAATATGATATATATTATATATATATACATATGATATATATTA
This sequence comes from Macaca thibetana thibetana, assembly GCF_024542745.1. Lineage (NCBI taxonomy): Eukaryota > Metazoa > Chordata > Mammalia > Primates > Cercopithecidae > Macaca > Macaca thibetana. The sequence continues at coordinate 172,649,956 of NC_065578.1, forward strand.
TATATTACATAATATATGATATATTATATATTATATATTTACATATTGATATATTATATATTATATATTTATATATCTAAAATTATATATGTAAGATATATTATATCTAAAATTATAACATATATAATTTTAGACTCCAAAGATGACTAAATGCTCTGCTAATAACTGCCATTTACAGAGTGGGTTACAATGTTCAGAACACTAGCAATAGATTGGCTTGTGAATATGTAAGGCAGATTCTATGAAAGAAACACTGCTCCTTGACCTACATCCCAGCTCTTTAATCTCCACCATCATCATCTCTATCTCACCCCCTCTTCATTGGATATTTGAATAATACAGGATTGTATTAGTCTGTTCTCATATTGCTATAAAGACATACCTGAGACTGGGTAATTAAAAAGAAACAAAGGTGTAATTGGCTCATGGTTCTACAGGCTGTGTAAGAAGCATACGGGCTTCTGTTTCTGAGGAGGCTTTAGGAACTTACAACGATGGCAGAAGGCAAAGGGGAGGCAGGGACGTCACAGGGCCAGATCAAGAGGAATAGAGTTGGGGTGGGTGTTGCTACCTACTTTTCAACAACCAGATATTATGAGAACTAATTCACCATCAGGAGAACAGCACCAAGGGGAGTGGTGTTAAACTATTCTTGAGAAACAGCCTCCATGATCCAATCACCTCCCACCAGGCCCCAGCTCCAACACAGGAAATTGTAATTTGAAGTGAGATTTGGGCAGGGACACAGATCCAAATCGTATCAAACATTTAGCAGTTTCCATGGGATTACTAAACCTGAGAATTTTAAATACTTAGAAGGTATCAAACCTAATTCCCTCATTTAAAAGTAATACAAATATGACCAGCTGATGTAAGAAATTCATTCAAATTTATAAACTAAATTCAGACCCTTGAATCTGCTACTTCCTCTCTTATAGCTAGCTTCTCTCTTTTGCTTTCATGAACCATTCCTTGTTCTGCTTTTAATAACATAATTAATAAACTCTAGATTCTCCTGCTAAGATTTGCCTCTTCAAAGGGACAAGCCTATTTTAATTTAAAAAACAGTTTTCATTTTTGAAACAAAATGATTTTTCTTAAAAAACATAGCATTATTTTTTCCCATAAAATATGAGTCTTATGTAGCAGTGTACTATACTAGAAGAATTAAATTATACTAATATTATGAAGCAACTGTCATCTAAGCCCATGAAAATTTAAATTAATCTGTGTGCCCACCTTGTTTGCTGGGATAATTGGCCTTATTTTGGTCTCTTCTGGTTTTCACCTTAGCTTTTTGAAAGTATTTCAGTTTAAATTGAGGTGGTTTTACCAAAGGACAGATTCAGAAGTTTTCTCATTTTAAACTAGATTGTATTACTAACAATGTAGATAAACTAATAAGAGAGCTAACATGTATAGTATCTAACATAAGCATTTCATTTTCTCCTGAAGAAAATTTTGCTAGAGAATATGTATCTCTTTAAACTGATTTCTTATTTAAATCCATGAGTCTTGATTTTTTGGCTTTACTGATATTTACATTAAAATGACTTCCCAGGCTTTAGTTTTGATATGTATTATTTGCAATTAGATATTAATAATGTTCATTTTTTTTTGCATTTGTTTATTTTCAGAACTGTGGGTATCATCAAAGAAACATCGTACCCCTTATATATAGGTAGATTATAGGAAATTAATTATTTTGGAAGCAATTATTTGCTCACCTGCCACTTATTCAGCAACAACCCCATTAAAACAATCCCACAAGTTGATGAGAAAATACCAATGCCATCATATAGGTAAGAATCTAAAATACAATTTAAAATTTGAAAAAAAAGGATTTCCTGGATAAAGCACCAAATTAAACTGACTCATCATAGATTAGATGCTTTTATGCAAAGATCAAAGTCACAGGAACCAGCAGTTAGATGAGAAAAGAAATAGTATTCAGCAAAACCAAAACAATAATGATGTAGGAAACCAAAGGGCAATAGAGTGAAAAGATCTCAAGCAGCTCAAAAAGACTTGTTTTCAATCTCATTTTAGACTTTAACAGGCTTCAGTATGTGTTTCTTTCACAAATAGCCCTCTTTTGAGTGAAACTAAGTTTTCTAAGTAGTTGTCAAATGTGACATTTTCTGCCATTTTGCAAAAGTAGAAATTGCTCACTAGGGATGGAGATTCCTTGGTAGGTTAAAGCTCAAAAATTGGTGTTTTGAGAATTAGGCCTTAGATGCATGTCTAGTGAGAATAGGTTTGAAGATGTTTGAGAGCTTTTGTTGTCATGAAATAGGAAGATAAAAAAGTGTCTAAACATCATTTCCCCATCTTAGGTGATACACATATTTAAGCAGCTTTTCTCATTTATTTCTAGGAAGTAGGCCATCTAAATTACACAGATTCTCTATCATTCTGCTGCAGTGATCAGGCTATTCTAATCACTTTGGATAGCTACTTTTGCTGAAAAGAGATTATTTCTTTTCATTTACAACACACACATTTCTGGTTTGTGTGTGTTTTTGTTACTTAACACACTTTAAAATGTTGATCTTCATTTATGAACTAGAATTTCAGATTAACAAGACCATAAAACATACTATCAAATTCTTCTGTCAGTTACTGAGTAGGTGAAAATTGTGACTAAATTTATATAACAATCCATTATAATATATAACTATAATTAAACTTTTATAGCTATGAATGAATAATCATTGCAACTATATTCATTTCACAGAAGAAATAAAGAAGCAAATGCAGAACATTGACTGAAGAGTTAACTATTACATAAAATAGAATATTATACAGCTATTAAAGGTAATATTTAAATGTAATTTTAAGTAAAATAATCATTATTAGAAAAATTCATATATTCTATGACTTCAAGGCATTGAAAAAATAAAATGTATAGAGAGAATTTGTAAGAAACCATGTCAAAAAGTTAATATTATTCATGACCTGAGTGGTGAGATTATGAGTGATTTTTATATCATTTTATACAATATAGAACATTTCAAATTACTATGTATGCATGATACCTTGAAAATCAATCAGAAGCCATAAAAGGTTTAAAAAATAACAAAATAAGGACAAGTTAAAAATCTAAAACATATACATTAATGTCTTATTTTTCTTACCATTTTCTCATTCACACTGACAATTTTAAACTCTATTTTTAAGCTGACGAATTTCAACTGGGATACAGTATTTGAACTGCAGACCTATATATACAACCACCAATCTAGCATCTTAATTTAGATAGTTAATAGGCATCTGACATGCTACAAATGCAAAACTGAGCTTCTGACTTTTGCTAAATAAAGTTCACAAAGTCTTGCCTTTCTTGGCTAATGGTTGCTCTAGCCAAAATATTGGAATGACTTTTAGTTTTACACTTTTCTCATATTTCTTATGCAGCCCATCAGCAAATATTTATGGCTCTGCTTTCAAAATACAATTAGAATATTTAAACTCCACATCATTCTTACCGCTATCATGAGTTATTGTCTAGCCTCCCAATGCATTTGTCCTTGTCTAATCTGAACAGTGAGGCTAGAGTGATAACATAAAGTATAATTCAGATCATATCAGTTCTTCTCAGCACCCTGCAATGTCTAATGTGAGAGTATAAAGTCAACTTCTTACTATAACCCAGAAGACGCTACATTCATCGAGCCATTTAGTTTTCCCTTTTACTTAATTTCCCACCATTCTCCGTGTCACTCATTTGATCTGAAATGTACTGAAGGTTTATGTCTCCACAAAAGTCATATGTTGAAATCCAAGCCACAATGTGATGGTATTAGGAGGTAGAAACTTTGGGAGGTGATTAGGTCATGAGAGTGGACGTCTCAAGAATGGGATTAGTGCCACTATAAAAGGGGCCGCAGAGAGCTCTCTCATTCTCTTTGTGCCACATGAGGGTACAACAAGAAATGATCAGTCTGCAACTTGGAAGTAGGTTCTCACCAGACTCCAACCAGCCTCCAGAACTGTGAGGAGTAAATTTCATCGTTTACAATGTTTATAAAGAATCCAGTATGTAATATTTTGTTGTAGCAGCATGGACTTACTAAAACATCCAAAACACATGGCCCTCTTGTTCCAGGAATAAGCTAGACGTGTTCCTTCAGAATTTTGTCACTAACACATTCCTCTGCCTAGAATTTTATTTCTCCAGTGTGTTTGTCAATATTGTCCATCAACGTGGTGAGACTACAGTTCCCAGTTAACCAGTCAAACACTAATCTAACTGTTGCTGTGAATATATTTTCTAAATGTGATTAAAGCCCATAACATGCTAACTTTAAATAAGAGAGATTAACCTCAATAATCTAAGTGGTCTGATTTAACAAGTTGAAACACTTTAAGAACAGAATGGAGGCTTCCCAGAAAAATAAATTTTGTATTTGGTTAACAGCTTTAGCTCTTATGTCCAAGAGATCTGCAGTGCCCTTCCTGATGGCCTACTCTATTTAATCCAGATTTTCTTAGCCAGCCCTCACAGTTCATAACGCAATTTCTTGCAATAACTCTCTCAATATATATCACCTACTGCTTCTTTTTCTCCAGTTGAACACTTATTGGTTCATCAGGTGTCATCCCTTTGAGTTTTCACTCAAATCTTTTAGTAAGGTTCTCGTCACTCTGTTATATTTAAGCTTCCTGTTCTCTGCTTTATTATGATTAATTCTTATCACGTACAACTATCCAGTACAATACATTGACTTATCTTTCCTTCAGTGCCTTTTTCTTCCAATAAAATATGCATTCTATAAGGCAGATACTTGTGTATTTGATTTGTTTTATAGCATTTCTAATACCTGCAATGGAGCCAACATGCAGTAAGTTCCTTCATAAGCATTTTCTGAATGAATAAATCCTGATAATGAAATGATGCCTGAAATTATGCCTATTTTTTCATGTGGATTTGTTGAATTTGCATTGCATCATTAAGCACCATCACTTTTCTCATGTCCTAAATGATGTGTGCTTAGTGACACTATCACTAAATATATATGTTTTGTCATATGGTGTGATGCAGGATCAGGTGCCATTTAAGTAGGTGACAGAGGTTGGGTTATTAGCCAAATCTTCCTCAAATTGTGAGACATTGGGCAACTCAATGAACCTTCTAAAGACTGTCTTTCTGTTTTGAATAGCTAACAAAGTTGTTATGATAAATACAATGCAATATATGGAAAAGCTTATGAAGTATATAGCATTATTGAAATACACTATTAATTTGGGGATGTTTATAAATATTTCATTCAGTAATTAATTTCACAGTATTTGGCATAGCATGCTAGTTTGTAATTACATAAACAGACTGTCTTTAAAATTACAATAACAATACACTGAATATTACATATATAGAATAAAAAACATATCCATAATTACTTAAAATAATCAAGGTTGATAATCATATTTTATATAATCTCTGATATTATTATTATAAATAGTTTGTATTTTAATGCTCATAAACATTTTCCATTAAATGTCATTTTTCTTTGGGTAAAACATTTCTCATGAATCTCAGGTAAGGAGAAGAGATTTATTCACAAGCGCCAATTGAAATAGTGGGGACAGTGGCAAGTCATAGTACCTTCATCATGGACCTTCTCTTTTTCTTTTTTTTTTTTTTTTTTTTTTTGAGACAGAGTCTTGCTCTGTTGCCCGGGCTGGAGTGCAGTGGCCGGATCTCAGCTCACTGCAAGCTCCGCCTCCCGGGTTTACGCCATTCTCCTGCCTCAGCCTCCCGTGTAGCTGGGACTACAGGCGCCCGCCACCTCGCCCGGCTAGTTTTTTGTATTTTTTAGTAGAGACGGGGTTTCACCGTGTTAGCCAGGAAGGGCTCGATCTCCTGACCTCGTGATCCTCCCGTCTCAGCCTCCCAAAGTGCTGGGATTGCAGGCTTGAGCCACCGCGCCCGGCCGGACCTTCTCTTTTTCTTTATTGATATCCTGTGTAGCTCCTGAAATCATTGTCAAATCATGTTTGTTCTACTGTCTGACATTATTTTTATCATTTTCTTAGTAAAAATTATCTTTCTTCTCTCTCTCCCCCCACTACACACACACACACACACACACACACGCACACACACCCCTTCGCAAGTCACAATTTTAAACATATTATCATACTACTTGCTCTGTGTCAGAAAAAAACTTTCAGCTTAGATTCAGCTGAAGGGTTTAACTTTTGCAAATACATCTCACAATTCAATAATAGTTAAGGATTATCCTGCAAACTCAAATAGTTTTTATGATTAATATGCCTAGCTTTAAAATAAAAATTAGAAGTGATTTTGATTTTCAAATTTCAGACGTAATATTATGTGATATATTTATATAATTCACAATGCTTTCCAAATTTATTGTCAAGAAAACAAATTTTACATCGAAACTATGAAAAACATAAAATAACAAACGACATGTTTCTTTTTTTTTATTTATTTATTATTATTATTATACTTTAAGTTCTAGGGTACATGTGCATAACGTGCAGGTTTGTTACATATGTATACTTGTGCCATGTTGCTGTGCTGCACCCATCAACTCGTCAGCACCCATCAACTCGTCATTTACATCAGGTATAACTCCCAATGCAATCCCTCCCCCCTCCCCCCTCCCCATGATAGGCCCCGGTGTGTGATGTTCCCCTTCCCGAGTCCAAGTGATCTCATTGTTCAGTTCCCACCTATGAGTGAGAATATGCGGTGTTTGGTTTTCTGTTCTTGTGATAGTTTGCTGAGAATGATGGTTTCCAGCTACATCCATGTCCCTACAAAGGACACAAACTCATCCATTTTTATGGCTGCATAGTATTCCATGGTGTATATGTGCCACATTTTCTTAATCCAGTCTGTCACTGATGGACATTTGGGTTGATTCCAAGTCTTTGCTATTGTGAATAGTGCTGCAATAAACATACATGTGCATGTGTCTTTATAGCAGCATGATTTATAATCCTTTGGGTATATACCCAGTAATGGGATGGCTGGGTCATATGGAACTTCTAGTTGTAGATCCTTGAGGAATCGCCATACTGTTTTCCATAATGGTTGAACTAGTTTACAATCCCACCAACAGTGTAAAAGTGTTCCTATTTCTCCACATCCTCTCCAGCACCTGTTGTTTCCTGACTTTTTAATGATTGCCATTCTAACTGGTGTGAGATGGTATCTCATTGTGGTTTTGATTTGCATTTCTCTGATGGCCAGTGATGATGAGCATTTTTTCATGTGTCTGTTGGCTGTATGAATGTCTTCTTTTGAGAAATGTCTGTTCATATCCTTTGCCCACTTTTTGATGGGGTTGTTTGTTTTTTTTTCTTGTAAATTTGTTTGAGTTCTTTGTAGGTTCTGGATATTAGCCCTTTGTCAGATGAGTAGATTGCAAAAATTTTCTCCCATTGTGTAGGTTGCCTGTTCACTCTGATGGTAGTTTCTTTTGCTGTGCAGAAGCTTTTTAGTTTAATGAGATCCCATTTGTCAATTTTGGCTTTTGCTGCCGTTGCTTTTGGTGTTTTAGACATGAAGTCTTTGCCCATGCCTATGTCCTGAATGGTACAACCTAGGTTTTCCTCTAGGGTTTTTATGGTATTAGGTCTAACATTTAAGTCTCTAATCCATCTTGAATTAATTTTCGTATAAGGAGTAAGGAAAGGATCCAGTTTCAGCTTTCTACTTATGGCTAGCCAATTTTCCCAGCAACATTTATTAAATAGGGAATCCTTTCCCCATTTCTTGTTTCTCTCAGGTTTGTCAAAGATCAGATGGCTGTAGATGTGTGGTATTATTTCTGAGGACTCTGTTCTGTTCCATTGGTCTATATCTCTGTTTTGGTACCAGTACCATGCTGTTTTGGTTACTGTAGCCTTGTAGTATAGTTTGAAGTCAGGTAGCGTGATGCCTCCAGCTTTGTTCTTTTGACTTAGGATTGTCTTGGAGATGCGGGCTCTTTTTTGGTTCCATAAGAACTTTAAAGCAGTTTTTTCCAATTCTGTAAAGAAACTCATTGGTAGCTTGGTGGGGATGGCATTGAATCTATCTATAAATAAGCTTGGGCAGTATGGCTATTTTCACGATATTGATTCTTCCTATCCATGAGCATGGTATGTTCTTCCATTTGTTTGTGTCCTCTTTTATTTCACTGAGCAGTGCTTTGTAGTTCTCCTTGAAGAGGTCCTTTACATCTCCTGTCAGTTGGATTCCTAGGTATTTTATTCTCTTTGAAGCAATTGTGAATGGAAGTTCATTCATGATTTGGCTCTGTGTTTGTCTGTTACTGGTGTATAAGAATGCTTGTGATTTTTGCACATTAATTTTGTATCCTGAGACTTTGCTGAAGTTGCTTATCAGCTTAAGGAGATTTTGGGCTGAGACAATGGGGTGTTCTAAATATACAATCATGTCATCTGCAAAGAGGGACAATTTGACTTCTTCTTTTCCTAACTGAGTACCCTTGACTTCTTTCTCTTGCCTGATTGCCCTAGCCAGAACTTCCAACACTATGTTGAATAGGAGTGGTGAGAGAGGGCATACCTGTCTTGTGCCAGTTTTCAAAGGGAATTTTTCCAATTTTTCCCCATTGAGTATGATATTGGCTGTGGGTTTGTCATAAATAGCTCTTATTATTTTGAGGTACGTTCCATCAATACCGAATTTATTGAGCGTTTTTAGCATGAAGGGCTGTTGAATTTTGTCAAAAGCCTTTTCTGCATCTATTGAGATAATCATGTGGTTCTTGTCTTTGGTTCTGTTTATATGCTGGATTATGTTTATTGATTTGCGTATGTTGAACCAGCCTTGCATCCCAGGGATGAAGCCCACTTGATCATGGTGGATAAGCTTTTTGATGTGCTGCTGAATCCGGTTTGCCAGTATTTTATTGAGGATTTTTGCATTGATGTTCATCAGGGATATTGGTCTAAAATTCTCTTTTTTTGTTGTGTCTCTGCCAGGCTTTGGTATCAGGATGATGTTGGCCTCATAAAATGAGTTAGGGAGGATTCCCTCTTTTTCTATTGATTGGAATAGTTTCAGAAGGAATGGTACCAACTCCTCCTTGTACCTCTGGTAGAATTCAGCTGTGAATCCATCTGGTCCTGGACTTTTTTTCGTTATTAGGCTATTAATTATTGCCTCAATTTCAGAGCCTGCTATTGGTCTATTCAGGGATTCAACTTCTTCCTGGTTTAGTCTTGGAAGAGTGTAAGTGTCCAGGAAATTATCCATTTCTTCTAGATTTTCCAGTTTATTTGCATAGAGGTGTTTATAGTATTCTCTGATAGTAGTTTGTATTTCTGTGGGGTCGGTGGTGATATCCCCTTTATCATTTTTTATTGCGTCTATTTGATTCTTCTCTCTTTTCTTCTTTATTAGTCTTGCTAGCGGTCTGTCAATTTTGTTGATCTTTTCAAAAAACCAACTCCTGGATTCATTGATTTTTTGGAGGGTTTTTTGTGTCTCTATCTCCTTCTGTTCTGCTCTGATCTTAGTTATTTCTTGCCTTCTGCTAGCTTTCAAATGTGTTTGCTCTTGCTTCTCTAGTTCTTTTAATTGTGATGTTAGAGTGTCAATTTTAGATCTTTCCTGCTTTCTCTTGTGGGCATTTAGTGCTATAACTTTCCCTCTACACACTGCTTTAAATGTGTCCCAGAGATTCTGGTATGTTGTATCTTTGTTCTCGTTGGTTTCAAAGAACATCTTTATTTCTGCCTTCATGTCGTTATGTACCCAGTAGTCATTCAGGAGCAGGTTGTTCAGTTTCCATGTAGTTGAGCAGTTTTGATTGAGTTTCTTAGTCCTGAGTTCTAGTTTGATTGCACTGTGGTCTGAAAGACAGTTTGTTATAATTCCTGTTCTTGTACATTTGCTGAGGAGTGCTTTACTTCCAATTATGTGGTCAATTTTGGAGTAAGTGCAATGTGGTGCTGAGATGAATGTATATTCTGTTGATTTGGGGTGGAGAGTTCTATAGATGTCTATTAGGTCTGCTTGCTGCAGAGATGAGTTCAATTCCTGGATATCCTTGTTAACTTTCTGTCTCGTTGATCTGTCTAATGTTGACAGTGGAGTGTTGAAGTCTCCCATTATTATTGTATGGGAGTCTAAGTCTCCTTGTAAGTCTCTAAGGACTTGGTTTATGAATCTGGGTGCTCCTGTATTGGGTGCATATATATTTAGGATAGTTAGCTCTTCCTGTTGAATTGATCCCTTTACCATTATGTAATGGCCTTCTTTGTTTCTTTTGATCTTTGATGGTTTAAAGTCTGTTTTATCAGAGACTAGTATTGCAACCCCTGCTTTTTTTTGTTCTCCATTTGCTTGGTAAATCTTCCTCCATCCCTTTATTTTGAGCCTATGTATGTCTCTGCATGTGAGATGGGTCTCCCGAATACAGCAGACTGATGGGTCTTGACTCTTTATCCAGTTTGCCAGTCTGTGTCTTTTAATTGGAGCATTTAGTCCATTTACATTTAAGGTTAAGATTGTTATGTGTGAACTTGATCCTGCCATTATGATATTAACTGGTTATTTTGCTCGTTAGTTAATGCAGTTTCTTCCTAGCCTAAATGGTCTTTACATTTTGGCATGTTTTTGCTATGGCTGGTACCGGTTGTTCCTTTCCATGTTTAGTGCTTCCTTCAGGGTCTTTTGTAAGGCAGGTCTAGTGGTGACAAAATCTCTAAGCATTTGCTTATCTGTAAAGGATTTTATTTCTCCTTCACTTATGAAACTTAGTTTGGCTGGATATGAAATTCTGGGTTTAAAATTCTTTTCTTTAAGAATGTTGAATATTGGCCCCCACTCTCTTCTGGCTTGGAGAGTTTCTGCCAAGAGATCTGCTGTTAGTCTGATGGGCTTCCCTTTGTGGGTAACCCGACCTTTCTCTCTGGCTGCCCTTAAGATTTTTTCCTTCATTTCAACTTTGGTGAATCTGGCAATTATGTGTCTTGGAGTTGCTCTTCTCGAGGAGTATCTTTGTGGTGTTCTCTGTATTTCCTGGATTTGAATGTTGGCCTGCCCTACTGGGTTGGGGAAGTTCTCCTGGATGATATCCTGAAGAGTGTTTTCCAACTTGGTTCCATTTTCCCCCTCACTTTCAGGCACCCCAATTAGACGTAGATTTGGTCTTTTTACATAATCCCATACTGCTTGCAGGCTTTGTTCATTTCTTTTTCTTCTTTTTTCTTTTGGTTTCTCTTCTCGTTTCATTTCATTCATTTGATTCTCAATCGCTGATACTCTTTCTTCCAGTTGATTGAGTCGGTTACTGAAGCTTGTGCATTTGTCACGTATTTCTCGTGTCATGGTTTTCATCTCTTTCATTTCGTTTATGACCTTCTCTGCATTAATTACTCTAGCTATCAATTTTTCCACTTTTTTTTCAAGATTTTTAGTTTCCTTGCGCTGGGTACATAATTCCTCCTTTAGCTCTGAGAAGTTTGATGGACTGAAGCCTTCTTCTCTCATCTCGTCAAAGTCATTCTCCATCCAGCTTTGATCCGTTGCTGGCGATGAGCTGCGCTCCTTTGCCGGGGGAGATGCGCTCTTATTTTTTGAATTTCCAGCTTTTCTGCCCTGCTTTTTCCCCATCTTTGTGGTTTTATCTGCCTCTGGTCTTTGATGATGGTGATGTACTGATGGGGTTTTGGTGTAGGTGTCCTTCCTGTTTGATAGTTTTCCTTCTAACAGTCAGGACCCTCAGCTGTAGGTCTGTTGGAGATTGCTTGAGGTCCACTCCAGACCCTGTTTGCCTGGGTATCAGCAGCAGAGGCTGCAGAAGATAGAATATTGCTGAACAGTGAGTGTACCTGTCTGATTCTTGCTTTGGAAGCTTCCTCTCAGGGGTGTACTCCACCCTGTGAGGTGTGGGGTGTCAGACTGCCCCTAGTGGGGGATGTCTCCCAGTTAGGCTACTCAGGGGTCAGGGACCCACCTGAGCAGGCAGTCTGTCCCTTCTCAGATCTCAACCTCCGTGTTGGGAGATCCACTGCTCTCTCCAAAGCTGTCAGACAGAGTCGTTTGCTTCTGCAGAGGTTTCTGCTGCTTTTTTGTTGTTGTTTAGCTGTGCCCTGTCCCCAGAGGTGGAGTCTACAGAGACAGGCAGGTTTCCTTGAGCTGCTGTGAGCTCCACCCAGTTGGAGCTTCCCAGTGGCTTTGTTTACCTACTTAAGCCTCAGCAATGGCGGGCGCCCCTGCCTCAGCCTCGCAGCTGCCTTGTGGTTAGATCACAGACTGCTGTGCTAGCAATGAGGGAGCCTCCATGGGCGTGGGACCCTCCCGGCCATGTGTGGGATATAATCTCCAGGTGTGTCCGTTTGCTTAAAGCACAGTATTGGGGTGGGAGTCACCCGATTTTCCAGGTGTTGTGTGTCTCAGTTCCCCTGGCTAGGAAAAGGGATTCCCTTCCCCCTTGCGCTTCCCAGGTGAGGCAATGCCTCACCCTGCTTCAGCTCTCTCTGGTCGGGCTGCAGCAGCTGACCAGCACTGATTGTCCGGCACTCCCTAGTGAGATGAACCCAGTACCTCAGTTGAAAATGCAGAAATCACTGGTCTTCTGTGTCCCTCGCGCTGGGAGTTGGAGACTGGAGCTGTTCCTATTCGGCCATCTTGCTGACACTTTTCTTAATCTATCCCTACAATAACCAGATTGCTTCTATTTTTTTTTTTTTCCTCTTAGAGAAATGCTTGCTTCCTGAAATATTTTTATTGAAGTTCCATAAAACAACCCAAGTTTTGTGGTGGAACATTCAGTTCTTTATGTTGTTAACTAATCGAAATGAATGTATTAAGAGGAACAGTTTATCTCTGTTTGGAGACCTGGAGCTAACTCTTTGTTAGCATATTCCCTTCCACTCTAAATCTACACCAGTGGTGGAGAGGTTAAAATCTGAATTGCCAGAGCTTACATTTTGATTAGGTGGCATTTATAATTGAGTGATATTACTTGTTCTAAAAGAAAAATTATAATGCTATGTTGAATGGCCTTCTCAAGGCCATACCATCCCTCTCAATGTTAGCAATCTGTAAAATGCAGGGAAACATGAACAGTCTGGGGCAGCACTCAGAGTAAAAGGCCATCCTTAGTCTTTTTAAATTTTTTTATTTTTTATTTTTTTGAGACGGAGTCAGAGTCTCGCTCTGTTGCCCAGGCTGGAGTGCAATGGCCCATTCTTGGCTCACTACAACCTCTGCCTCCTGGGTTCAAGCAATTCTCCTGCCTCAGCTTCCTGAGTAGCTGGGATTACAGGTGTCTGCCACCACACCCGGCTAATTTTTGTATTTTTAGTACAGAGAGGGTTTCACCATGCTGGCCAGGCTGTTCTTGAACTCTCAACCTCAGGCGATCCGCCCACCTAAGCCTCCCAAAGTTCTGAGATTACAAGCGTGAGCCACCGTGCCCAGCCATCATTAGTCTTGAAACCTAAAGCTGACAAGAATATTTGAGCAGGCATAATGAATTTGCAAGTTATCTTCTTTTTGCTATTATTATCTAAATTGTGTGGCAGTAGTAGGTGTGAGCATTAAGACATGATCCATGCATTCATAGTCTCATGGAAGTAACAGCATTCTCTAGCACCCAAACTTCAAACTTAACCCATTTACAGTAGTTTCAAAATACTAAGTGTATCCTTTAACCCTATTATATTGGCTGGTTATTTTCCCGATTTTGAAGAAAGTCCTGTTTATACATATGTGTATGTTTATAAAATATGGATTTAATAATTTTAAGTTATAGAATAGTTTACACCATAAATATCTATGCACATTGTAATAGAGTTTATATTTTTATTTTAAAACACCTCATCTCATATCTCTTTAAGCATATGCTCTGGCAAAAGAGGGCAAAGTCTCTTAGAGTTATCAGTCCCTTCAAAGGCCAGGCTATAAAGATAATGGTGACATAAAAATCAGAGGTGTCATGGAAAGTTTAGTGTGCTTAAATTTACTACCAGCAATTTTAAAGCAGAAATTTAACTCCTCTTCCTGAGTTATGAGCAGAGAGCTAAAAATACACCTGTTAGATCAAGAACAAATGTTGTTTAAAGCTGACTGTAAAGGCTTCTCCTGATCCTGTAGCCTGTTGGTTAAAAACTGGGAACTGCTGCTTCCAGGGGATATGAAAGCACATTACCCAGTGTACAATGGGAAATCCATTCTTATTTACACTCCAGGAAGAAAACTTATTATTACAATCAAAAGATTTTAAATGACACTCCCATCATCAGAGTAAGCTGGCTCTGGTGATAACATATATCTGGAGTTTTTGGGTAAGATGGGTGAGATAAAAAGATAGAGAATTGCAGCATGAAGTGGCACTTACATTAAGAAATATTGTAAGCAGAAAGTGTTCTCTGAGAAATCAAGTGATAAACACACTAAGATAAGAAAATAATTCAAACACACATGTTATAGACTGAGTCCATTGGGCCTCAAGTTAAAGTAAAATGGCATCTCCTGTGCTTTCATAGTCTATCCTTAAGAGAACAAGCTCTCGAGCCACACAACTTGGGTTCAAAATCAGGCTCTGACACTTGATGGCTGTTTCAGCCCAGTTCCCAAACAGAATCAGAAAGTATGCTCCAAAGGGTTTAACTGAAAAGATTCTAAAGCAAGGGTTATTTTCAGTGATGTAGGCAAGGTTGATGAGGTAAGATGGAAAGGCACCTGAGGATGAGCAACAGTGTAAAGCAGTTATCACTGTAATTCCAAAGGAGAAAGCAGAGGGCCCCGAGTTAGTTGCTACCTGCACCCAGTGAAGGCTGAAAATGTAGGCAAGGAACTACCCAAGAGGAGTTTTGGCTGTAGAACACAAGCCATGCCAGACGCACAACCAAGCAAGGAAAAAGGGTAAATGCAAAACCATGCTTCTCTCTCCTACATCCACATCTCTTGCCAGTGCCTCACATCAGTCAAAGGAAACTGAAAGCCAGAAGCCACGACATCCTGTATGATGAAGTTCATGGAGATTTGCTTCTTGGGGTAGAAAGAACAATAATGGATCTACATGGGTGGGTCCTTATTGGATAGTGGGTAGGTAGCAGGGAAGATATAAAGCTCTCTGTTTTGAAGAACGTATGTATTTCCTTCATATGGAATCATGAACTTGAATTTAAACTTTCTCACTAAGAAGTCAATTATTTTCTTGTTTTCACTGTATCTTCTCCAGGACAAAGCAGTTGCAGATTACTACTATATTATAATTTCAGGTCTGAGTTTCTCCCCTCAATTTTTTTTCTGATAATTTTATCAATTGTAGACTTATAAAATGACTCTTTCTCTGAGCTTGGTTTTCATCCTGATAGACTTCTGCTTACGTTTGTAAAATTACATTTTCTTTAAATTAAACTTTGTTTATAAAATCTTGCCTCTTAAATAGTTTTCAGAAAGGATTTCAGTATTATCTGAGATTTACTTCAGGTCATTTTTCTAGAGGAAGGAAGAGGCATTGTTTTCTGTTAATTCTGTGGATGGAAAATTGAGTCTAGACAAAGCCAGAATAATAAGAGGTAGAGAGCGAATGATTCTGAAGAAATTCAGTGTTATCTGATGCCTTGCCCCAGTCTTGGTTAGGGGACTCATGTACCTTAATGAGTCTTTCCCTAACCTTATGGTTTTAATGTATACATCTGCTCTCAATGTTGCTCACCTAAGAAGGCCATAACTTCTGTTGATGTTTGATTCATAATAAGGCCCAATTCTGATAACGAACTAAATTATCTCCCTTACTCATTGGAGCTAACAAATTAAATGTTATCATCAAGATGTTAATATTAATCTTATTTATCAGTTAAAAGTATTCAAAGAGGAAAACATTTAGCTTATTCTCTTATTCTCCTATGCTCCGACTTAGGCAGGTTATGTTTATAAAATACATGTTTCTCCTCATTGTTCTGTATTGATAGCATCTGCACATGATTCTCTAGAGAGAGAAGTGGCTATTCTGTGACTTCATCTGTTCTCTTATTTAGTGGAGTCATAAAAGTCCAAAGAGAGCAACAGGCATCTTCCAAAATGAGCAGAAAGTATCTTCTTTCTAGCCTAATGTTCTAGCATATCATTGCTAAATTTTTGTGATTAGTCTCCAAGACCCACATTAAGGGTAGAAACAAATATCTAGAAGATATTGTGAGAAATA
Source organism: Macaca thibetana thibetana (assembly GCF_024542745.1). NCBI lineage: Eukaryota > Metazoa > Chordata > Mammalia > Primates > Cercopithecidae > Macaca > Macaca thibetana. Next base: position 172,666,104 of record NC_065578.1, read on the forward strand.
TTTTTCTGCTCATATGAGGAGACTTAAAAAACTGGATAAATTTTCTGCATTTACTTTGAAATCATTATGTTGATTTTTAAAAGAATATTTTCTGATCTGGCTTCTACTCTAGGAAGTAAGGAGATAAAAGGGGTATTGCTCCTTTCTTCTCCATGAAAGTCAGTCAAATTAATTTCAAATTCATTACTTTTCCAAGCCAATTAAAGAAATGAAGTTATTGAGAAAGGACCATGCTCATTTTGTATAAAGAAACAACAGCAAGAAGAGGTATCCATCTAGAATAGTTGACAAAATGGTGATAGCCACATTCTGGCTGGAAGAATAACAGAGAATAATTAGGGGGAGGCATGGAGAAAAATTGTGATGTCCCTTTGCTCTTTATGGCTGCTTTTCCACAATCTGCATTGAGAACTCACAGAAAAGGCGGAAAGAATCCTGTGAAGTAACAGTTGTGGTTATTTTCTGGGAGAAAAGAACCAGAACCATGTGGGAGGGTTCAGAAATAATACCTGGAACCTATTGGATTAAAACAAAATTCTTAATTTAAGAAACAGGGGAGAATAACACTAATTTAAATGAAATAGACCAATTCCTTGAAACACACAAACTACCAAAATTGACTGATAAAGAATTAGATAGCATCAATAGTGTATATCTATTAGAAAACTTAAATTCTTAGTTAAAACCTCAGTTCTAGCTGGTTTAAGTGAAGAATTCTACTAATTATTTAGATTAAAAAAATACCAATTACATTTGATTTCTTTCAGAAAATAGGATGGATGGCTCTTCAATTCATTTATGAGGTTAGCATTACTCAATTATGAACCAGACAAATATATTAAAAGAAGAGGGAATTACTGACAAATATCTCTTATGAATATAGATGTAAAAGTCTTCAACATAATTTAGCATTTTGGGGTATAGTTCATTCCATAAGTGGAAAGCTGATTCAACATTTGAAAATTAACAAAATTTATCATTTTAGTACAATAAGAAAGAAAAGCAATATAGTCATTTCAATAGGACACTCAGCAAACTAGGACTAAAAGGGAACTTTCTGAACCTTATAAACAAACAGCTACCTAAAAACTATAGCTGACATTGTATCTGCAAGTGAAAAGCTAAATTATTTCCCTGTAAGATTGAGTAAAATGCTAAGATATCTACTTTCATTATTCCTATTTAGCATATGGAAGTCCTAGCCCATGCATCAATAAATAGAAGAAGAGGCTTATATATTTGAAAAGAAGAAACAAAAATGTCTGCAATCATAGGTTGCGTTATTGTTTATGGAGGAAATTCTGAAGAACCTGTAAAAGACTCCTAGAACTATATGAGTTTACCACAACTGCAGGATACAGTCAGTATATAAAATCATTTGTATGTTTATATATTAGCAATGAATAATTAGCATTCAAAATTTAAAAAGCAAAAACATAATTTAAAACACCACCAGAAATAAAATATTTAGTTATAAATCTATAAATCTCTTTTTTCTTTATTTCCCTCTTTCTCTCTGGGGAACACAATTTCTATGTTTGATTAGCTACATTTCTATAGTTTGCACTGAGTAGCGTATTATTTACTATCATGTATAAATGATCCCCTAAATACATTTCTTGTTGGTATTAGAAATACAAACTAATGGCCGGGCGCCGTGGCTCAAGCCTGTAATCCCAGCACTTTGGGAGGCCGAGACGGGCGGATCACGAGGTCAGGAGATCGAGACCATCCTGGCTAACACGTTGAAACCCCGTCTCTACTAAAAAAAAAAAAAAAATACAAAAAACTAGCCAGGCGACGTGGCGGGCGCCTGTAGTCCCAGCTACTAGGGAGGCTGAGGCAGGAGAATGGCGTAAGCCCAGGAGGCGGAGCTTGCAGTGAGCTGAGATCCGACCACTGCACTCCAGCCTGGTCGACAGAGCCAGACTCCGTCTCAAAAAGAAAAAAAAAAAAGAAATACAAACTAACATGTCAGTTTGCTTTCAGAGAACTGTAGTTGATTTTACATCATGGCTTTATAAGGTGACAATTGCAAACCATTAAGTATACTTAAAAAGTTATTTTCAAAGGAACATAATAGGATGCAAGTCTATTCCTCTCATGGCAGAATATGGTTCTCATTTATTTATTCAGATTTGCTTGATTCCATGAACAAACTACAAACAGCATGGGAATTTTTAGATGATGTTTTAAACAATTACCACATAAGATCTGCTAAGAAAAATCGAGGAGGTCATTTTGCTTTTTGAGATGGAGGTCTTGCTCTGTCACCCTGGCTGGAGTGCAGTGGCGTGATCTCAGCTCAGTGCAATCTCGGCCTCCCAGGTTTAAGTATTTCTTCTGCCTCAGCCTCCCGAGTAGCTGGGACTACAAGCTCCCACAACCACATCTGGCTAATTTTTGTATTTTTAGTAGAGACGGGGTTTCACTATGTTGAGGCTAGTCTCAAACTCTTGACTTTATGATCCACTGGTCTCGGCCTCCCAAAGTGTTGGGATTACAGGCGTGAGTCACTGTGCCCAGCCAGAGGTCTTCTAAGTAGGCAGAGTTCAGTCTTTTATTGTATTTCCTTTTTAACATATTTCTTCTCAATGTTGTCAAGTTGGATATACCAGTTTTCTTTGGCATTCAGGTTAGACTTCCACTGAGAACAATGAAGAGTCTGATATCTCTAGAAGAGGAAATAAAGAGATAATGTTAACTATGGGCCAAAGGAACCAGATGGTTATGAAGCATGATATTGACTAGTGAGTCCTGAAAGACTTTAAGGTGGGTAAGGGCATCATCAATCTTATAGGTTAGAGTTTCTATAACTGTTTTGAAATTTTGGAGAGTAACCTTAAGGTAGGCAAACTGTCCCCAGGGGGCTAGGAGACCACCTACTATCTCAATGCCAACCAGGTTTAAGCCAAGTTACCCATTTATTTCTCAGGTGATAGGATGATAGGAAATTATTTAAAAACTTTGATTTCTCTGGAGACTATGTGTTGAGTGAGCACATCTAGAGCTGTCCCCTGCTTTTCTCGGAAGGTGGAAAGACCTAGAAAGGTCTAGCAATCTCAGGGAGGGTACAAGAAGCAGCCTGTGGAGGCCTATTGCAATATCTCAGTCCATTTAAAAGGATTATTATCTTTCCTTTTTAGGTGCTTATATTGGGGCTTGTCTATAACCCCCAAATTGGATATCCAGATATGGCAGAATTCTGCCATGCCCAGAAAACTGTAGCTACCTCTGTAGCTGCCTCTGATTTGGGAGAGGTACTGGGCTACAGATAGCTTCTATTATCTTTTTGGGTAAATTCCTCCTTCCATTTTTTTTTTAACTGTGAATATTATAATCCTATAAGCAACTCTAATTTTAGAGATTTCAGAATTTTTCTTGAAACCAGGTGGCCTCCTGAAGCCAAGTGACTTAAAGTAATTTTAGTATGTATTATAAGTCTGACAGCTCCTAAGACAGGCTGGCAAAGAGAATGTCATCAACATATATTGACAAAGATTCCTGATCGATATTATGTCCTGAATATTTCCCAGTAATGCTCTGCCAAACAAGATGGGAAATTTTTGAGCTTTTGTGGCAGTACCGTTCAACAGATCTGCTGCTTCTGTTGTGTACCACCATCATGCCATTCAAAGGCAAAAATCTTCCGTGACTCAGGCACGAGAGGAATGCAGAAAAAGGGATCTTTTAAATGTAGAACAGTATACCAGATTCGATCTGGCAGTACAGTAGCCAGTAGAGTGTATGGATTGGGCACTACAAAGTGAATATCCTCCATGGCATGATTGACCATCTGGAGATCCTGCACTATCCTATGCTCCCCATGTGGCTTTTTAATAGAAAGGATGGGGGTGTTACAGGAAGACTGGCAGGCCCTCAGGAATCCTTGATTTCTAAGCTCATTAATCATTGGGGTTATCACTTTTAGTGTGTCTCATTTAAGCTAGTTTAATTTTAGGGGCTCAATAAAGGGGCTACTTTATGCCTTCCTCAATACTCCTATAATTTTACATTTTTGGTGGGTAAGTTTACCCCTGGAGGTGTTCGAAACTGAGTGTGTGGCCTGTGTGTTGACCAAGAAGTCAACAACAGACTTATCCCCTATGTTCTGTGGTAGCCAGGGCTTCTTGGGGGTGCCTAGAAGGCAAATTGAGAAGCCTCCAGGCCCCATAAATCTTTTTCTTCTACTCAGATTATCTGCTCTGTGAAGTCCCTGGGTGGTAAAATCCCCCTTTCCCGAAAACTCCCTGTGGAGGTGTAGGATACAGTCCCTCTTCCAGTGACCTTTCTTCTTATAGAGGGCACATTCATTTGATCCTAGTCTCTTAGGTCTTTGAGATCATTTCTGTTGGCTAGGGGAGCTGAGGGTCCCTCAGCAGAGCTGTGGTTCTTCATAAATACATATCCCGTTAGTTATCTGATTGGCACTAGAAGCAGCAGCCAGTTTGTAGGCTTTCTGCTTGGCCTTTTTATCTTTATATTCCTCTTCCCTATATCAGTTGTTAAACACCTTATGGCCAGGTCTTCTAGTCTGGAGATGGGAGCATCAAGCTCTAATTCTATTTTTTGGAGTTAGGTCTAATGTCTGATATGCTCTGAAAGACAGAGTCAGATTTTACAATTGCCTCTTCATCTTCTGAATCAGAATTAAGAGGAGCATATATCCTCATATTTTTCCTCAATCTTTCTAGGAAAATAGATAGTCTTTCCTGGGGTTCTCAATTAATCTCTTTTAGTTTACCCCAGTTAGTGGATCTTTTCCCTGTGGTCTTTATTCTCTTTAACAATAGCGGTTGATAGTGTGTGAGTCTTGCCTTCCCCATCCCTATGTGAGAATCCCAAAGGGGGTCAAGGTCCATCACAGCCTCATTCCCTGCATTCTTAGCAGAATTTTTTTCCCTTGTACCTGTGGGCTTGGTTTGCTTCTTCCCTATTCCTTCTCATAACAGAGATTTCTTTCTGTTCTAGGGAGGAGAATGTTCAAATATTCAAATGGAAATGAACATCTTCCCAGTGGGAGTCTTGGGTCCGATTGAGGTTTTGAAACCCCTCAGGTTCTCTTTCTGTTCTTTAGAATGAGGTTTCCAGTTATAAAGATCTGAAGTTGCAAAGAGAACATGTACAGCAACCATTCCTCTTTCCCCATTGGGAACCTACTGGTGAGGCATTATAGAGGAAGTCTGGTAAGATATTCTGCCCCAGGTATTGTCTAGACTGATTTCCTCAGAGGAGTCTGAGAGTGATTGGCAGGGAGAGAGTGTGTTGATGGCAGAGGCTATTGGAGTTAAGGAAGTTGTATGTAAAAGGTTATAGAATTTAAAAATTGGTGAAATCCTCTTATAATTTTATTAACAGCAAATCAATATCTGAAGTAAACCTTGTTCTAACATAGGGGAACAAAATTTAGAAAGACTGTTACAAATAATTTTCTTTCAATTATCACCAACCTGATTACATACAAAATTTCTTTTTTTTTCTTTTTTATTTCTTTTTTTTTTTTTTGAAATAAGATCTCACTCTATCACCCAGGCTGCAATGCAGTGGCATGACCTGGATTCACTGCAACCTCCACTTCCCAGGTTCAAGCAATTCTCCTGCCTCAGCCTCCTGAGCAGCTGGGTCTAAAGGAGCATGCCACCATGCTCAACAAATTTTTGTATTTTTTTGGTAGTGATGGGGTTTCACTGTGCTGGCAAGGCTGGTCTCAAACTCCTGGCCTCAAGTGATCCACCCACCTCGGCCTCCCAAAGTGCTGGGATTATAGGCGTGAGCCACCATGCCCAGCCCAAAATTTATCTTGCAACTTATCACAATTTACACAGACTATTTACAACATATTTGGACTTTTTAACTGGACTTATACTACCTGTTTTCTAAATATCAGTCATTTGGGTTTGGAACAACAGTTTACCATATGAGATCCTTTCTCATGCAAAATTATTCTCTTTTCTTCATAACCTTTCTTGCCCCAAATATATCTTTATATCCATAATTATCTTTGTCTCTCTCTCTCTCCTACTGTTTATTCTACATTTTTTATAAATAATTTTTAAATGACCTTCAAACTACATATACTTTTTAATTTTTTAATTAAAACATAACTTGCAGAATTATATGTTCACTAGAATTATTATTCCTAGTAACCTTAAATTTTAATGAAAACTTCAGAAGCAAGAAATCGTGAACTATTTATTACACATTATCATTTTATACATGAAATCCTTCTGTAGTTTTTAGAAACAGTTTTCCATATCACATTTGCTTTTTAGTTGGATATCTAACTAGGATCTATTAATTAATTCAAAATAATTTTAAGATTTTAAATTACACGAAAATTTACCTACAAGAATTTATCCCAATTTATATTTACTCAATTCTTCTATTTTTAACAGTTTATCTACATAACTTCTGAAAACTGAAATATTACACAAAGCTAGTCATCATTTCAAGTTATTTTTCTATTTACTATTCCTTATAACCTGATAAGCTCAAGTGTTAACCTAAGTAACACCTTAAAGTTAAACAGCTAGGTATCTTTACCACTAACCCAGAAGATTCATTTGTTTTTTATTGAACCAGCAATATTATTAGTCTTATTTGTCCAAAAAAAAAAAAAAAAAAAAGCCTAAAGATTATTTGGTTTTGGCTTGGTTTAGAATCTTATAATCCTCATGCCAAATCCTCACATCTTAAAATATCTAGCAAAAGCAAATATAAAATAATCAGTAAACCCAGAAAAAAAGTATGCTAACAATTATGAAGACATTTTTAGTTTTATTTTACCAATAACTGTAAAGCTATTTTATTTACCAAAGATTACTAAATTCACATGAATTTGAAGAGCATTTGGGATTAACTTATGAGTGCTCATTTACTTAGACTCCAATTTGGTAGCATGCTAGACACAACATAGTATGATGCACGTACATGCACATAAATACATCTAAACATGTATACACACACACAAACTACAATCCAATAACTTTGATCTTTGATTTTAGACATAATATAGCAATAAAACATACCATTTTATAAAATATATCTAGATCTAAATTATTTTTCTGACAAAAGTGGAACCTACTCACATGGTTAAACCAAAGTTTAGGTATAGCAGTCAGTATGGCAGTTCAATTTTTAAAAGCCTTTGATTACTTTTTCTTCAGTTTCAAACAAGTTTCCAATGTTTATATTTCTGGTAAACCATAAATAATAGTTCTAATAAGTCTTACCTCAGCACCAGCAGTTTAGTAACAGCAGATTCAAACCAGGCAGAGAAGAAAAGAGAGGAAGATAGAGAACTTTAGAGAACTCTACTTAATTCTGTAGTTGCAAATTAACCATTTGAAGTGTGCATTGTCCTTACTGTGCATAAAACCAATACTGATTGTCACACTCAGATGTCCCAATGCCTTCCTGAAGGCCAGCCAGGAGTCCCTGGAACCCTGTCTCTGACAGTCTCCCCTACATGCCTTAACTTCATGATGGAGATTTCGTCCAATCCCTCAAAACAAAAGTAGTCTCTTGACCCCACAGCCTCTGGATTATCATCTTCTTGGAAGAGCAGCCAAGGCCATTTTGATCTTTGGCAGTGAACAGAGGTAGAAGCAGGAGGGATTCTTTTTGAGATGAGAGAAACCCAAGCTCCACTGGTGCAAGAAAATTGGCACAGAAGAGGTTTTTACTGGCATAAGAAGACAAACACTAAGAAGAGTAAACAGAGAAGTACACATGCACACACTTACCATTAGGGAGTTCCCTGATCCGGTGGTCCAGACTGTAAGCCCTTTGGTTCCTCTCTCCCTCTTTCAAAGACTTCCACTAGACGGTCTACTCAGGACAGAATTGTAGTCTGTCTCCCACACTTTCAAGCACTCTTGTAGGTAGGTGTCCTTTACTGAGGGTGAGACAGCGATCCAGTGCCAGCCATCCTCATCACAATCCTGATTTTTGGCAAGCGTCCCCACCATCCGTAGCACAAGGAGTGGTCCTTTCCAGTACAATCCTTTGCCTGCGTACTTATCATCTGACAATAATAAGAGATTACCTTTCCCAAAGTTGATCGCTGACACTGAGAATCAAAAGGAATGTGCATCCTTTGCTTGCTAATGCTGTCAAATGCCAGCTGCCAAGTCTACACAGAGGCGAGGAGGCTTTCCAAACAAGGAGGTGGACTATGTAGTCCAGGGTCCCATCTAGGGTGCCAGTTATTTTACTGACTGAGTCGTTTTTCTCCCCAAAGATGGGATTCTTTTCAGTTCAGTATCATGAAGCCAACACATAAAACTGAAAATGACGGGCAAGAACTGCAGCGTTATTCAATGACCAGAGAATGAAGGAGTAGAAGTGTGGTTCCCAAACCAACTTCTTGTTCTGTGAGAGGTGAGGGGGTCCAAATATAACATTTTTACTTGTAGTGATACAGGAGTTTAAAAGAAATTATTTAGGCAGATAGTGAGGGTAAGGAAGTCCTCAGTAAGGTTTTCCTTTCAATGAAAAACAGCCCCCAAATCGTTTTCTTTTCTAACAAAGAGCAGCCTATATCAAGCTGCAGACATAGAAAGGCAAGCTAGAAGCTTGCAAGGGTGAATGCTGGCAGCTGAGCCAATAGGAAAAGGCTACCTGGGGCAAGGCATGTTCAACATAGCGGCTCCATTTTCTCTTTTGCTTGCCAACCACATGTACAGTAAAAAGCACAGGACATGGTTACTGTCCAAGTAGAAAACCCATTTGCGTAATAAGAAGATTAGTGTGGGATGACCATCTTCTTTGCATGCTATATAAACATCACACCTGGTCCAACCAATGTTTGGGCGCTATGTAAATTAGGCACCGCCTCCTCAAGCCAGTCTATGAAACCTGATGCATCCCCCTCCCCCCCCACTCAGAAGTCCCACTTGGGCACCAATCTCTCTCAAAAGAGAGAGAGCTATTCTCCTTTCTCTTTCTTTTGCCTATCAAACCTCTGCTCCTAAACCCAATTCTTGTGTGTCCATGTACTTGGTTTCCTTGGCATGAGACGTAGAACCTTGGGTATTCCCCCCAGACAACGATGCCGCTTCAGAAGGACATGGGAGGAGGGAGCAGTATCTTTTGAGCAACAGGAGAAACTTGTAGTGCCTTTTTGAATGTGCATCGGAAAATCCAAATTTCAACATTCCAAGAAACTGTGTGTTGGTGGATGTGAGGCAAGCTCTGTCTCCCTGTGGGACACCTCTAGGCCACCGTGTGCCATTTAGTGCCAACTCAGGCACTTAACAAGGGCACTTAGACTCTTACCAGGCCCTGAGCCCCATGGCCCAAGTGACTCTGGCTTCTGACTCGAGGAAATTTGCAACCCCCACTGGAAGGATGCAGAGCCCAGGGCTTGCCCAAGCTGGGCAGTCCTGGGAACCTGGTAAGTCAGTTATCCACCTCCGTGAATATGCAAGCTTGGGGAGGGAGCTTTTCGGGGCCGAAGTGGGGTGGGGGTCTGGCTCCAAGACCGTTTATTATTCCATAAAAGAGGAAGGAAGGTTAGAGCCCATCACCAACCTAGATGTGGTAGCTTCACAAGAATTAGGAGTCAGCAGTAGAGTCTTCAGGAAGAGATTATCTGGTGAAGCTAAAGATGAAGGGGACTGATAGTAGAAGTCCTCAAATAAAGGGGCTTCTGGAAAAATGTCCCAGGTGCAGACACTTGTATTTGTCAGGTGTGTGGGACTAGAGGTTTAAGTATAGCTCAGAAAGGACATCTGCAATCCTCTAATCTGTCTTGAAGCCCTTTGGAGCCTGTCACCAGCTGGTTTCGTCCTCACAAAGGATTCCTTGGCCTCAGTGATCATTCCTGAGAACTCAAACTCTTATTCCCTCCTAAGGGCTATAGACTTCCTGAGGGTGAGGGGGCTGCGTGCACCACTTACTGCCTGCCTTAGGTTCCCTCATCCTGGGGAAATAGGAATGGTTGCTGTGAATCCAAAACATATAGAATCCAGTATTTGGGTTTTTGTGTTCAGTTTTGGGTGTCTTTGTCCTCCTCCAAAGGGTACTGTTCCACTTCTCTTTACCCTTCCATTTTATTTATTGTAAGAACAGAATTTCCACATTAGCCATTACTTGTTAAAAAAAAAATAGTATTTTTTTTTTTTTTTCTAATGAAAGGTTTGTGCATTAAAAACAAGGGAAATATTCATGTCCTTTCTGGGAATGGGCAGTGAACTTCTCAGAACCAGAGTACTGCCTTCTTTTTGCCCGTTTATGGTTTTCTCCAGTCCTTATCATGGTGATTATCAATTGTCATGACATTAAAGGAAGTACCATTTTAGCATGAAATTTAGAATATAATGAAATCTGAGGTCAATTTGAGGCCATCCAGTCAACCATCTTGGTTCTAACCAGTTTTTACCTGGTTCTCCTGAGGAGGAAGTTCTGTCTGCATGCCTTCCTGTTTTTTTAAAGATAAGCAAAAATAGAGCCCAGTACAAATTTAACTGTGTCACATAGGCATTAGACTAGGCTTGCATATCCACGTGGTCTTATTCTAGGACCAAAAAGGCTGGATAATACTGAAAAATCAATGTTGTACCCAGTGCTTTGTTTCTTTATTTTATCCCAAGAATAATATTTAAAACACTCTTTGATGTACTCAAAACCATAATAGAAGACAATTTGTCTAGGGTACAAAGGATCAACAGAAGGATGATATATTTCTTCATCAAGCTCAGTAAATGCCATTTTGGTAGATTAGTTGACCCATGTGATACATTAAATAATCAAAACACTAAAGGATTAAAACATACCATTATCATATAAGAGATATTTGATGATGCCAGCAGACTAACCAAGCATTTTGAGTTCCACTCTGCTTAAAATTTATTTGTTTGCATATGCATTTTTTCCATCTCTTTCAGAGCAACTAAAGACTTAGTCTAATTACAATAATGAAAAGTTGAAAAACTTTACACCCCATTTCCCAATAGAAAAATAAAAATGATGCTAGATAGACATACAAGCAGACAGATAGATTATGATATAATCTGGATGTCTCACCCAAGTCTCAAGTTGAAATGTAATCCCCAGTGTTGGAGGTGGGGCGTGATGGGAGGTGACTGGATCATGGATTTCTCATGAATGTTTAGCACTATTCCTCTTGGTGCTATTATGATAATGAGTTCTCCTGAGATCTGGTCATTTCAAAGTGTGTAACACCTCCCCGTGCCCCTTCCTTGCTCCTGCTTTTGCCATGTGATGTGCCTGCCCCCCTTTGCTTTTTGCCATGACTGTAAGCTTCCTGAAGCCTCCCCAGAAGCCAAGTAGACATTGATATTGTGTTTTCTGTAAAGCTTGCTGAACTGTGAGCCAATTAAACATCTTTTTAAAATAAAGTATCCAATCTCAGGTATTCCTTTATAGCAATGTGAGAATAGTCTAATACAGATGCATGTGTACATAAATACATACATACAACAGTATACATATAGGGAAGGCAGTGGATGTAGATTCATGTGCAGGCATACATAGACATATGTATGAATGAATACATACATAGAAGTTGTGAGTACTTTCTGGATTAACTTAAATAATGTCAGCCAATTTCAATTTTACCTCTTCCATTAATATAGTTCAATTGAAGAAAGCATTTTTTTTTTTGCAGATACTTAGAAATGGAAACAAAACCCATTCCCTTATTTCAAGACAAAAGAGTCTCAAAATCTATGCAACCTCCTCCATCAGCATGAGTGTAGCTAAAGGAGAGATTAATCATGGTCCCTTCTGTACTTAGAATCTGTTCTTTCTAGGCGTCCATTTTTCTGCTTATTATTACTAGAGATGTGTAGTGGGATTTTATGTTGGGTCTCAAAGCTTCAACTAAATAAGCAAAATTACATGGTGACCACCGTATATTGCATTGTAATCAGCATTCTTAAGAGTGTCTCCCTCAGCTCCTATTCCTTATATACACAAACACATGCAAGCTGCATTATCTCCAGCATTATTCCCCTAAGCCATTTCATCTGAAGCAGATGGAATTGCTTATTTTTCATTAGCTAAACTATTTTCTTACCTAGGAAGGAAGATTGGCAATACCAGAAAATACAGTATTTCTATGAAAGATCATTCTGTCCAGTATAAACTCATAACTTTTTCATTGTAATTTTACACCATTACATATTTTCTTTCTAAAGAGTAAAAGTTGGCATGGTATATAGTTTCTTTTTAATGCAGGTCGAGAAGAGATGAAGCAATTTTCTGTAAAGAAAATTTCTAAAACACAGACTAAAAAACTAGTTTTACCTTTCTTAAGCTGAACCAAAGTAATATAATAACAAAAGAACTTTAACATGTCATTTACAAAACGGAATTAATCAATGTGAATACTTTGGCAAAAAAGGGCTTGGAAGAGTAACCTGCTAAGCAAAGACCAGAATGTTCTACTCAAATTTAATGAAATGTCCATCAACTAAAATAAATTGCTATGAATGATTTCAGGTCAAATATACAAATGTTCCATTAGATGCAAGAATATTTAGAAAGTCTTTTGAGTACAAAACCTTTGAAATTTATATCTTGGTTTCATTTAAGTACTGATGTTACAGAAAAAAATAATGACTATAATAAATATAATAAAAGAGCTTACTGGTATTTTATATACAAAGCAAAATATTTTCTATGCCAAAATCACTCAATTTAAATTAAATGTTTATTTGGTGTACTTACTTGGTAGATTGTTGCTGTTCCATCTGTTTTAAAATCTTTTTAATATCTACTAAAATAACTAAAGGTAGAGTATTAGATAGATACAGTGACATTTATTGGTATAGTAACTAAATGATCCTAGGAATGAAGAAGGTAAGCAAAGCTTAGATGTGTGTATGAAGAATCTATAAATTTTAACACTAGCATAAAGCTAAATTTAATTTGCATTTTCCTTATAGAGTCATATCCGGAATTAAACCTGATTATGCATTAGACTCTTAAAAGCGTAACTGGTACATGGCAAGCATTCAAAAAACGTGAACTATTATTAATGTCATTTTTACCCCAGTTTTGAAATAAATTTATCCTTAAATTTTCTCACATTCAAACTATTTTTGAAAGTAAACTACTTTTTGAAATAAATCATTTTGTGCATTTAAAACTATTACAATTCATTCACTTAAGCCAAAATACATATTTTGTATGTCATTCATTTATTTATATATTCTTCCTCTTGCTATTTTATTATTTTATTCAAATTGTTATTTATTGCTTACTTTTGTGAAAAGCACTTTTTCTTAGGCTATGAAGTTACAAAGATAAATATGACTTTGTAGCTTTATATCAAATAATTTATAGTTAGAATGTGGAACTACAGAAAGAGTAACATAAAGATATTAGCAGTACTTTACTTGATCAAATTTTCCTCACAGTAATAAACAATATTTTTTCATAATAGGAAATACTTTATTTTCAAATTCCTTATTCTTTCTTGTCTTGCAAGCACAAATCCATATCAACGAAATAGAAAAAAAAGAAAAAACGTATTTCTCATTAAATGCCATCATATATTAGATGTTATATGTGACCATGTTGTTTTCATTCAGATAAATAATCACTAAGGGTTTGTTTCTTTTTCTTTCAATGCCTTATGAAACTGATTTCAAAATAAAAGATTCGTTCCAATTAATTAACACAAACTTAGATCAGCTGGCCAAGAAAGTGAATAAAATAGAAATAAGAACGTAATTGGAAACCATTGTGTATTGAATTATTAACTCTCAATTACGGGACAGTTTCTAATAATAGCTAGCTTTCAATTATCTCGTTACTCTCATCATTTTCCCCCACATTATGTGTTGGAGCACTCTCTTAATTATGAAAGACATGATGTCAGTAGTCTTTGTTTAATAACTGATAATTTAACTTCATGCATTAATCATTCCATATACAATTATGCCACAGGATCAATAGAATTTAATGAACTCTATCCAGTCAGTGAAATAGTTATAAATTATTCATGTCTGAAAATGAATTGTATTAAGTTAATCAAACTGATAGTTTTCTAAAATAAATTATTACACAAAGGTAATATATCTTTTAAAAAATGAGTGATCTCTACAATAACATCCAACACTTGTATGTACATAGGGCATTGGAAAAAGAAAAAAAAAAATCAACTATGTTGTTTTAAATGCTTTAGTTCAAATGTATCACAAATATATGTATTAGTATTAGTAGTAATTTTAATGAAATGTATTAATGAGTATTTCTATGCCAACTTACTAGTTTTAAAAGTGAGCTCATAGAAAGCAAAACTTTCATTTACATATTTGTATCATACATGCCTACAGAAAAGCACTTGGAATATGCTAATGTTTGCTGAAATTATAGATTTTAGTTCAAAGTTAAATTAACTTAAATAATACTGTTATTGTCTATCTTCAGATATTATGTGTAAGTTTTATAAGAGTATTTCTGGAGATAATATCGAAGACAGAGGCACAAATTTTTATAGTGGTTATATCTTTTAATTGCTCCCACATGGCTGAATTTGATGTGTCTTTTTTTTTTTTTTATTCATCATCTTTTTATACAAAGGGCTATCCCAAACTACTTGTGAAGTAATTTCTGAATGGAAACTCTTCCCTTTTCTACTCTCTTTTGTTTTTCACCTATAATTACCTTAATAAAACACATGCAAATATGAAAATGTTAGATGGCTAGAAGACAAATAAATCTCAATGTTAGAATTAAAAGTTGAGCATTTCAGAATCAAATTCAAAAGAAAAGAAATCACAAATAGGATTAATAGAAACAAAGATTAAGTGATGTTTAATCATATCTTATTAGGGAAAACTTGAATAAGATTTTTATTTAAGAAGCAGAAATCAATCTTAGATTAACAAGACATTCTAGTGCTGTATTCATAAGTGTATTTTGTTCTTTAATACAATAGGAAGGATAATTATATTCCTAGGTTTTTTTAATTTTGTAGGTATTATTCAAAACTTTCAATTAAAGTATATAGTAAATATGTATGGATGAATTAAACAATTCACAATCTAATAGCCATAATAATAATAATGACATTAAAAAGACAATACTCTGATTTCTTTTCAGATTGTATTAAAAAGACAAAAATACATAACAGATGCTGGCAAGGATGAGGAGAAAATAATACTATTATATACTGTTGATGAGAATGTAAGTTAGTGGAGCCACTCTAGAAAATAATACAGATATTTCTCAAAAAACTAAATATACAACTATCCTATGACCCAGCAATCCCATTACTATATATTTATCCAAAGGAAAAAACAATAAGTATATCAAAGGGATACCTACACTCACATGTTTATTGCAGCACTATTCACAATAACAAAGACGTAGAATCAATCTAAGCGTACATCAACAGATGAATGAAGAAAATGTGGTATATATACACAATGGAATAATATTCAGTCATAAAATGAATAAAATTATGTTATTTGGAGCAACATGGATAGAACTGAAGGTCATAATGTTAAGTGAAATAAAACAGGCACAGAATGACAAATACCACATGTTCTCACTCATATGAAGGAGGTAAAAAAGTTGTTCTCATGAAGTTAAAGAAGGATAGATACTTAAGGCTACGAAGGCTGTGTCAGTAGGAGTGAGGGATAAAGAGAGACTGTTAATGATTGCAAATGTACAGTTAGAGAGAAGATACACGCTGTACTGTTTGAAAGCAGAGTAGGGTGACTATAGTTAACAACAATGTACTATACGTTTTAAAATCGCTAGAAGAAAGGACTTGAATTGTTTCCAACATATGGAAAATAATATTCAAGGTGATTAATTTCCCAAACACCCTGACTTGATCATTAAACATTCCTGACACGTAACAAAATATCACACATACCCCATGAATATGTGAAATGTATATCAAAAAAATGTTTTTATTAAAGGAACTAAAAATTTTTGAAATAATAAAGTAGTTTGAGGACAAAAGATGATAATCTTTAGTTTTATATATTTTACCCAAGTCTCCTTTTTCTTTTTAAAAATGTTATTTATGGAGTACAATGTATGATTTGATATATGTGTACAATGCAGAATGATTAAAGCAAATTAATTAATATATTCATTACCTCATTACTTACCATTTTTATGGTAAGACATTTGATACTATTTTAGTTATTTTAAAATATATAATACTTTATTTTTAAATATAGTCACTGTGTTGTGCAACAGATCTCAAAACTTATTACTCCTGTCTAACTGACACTCTGTACCCTTTGAGCAACATCTTCCCAGTCCTTCCTTTCCCACTCCCATTCCCCCAGCCGATGGTAACCATTATTTTATTTGCTACTTCTATACATTTAACTTTTTAAGATTCCACATACAAGTGAGATTATGTAACATTTATCTTTTGTGCCTGACTTATTTCACTTGCCATAATGCCCTCCAGGTTCATCCACGTTGTGAAAAATGATAGAATTTTCTTCATTTTTATGGCTGAATAGTATCGTATTGTGTATGATTCTGTTTTCAGATTCCTTCCCTAATGTAAATCACTTCCCTTTCTCAACATTTCTATTGAGTATATTTTAATTTTGATTTTTGACTCTCACATTTTAAAAAGTTGTAGTTGTTTTCTTCATATTTTACTCATTTATAGACTCAAGTTTATATTACTTTTTTCATTTACATTATTTACCATATAATTTTTATATTAGTTTCTGAATTTTGACTGGTCAGACACTTACTATATAATCTTTATATATTCTTAGGTATTTTTGTGAAACTTTAAATCTTTGATTAAATAATGTACACTAATGGAATAATCTATGTCCTTATGAATTTAAAATCAAGTTGATTTACTTTGAAAATAAAGTTTATTTTTTTATCTCTGATTTATTTACTGGTTGACAAAATGCATAAATGAGTTAAGTATTAGAAATTATAAAATTATTTTTTAATTATCATTTATGTTACCATTCAGAGTCTTTTCTATATTGTCAAAGAATATCCAAAGATGACATTTTAGTTTACACTGATAGATGATAAAGTTATTTCAGCATCCCTGAAAGAACTTCACAATGGTCACTGTGGAATATAAAGCAGAATATGTTTCATTAACCACATATAATAAAGCTCCACCCTGAACTCAAAGGTAAGATCAGTCAGTATGATTAAGCCTAGTACTGATTATTAATACAATACCAGGCCCTGAGTCTCATACTTGTGGCTCTCTCACCACAGGCTCTTTGCAACGCTATCTTCTTGAGTGTCATCCAGGCAATTATTTTCGTCCCCAAGATCTTGGCTTTCAACCTCTACTCTCTTTTCCGTAGCATCCCAAGGTTGAACTAATTACAATTATTATCATTTTATATTTCTAATAGAACAATTCTTTATCCTTCTATTTCTTACATATCAACTGTGATGGTTAATATTGAATGTCAATTTGATTGGATTGCAGGATGCAAAGTATTGTTTCTGGGTGTGTCTGTGAGGATGTTGCCAGACTGGGAAAGGCAGACCCACCCTCAATCTAGGTGGGCACCATCTAATCAGCTGCCAGCACAGCTAGAATAAAAGCAGGCAGAAAAACATGGAAGAACTAGACTGGTTGAGTTTTCCAGCCTTTGTCTTTCTCCTGTGCGGGATGCTTGCTACCCTGGAACAACGGACTCCAAGTTCTTCAACTTTTGGACTCTTGGAATTACACTAGTGGTTCGCCAGGGCTCTCAGGCCTTCAGTCACAGACTCAGTCAGCACCGCTGACTTCCCTACTTTTGAGGTTTTGGGACTGGAGCTGACTTCCTTGCTCCTCAACTTGCAGACGGCCTATTGTAAGACTTCATCGTGTGATCGTGTGAATCAATACTCCTTAATAAACTCCCTTTCATAGATACCTGTATCCTATTAGTCCTGCCTCTCTAGAAAACCCTAATACACAAATTATTCCTGGATTTTTACTTTCTTATCTAACTGATAAGATAATAATATACATTATTCTAGCAAAAGTGTAGTTATAGTCCTATCATAAAAATGTGCCAATCAAAAACGGTACAGATACAGATGCAATAGGAGGTTTTCTTCTCCTGTTTAGGAAAAGAATTTTTTTCCACCTATATTGCCTTTCGCTTCCCCTAGTGAAATTTTTACAGTCTTAACAAAGCTTATGATGTACAAATTATTTTCTGAAATGAGTGTTAGAAAAATGGTTTCCAAAAAAGTATCTAGTTGTAATATCTGGCTATATCTCACACTGATGATCCCTTATAGACAGTGGTTTCTACAATGGAATCAACATTAATACACATGAATTATGCTCTCTCTGGAATGCCAAGAGTAATAAGTATAGGTCTGTTTATGAGGACAGTGTCCTCACCCTCTCATTCTGGGTAATAGTCCCTCTCATAGTGTCTTTTATTTCACCTCTAAAGTGTTCATTGTGAGAAATATGAGGTCCAGTTGAGTTAAGAAAAATCTTCACAAACTATTTGGTGACTAAGAAATTAGATTCCTTTTTTAATTCACAGTAACAACTTCAAAAATTAGTTTCAGGTAAGATTAAATGATCATGTTTACACCTTTCACGTAGGCTTTTAATTCAAATGTCTTAATCCAAATTCAAATCTCAGACTGGCTGCAAATGTATATGGTTCTTTTACTCTCTGGTCAATCTTCTTTTTCCCTATCAGTTATTCTGTGACATACAGGGTATGGGTATTAGACTTTTACCAATTCTTAACCTGATTCAGATGGAGTTTTGGAGCTTGGCCAAGCTCATATTCCACAAATTTTCCAGTTTTACCTGCTCATTTTAATATGAGAGAGTGTTCACCCCAAATTACCCTAGTCATGGGAAGAAGAAGTTCATTATTCAATAACCAATCCTTTTCTCAATCCTATCAGGTATATCTGGAACTAATTAAATGCAGCTTCTCATCATGCCAAGAAAACTGGCATTTTATCATCAGTTTTGTTTTATTACATATCAGGACTCTGCTCACAATTACCTTCCACCTGCAAATCAACAGTGTTCCTGTTTCAATTGGTAGATGATCTTTCAACTACTTTTGGAACACTGTTGCAAGCCATTGTTCAAAGCAATACATACACACACACACACACATATATATACACACACATATATATACTTAAGCACACATGGACACACGTAGACATACATATGTGCATGCACACTTAACACAAACATACATATATATATATCATATATATTTATATCTACATTCAAACTTGCTTTATTTTTCTATAGTTAATTATAACTTTTGATGTTACATTTGCAACAATACTTAATATGAGGTCAATAATTTTACAAAACTGTTTCTTTCACTCATCGAACTGGTTAATGGGTACAAAAAAAAAAAAAAAAAAACAGAAAGAATGAGTAAGACCTAGTATTTGCCAGCACAACAGGCTGACTATAGCCAAAAATGATTTAATTGTACATTTTTAAATAACTATAAGAGTATAATTGGATTTTTTCATAACACAAAAGATAAATGCTTGAGATGATTTTTATTCTGATGTGATTATCACGCATTGCATGCCTATATCAAAATGTCTCATGTAACCCATAAATATATCCACCTACTATGTACCCACAAAAATTAAAAATTAACATTACTGTGAAATCAATCACAGATACTAGTCCATTTGATGATCTGAGGACAATCTCACATTATGCCATCGTGTCAGATGTGATCAGATAAAGGTCATAATTTCAGATGTTTTCCATCAACGTCTTCACTTTTCGGTTTCAAAGACTTTTTAGCCTTATCTCGGTGGTGAATCCAAAATAACATAAAAATACATCTCTCCAAACCTGTACAAACACTTTGCATGGCTCTTCCTAATATTTGCTAGAACATTACTTCTCTCATGGTATCCTTTACTTACTCATTTGCCTAATACAGAGTATGAATGTAATTTCGGGGGCTTTTCCACACATGGAAGAACAATGTAATTTTAATAAACCAGTGTTTCCTATTATCAGAACAGACTTTAGTTTTTTTTTTTTTTTTTTTTTTTTTTACAATTTCAGTTTCTATAAATGCCTTGCATAAGCATTAATCTTTACAATTCTTCTTAATTCCTTTCATCCCAAGGAATACAGGGATTTGATCTTTCTGGAAGTTTTAAAATTCACATTCCAACTTTATTTCTGATATAGTTGATCATGAACAGCTTGTTGTTCCCTGAAAGCTACAGTATTAATATAAGTGTTTGGCATCATAGTTTAAATTAATTCCAATTCCAGTTTGAACAGAAAAGGGAATGCTTTATAATTATACAAGTGTTTAAGCATAATACAAGGTCCAGGACCTAGTGAGACCACAGTGGATGCTGTGATAACAATAGAAAATGAAACCAAAAACAGTAATTCCTTGTTTTGTTGCAAACTGATATCTCTGCTTCCAAGAATACATGTTGAAAAGTAGCCTCCAACATCTTGCAAATTTACATTTCTTCCACCC
The DNA here is from genome assembly GCF_024542745.1 of Macaca thibetana thibetana. NCBI lineage: Eukaryota > Metazoa > Chordata > Mammalia > Primates > Cercopithecidae > Macaca > Macaca thibetana. The sequence continues at coordinate 172,686,560 of NC_065578.1, forward strand.
AAGAAGCTAGCTATTCTGAGGCTAAATGTCCACATTCCAATATACAAATTCCAAGCAGAGGACACAGATTGGCACAATTTACATGAGAAGCTGGTCTCTGGACCTGGTATGCCTACCTTGGTTCTGTATTTTGCTATCTGGGCTTCCCAGAACTAATGTTGTAGCATTACATCTAGAAATAGGGAACGGTCACCCTAAAAGATGGGCAAGGAAAAACATACCTGGATAAAGCATCCACCAGTTAGGTACTACAACTTATAGCTAAGGAGTTTCAATAATTTTATCACTTTCTGTTGAGTATTTTTCACAAGTGAATTCTGATTGAATTTAGCAGATCTTTCCTCTCCCACTCCACTCATCTGCAGCTTGGTCGTTATAATCAGCATGAATTCTTGGTACAGTGAAAAGCCCAGCAGTTAGGTGGCTATTTCACCAGAATTCAGAAATTAAAAGAAAACAGGTACATCTGAGCAAGTAACCTAGGCGTAATTTCCTTTAAAAATCAAACAATATATCCAAAGCCTACATCCCAAATTATCTTCATTCCAAGGATTTTTTCCTAACATAGGTATAATTTTTGGTGGCTTTAAAAATATTTAATAAAAAATAATTCCATTACTAAAATATATATTTTTAAAACATCTACTGCAATAGTTTATTTTAGGAAGATTAAACTGTAAAGAATAGAATTTTAAAGCCAACTTGCTCTTGATAAAAACAGGTTATGTGTAGGTTTAGGTAAAATAATAGGATATGGAGCTGAGATTTCTAAGTTAAAATCCATCAAACACTTATTAGCTATGCGGATTTGAGAAACTGACACAATATGTCTCAATTATTGTGGATGAAAAATTGAGATTATAATTTTATCTATTCTTTATGATTGTGGTATACATACAAATGGTTAATAGAGATGAGGATCTATGAATGGCGGTTGGGATATGAATATTATTCAGTAAATATTAGTAATTCCACTAAGCTACTGTGATGAATGACAAATACATATAACCACCACTGATGATTTACTTGAGGTCTAGTTTCATGTTTGTGTCTTTCTGCCACTTCAAAATAAACCTCAAAACTGAACATATTTTCTTCGGCTCCCTCCCCACAGCAAGCTGTTTTCCTCAAGGGTGCCAACATTGTGAATGCCAGTACATTTCAAGCATCCGAGTCCTGTTTGTCTCTTTCTTTTCCCTCTTTATCAAGTCATATGCATTCTCTGATGATCACAGTGATCTTAAATAGTATATTGCACATTTCAGGAGATCGGGAAATGTTCCTTGAATGCATTGAGGAAATATTTTTTAAAAATCTTTCCTCAGTGTATCTTAATGTCAGATTCCTTATGTAAATCTTAAATCTTGAAATTGACCCCAGGTTAATTGGCGATGTAAAGAGCAAGTTGTTCCTATTTTGAACATTGTGTAAAATACAAAGGCATTTCTATAGTAGTTATATTTTGTTAAGGGTTAATCAAAGCACTAAGGGAAAGAAGGTAAAAGTGGTAACTTCTCTCTCCATCACTCAGCCCGAAAACTGCCTGATTTTTCACACAAACAACAGAGGGGTAGTCAATGTACAGTGTGTTGTGGTGATTACTTTATGGACTCTAATGAATAACAGATGGACTGAGCAGTGAGGGTTCTGTAATGAGGGTATTCAGGTGACAGGCAGTCACGCAATGCCATGAGCACTCACAGGAAATGAGTGCCATGAGGAAGATTTGTCAGAATAGACAGAAAATGTTCTTTCTATATCATTTAATTATGTGATTATAAACCCTATTTCTAATAATATTTTGTAAAATACTGAGAAAGAGGGTTTATCACTTTTATCCAAGAGACATAATTATGGATATTTATGGATAATTATGTATTTAGTAAATATATGTAAGTAAATTTAAAGAAAACATAGTTAATAAGACTGAAAATATGTATCTCTTCATGATTCTATAGAGACATTACTAAAAACTTATTTAATTATAATGATTGAACTACCACAAAAACTCAAACATTGATCTACAAAAGCTTGTAAGTGATTCTAGGGCAATCAAAAAGCATTGTAGGGGTAAGAGATAAAGACAATTAAAACCTCTCAGAGAGTCTTTCTGCAGAAGATTACTAGAAAACTTTGTCTTTATTATGAGAAACTAAAGATTAAACATTGTGTTTTCTCTCTGTCTCTCTCAGCTGGTAAATAGATGATTGATAGATAGATAGATAGATAGATAGATAGATAGATAGATAGATAGATAATTGTTAGATAATTGATAGAAAATATAGATGTAGATACAGATAGAAGGTAAAATTTATGTTTTAAAGGAATGGGGTATGTTTTAAGCATTTTAATAGCACACAAATCCGGTTGGCAGGTCTATAAACGCCCTAAAGATGAAGGGATTTGCAACTCCTAGGCTACAAATGATCTCACTGAGGCTCATCAAGAAATTTAGAAAAGAATTAGAAAGAAATTGCATTTCAATTTTTATATGAACATGTTAACAAGGAGAATATTTATGTGACTGACAGTGTCTTACATGCAATTTTAGGGAAATAACTTTTTAGGTATACAAACTTAACCTCAAAGATTGTAGCTGATAGAAACTTAAAACACCAGGAAAAAAAACACATAAAAATCTAAAGTGTTTTAGCTGATTCTAAGATATACGGTATTTAATACAGCAGCAGAAAAGTTATTTAAAATGTACCTATCCCATGTATTATAAGGAAAATAAAATCTGTCAAATGGGTCACTAGTGGATGAGAATTTTGGCATGCATTGGTGGCAAAATTGAAATGTCTTTTCAAGATGCTTATCAAGTTATGATAGTGACTTTTTAAATAACTTGGCATTTTCAATGCAATAATCCCCCTTTCTCTAAGTCAAGGGTGCACTGCATGTGTAACCTTGTGGGACTCTTTTTTATCTTTATTTCCAAAAAAGATCACTTTCTTTAAAAGAAATAAGAAACAAAACAAATATATTCTACTTTGGGTGCTTCATATTTTGAATCTCTTTACTGCTTCAATCATACAAGTTTTAAAATGAATCCACATATTTAAATTTCTTCTGAAATTCACTGTGCAAGAGTGAACGTGCCCTACTAAGGCAATAACCAATTTTATTTCTTTGTCTTTTTATGTATTGTAGACAATATAGAGGAAATGTAACAATTGAGATGCATTTATCATTCTTCAACACAGAAATCACCATGTTAGATTCTGAATCCAAAAAATAACGGGTTGCCAACATTTTTACAAAGTTGAAAAGTTCAAGACATTTATACCAATGCTGGAAATAATTCAATTAAGCTGGTTCCACAATGAACAGCAAAAATGATAACTTCAATAATTTAATTTAGCTTATATCATCCCCCATTCAGCTCAATAAAGGTGACGTGCATTCTCATAGCATTTATAATTTTGTAAACAAGTAATTGAGACAAAAGCAAGTTTTTACATAGATGCAAGGAAAACAATGAACTCACTAGGGACTTTAACGGGAGAGTGATTATTTATATAACATGTGTTTTGCCATTTCGTGACAATATTATAATTCCCTTTTCTGAAACTAATATTAGGGAATAAAATCAATTTAATTTAATATAAATATAAAATTGATACTTCTAACACATGTTATAATGAGAGACGGTTGAGAAGAAAATAATAAGCTTCATTTCTATAAAAAGAACAGTTGAGTAATGATTAATTTGCTTAGCAGGCAAGGATCTAATTTCAAACAGGTGAAAAGAGAAAGAATTTGACAATAATAATATATCATAACATAGATATATAATCTTATATGTTATTTTTGAGAAGTTTCCTTAATAACATTTATTTTTATATGTATCAGAGCATGTACAATGTGATTTTATAACAGCGGTATATAAACAAACTATTAACTATTTCAACTCAGCTTTAATTAAAATTTAATCTAGGAAAGAGCTGGCTATAAGCTTCAGTAGTAAGAAATTAGAAATATGTATTTGAGAATACAAGACCCTAAATTAAAATCAAACATATTTAGATTAGAAAGCATATTAGCAAATATTTATATAGCAGTTATTATATATGAATATAAACCTTCTCTGTTTCTTATAATCATAAAGGAGGATTTCTGTTTCTCTGTTTGCTAAATGTATTCCCATAATATTGAAAGATTGATTTTGATAATTCCAAAGTCGATGATCTCACAATTTTGAGATAGTAAATGTTATTTTAATAGGAATGTTTCATCAAGATGGCTGTAGTATGAATGTGCTGTAATTTAATTATATTTGCAAAGGATGGTTAAGTTTATCAATAACCTTACTATGGATAATTGACACATATTCAACAATATTCATAAAATAGGATACCTAGTATCTGCCAAATTCTTAGGCTCTGCTGATACTGTAGTTTAAAAATAGGTAAGGATGAGCCGGGCGCGGTGGCTCAAGCCTGTAATCCCAGCACTTTGGGAGGCTGAGACGGGTGGATCACGAGGTCAGGAGATCGAGACCATCCTGGCTAACACGGTGAAACCCCGTCTCTAATAAAAAATACAAAAAAATTGCCGGGCGACGTGGCGGGCGCCTGTAGTCCCAGCTACTCGGGAGGCTGAGGCAGGAGAATGGCGTGAACCCGGGAGGCGGAGCTTGCAGTGAGCTGAGATCCGGCCACTGCACTCCAGCCTGGGCGACAGAGTGAGACTCCGTCTCAAAAAAAAAAAAAAAAAAAAAAAAGGTAAGGATGGAGTTGATATTCCAGGGAGGCAAGTAATAGTTAAATAAATGTATAACATATCAATGGGGAAAAATGCTATAAAGAAAGATAAAGCAGAGGAAGAGAGAGAAAGTGATAGGGAAAACATACTCTTCTATGTAGGATAGTCAAAGAAGGAATTTCAGAAGAGGCAACACTTAAACAAAGGCCTATTGAAAGCAGGGGAGGAAATTCCAGGTTGAGGTACCATCAAGGGCACAGCTTCTTCCAAAAGAACATGCTTGACATGTTCAGAGAACCACAAGGAGGAAAGAGAACTTGGACCAGTGAGAGCTGTAGGTCTATAGTGGTAGCAGTGGAATGGGCGATGAGAGTTTAATTATAGAAGACTATAGCCTCACTGATAGAATTTAAGATGAAAAGACTAGACAGAATCACTCAATGCCGATGCTCAATTTCCCATGAGAGTTTGCAATTACGTTCACATATCAACTGACTTTGGCCATTTAATGAGAAACATTTTCAAAATTATACTATTTAAAGTTTTTTAAAAGTTGCAAATTAAAATGTTTCTAAAGCCAACCTCCATTTCCCAGTTCACTCCCAGAGCTCAGTATCAGTTCATTTAACCAGCAAACGCTCTGTCATTAAATTTCGAAGTATATATACCAATAGCTTTTGGCGCTATTACTTACATGCCTAATAGACATTTTGTACTTTTCTCATTACAGGAGCACAGAAAACTCTAGGTTTACTCTACAAGTCTGCTTCTTTCACAGGATTTTCTTTCTCTGAAATTGGTACAATTCTCCACCTAGTTTCTCAGGCCTAAAACCAGGAAACATCATTGCCTCATAACTCTCTCATATAGACAGCATCTAATCCATTAGCATATAATTGTAATTATCTGTCTCAATTGTATTTCTCATCATATCCACTGCCAACTCTCTGCTAATTCTGGCCTATTATCAGGATTTTCCTGGACTGCAAAAATAGGTTCCTTTCTGATTTCCCTGCGTCTGCCTCTCCTCACCTGCCACCCATCAGTCTGTTCTTCAAGTTCATCTCACGCCAAAAATGGTCATGCCTCCTATTGTGTACTGAGATTTGATGGCTAAGCATGTGTTATGGTTGAATTGTGTTCACCAAAAATTCACATGTTGAAGTCCTAACACCAGTACCTCAGAAGGTGACCTTATTTGGAAATAAGAGTTTTGCAGATGTAATTAGTTAAGATGAGGTTATATTAGAGTAGGGTGGACTGGGCTCCTAGTCCAACATAACTGGTGTCCTTATAAAAAGGGGAAATTAGAGCACACACAAAGAAACACAAAAGGAAAATGTGAAGATGAAAGCAGAGATTGGGGCAATGCTTCTGAAGGTCAAGAAATGCTACATATGGCCAACAAGCTGGCCAAAGCCAGAAGAAAAATGTGGAATGAATTCATCTTTACGGCCCTCAGAAGGAACCAACCCTGAAGATTATCTTCTTGGACTCTTAGCCAAGACAACTGGAGGCAATACATTTACTCTACTTAAGCCACTAAGTTCAAGATACTTTGTTATAGCAGCCCTAGCAAACTGTTACTAAAATTGATACATAATAATGACCTCAGTATTTAGTTTAAATCCATCATGACTCTTTTTCCAATGGCACTCCTTGGATATATTATAAAGGTAGCTAAATTAAAAGCTGAAGAAAAGCATAAACACAACTAATAAAATATAAACAATTTCAATTCTTAATAAGCTTATGTTAGAAATTTTCAAGAGGAAACTCATAGATCATTTTCTCTCTGTCCTTCAAAGAAATTTATGTTTTGCCCTCAAAGGCATTGCACGGTAGGAGCAGTGCTCTACCTCCATATTGAAGAAGTAAATTTTTGAAGGGCAGGACAGAAAGTGGTTTGCTTTCAGAAAAGAAAAAGATTTGAATTTGGTGGTTTTTTTTCCAGAACTATGGAAAGTTGTAAAAGATATGTTATATTTTGAACTCCCTACAGTCATATTTGCTATGAAACCTAAATAAGGCTGATATATTGTTTAAAGATCATGAAAAACATTAAGATAATTATTCTTTGTAAAGACCAATGTCACGAAGCTTTATCGCTAGCCAAAATATGGAAATAAAAAAAATACTAAATTTCCTTTAATGAATAAATGAATAAAGAAATCATAGTGCATACATATACAAGGGAATATTATTCAGTCTTAAAAAGGAGATTCTGCCATTTGCACAACAGAGATAAAACTGGAGGCCATGATGCTGTGTGAAATAAGTCAGACACAGAAACATATTGCATGATCTCACATAGGTAGAATCTTGAACAAAAAAAAAAAAAAAAAACAAAAAAAAAAAAGGAAAGAAAGAAAAAAAAATCAAATACACAGAGATGGAGAAGAAAAGAATGGTAATCAGGAACTGAGGGTGAGCTGAAATGGGGAGATGTAAGTCAGTTTATAAAGCAGCAGATACATAGGATGAGTAAGTCTAAGGATTTAAGGCCTATGAAGACTATAGTTAATAAAATCGTACTTTATTTGGGATTCCTGCTGAATGAGTAGATTTTAGCTATTCAAGTCAAGCACAAAAAGTTGGTAACTATGTGAGATAATGGATAAGTTAATTTGCTTCACTATAGTCATCATTTTAATACATATGTATTACATAACATCATATTGATCCCTTTTAATGTACACAATACAATTTATAGAAAAAACACATTGAAAGGCAAAAAAAGTAAATATCTAATTCCGGAGATTAATACTTTAAGACATTATTTTGACTTAAAACAGAGATAATTTCCCACTTACGTGTGATTAAATGCTTTTTCCGTAGCATTAAGCCAAAAGGTGAAAATCACCTTTTTAAAAACAGAACTACATCACTGTAAACAACTATTTCAGTTTGTATCACTGTAATATAAATGGAAAAAAGTTAAGAGAATTCAAATAGAACAAAATTATTAACTTAGGAATATAGCACATTCTGGAATACAAAACAATTATGAGAACTCCCTTGTTTTGAAATATGTGGGATTATAAATTTTAACTTGACAAACCTGTATATCAGTAGTTAATAAAGAGGTTGTAATTTAGAATCTTCCAACTCTCTGCGACATTACCTTTCCTCAGTTTTTAAAAAAAGTTTATTAATTTGAATTAAATGATTATTGATGACTTTTTTGAAATTTAATTTAGCAATGATTCTATTGTATATTGTTTCCACTACACATAAGCATAGTCAAATGTATTGGGTATTCCTCAGAATTTGATATAATACAAAAAGATATGAAAGTCAAATTTAAAAACTCAATGAAACATTAAAGCAAATTCACACACAGACTACTTCCTTATATGTATATATTTAATATATCAAAACAGCAGTAAGTTTTCTTAGAGACAATACCCTTTTTATTAAATGCTTACATGTTGATTTTCTATTTTGTCTTATTTATTATAGACAGGAGAAAACTTTCCAAATATAACACACACACACATACATACACACACACATACCCCTTTATCTAGGAAAAAGGAGTACTTTGTATAATATTTTTTCATTTCATGTTTCTTCAAGAATGAAAGAAAAAAATGCTTGCAGCACTATCGTTGAAAGTTTAATGGTTAGTGGGAGGCGCAAGTTACTTTTTTCCCTCATTTTATTTCAGAACGTATTTTTTTAATCTGGCATCTTGATTTGTGACACTTATTGAATGATCAATTGATGATACATAGATATTAATAAAGTCAAAATAGAAGATACAATTATTTTATGTGCTTTTCAACTAATAAGCCCCAATTAAAATTACTACTACATTATTTGTATTATTTAAATAATATATTTTGAGATTTTTTAAATGTAAAGATTCATTATATGGTGAAAATATACAGATTGGGAAAATAATAAAATTATTTTTGTTTATTAATTTGGAAATATTGGCTGTCATTTTTTAAATATCTATAAAATTAAGATAAATGAAAATTATAGGAACAACATTATTATTAGCATTAGTTTTGTTAATATGATCTTAAATATTCCATAGGATTTTTGTGTAATCAGATAAAATAAGACACAAGAAAACATTTTGCAAACTGAAAACCAACTTAGATGTATGAAGTTCAGGATTCAGCATAGATTGATTTGTAGAATCAAAATGGTTCATGGTCATTAATTATCATTACACTTTAGCAGAAGCTGATTTTATTAATGTTCTTCCTTGGCATCAGTATATGTAGGATATAAGGATATAGTTATTCCAAATTTAGGTGCTTAAATAATAGAGATGCTAGACAATTGGGTTTGGGGGGATTTTTTTTTTTTCTAGAAAATTCCCACTTTTGCAATGTTTGTAATATGCCTTATATTTGCGGGTTTGGCTTAGTTTTAAAACTTTTTCACAAGCATTACCTTATTTTGTGCCCATGAACATATTCCGAGGTAGTCAGGGGAAAAAACTATGATGTGACACCAAAAAGAGGGTTATAGCAAATTTCTTGCATGTACTTTCAAAGGTTGAGCTATCTGTAGAACGAATCCATGTGGAAGACTATTAAAGTCGCCAGAGAACTTGGAAAGTATCCAGGTTGGCAAAATTCCTCCCTTTCATATTGAATATGAGGGGAAACATTTTCATGTATTCGATTGCATGAATTTATGTCTGCAGAAAGACAATTTTAACAGAAGCTAGTGGTAGGCTAGAAAAAGGAAAATGTGCCATATCCTAAAAGTTGAATTTTTTTCATAATTGAAGTAAGAATAAAAGATACTCAATGAGTCCATCTGTATAGTCTGATCATTGAACTATGGACTGTGTTGTATGACAAGGTAATTCAAAAGTATTTCCATAGTATTGACGAAACGTCTTTAATACTATCTGTAGATCTAAATATCAATTTATCAAACAAACTGCTGGTTAATTATTTTATTTCACAGGTATCTTTAAATTATCCAATCCATCATTTTAAATAATGATTTTTTTTTAAAGTGAGTTATCCCTGAATACTTTCTCAGTTTGAAAAGTACTAAAAAATGAATTCAAGAATTTGAAATCTCAGAGATAGTCTCCACTCCATTTTCTATTTTTTAAGAGATGAAGTCTTACTCTGTTGCCCATGCTGAACTGCAGTGGTGTGTCAGAGCTCACTGCGGACTTGAACTCCTGGGCTCAAAGTGATCCTCCAGCTTCACCCTCCCGAGTAGCTGGGCCTACCGCCTACAGGGTTGCATGCAGCACCATGCCCAGCTTCCATTTAACTATTACAATTCATGGTTTGCCAAGCTGATGTCCCATCAATAGTGCCACCCTGCACTTCTTGGTAGACACATCTTATTAAAAACTGCAGAGGTAGTATCCACAATACAGGCCTAATGTCTTTTCTTCTGCCTCATACTAGAGCCATATATTTTACTGCATTTATCTATTGTTTCACTGTGTTGGAGTTCTTTAACCTGTATTCATTGGACATAAACAACCATGTATTGGAAGGTTGCTTGCTGCACTGGAAATATAAAAGAGAATGATACTAGAGATTCAAGGTAGTTTCCAAAAAAACACATGCTTTCTGTGCATGTTTTGCCCCCCCAATCAAGAATTTCCTTTTTATAAATTGTGCCTTAAGTTTACCATAAAACTTTGTTTTACTCCCTAACTCTTTTGATAATTCTTGCTTAGTCTCTGCTTCTAAATGCTTTACATATCTCTCCTCAGGTCATTCAGACTGAGAGATTTAAATGAGGCAACCCTATTTACTTTTATAAAATGTTAAACCAAATGCTTAACAGAACTACAGCCCTTTAATATACACAATTCATGGTGTTCCCAAAGGTTAAATGTGCCAATGTTACTTTGATTAGTTTTGACATTTTAACAGTAAAATAATCTCTTTCTTTCTGAGTAGGTATTTTGCACAGAATTAGGGTATCGTCTCTACTTTTTTTAACTTTTATTTTAGGTTTGGGGTACATGTGAAGGTTTGTTACCTAGGTAAAATGTCATGAGGGTGTGTTGTATAGATTATTTCATCTCTTAAGATTTAATCTCAGTACTCAATAATTAGTTTTGAAGTTGTGATTCCTTCATTATGACATTTTAATATCCAGATTACATCTATACATATTCAGAGAGATAACAGTCTTTAAAAACAGACTGATCATCATTAAATAATATTCTACATGAAGATAATTTACAAATGGACATAATTTAAAGGTGATTCCCCCAAAACAGTTGAATTCTTTCCCACTGAGTGATGAGCAATTAATTTGCCTAGTGATAGATGGGCTGTGTCTCTTTTTTAAAACTCATCAAGAATTGATATTTAGGAATCATCCTTCTTATAATTGTTGCAAGACGGTTAAGTTCATTTGAATTTAGGAATTGAAAACCCAGGGAGATTATCCCACTTTAGTATTATCCATAGCCCTAGAAATCCATCACTGTACTGCAGCTGACACTTGAACAACACAGATTTGAACTGCATAGGTGCACTTATTTATAGATTTTTTTCAATAAATACGTTAGAAAAAAAATTTGGAGATTAAAAACTTGCAGATAAACCACATAGCCTGGAAATATTTAAAAAGATAAAAACCAGAAAAAAGTAGGTATGTCATGAAAATGCATAAAATATATGTAGATGCTAGTCTATTTTATCCTTTACTACCGTAACATATAAACAAATCTATTATAAAAAGTTAACATTTTTCAAAACACAGGCACACAATACAGACCGTATATGGTGCCATTCACAGTGGAGAGAAATGTAAACACACGTAAAGATGCAGTATTAAATCATAAATTATAACTGCATAAAATTAACTGTAGTACATACTGTGCTACTGTAATAATTTCATAGCCCCCTCCTGTTGCTGTTGAGGTGAGCTCAAGTGTTTGGAGTAGCTACTTAAAATGCCACGTCACACTAATCATCTAGGCATGAGCAGTTGCAGTAAATTGTGTATTGCAGTAAAAAATACTCTCTCCCAATTCTCTCCTCTTCTTCCACTGGTTTAGTGCAACATTGTAAATCTCTAATAAACCCTTGGAACCCATATGAAATGCCACCAGTGATGCTAGAAATGCTCCAAAGAAGTAGAGAAAAAGTAATGACATTATAAGAAAAAGTTGAATTGCTTGATAGGTACCATAGCTTGAGTTCTGCAGCTGTGATTGCCCACTGTTTCAAACAGATGATTCATCTTGTAAACACAGGATATAAATTTACAATGTCATTATCAAATATAGTATAGTACTGTAAATGTATTTTCTCTTTCTTATGAGTTTCTTAATAATTCACCAGTTTTAGAGGAATGTTCTGTTTATTTCTAAATAACAAATCACTCCAAAACTTAGTGCCTTACTTTATTATAAGAACACAATATATTATACATAAAACATACCACATGTGTGTTAATCTACTCGTTTATGTTATTGGTAAGGCTTCAGTCAACAGTAGTCTATTGGTAGTCAAGTTTTCAGGGACTCAAAATTTGTCTGTGACCTTTCAATTGCACGGGGGATTGGTGGCCCTAAACGTTGTTCAAGGGTCAATTGTACAATGTTATCTACAGAGTTATCTTCGCAGTAAAATTTTCGGAGACTCACTTTATTTTCTTTTAGGAAAAATCTCACATTTTTCTTTCATAGAAAATTGTTTATAGATACTTAAACTGAGTTTGCTTATAATAATTAGACCTTCATGAATATTGCTTGACATAGACTTCTTTGGATAAAGTTTTTCCATTCACACTTTATTAATACTTTTCAAAATTAAAAATAAATGTAATCACTTCATATTTTAAGTACTACATTAAGAAAGTCATTGACAAGTGAAGGAAGAAAATATTATTGATTCAAATGAAGATTAGTTAAACAAATAAGATATTGAAATTCCAAGAAGACTGAGCATAGAGCACTTTTTCACAACAGGACCAACAGGTTTCCATATCTTGGCTACTTTCACTATGATATTGATGATGCAGGATATTTTCTTGATCCCCTGGCAAGATTTACAACAGGGATGCCCTGTTTATTCAGCCTGCTGCAGTAAACCCTTTGAGGGAGGGAGCACGTGAGCAAACCAGTGCAGGCTGGCTGCCTCAGCACTGGCAGGAGCAAACTCCCTTTACTCAGGTCCACTGAGCTCCACCCCTCCCAGGAGAAAGCACATGATAGAGTGCAGATACCAGAAACTCCATTCAGGCCCGGCAGCAACTTCCATCTGGGGGTGCCTGTGTCCCCAAGGCCCCAGAGGACATGTTATAAGGCTCTCTTAGCTCCACCATCAGAGAATAGCAGTGTGTTATCAGGTCAGTGGGCCCTTCCCCTCATCTCATGGGGTGGCTGCCCTCCACTAGCGAGGGCAAAGGGCCAGTGTGACCTTTTTGGGTACCCACACTTTGTGGTTCCTGAATTCTTGTCTGATGCCCAAGAAGAATAAGGTCACACAGACAAATCGAAGGATGATGAATGTGGAGAATTTTATTGAGTCATGAAAGTGACTTTCAGTGGAGAGGGGAGCTAGAAAGGGGATGGGAAGGGCACGTGGCTCTCCTCTGAAGTCAAGTTGCCTCTCTCTAATGTAGAACCATCATCTCTGAAGTCAAGTTACCTCTACCTGATGTCCAATCACTTCTCTCTACCAGATAAGTCTGGGGTCTTTATGGGCACAAGATGGGGCTATGGGGCTTGCTGTAGGTAGTTTTGGAAAAGGCAACATTCTATTGATAGAAAGACATTATGCAGAAAGAACCAATCAAGAGAAAGAAAACAGGATCAAAAGTTCCTACATTGGGCTGCAGGTTTCAGGCTACATTTGGTTTAAAGGTGGGGATTCCATAAGGGACCTGCCCCTGTCTGCCTAGAATTTCTCTGCCTCCTGCCTCTGTTATTAATAGTGGGACAGTTGTCATTTTTTTTCCTCTCTTTATTCTCTTTGTGACACAACTAACTCGTAGTTACAATTTCACTGAAAAATGATGTAAGCAGTGTTTCAAAACACAGAATAGTACCTGGAGTACATATTCACCTCTCACTAGAGACCTGCTTATTTCCCAAAATATAACCTTAGTCATTTGGAATATGCCATCCTACTCATTACAGCAACACATACATATGAGCAATATAAATGTGTTCATCTATATGTAACTATTGTTTATAGTTGTCATACAAATCAATTTACCCCATAAGAGAAGATAAGTTTGCTTTTTCTGGTTTGTGTATATGTGGCTTATTTTTGTTCTTTTTAATAATCCTAGAATGGAAGTTTTACTACAAGTCTTGCATGGAGTATTCAGTAAAATGTGCTGAATAAATTTATACTGTCTATTGAATTAAATTTTTATATACTTGATAAGATATTTTAGAGATCTTCAAATGCCAGCATCTACGAATGTATATAATATTTTATGGACTGCTTTGGGATTCCATGATTGTAAGTCATAATTTATATTAGTCTTTCAACAATTATTTATTAAGTGCCATACCATTATCCTGATTCTAATCCTATGGTCATTAGAAACTCAGGTGCAACACAGACACATTCTGTTTCATAATAACACTCATATTCTGGCAGGTAAAATAGATAGTAAAGAATTAAACAAATAGAAAAATAAATTCAGAATGAAAAAGTGCTACAAAAGAAATGAGCATATTTACATGATAATGAGTAATAACGGGTAGAACAATTACTTTAGAATATTTGATTAGGGAAAGCCTCCTCAGGAAGTTGATATTTGAGTTCAGACATGTAAAATGAGAGAAGCTAGTCAGCAAAGGAATTAGGGAAAGAGAAAAAATTAAAGAGAACAAAGGTGAAAGGACTTTAAGAGATAAATTATTTTGAGAGTTAAAAAAGAAGTTATTGGAGGCATGAATTACAAAAGAAGGTGCTAGAGAGTTGGCTAAGTGTCCGCTCTTGTAGAGCTTTGCAAACAATGCTACAGAACTTGATTTTATGCTAAATTCAATGGAAAACTCAAAATCAGTGACATGGAGATTATCTGATTTACATATTTTTACAATCATTCTGTTTCTGTGTGCAGTGTGAATGGTAGGAGGGCCAGTATACAGGGAAGAAGGGTAGCTGTAGTCTTGGGCATTTAGAAATTTCCAAGTAGCTTTTTTATTATTTAACTCTGTAAATGATGATGCACTGAACTGGAATGTACATATGTATTTGTGCAAATAATGTGATGTTTCTTCAGGATAGATTTATGTAAGTCTTAAGTGAAAGGGCCTATGTTTTTTAAAGTTAAAATATTGGTCATTTCTCCTTTTGTTATTATTAATATTTGCATAAAAATCTTTTCTGCTTTTGCATTACATTTTTGCACATTTATTTGAATGCTTGGTTTCAGAAAAATTGAAACAAAACTAAGTGTATCTTAAATAGAATAAAGTTTTCTATAGACAGAACAGTAAACAAAATCATTTTCAGAGAATAAATTGTAAATTTAAACATATTATAATCACTTGACCTTCTTTTTGATACATTTAAATACAATATCTGGCCTAGCTCATCTATTTTATCATTAAGAAAATAAATCTAAAGAGATGAATTAAATATTGCCATGAACATACTCATAAGGCGGACATTCAGGCAATAGGGTCTCTTTGAAGTGAGTAATCAGATGATTCTTTTGATATATATGGAGTACAATCAAAAAAGGAAGAGTTGTCTTTAATCTTTCCTGCTGTATAAATAGCAATATAAAATTAGCACACTAGGAACTTAGGCATCACTAACATAACCCTCAACTATAAACACTTGACAGAGTGTTAGAATTTTATTCTAATTACTTTTTCAATGAGCAACATTATTAGAAAAGTATTTCCATTAATATTTCATCTTGAAGATCGAAACAGAAATTGTATTCACATAACGCTTTCCCATAAGTGTTTTTTATTTACACGACATCCATTATTTTCTCTCCGAATAAGCAGATTTACTGCCGTCAGCATGCTAATGCTGCAAATAAATTTCAATAGAGTATATAGGAACAGGAAATAAGATCCCTGGAACTTGGCCATAGTTTGATTTGGTCTCTTGTAAGAAGTAACATTAATTTGAAAGAATAGATTGATTGCTGACTTGGGAAAAATATTGTAAAGAGACAAGTATGTGGGCAGTAATGTAGCATCAAATTTTGCTGAGTATTCACTAAAAATAAAACTGTATACAAACATGTAGAATTTATTACTTAATAATAGCAATTTTGCTCCATTCTTATACTGCTTTCAAATTATCTAAAGTCATTTGTATCTGCTGTAAATGAAAAGTATTTGAATTACTCTCTGTTTTACCCAGGAAATTAAACATACATGTAAGTTAAACTCCACAAGTTATCTCACTATATTATAGGTAGTACAGTAGCCACTGCATTGTATATATTTCAGAAAATAAAATATTCTCAGAAAAGAATCTGACACTTTAGGAGGCTTTATATACATTTAATTAATTTATTTATGTTTAATTTTAGAGAGGGTCTCTCTGTTGCCCAGGCTGGAGTGCAGTGGTGCGATCTCAGCTCACTGCAACCTCTGCCTCCCAGGTTCAAGCGATTTGGTTGCTTGCCTCAGCCACCCAAGTAGCTGAAATTACTGGTGTGTGCCACCACGCCCAGCTAATTCTTTTTTTATTTTTAGTAGAGACGGGGTTCCACCATTTTGGCCAGGCTGTTCTCAAATTCCTGTGATCTGTCCTCTTGGCCTCTCAAAGTGCTGGGATTAAAAGCATGAGCCAACGTGCCCGGTCTATTCTAATTTTTTAAATTGGAATGTTTGAAAGTTTCATTTATAACAAACTAATCACTACAAATGTACTCTTTAATCTACTACTTTGATTAAAATATATTGTGGAAGGCAAAATAATGGTCTCCCAAATGTGTTCATGTCCTGAACTCTGAAACCTGTGAAATAGTTACATTGTATGGAAAGAGGAATTAAGGTAACAGAATTACATTGTTAATTAGCTGATTTTAAAATATGGAGATTATCCCGGACTATCTGGTCATTCCAATATAATCACAGGGGTCCTTACATGTGGAAGATGGAGCAGAAGCATGAGTGTCAGAGTAATGCCTGTGTTATCAGAAAGACTCCACCAGCCTTTGGAAAGACTCTACTTGCCATTGTTGGTTTTGGAGAAGGAAGATGGCTAGGAACTGAAGAATGCTACCAACTGAAAAAAGCAAGAGAGTGGATTCCAGAAAGTAATACAACCCTGCCAACACCTTAATTTTAGTCCAGTGAGGCCCATTTATGATTTCTGACCCCTCCAGATACATAAAATTTTTAAAATTCCATTATTTTAAGCCTCAAGTGGGGGTTATAACAAACTAATACATACATGGAAATACATGGTGAATAATTTTAAGGGGATGACTTTGATATTTCTTTGATATTGGTAAGATAGGCAAACATAATTAATAAAGCAGTATCTCATTAGATATATCCTAAAGGGGAAGTAGACATTCTGTGGGTGAGAAGCAATGAATAGTCTTAATATGTCATGAATCCAACCATAAATTAACACCAATTTTTATACAATCTGTCTTAGTCCATTTTTGCGTTGCCATAAAGGAACACTTAAGGCTGGGTAACTTATGACAAAAAGAATTTTATTTGGTCTATGGTTCTCTAGACTGTTCAAGAAGTGTGGCATGGGCATCTGCTTAGCTTCTGGTAAGCGGCTCAAGCTGCTTCCCCTCATGGCAAATACCTAAGGGGAGTCAGCATGCAGAGATTACCTGGCTAGTGAAGAACAAGAGAGAGGGAAGCAGGTAGGTACCAGGTCATTTTTAACACCTAGCTGTCTCTTGGGAACTACGATAATGGAGCGAGAACCCACTCATTGCCATAAGGACAGCACCAAGCCATTCATGAGTGATCTGTCTCTATGATCCAAACACCTCTCACTAGGCCCTAACTCCAACACTGGGGATCAAATTTCAACATGCGATTTGCAGGACGAATATCCAAACTATAGCACAAACATACTAAAAACAGTAAGTAATGTTAATACCATAGCATCTTACTAACAAATGCTTCTCCAGATTCAGAGAACGAACTTCTTAGATTACATGTGTATTAATTTAAAAATCATAACTTTGGAACAAAAGCATGTTAGCCCTTTAAAAAATAAGACTCATAAAACCTACATTTATTCAACATATTTTAAAGGAAAATGCAGTCAGTTTTTAGTATGTTTGGTAAGGAAGTTTTCCCATAAATAGATACTTTCTTTCTCTCAGAAAATTCTCTTTTTGTTTCAAACTTAATCTTGGTTCTTGAGTTGCATATCTGACCTTTTGTATCATATGTAGGAAGTGGTCTTAAAGGAAGCCTATATATTTATATTAAAATGAGATAAGAGTGAAAATGTACCTTTTAATATTTTAATTCAGCAGTTTAGATTTTGGAAAAATTTTACAAAAAAAATGTTTTAACACAAAATCATTTTATTCTTAGAAGTAGAGTCTATATATCACTAACTCAATTACGTCTGCATGAATAAAAAGTTGGACTCCTTTATTGAACAGTTTTTTTCAAACATACACAAGAAATATAAACAGATTGGACAGATGACCTACAAAATTTTAGAACTGGTCCAAATATAGACAGGTGATACAAAATTCTAAGTTTAATCACAAAGACTTAATACTGAAGGTGTTTCACAAGTTCCTTTAAATCCAAAGCAAGGCAGTTAGTTACTGGTCTTCATTGTACACAAAGTCACCCCATGGTCATCCAAGGGACAAAATATAAATGGAATTGGAATATAGTCAATTTTATCAGGAATGTCATCTGGAGCATACAGCGACAAAAGAAATGCAGTTTTAAATAAACAAATTAAAAAGAGTGAGTCCATGGAATAAAAATGTTTAAAATTGTGGAAAATTGGATGGATACCAGATATGATTACATCTAAATTTATTCTAAATTCACATGATATTAGTAGTCTAGGACTAATTACTACTACTATTTAATTTATTTATGTTTTTCATGTTAAAACGGACAAAAAGTATAGTCTTTATGAACTTCATTTCACTTGTGTACAAAATAATAATTTTTAAAATATCTTCAGCATTTCTAATTCAACAAGATATGGAGGAATAAAGTAAGAATATGACAGGAGAAGATTAAAAATTCATGTTTGACATTCTCTTTAACAGATCTTTTTTTTGGCAATTATCTTGTACTCTAATTGTTTTCAGCAGTGTATAACATTTATGAAGAAAGAAAGAAAGAAAGAAAGGCATTTTCTACTGATGAAAGCATACAATTGTCTGACAACCATTTATAAAAAGATCATGTTTTAGAAAAAAAGAGAAAAATTGTTTGACAGGTTTGAAATAAATAATACAAATACAGAAGCACTCTGTGGCCAGTTTAAAGACTTACACCTTCATGGAGAAAAAAGTGTACTGCAGCATGCTAAAATCTTGGAGAGTCTTCATGTCTACCAATAACTCTGCTTTTGTTAAACGTGGGGAAATTCACCAGCATTTCACCTGTCTACATTACTGAAACCAAAAAAGAAGCAAATAAGTCATACCTGTATAGTTTGGAGGAATGTAACAACAATAAAAACCACACCAATCTCAAACCAGGAAAGCAAATCAAATGCAATGATCATTTTTCTGTTTACCATCGTGGATCTTCTTACTCTGTTTTTGTTTTATTTCTCATGGAAAAGGTATTTTATATGCTCAAGAACTTTCCTAAAATATCTTTGATAACAAATAAAATGAACTAAAATAAAAGCTCTAAAAATACATGACTGATTTGGATGGGCTCAGAGAAATCACATCAGGCATTTTCAGATAGATGTGAATAGCTATACCATGTATTCCTCAACGTCGTCATTAATTATTTAATCTATATAAAGCTATCTTTTTTTCTTTTATTATTATACTTTAAGTTCTGGGGTACATGTGCAGAACTTACTGTTTTGTTACATAGGTATACACATGCTATGGTGATTTGCTGCACCGATCAACCCATCACCTACATTAGGTATTTCTCCTAATGTTATCCCTTCCTTATCCCCCCACTCCCAGAAGGGTCTCAGTGTATGATGTTCCCTCCCTATGTCCATGTGTTCTCATTGTTCAACTCCCACTTATAAGTAAGAACATGTGGTGTTTGGTTTTCCATTCTTGTGATAGTTTCCTGAGAATGATGGTTTCCAGCTTCATTCATGTCCCTGCAAAGGACATGAACTCATCCTTTTTTATGGCTGAATAGTATTCCACGGAGTATATGTGTGACATTTTCTTTATCCAGTCTATCATTGATGGACATTTGGGTTGGTTCCAAGTCTTTACTATTGTGAATAGTGCCACAATAAACATACAAGCGCCTGTGTCTTTATAGTAGCATGATTTATAATCCTTTGGGTATATACCCAGTAATGAGATTGCTGGGTCAAATGGTATTTCTAGTTCTAGATCTTTGAGCAATCCCCACACTGTCTTCCACAATGGTTGAACTAATTGACACTCCCACCAACACTGTAAAAGCCTTCCTATTTCTCCACATCCTGTCCAGCATCTTTTGTATCCTGACTTTTTAATGATCGTCATTCTAACTGGCATGAGATGGCATATCATTGTGGTTCTAATTTGCATTTCTCTAATGACCAGTGATAATGGGCATTTTTTAGTATGTCTGTTGGCTGCATAAATATTTTCTTCTGAGAAGTGTCTATTCATATCCTTTGCCCATTTTTTGATGAGGTGGTTTGGGTTTTTTCTTGTAAATTTGTTTAAGTGCTTTCTAAATTATGGATATTAGCCCTTTGTCAGATGGATAGATTGCAACAATTTTCTCCCATTCTGTAGGTTGCCTGTTCACTCTGATAGTAGTTTATTTTGCTGTACAGAAGCTCTTTAGTTTAATTAGATCCCATATGTCTATTTTGGCTTTTGTTGCCATTGCTTTCAGTGTTTTAGACGTGAAGTCTTTGCCCATGCCTATGTCCTGAGTGGTATTGCCCAGGTTTTCTTTTAGGATTTTTATGGTTCTAGGTCTTACATTTAAGTCTTTGATCCATCTTGAGTTGATTTTTGTATGAGATGTAAGGAAGGGGTGTGGTTTCAGTTTTCTGCACATGGCTAGCCAGTTTTCCCAGCACCATTTATTAAATAGGGAGTCTTTTCTCCATTGCTTGTTTGTGTGAGGTTTGTCAAAGATCAGACAGTTGAAGATGTGTGGAATTATTTCTGAGGCCTCTGTTCTGCTCCATTGGTCTATATATCTGTTTTGGTACCAGTACCATGCTGTTTTGGTTACTGTAGCCTTGTAGTATAGTTTGAAGTTAGGTAGCATGATGCCTCCAGCTTTATTCTTCTTGCCCAGGATTGTTTTTGCTTTGCGGGCTCTTTTTTGGTTCCAAATGAAGTTTAAAGTAGTTTTTTCCAATTCTGTGAAGAAAGTCATTGGTAGCTGAATGGTGATAGCACTGAATCTAAAAGTACTTTGAGCAGTATAGCCATTTTTCTCCCTCTTTTACCCCTCTCTTATACGTCATATTCAGATATTCATTCAATAAATCCTTATTCAGTGATGACTGAGTTTCAGATCCACTCCCAAGCACTGGGGCTACTACAGTAAATAGAATGGCCAAATATCATTGCTTACATAAAAAAAGAGTTTACATTTTAGTAAAGATAAACAAGAAAAACATATGAAAATTTGTAGTAAGGTAGATTGCATTAGAGCTGTAAGAAGCAAGTTAAGGAGAATAGGGAGTATTGGGGTGAACAGAAAAGCTTCAGTTTTATCTATTGTAATCAGTGAAGGCCTCAATTAGAAGGTACCATTTGAATATCACAGAACTTAATGACTTAAAACAACAATTATTGTATTAAGTTCAATTTCTGTAAGTAAGGAATTAGGGAAGGGCTTGGCTGGTCAGTTTTGACTTCAAGTCTCTTACACAGTTGCAATCAGATGGTGGCTAAAGTAGGAACATGTCATCTCACTTCATGTCTTCAGAGACTTTTCTATGTGATTTCTGCATCTGCTATTTGGAGATATTTAGAGTGTAGCAGCCTCAGGATGGCCTACATGGAGGGTTAAGCCTCTAGGGCAAGTATTCCAAGAAAGAAGTAGATACCACAAAGTCCTTTTTACTTTACCTTGGAAATCATATAGAGTCCTTTTTCCCATGGACACAAACTTACCTAAATTTAAGGGGAGTGAAGGTAGACCCAGGTTCTTAATGTGAGGAATCTGAATGTCCCACTCTAAGAAAAGCATGTGTGATGTTATATGTTGTTGTTGCCATTGTGCAAAATATAGTTTGTCACAGCCTAGTGACATGGCCTTTCCTCTTTTAAAATACCTAGACTTGAAAAGGAATTTAAAATTTGCATATTTCTTTTCTTATGCAAAAGATTATGATAATAACATTTCAACTCCATAGGGTTTTTTGAGAACTGGCATGTATAAGCAAATTAATAAGTAATAACTATTTTTTGGATATTTTACTATGTAACAGGAATTATAAACTCAGTATAACTATATTTAATTATTTGATGGAACATACACTCAGATTAACTGTTATATAGAAATCTTACACACGCATTATTTAATCGTTTGTGCAATAAATATTTATTGAACCTCTAATTTGTGTCTTGTACAATTTTTTCATATCTGAAAAAGTAGCAGTAGTAAAGAATGAAACAGTTAATTTCATAATGTAAGATGAAATTTGCATAGTAATAAATAAGAATATGTAATTTACTAGGATAAATATCTATTCAAAATTGAATCAGATTTTATTCAAATTTAGTATAGCTTATCTTTCTCTTTCAAATTTTAGAAATTTTGGAATAAATGCTTTATTAAAATACCCCATAATCTATTAAACCAATATACTCCAAAAAGCCACCTCGAATTTATGTCCAGGAGAAACTACACTGGTGAATATTATTGTGTTTCATGTCTGTCTGAAGTCAGACAATCTGTTCTTCCCTTATACATATACATTTTTTTGTCTTTTCAATATAACAGAGGTTTAGCTCTACATATGCTAGAGTTTCCTTTCCTAGTTAGATTCATTTTCCCAGCCTTCTTCATGGATCGATGCAAATGTATTACTAGTTCTGGTCAATGAAATTTGAGAGGAAATAGGCCTTGAAGCAATTTGACATGTGCTCTTGTGTTTTTCCTCTTTCTGCTGGTTGAAAGATGAGATGGGAAAAATCGCAGATGCTTTTATGAACCCTCAAACAGGCGCTGTATGTTAAAGATGAAAGAGACACTGATCCGCCATGGAATACCTAAATCTGATAGTAACATCGGAAATAAACCTATATTTTTGCCACTATATTTAGGGAGTCTCTGTTAGAGCAGTAAAGCCATTCAATTAATACCAGATGAACACAAGGGAGAAAGTTTTCTTTGTTGCTCCCAAATGCCCAAGGTCTAAGTCTTCAAATTGGAATAACTACAAGAGAATGAGCATTGTGAACAATAAAATAAATAATGATAGTATTAAGTTCTAACCCACAAATAAAATAAGCATTCATGAGTATACATATATAATAAGTATATATCAAAGCCTAAGTGATATAAATCAATGAGTAAGGAAAAGAGAAGACATTGGGAGAAGAAGCCAGCCTTCTTTTCAGTAGAATTTTAATTTAAAAATGTGGAAGGAATGATGGAAATAGAAAATCACTGTTAACTAACGCCACAGCAATAATTATTGCAAGCAAGAACAATCAATGATTGCTAAAATTAGTGGGTAAAACATGATGAGAAAAATGATATTTGCATAGTTTCAAAGTATCTTCTCCGAAGATACTAATTTGTATTAAGGGAAAAATAGTAATTACAATGAAGAAACCTGGCAGGCACCACCTTAATCAAGTGATAAACTCATCAACATCAGTAATAAGGTATATTGACATCATGTACATCCAGATATAATGCACTAAGAAGGGAATAACTTAATTTTATTGACATTCTTGCCCGAACTGCACAACCTCAGTCTAATCATGCAAAATCAGACAAAACCCAAATTGAGAGACAGTTTGCCAAAAGAACTGATTAGTACCCTTCAAAATGGTCTGTCGTCAAAGACACACAAAGACTGATAAGCTGTCACAGAGTGAAAAAGACTGAAGATATATGACAACTAAATGGAATCCTGAGCCAAAAAAAAAGGTTTGTAAAGTAGTTAATATCATTATATTAATGTTACTTTCCTAATTTCTGTAACTATATTATGATATGTAAGGTGATAAAAACAGGAGAAGATGAGTACATTGTTATGAGAATGCTGCTATTTATTAAATTTTGTATTTATTAAATTGTGGGATGAGGGATACACATAAAATTATTTCAAAATAAATAGTGAAAAAGTAAAAGAAAGACTGTAACTGTGCATGTCAAGTATTCATTAAAAGAGCCTCAACATTTCCTTGGATTGACTAAACTTCAGTAAGAATTCTTCCTAGCTTTAGCATCCTGGCCTCTCTATTCTTCGTGCATTTGATGTAGAAAACTTTTCATTGTAAATTTTTGCTCTTCTTCTTTGAGATGTAAATCTCCCAGCCTCCTTCCAGTTTTACAGCAGTTTAACAACTTGAGAATGTCTTTCTCAAGGACCTGGTAGCCATGTCTTTGAAATATAATTATAAAAGGAAATAGCTCCTCTGTTTCTCAGTCTCTGTGGGAGGATAGAAGCCTACCTTCCAAAAGGGACAATTAACAAACACAGATGGCCTAATCACACTGACTAACTTTTCCCTAAAGTACTCCAGTACTTTTCATCTAGCTCACATCAGTGTTTTAAAACTCAGCTGCCTTTCTGTTCCGTAACCCGGAGCTAAATGATGAGAACACATGGACACATGGAGGGGAACAACGCACACTGGGGACTTAGGGTGGGAGGAGGGAAAAGATGAGAAAAAATAAATAATTAGGTACTAGACTTAATACCTGTGTGATGAAATAATCTCAACCACAAACTCCTGTGAGACAGGTTTAGCTATGTAACAAAACTGCACTTGTACCCCTGAACTTAAAAGTTAAATAAATAAGTAATAAGTAACATAAACAAACAAACAAACAAAAAACTCTGCTGCCTTTCATTTCAGGGGCTTTGTACTGCTCCCATTGCAATAGTCTTGAACAAAGCCTTCCTTTCCTATTATTGTCAGTACAGCCATCCTTTGATTGTATTGAAAATTACCAATGTCTCATGTAACATAACCATTGTTTCATAAAAACTTAAGAATTTAAGAAGCAAAGTTAATTAACCTGATAAGTAAATCATACGTTGCTTTAAAATTAAAATAGGTGATGAGGCTTTTACTCTATCTAATTTGTTTTTATTTTAGAATTATTGCTGTGGAAGAAGGACAGGCTCCTGGGATTGCTGC
Source organism: Macaca thibetana thibetana (assembly GCF_024542745.1). NCBI lineage: Eukaryota > Metazoa > Chordata > Mammalia > Primates > Cercopithecidae > Macaca > Macaca thibetana. The sequence continues at coordinate 172,711,664 of NC_065578.1, forward strand.
ATGTTTCAACATTCACAACCCATATGTATTTGGATTTTGGAGTCAACAGTTTCAGACAATCCCCTACCCATTGTTGTCAGGAGGAGGAGAAAGAGTATAGACAAATTGAAATCTTGCTCAATCATCATTATTAACTGGGGAATGTTATTTAATGTTTGTAAACTCAGTTTTATTCATATCTAAGCAGAAAGCAAGCATAATGCTTATGTTGTAAAATCACTTGAGAATTAAATTATTTAAGTAAAGTAAAAACTCCACAAGGCCAATTATGTATTAAGCATTTCATTTAATGACACTATTGTTCTTTTCTTATTAAAACTATTAGAGGAAAATCAAGAAACTTAGTAAATGCCTTTCAGTAATTGCTACTGCTACTGAAATGGGTTTTTAGAAATGTTTTTATCAGCTAACATCAGATTACAACTTAATTAATTAGGCTTTTTATTAAAATAATAGGAAATACAATAAATTATCATGCAGCCATGGGAATAAATATGGTAAATGCTATTTATTTGTCAACATAAAACAAAATTATATAGTTAATGATTAACCTTTTAGAAAAAATAAAACAGTAGTGAAACAAACAATAGCTTTTCAAGATGCAAAATACTTGTTTCATGATTAGGCATTCTTAAATGAGTGCTTCTTTAATAACTTCCACAACTATGCAGTATTTCTATAGTCTTATGAAGCTCTTTCAAAGGTGTCTATAGCAGTAGTAACTTATAAATAAATTTGTTACTTGACTTTGTTGTGAGGTAACTGATGTTCCAAGGAATAACATGACTAAAAAGGAGAAAGTACATTATACAAAGCATACTGGTTCCCTTACATATTTATGGTTGTTGGAAATAAGAAAGATGACATTAAGTGAAATGAACATGAGCAATAATGGAAATGTACTTGTATATAAAATTAAATTTTTTATTTCTAAGGTATCATCATAGATATTCTCCTTCAATTATATTTACATAATCATTTTCTTATAGAATTTGTGTCTCATAGAATAATGGTTGCATACAAAGAAAGCCATGCGGAAAACAAATCACCTAATTTCTAAGGTTATATTTCTAAAATGAATTTTCTTTATAAGATAAAGCACATAAAACCTATAAAGTTTATTAGTAGAAGGAATATGTGTGTGTCTGTGTGTGTGTGTACTAGTAACACTCATGGGTGTGTGGTCAGAGTATTTCTATTCTTGGATATTGGTAAACGTCAGCATTAGAAGTCTTGCTCAAGTCTGAACGAAGTTCAAATTTTGATATTCTTAGTACAGTGGTGGCAGATAGAAATCTCAAAAATCTTCTCAGCAAAACTGGAATGAAAGTAGAATACAAAGAACATAAGTAGTTTCGCTTATAAAGAATGGAATTCTGATTGGGTCACGGAAGAATGGTTTCTAAGGCTTTCTGGCCCACTCCCTGTCACATCCCAGGGGGAAAAAAGCGTGTAGACAGCCCTGTAATGATCCTTCACTTTCCAACTTTCAGCTTAGCTATTGGTAATGAATACCAGCCCTATTCCAGAGTGTCCTTCTTTATCCTTTGATCTGTTCATTGCTTAAATGATAGGAAAATATCATTTTATTCCATCAATGTACAATTGTACCCCAATTCTTCTCATGTTCACATGAAAGCCCACATATTTTTCCAGATAAGTGAACCCAGAAATTTTAATGATCCATCTATATAGTTGAGTGGCGTAGTATTATACTAAAATGACATTAAAATTATGCAGTACTATAACAAAATTTGTGTGCCTAGGGCAATGTTGGGAGAGGCAGGGTCCTTCCCATTGTTTCTACCATTTCACTAATATAAAAACATTCTGTGATCCTACGTTTATTACTGGTAATATATTGTATAGATTTAATGAAATATCATATTTGAGTATTAGCTATGAAAATAAAATAAGATTGCTAGCCACTTATTAAAGAGTTAATATTTGCCCTCTAAAATGACAAACATTTTAATGCAATGTCAATTTAAAGATGTATCAGTGGTGTCCAATAAAACTCCCTGTGATGATGGCAATGTTCTATATCTGCACTGTCCAATATGGAGCCACTACCCACATGTGACTGTTAAGCACCAGAAATTTGGATAGTGCAATTGAGAATCTTAATCTTTTATTTAAATTTAATTAAATTTAAATAACCACTTATGGTTAGGTGCTATAGCCTAATACACTGTAGGCAAGATTATCTTATGGGGTTCACTTAGAATTCTCATTCTCAAACTCTTTCATAGTATTACATATGTTTTTCTACTTTTGACAACACATCCTGTATGCTAACTGCAGAGCAAAATAACTTGTTCATAGAGGTTCAACTAAGCAGATAATTATAAGTGAACAGTCAGACCAATTGTTTATTTTATCCATAGGAGGATAGAAAATAAATTATACATTTTTACATCTGGGCCTATTTATTTAAAGAAAGGCTAAGTGACCTACTTTTGATTTGCATGTTGGGATGGATGAACTTCTAAATGATTGTTTTACTGGAACTTTTTACATGATAGTTGATAACATAAGTATTGAATATTAATTTGTCAGTATTTTGAATTGCTCCAGTTTTATCTTACTGAGAAGTAACTTGAAGTCTGGATGAATAGTTATAATTACTAGAATCAATAGCTCAAAGGACTTACAAATAACTAAGTTATAAATACTCTATTACTTTATGTGTTACTAGAAAAACTAATTTTAAAAACCCATAAGGAACAAAATCATTCTGAATAGGATGATGTGTTCTACATAGTAAATATTCTGTTTAAGATCAATTGCTGATAGAATATTAAAAATGTAGAAATTACCTTTAAATTCATATTATTTAAGTGAAATTTCTGCTTAACAGCACTGCTCTTAAAATTGTCAAGTGTAGCCCTAAGCAGAAAAAGTGGAATTATTTCAGTTTTTTCCATCAGAAACATGAGAAATTTTATTTTCTCCTCAAAATGAAGCAAAAGGATGCATTTTACCACAACTTTCTCTTAAATGTTCACATTTACACAATACAAAGCAAAAGTAAAAGGTAAAAGTTCTCTCCTGGTCCAACCTACTTCTCTAGTTAATTCAATAGTTACTATTACCCTTTTCTATTTTCTTCATTTAATTAAATTATGTACTGTATAAATCTCAACCCACAAAATATAAAGTGTGCTATTTTTCCACAACAGAGTAGCATTCTAATTCTGCCAGGCTAGTGAAACCTTACTTTTAATCAGTTCCCTATTCTGGGCTGAGTCTGTTTACCCACTGTCAAAGTTCTGGCAAGATACATTCTCTACTCCTAATTGCCACTGGGCCCATTAGGCCTCCTATTTCTCTGCCTTCAGTTTGATGACCCCACTGGATGCATGGGTGCCACACAGTTGCCTCTTGGCACGCTGGACCATGGGAATGCTGTGCGACGTCCTAGCACTGTATTGTCCAGTACAAGAGCCATTCACCGCGTATGACTGTGGAGCACTTGAAATACGCCTAGTTAGAATTGAACTCTGTCATTAAGTATAAAATACACAGCAAGTTTTAAAACTCTATTCTCAGCTTTCAAAATCTTTTGAGTATTCTGATGTTTATTCCTGGGATTTTCAGAGTTTGGGGATTAGGTAGGGGCAGACAGCTTCTTTTCACACAGACACTGTTTATGATCTGATAGGTTTGGGAGAGGAGCATGAAAAGATTTTACAGTTCTCTTGATGTAGTTTCTTAGATATTTTATCTGGGCCAGATTTCTTTCCATTGCCAAAATAGACTAGGATTTTGAAAATCATAAACACATACATACAAGTAGCATTTTTCTCTATATTCTGCTATATGATCTTTCCCCTATTGAGAGAATGATCATATTGAATCCATGGGAAAAGGTGTAACGGCAGTCAGGAATAACATACCAAGGAAACAAAACAGTTAAATTTTTCAAAGCACTAAGCGCATTAACATCAACAAAAAATGATATATAATGAGGGGAAATATGGGATGTTTATATGACATTATCTTGGTAAAATAACAAAAAGAAAAACTACAAAAAACAAAGACTATATATATATTTTTTCCAAATCATATTCAATATTTCATATGCACTGGTACTCATTCAGCACCTTTTTATTTAATCATATACTATTGATACCTTTCTAAAAACATCACCTATAAATCCATGTTTGTTCTTTTTAACTGCTATATTTATTCCATGTTATATAAGCAAGATAATGAATGGTAGCAATATTTTGCAAGCAAATATACACTGCTTCCATATTTATTTTAATCAGTGTAACAAATTTATTATAACAATGATATGATGCATATGTTTGAGTAGACAACAATTATTGTAATAGGCTCTTCTGGACAATGTGAATTTGGATATAATGGAATAGGGAAATGGATTTCAATCATTTTTTATTCTTGAACTGGGCTACATTCCCAAAATTCCTCTAGTCCAAGTATCTTGTATGGCATTGATTGGTAAAAAGTGTGTTAACTACTTAAGAGATTGTTGCAATTACTGCCACCTTTTGGAAGTAGTCAACCACAGGTCCCAGAAATGTTCTCATCAATGCTTAATCCAGAATTCACAACTTCTACCAGATGGCATAAACCATATCAGAGGTTGAATAAAGACAGATTTGGATTGGGCAGCTGGATTACCAAAACTATTTAGCCTGATAGCTATGAATGTTAACTATGTTAAGTCACTTTCTTGACATCACTTATTGTGTTCAGAAGGAGTTTCACTTTGTGCCTGTAAGCCATATTTGTAGAAATGGGATTTTAGGGTTAATGTGTGAACACAAATTAAATTTTGATAGATTCTGACAAAAGTCTCTAAATATATGTATAAATAATGTATTTGCTCACCAAACTTAATTCCTCCTCCTATTCTGCACATGACTATATTTCTCAGTTTCCTTTGCATGTATCAGGCCACGTCACTGGTTTCTGACTAAGGGAAATGCATACAACAGGGATATGCATCACTTCACAGAGGATCCCCCATTATCTTTACAATTGGAAAGGATTCGAAGGTCATGAGTAAAGTGGAGCTGTAAGATGGAAGGATCCTGGACTGGAAAAACCCATGGATAAGGCTATATACTGATTGGATTTTATGTAAATATTATTTTATTTTATTAAACTGCTGAGATTTTTGGAGCCGTCATAGACGTTAGCCTTTTGAAACAATAGAATGAATTTTCCACACATTTGATTGGACTTCCTTCCACCATGTGATGATAATGAGCTAGAAACTTAGCTAGGAAGGCACATACCTCATCATCTTAGCTTTCCTAATGGGTATAGTACTGTTCTGTTCCCCAACAAGACCTAAAGCAAGGGATTCAGACAATGTATCCAGAAAGAGAGAAATGGAGAGAGAGCAAGAGAGACTTAGCTTTTTAAATGTTCTTAACCTGTCAATTTTCTGCACATATTTGAAAATATTAGATATTACCAATTAAAAAACGGTTTTGACATGCTGATCAGAATTTTGTTTAATATTTCAATTAGACTTTCTCTAATAAGCTTAAGCATTTTTTCAGATGTTGTTATTCAATTTTTCCAGTGGACTACTTTTGATAATCTGTACAGTTATTTAATATTTATTCACGTTCTTTCATTTATTCAACTAAGATGTAGGAAGCACCCAATTTTTTCCAAGTAATTTGCTGGAGACTGAAGATGTAGGGATTGGCAACTACAGATATGTTCCTTATTCACATCAAGTTTGCTGTCAAATGAAGAAACAGGAGAAACGACTTAATAACTGAATTTCTACAATAAAGATTTCCTGGCCCGGTGCAGTGGCTCATGACTGTAATCCCAGCACTTCGGGAGGCTGACGCAGGTGGATCACATGAGGTCAGGAGTTTGAGATCAGCCTGGCAAACTTGGTGAAACCCCATCTATACTAAAAATACAGACATTAACTTGATGTGGTGGCACATGCATGTAATTCCAGCTACTCAGGAGACTGAAGCTCAAGAATCACTTGAACCCATGAGGGGAGGCTGCAGTGCACTAAGATTCTGATATGATAGTCTCACTTATTTGCCTATTCATTCATCTTCTTACTATCCTGACTAGGAATAAGATATCTGTAAAAACAGGAGCCTTGTCTGTTTTGGTCACCACTATATTCCAACATGAATAATAATGCTTAGTGTAGAGATTAGTACACACTAGTAAATTTTTTTTTTTTTTTTTTTTTTTAACAAATTGAAGGTTGTGACAACCCTGAATCTAGCATAAGGCTTCACTTTTTCAACAGTATGTGTTTTTTGTGTCTTTGTTGTATTTTAGTAATCCTCACAGTATTTCAAGCTTTTTCATTATTATTATGATAAGGTAAATTTTTCTTTTAAGATGGAATTTCACACTGTTGCCCAGGCTGGAGTGCAGTGGCCCTGTGGTCAGTGATCTTTGATGCTACTCTTGTAATTATTTGAAGCACCACCACCAAGAAGGCAAACTTAATAAACGTCTATATTCTGACTACTCCACGGACCAGCCCTTCCCTCATCTCTCTCCATCTCCTCAGGCATACCTAAACCCTGAGACAGAGCAATAATAAAATTAGGTCAATTGATAACCTTAAGATGGTCTATAAGTGCTCAAGTGAAAGGAAGAGTCACGTATCTCTCACTTCAAATCAAAAACTGGAAATAAGCTAAGTGAGGAAGGCATGTTGAAAGCCAAAATAAGTCAAAAGTGGGGCCTCTTATGCCAAACAGTTAGCCAAGTTGTGAATGCAAAGGAAAAGTGTGCTACTACCGTGGACACACAAATGATGAGAAAAAAACAATAAAATACTTAGGAATATACCTAACCAAGGAGGAGAAAGATCTCTACAAGGAAAACTACAAAACACTGCTGAAAGTAATCATAGATGACACAAACAAATGGAAACACATCCCATGTTCGTGAACAGGCAGAAACAATATTGTGAAAATGACCATACTGCCAAAAACTGCCTACAAATTCAACGCAGTTCCCATCAAAATATCACCATCATTCTTAGCAATCCTAAAATTCATATGGAACGAAAAAAGAGCCCGCATAGCTAAAGCAAGACTAAGCAAGAAAAACAAATCTGGAGACATCACATTACCTGATTTCAAACTATGCTATAAGACCATAGTCACCAAAACAGCACGGTACTGGCATAAAAATTGACACATAGACCAATGGAACAGAATAGAGAACCCAGAAAGAAATCAAAACTCTTCCAGCCAATGAGCTTTGACAAAGCAAACACAAACTTAAAGTGGGGAAAGGACACCCTATTTAACAAACGGTGCTGGGATACTTGGCAAGCCACATGTAGGAGAATGAAACTGGATCCTCATCTCTCACCTTATATAAAAATCAAAACAAAATGGAGCAAGGACTTAAATTGCAGACCTGAAACTATAAAAATTCTAGAAGATAACATTGGAAAAACCCTTCTAAACATTGTCTTAGGCAAGGATTTCATGACCAAGAACCCAAAAGCAAATGCAATAAAAACAAAGACAGGCCAGGTGTGGTGGTCCACTCCTGTAATCCCAGCACTTTGGAAGGCTGAGGTGGATGGATCACCTGAGGTCAGGAGTTCTAGACCAGCCTGGTCAACATGGTGAAACCCCGTCTCTACTAAAAATACAAAAATTAGCTGGGTATGGTGGTGCATTCCTGTAATCCCAGCTACCGGTGAAGGCTGAGGCAGGAGAATCACATGTACCTGGGAGGCAGAGGTTGCAGTGAGCTGAGAATACACCACTGAACTCCAGCCTAAGCAACAGAGTGAGACTCCATCTCAAAGAAAAGATAAATAGCTGAGACTTAAACTAAATAGCATGGCAGAAGGAACAGTCAGCAGAGTAAACAGACAATGCACAGAGTGGAAGAAAATATTCACAATCTGTACATCTGACACAGGACTAATACCCAGAATCGACAATGAACTCAAATTAGCAAGCAAAAAGTAAAAAATCCCATCAAAAATGGGCTAAAGACATGATAGACAATTCTCAAAGGAAGATATACAAATGGCCAAAAAACATGTGAAAAAATGCTCAACATCACCAATGATCCGGGAAATGCAAATCAAAACCTCAATGCAGTACCACCTTACTCTTGCAAGAATGGTAAAAAAAGATGTTGATGTGAATCCAGTGAACAGGGAACACTTCTATACTGCTGGTGGGAATGTAAAGTAGCATAACTGCTATGGAAAACAATGTGGAGATTCCTAAAATAACTAAAAGTAGAACTACCATTTGATCCAGCAATACCACTACTGGGTATCTACCCAGAGGAAAAGAAGTCTTTATACGAAAAAGATACTTGCACACGCATCTGTATAGCAACACAGTTTGCAACTGCAAAAACGTGGAACCAACACCAGTGCCCATCAATCAACAAGTGGATAAAGAAACTGTGATGTATATAACTGTGATATCTCTATCTATCTATCTATCTATCTATCTATCTATCTATCTATCTATATGTACATATGTATATATATACAGATAGATATAAATCACATTTATATATCACAGTTATATATCAAAGAAACTGTGGTGTGCATGCATATATATACATATATACATACATATATATATATATGATAGAATACTACTCATCCATAAAAAGGAATGAACTTATGGCATTTACAGTGACCTGGATGAGACTGGAGACTATTATCCTGAGTGAAGTCACTCAGGAATGGAAAAAGAAACATTGTACATTCTCAATCATATGTGTGAGCTAAGCTATGAGGATGCAAAGGTGTAGGACAGACACAAAGAAATCTGGGAACTCAGAGGGAACGGGTGGGAAGGAGGTGAGGGATAAAACACCACAAATTGGATGCAGTGTAAACTTCTGGGGCAATGGGTGCACCAAAATCTCACAAATCACCACTAAAGAAATTACTCATCTCACCAAATACTGCCTGTTCCCCAGTAACCTATGGAAATTTAAAAAATAAAGTAAATTTAATTGAACAGTTTGTATCAGGTTGCCCCAAATTTCTCTTAATTTGTACCTTTCATGTGGTTTGTATTTATTATGCTAATATTGCACAATAAATAAAAATGTATTTACCCTATCTATAGTATATAAAAGCTTAATATAACACAAAATGTATGTATAAACAAATCATCCTTGAAAACAAGCTGGCAATATTTGCCTCTCAAAAATGTTTAGATCCCCACCATACTTTTCTCTCACATAACACAGTCACACATTATAGATGTGTACATTTATTTTATGTACACAATCTCACTGCAAACAAATGTAACTTTCAAATATAGCATAGAAATATTTACAGATTTCATTACCTAGCCCCTTTCAATGTAATGTATCATATTAGTTCTATTTGGAACAAAGCCTGTTTGAAAAGCTGAACTATACCATTTTACTGCAACAGACTTATTAGGCCTGTGGATAAGAATGATAAAGCGTGTTATAAAAAGGATTTAGTAAGTTTCTGGGCAAAAGGATGACTGGCTATACAATGCACTGATATCACCTACCAGCTCTTCCACGCACTGCTATCCAAATGTACTGAGAGAAACATATCACTGGTCATACTGACAGGTGCTATAAAGCTAAGCTGCCCTTTACTAGTGAATAAAAATAAGCCAAAGTAAGGAATAGAAAGTGAATTTTTAAAAGTAAAGTATTTTTTCATGATAATATTTGAAATTCATATTTGTTTTAAAAAGTTAAATTACGAAGAATGTAATCTATATTCAATTTGTAGGTTAAAAGACTTCAGGAGGACTAATATTTAAAATAACTTTGTTGCGTTTACTGGGAGTACTATTCTACATATACATTTTTTTTTAAGAAACATCCAAAATAAACTTATATAGCCCAAACTTTCTTGTGAGATAGCTGAGTATGAGCCACTGAGCAGTTACTTTCCCTGTATTAAAGCCTGTGCCTATGGGATACGAAACATCTAAGTTTAAAATGTTTCCTGTCTAATTATTCCAAGTAGGGGTTTGGTGATACATAATTAAAATGTTTAGCTTCTCAAATTAACCTTATATGAGGCTTATAATTATACAATTATATAATTGTTGTGTTGAGAGGATGCACATGTTAAACATTAAATTTCTTAGATTTTTTTTAAGTGAAAATAAGTTTATTAAGTAAGTATACCTTACTTAGCCAAAATAATGGCTACTTTATAGGCAGAGCAGTGGCATAGGCTGGTGGCCTGAATATACTTGTTATTATTTCTTTATTATATGCCAAACAAAGGGTAGATTATTCATGTGTTTCCCAGGAAAGAGGCAGGGATTTCCAGGAACTGAGGGTTCCTCCCCTTTTAGACCATATAGGGTATCTTCTGGATGTTGCCATGGCATTTGTAAACTGTCATGAAACTGGTGGGAGTGTCTTTTAGCATGTTAATACATTATAATTAACATATAATGAGCAGTGAGGACAACCAGTGTTCGCTTATTGAATAGGAGAATGGAGTGGTGAAATAATGAGAAAAAAATTATAGTTAATGTTAGAGATCCCAGGTTTCATTTATTTCACAGTGCCAGATGAGGGTTTGAAATACTGTTCACCACTAGAAGTATGAAACTGTCTCTAAGCAGTTCATTAAAAGTGGAGGCAAGATTGCTTTTTATTTAAGTCAATATTTTCCAGAAAAGTGATGGATATTGGTCATTATAACAGTCATGCGAAAGTTCTGCTAAAATCAAACAAACGAATGTAGAAAACCAATATTAACCTAAGCAGAGAAGTGATTTAAATAAATATAGGCAGAGAGAAGTGCAATTTGTGAGAGATGCAAGGATCCTTAGATAACTAGCCAGAGAGATGATGGTAGGAGTTATGTAAGTTCCAAGGCTGGATATTCACACTGTCAATCAGTACTTGGTCCAGATTTCATCTGAAAGGGAAGGACACCCAGAGCATTGTCGTGATAAGTCTTGTTACTTCAAGATTTTGAACTCCTAAAATATCTGGAAATTTTTTTGAAATGCATTATTATCTTGTTTTAGGGAAATGTCTGTGGTGTGTGTGTGTGTGTGTGTGCATTGCTCAGTTTCTAACTACAAAGCATCACACTATATCTATGAATAAAATTAAAAATTTGATTAATTTTGAGGTCAATTTGCTAGTGGATTGTTCTGAAAGATCAGGGAGTTAAACTTATGAAACTAGGACATGCAAATGACACTGACTAAAAGTTGTGAAATAAAAAACTCCTTAGTTTTTAACTGTAATTTTAGAATTATAACTTTTAATATGAAACTTTATTAAGATTTTTTTATGTCTAAAATTCAGGACAGTACAAATAAACTCTTAGTTTTAAAAATATTTCTTAATTGAAAACTAATTTAATTGTCATAAGACAAAAGTGCTTTTAAAATCATTATATATTTACCCATGCTCATTTTTTTTATCTCAGTAAAAATGTTCTAATAATATGCGAAACTTAAAGAGAGTGAACTGTAAAGCCTTTCCATGGGAAATATAAAGTTTCAAAGTCTTTATCCTAGAATCAGTAGTTTTGATCTGTTTGAGTCTAGAGGCTTAGCCAAGAGTCAGTTGGATCAAAGCCTGTCTCCCTGAACTATGTCAAAAAGAGAATGGTTAATTGTGTTTACTATGAATGGGGAAGAAAGACACCAACAGTATATCTCAAACTAATGAATATGAAATCTCTACTTGAACATGGTGAGAAAAGGTCTCTTTTTATACATTATTTTAATGAAAGCACTTCAATACATGAAAACAAAGGATACGTATGAATTGGGTTCTATGAGTTTATTTGAATTAAAGTAGAAAATGGTTGTATGTATACATACATTAAGAATGCTGTTCAAGCTGAGTAATATCTTTTTATAAAAACTCAGAATATTTTTCTAATAAAATGTTCAATTAAATCATTGAAAGGTGCACCTGCAGTTATGAATAAAATGTTTAATTTAGAATAAAACATTTCCTTCATGATACATATATAAATATATATAGCACATAATGATTTTCTATTTTGCTTAATAGCTAATATTTATTTTAAAATTTTTGTATTTACAATAAATGCTATTTCCTTCTAGGTTAGTCAGCAATAAACACCACATAACGCATAATGCTTACATTGAAGTAGTTTTTATCTAAAACCCTAGTGATTTTCCAGAGAATGATATCATTCCATAGAAACAAGTGAAGCAATTAATTGGTTTCTGTTTATTAATCCACTTCAGATGTCAGAAAAACATAACCGCAAACATAATACATTTGCACTTTAATCTATGATTAATGCTGATATTTCTGTTATATTCAGTTGACTTGTCTTTCTAACAAATGTATGCAAATATATAATAACGATTTGCATGAAAGTCTAAATTAAATCACTAGAGACCTAAATTAAAATAGCAAATTATGTTTATTCATTTATTCAATCAAAATTTATTGACCTCATACTGTGTCAGATCCTGGAATAAAATGTCTATCAAGATAGCTAATGTTTTAGCACTTTGAAAATTTTATTGTGTCAGTTTTTAAATAGTCTCATAACTGTCTTAGGTCAACCTATAGAGATTATAATATTTTCAGACTAGATTCTGAATAAACCATTAGAGGCTTTGTTTCCTTTGTTTTGATCAAATGTCACATTTGGGAACTATTCAGCACTGTTCTGTCTCTTTTTTTTCTCTGTCAGATTTTTGTTTCAGAGAATATTTTTATTTATATTCATATGATTAATTTTCTCTTTAAATTATTTTATCGTGGCAAAATTTATATTCCCTTTAATTCACTCATTTTAATCGTTCTTTTCAATGAGACTTAATAAATGTATTCAATTAGATTACCATCTCCACATCCCAGTTTAGAGTATTCTCTTCACTCCAAAGATCAGTCATGATTCTTAACCCCAGACCACTACTAATCTGATTCTATTTTTATAATTTTTTCTTCTCATGAAATTTTATAGATTTGGAATCATGCAAAAAGTAGTTATGTGTCTGGCCCTTTTTTGAGGTTTGTTCCCATTATTGCATGTATATAGTGTTTTTCTTTGTATTTCACAGTAGTATTTTATTTCATTTCAGCAATGTTTCATGAATATCGCTTAATAGCTAATATTTAATTTAAATTTTTTATTTTTACAAGAAACGCTATTTCATAGTTTCCTTTCTATGTTTTTATCTCATTTGGTATCAGGGAAACATGGGACTTATAAAATGAGTAGGCAATCATTTCTGCCTTCTCCATTTTCTGTAAGAGTCTGTGTAGACATGTATAATTTCTTTATTAGAATTTTAATAGAATTGACATGTTGAAACCATTTGGGCTTGAACTTGTTTAGAGGAAGATTTCTTTTTTTACTAAATTTGTTTATTCCATTAATGTAAGTTTAATAAGACTTCATTTACCTAAAACGTTCACAAGTTTCATGGTTTTCAGTATGCAGAAATTGAATTTCCGTTGTTAAAAGTTTTTATTCATCTTGATATTATTGTGAAAGAAATCATTTCTTAACTTCACTTTTCAAAATTGTAAGTAGTCTATAGAATTATAGTTGATTTTTATATTATAATTGTATATCTCATGTCTTTGTTAAACATTATTATAGGAAAGTAATAGATAACCCTTCCTAAATCCTTAGGAATCTCTCCAGATATAATCATGCCATCACTGAATAAAGACAGTTTTATGTCATCCTTTCCCATCTGTATGCCTTTAATTTCTCTTCTGGGTCTCACTGCATTGTCTTAGACTGCCTATAAAATACATTTGACCCATGACCAATACAGGAGTTAGGGCCACCAACTCCCTCCTACACAGTCAAAAATCCATGTATAACTTTTGACTCACCGAAAACTGAACTACTACTAGCCTATGCTGACCTGAAACCTTAAGAAAAACATAAACAGTTAACGCTTAAATAGATTAAAATCTACATGTATTTTATGCATTCATGACATGCCTCACTTTTCTTAATTTTTTCAACATCTCTAGACTATGTGGCTCATCTGTCAGTTTTTTCAAACTGTGAAAAAAAAATCTCCCCCAAATTTTCCAATGTATTTGTGGGAAAAAATTATCCTATATGTGGACCTTCACAGTTCAAACCTGTGTGTTCAGGAATCAACTGCTTTTATTAGCAGTGCAAAGAGTGAACATCCATGCTTTTTTTTCCAGTCTTAGGTGCAAATTATTCAAACCCATATCATTAAGTATGATGTAAGCTGTATGTTTTTCATAGATGCTGTATATTAGGTTAACGATTGCCATGCTATTCTTAGTTTGTTGACCCATTTAAAAATGAATGGATGTCTAATTTTATCAAATGGTTCTTCCACATCTATTGGGATGATCTTATGGTATTTTTCTTTTATTCTTTTAATCTTGTGGGTTTTAATAACTAATTTTAAATTGTCAAACAACCTTACATTTCTGGAATAAAACACATTTGCTCATGATACATAGCTATTTTCTATTTTGCTTAATAGCTAATATTGAATTTAAATTTTTTATTTTTACAAGAAATGCTATTTCATAGTTTCCTTTCTATGTTTTTATCTCATTTGGTATCAGGGAAACATGGGACTTATAAAATGAGTAGGCAAACATTTCTGCCTTCTCCATTTTCTGTAAGAGTCTGTGTAGACATATATAATTTCTTTATTAGAATTGTAATAGAATTGACATGTTGAAACCATTCGGGCTTGAATTTGTTTAGGGGAAGATTTTTTTTTTTACTAAATTTGTTTATTCCATTAATGTAAGTTTAATAAGACTTCATTTACCTAAAACGTTCACAAGGATTATTTGTGTGTTGCTAGAAATTTGTGTACTTCATTGACATAATGTTATTAATAATAATACCATCTAATCTTTTTAATTGTTCCAAAATCTGTAGTGATGAAAGCTCTCTCATTTCTGATTTTTGTAGTTTCTGTGTGTGTGTGTGTGTGTGTGTGTGTGTGTGTGTTTCTTTTCTCAGTCACTAAAGGTCTGATAGGTTATCCATTTTTTTATCTTTTGAAATAATTAATTTTGGTTTCATTATTTTTTTTTTTTTTTGCTATTTGATCTCATTTATCTTTATTCTGATATTCTGTCCCCACAAACTTTTTTCTGTTTGTGCTTGATTTGACATACTCCTCATTTTCTAGATACTTAAGGTAGAAGAAATTTGTATTAGTAGTTTTAAAGTAGATATATTGCTACTTTTCATTTTCAATCAAATCAAAATATTTTCTGATTTTCTTGGTGACTTGTGTTATTTAATTTCCGTATACTTGGAGATTTCCTAGATTTTATTCTGCTAGTGGTTTCTGATTAAAATCCAATGAAATTACAGAATATATTTTGCATAATTTTAATAATTAAATACTAAGATTTTTTGACTTAGTATTTGGTTTAACCTAGTCAATGTGTCTTATGCACTTGATAAAAATGTGTATTCAGCTGCAGTTGGTTAGAATTCTGTACCTGTCAGTTCAATTCAGTTGATAATTTTATTTAAGTAATCCATATACCTACTGATTTTCTGTCAAGATGTTCTATCAATTACCAAGAAAGCACTACTGAGATCCCCAATTATATTTAAATTTTAATTTATCTTTCCAGTTCTGCAGTGTCTGTGTGTGTGTGTTTGTGTGTGTGTGTGTGTGTGTGTACCTAATGAATTTGGGAGTTTTTTAAAGAGCAAATACATTTATAAATGTTATATCTTTCTGTTGTATTCAACCTTTTTAAAATAAAATGTCCCTCTGGGACTCTAGTAATATTCTTTTCCTTAGAATCTTTTATGTCTAATAATAATATAGCTACTCCATCTCTTTTATAGTTGTTGTTGCCTGCTACGTCATTTATTTTAAATCTAACTGTGCCTTTGAATATAAAAATATTTTATATAGCAAGCATATAGCTACATCAAGTTTTTCTTCATTTTGTTTCATTCAGTCTGGAAATTGATTGTCTTGATTAGTATTTAGTTTGCACATTTAATGTAATTATATGTTTGGATTTGAGTTTGCCATTATACTATTTGATTTTTTAAATGTTTATATTTCTTATCTTTTTCATATTTCTGTTCCTTCTTTACAAACCTCTTCTTTTTTAAATAAATATTTTTAGCTTATCATTTTAAGTTCTCTGTTTTTATGAGATTTTTGTTGTTGCTCTAAACTTACAATAAGCATCTTTAATGCAATATTTTTATAAAACATAGCAACTACACACTAGTATTATTCCATTCCCATTCTTTTTGCTATTATATACATATGCATATATAATGTGCCTAAATACTTCATAAACCCAAGAATTTAGTGATATAATTATTGATTTGGTCAATATTATGATTCTTTTTACTAAGTTAATAGAAGACTGAATAAATTGTACACATATACAGGTAGTCCACATATAATATATTTACCAACATATTACCATTTCTGGTTTTGTTTGTCCCTGTAGATCAGTTACTACATCTGATCCATTTTCTTTTATTATTAGTCCTTCCTTTAGTATTTCTTGTGGGGAAAGTCTGCTGGAAACATATTTTCTGAGTATTTTATTCATCTGAGAATAATTTTATTTAACCTTTTTACTTGAAGAATCCTAGGATATTTCTGCTGGATAGAGAATTATTGGTTGAATTGATTTTCTTTAAAGCTTTTAAATATGTAATTCCAATGTCCTGCTTTTTTCTTTTTCTAAGAAGCCAGCTGTTTTTAATCACGTTGTTCTGTAAACTAAGAATTACAATATTTGGCTTATTTCTCTTTGGCTTTCAGCTGCTTTACTATCATATGTCTTTGTGTGATTCATTTTGTGTTTGTTGAACTTCTTTGATTAGTGGATTGTTTTACATAAAATTTAATAAGTATTTGATCACTATTTTTTCAAATCTTCTATCATTTTTCATATCTTCCCTCCTTTCGGGACTTCCATTAAGTTATGTTGGAATGACTGATTGTGTGCCATAGGTCATTGAGTCTCTTTTAATTTTATTTAAGCTCTCTTTTCTATATTTTGGATTCGATAATTTATATTAATATATTTTCAAGTTCACAGATTTTTTTTGTTATATCATTTCAAGTCTGTTGTTGGATATAATTAGTGAATTTTTTCATTTTAGTTACTATATTTTTAATCTACAGGATTCCATTTGTTCTTTGTTACAGTTTGTATTTTTCAATTGAATTTCCCTGTTTGTTCATTGTTCACATAGCTTCTTTACTTCGTAGATATATTCTTAATAATTTCTACAAAGTCAGTTTTGCCAAACGGAACACCCAGAACTCCTCATGTCAGTTTATTGTGACCATTTTCCCCCTAAGTATAGATCACACTTTCTTGTGTCACTGCATGTCTACTAATTTTGTACTGAAAATATAACATTTTTAATAACACAGTATGGCAACTCTGAATTTAAAAAAATATTTTTCTGAAGGTTGCTGTTTTATTTAATCAAATTGCCAGTACTTAAACAGTAGCATCTGTCCCTCCCATTGTGTTCAGGCACTTATTGAACTGTATAGAATTTTTTAACCTATTGTACATTTTTAAAAAGTCTGTCTTCCTAAGGGATGCTCCTGTATATGAATAGCTTATTGGTCAGACAATGACTGGAATAGATATTGTGCTCAAAAACCTTAAGTACATAAAGGGTTCGCCCTCTGCTAATCAATTGGTTTTTGGATTGAGGAACACATTTAAAGTTGTGACCAGCTTTCAAGATTTCCTTTTCTTTCAGTTTTCTCCAGGTTATCTGATGTCTCAACTGCCTGAATATAGTTTCTTGCTCAGCCAGGAATGTATGGAGAAATGCGCTTATCCCTTCCATAGCTCTCTCTTTTCTAAACTCTTCTATTTAATGTTATGGTTACAGTTGAATCAATTCAGCTAGCAAAGCTACAGTTATGCTGCATCCTTTCTTAATGACTCTACCACTTGCAGCTGACAAAGATATGGGCTTCCCTTTGTCAGTCCAAATCAAGTGTGTTTGCCTCTAAGAAGACAGTTGCTAAAGCTTTTCATTACCATCCTCCTGCTAGCAGAGAAGAATTCTTACCAATGAGATACAGAGAGAGGGAAGGGAACAATCGCAGATTCACATCTATAGGTTTTCTTTTTCCATTCTGATATCACAATCCAAACAAGTAGTTATGTATAAATATCTTTTAAATAACTCTTCAATGTATGGTCTGCTATTGAATTTTTACGTATTATCCCATTGCTAATCAAAAGCTGTGTTAGTTCTATCTCTTTAAATATGAGCACAGTTATACTCTACAGCTATAATAAAGTAATTTTGATGAAATAACAATAATCTGTCCAAAGTTACCTCTTACTGAAAGTAAAAAAAAAAAAAGTTGGGGAATAAACAAAATATAAAGATAGATATTATATATTATGCACAGTAATCTGTGTTTTTCTAATGAAAAGTAAACATAGAACATCTATAGGGGAAAAAAATGATGTTAGTGATTAAAGTTACTCACAGTGTGTTACATTAGGTGATGTATAAAGAGAAACTCCAAGGAAAGGAAAGGATATTCAAAGATGAGAATCAGACTGAACGTGAGCTCCTCAAGTTCCCATTAAATAGCCAAAAAATGTCACCAAATCAGAGTTTTTATTTTTTAAGTTGGCATATTTAGGGGAATTATGACAAAGGAGGCAATTACATTTAATTGGAATAAAATGCTGAGCAAGGGCAGTGAGGAGGGTGCAGCTTTACTGTGGAGAAGGAAGAGCAGCTCATTTAAATAGTCTTAATTAAATAAAGAACAAAACTGTGATTCCTGACAAGTAAGAATTCAGTCAATCTGTGATAACCAACAGGGCAAAAAGAAGCAGGAATATATATTCAAGGCAGAGAGATGCCCATAAGAAGTCTAACCAGGGAGAGCAGCATTACCCAATATCACCAGCATACACCTGAGAGAAACCAATGCATGACAAATGCAGTCATTCTATCTTTGGGTATATTCATATATGTTTCCTCTGTTGAAATCACATTCTAGACTTCTATATATAGATGAAGAATTAACTATGAGGTTTTCAAATGTATTCTGTATTCCTATGAATATATGACTTTTTAGGAATTTTCTAAAATATCTTTCAGAAAATAAACTTGTCAGTTTATGCTATCATACATATAACAGCTTCATGTGTCAACAATTCAAACCAACAACAAGTATCTATTAACTTATTAGAAAAATAGAAAAGAAAATGGACCCATCTTTTAAATCTATTTTAAACAATGAAATTTTATGTCCTATGCACAAGTGATTAAAAAAAATACTATTTTAACTCGTCAAATACCTAAAAAGATTGCCAATTGTTAGGCTACTCCTAAGATAAAAATGAAAGATAACATAAAATTTATTTTGTCTCACTAAATAAATAAATATAAATAAACATTTCTGAGAAAATTAGATATCCTTATAGAAAGAAATTATAATAGATACCTTCTTGAAAAAAGATATATATTGATCTAATCTATATGAAAATTCCACAACTAATTGTGATTGTAGGATTTATTTATTTATTTATTTATTTATTTATTTTATTTTATTTTTTTTTGAGACGGAGTCTCGCTCTGCCGCCCAGGCTGGAGTGCAGTGGCCGGATCTCAGCTCACTGCAAGCTCCGCCTCCCGGGTTCACGCCATTCTCCTGCCTCAGCCTCCCGAGTAGTTGGGACTACAGGCGCCTGCCACCGCGCCCGGCTAGTTTTTTGTATTTTTTTTTAGTAGAGACGGGGTTTCACCGTGTTAGCCAGGATGGTCTCGATCCCCTGGCCTCGTGATCCGCCCGTCTCGGCCTCCCAAAGTGCTGGGATTACAGGCTTGAGCCACCGCGCCCGGCCTGTAGGATTTATTTTTTTGTTTTGTTTTTGTTTTGTTTTGAGACACGGTCTTGTTCTGTCACCCAGGCTGGAGTGCAGAGATGCAAACACAGCTCACTACAGCCTCAATATTTCGGACACAAGCAATTCTACATCAGCCTCCTGAGTAACTGGAACTAGAGGTGCACACCACCAAACCCGGTTAATTTTTTAATTTCTTGTAGAGATGGCATTTCACCACATTGCCCAGACAGTTCTCAAACTCCTGGACCCAAGTGATGCACCCACCTTGGCCTTCCAAAGTGGTAGGATTATAGGCCTGAGCCACTATGCCTAGCCATTAGATTTATTTATGCATATGTATGAATTTGCCATAATGAAAAGGAAAAGTGAAAAACTTCAAAAGTTGTGCATAATGGTGATAACATCTTAGGAAAAGGGAGGGAAGAGATTAGTGGTTTGAATGTATTAATGTATAAATATTATGCTAATTCTTACACTGATATATAATTGCATATTATTATTTTTTAGTTACAATTGTATTCCACATATTCTTTCATAGGAGTATATTCAACATAAAATAAATCAATAGAATAAATTAAAAACAGACAATTAAAGAGAGTTAATGGATTCAATTTTTGTCAGTGTGAATTGAAAATATCCTTGGAGCACGCAATTGTTTTGTACCAGCATTTGGCTATATCAGTCTAAAAAACTGGCCACTAAATTTCTCCCTCTCATTTAGCATCATTCATGTCCCAAACAGGTCTTGGCTCTCATTCTACCATGGGGTTGGCATTATGACTGCGTTTACTATATCTTGGGACTCCATCTACGTCTGGTTCTCTTTTTGTCCAGCGTGGCTGGCACAGCCTTTTCTATACTCCTTGATTTCTTATTTTTTTCTGATCTGAATCTTTTAAAGTGATCCTCTGTTAGGGTTGTTAGGGTTAGACCCTTCAAATTCTGGAACTCTTTTTTTTTTTTTTTTTTTTTTTTTTTACCAGGATGCTATATGACTTCATGAGCTAACAGTTTGTGGTCAGGGTTGCCTCTGACGTTGAATGATGACTCTTGGGATTGTGGAAACATTTTTCACAGTTGCAACCTACCTGACACTAGAAATGTATAACTCATTATTTTCTTAGTGTCTTTTCCTTTAGTGCTTTGTTTTCTTTATCCCAAAAATTATACAAACTACGATTAGGCCTTGCCTATAATTGTTTCTGTCTTACTTAATTACCTTTGTCTTGTTGCTTATTTTCTATGGTAGTGCTAAATCATTGGTATGTTCAAATGCTAAGATAATTTACTAAGAAATTACCTGTAAATAAGCCATTGCTTAGATACCAGGTTAGATATATCTTTGAATTCTTAACTATACAATCATAATTGTATTGCCCCAACAATTACTCCAGAAAGCAAAATGTGCACTCTTATTTTTTGACACAATTTTGCATTAATTCTTATTGAATAGAACTCTTTTCACATCAAGATCTTTTAGTTGCATGTTTCAAAATGGGCTATAAATCTCTTGAGGACAGAAGTAACTCCTCACCCATTTTTTATAACAATTATTTACAACTACCTATCATCTCAGTATCTAGCATTGGGCTAGATGGTCTTCCTCCATTTAAAAAAAACAAAAACAAAAACAAAAAACAATGTTAGGCCAGGTATGGTGGTTCAGGCCTGTAATCCCAGCACATTGGGAGGCTGGGCAGGATTGCTTGAGCCCAGGAATTTGAGACCAGTCTGCGCGATAGAATGAGATCCCATGTCTATAATATTGTTTTAAAACACTTAGGTATAGTGGTAAGCTGCTGTAGTCCCAGCTACACAGGAAGCTGATGTGGGGGAATAGCTTGACTTCAGGAGGTCAAAGCTGAAGTGAACAGTGATTGCACCACTGTACTCCAGCGTGCATGACAGAATGGGACTCTATCTCAAAAAAGAAAGAAAAAACAGCAAAATACAGCATTAATTGTGTCTTCACTAAATATCAAGAGCAAGAGCAAGATCACATAGGTACGTAGATCACACAGGTAGACAGATCAGACTGAAACTTCATGGGCTTTTAATGTTTTTATCTCAATAAAAAAATTAACCTTTGAAACCAACATGGTGAACTTCGGAGACCAAAAATTATGGTATCCAAATGTCTATTAAAAAAAAAATAGTGCGATTTGGTTACACCTAATTTATATGAAGAAAATCCTACCAATTAACTCTATGTTTCTAAGAGTTCAATTATTTTAGTAAAATGTAGTCTCTCCGATGTCTGAAGTGAATAGATATCTACCCATATTTGCCAACTAATATCATTATTCCTGCTTATTCTTGCTAAGGAATTACCGTATTATTCAAGATCTCCTCAGATAGATAGCATTTAGGTAGTGATGCTTTATTGCTGCTGTTCACTATTTGGTGGTCTCTACATGAAAAGAGTGAAGAAAAGCACAAACTAAAATTAATAGCTTTAATTATAATTAGATATAAACATAACAGCAATAATAATTTTATTTCCAACTTCTAACAGGCTCTTAAGTAAAGCCATCTAAATTTTATTAGTCAATCTTTAACAAAATTACATAGTATAGCTTAGAATGTATTTAGCCAGGTAAGTGTGGCTTTATAAGTCAATTACTTAATTAAAGGTGCTTACCAGTATTAGTTCTCTCTGAAGAACTGCTCTATGTGGAACCAGTGGTCTATATTTTACACCACTTTTGGTTTTCTATAACTTGGAACTTTGTGAAAATGACAGTAGAATCTTCTAAAAACGACTAACCCCACAATCTGGAATTTTTTTTTAATTTATATTGTCAGCAATGGCATTCAATACAACATGGAATACAATTACTATCAGCCATGTGAATAGCTATAAATGATTTCTGCAGACATTGTCCATAGCCCACCAAAATACCTTCCAATCACGTTTAACTTTCACCTCTGCTTTGGTGTGCTTTTATTTCTACTACCTGAGCATCTTCAGGGCCTGTACCTGGGCTCCAAAGTACCAAGGAGTTTTGGTTTCTCCTGAGTATTCTTTATCCTTTAACTAATGAATCCCTTATATTTCAGTTTTCCAGCAGGAAGAAGGGGCTTTGTTTGGAATCAAGCACTTGCCCAACTTCCTTCTAGTTCAGTTTTCCCTATATCCTTACCCATTTTTCGTAGGATCACTTATGTGTAAGCCATAGGAACAGTCATGTGCTTATCTGAGTTTGCTTTTTAGGAAATGGGTAATGACATTTAATCACTGTGTTCCCACCCAAATCTAATTTTTAATTCTAATTCCCCATATTGAAGGAGGGGTCTGGTGGGAGGTGTTTGGATCATAGAGGTGGTTTCTAATGGTTTAGCACCATCCCCCTAGTGCTGTCTCCCGACAGAGTTCTCAAGAGATCTGGCTGTTTGGAAGTGTATGGCACCTCCCGCTTCACTCTCTCTTCCTCCTGCTTCAGCCATGTAAGATGTGCCAGCTTCTCCTTCTCCTTCACCGTCTGTAATGATTGTAAGTTTCCTAAGGCTTCCCCAGACATGCTTCCTATACAGCCTGTGGAACTGTGAGTCAATCAAACCTCCTTATTTATAAATTACCCAGTCTCAGGTAGTTCTTTATAACAAGGCAAGAACTAACTATTACGCTTGCTTCTAATGCATATGCACTGTGATGTTGTATAAACTCAATTAAACCTCACCTACAATCTCAGGATCACCCATGGTCAGGGAATTAAAGAGCTAGCATAAAACTTTCACATAAATATAATCTTCCACTGTATGACTTACCTCTGTTCAGTATGCTAAGGATCTGTTCTCTTTTTGGGTATCTTTATTATTTCATCATCCATCAATGATACTTAAACAAAGACAAATGTTGTATTTTAGTATAGAATCTGCAAGTGTTTGTATTATTCAAAGCTTGTTTTTCCAACTATGTTGGACCAAGTGCTTGAAGACCGCTTTCTCAGTAGCTGGATGACAATCATACCATGATTCTCTAACTCTGTCCAGAAGACTCCATGTCTCTACACTTTTGCCTAAACACCGCTTTACCACACTTAATTTGTTTTGTTTATCAGTGGAGTGGAGTTGTGAGTCTCTTTTTTGATGAAATCTTTTCCTGGATTTAGTCATGGCAGAAAACAGATCCTCCCCACTGTTTGGGACCATATCACTTCTCTTCTAATGCCCTTAAACATCTTCCTGGCAGCCTCTGCTCATGAATATTTTTTGCTGAACACATAATATTCAATATTTGATGTTACAGTAACATTATACTTTCAGACTATCACAGCATTATCATACTCCTCATTTTATCATCATTACCAAATTAATTTTATCACATGTAACCTTAATTTCCTTTTAGAAAAATGTTTGTATAGTCTATCTAGGAGAATGGTCATAGTCATTGGTTTGCCTAACAAATTTGAATACTATTTCATTCACTTCCATTTCATACACTCAAGATAACTATGTGAAGTTCTACTTTCTTAAACTTGCTTGTTGACTATGAGATGTGGTTGAAATTCTGAATCAACTTCTGTTTCCATGAGATCACTTTAAATCCAGTTTCCTCTTTAGCTCTTTTCTCTTCCCTCTTATTCTGTCACTTTACATTTCAGTACTCAATTAATCCCATAGCATATGACAAAGAATATAAATAAGTATTAATAATATAAATATTTAGAAAGATATATATCATGTTCAAGATAATCAGAAATCAAAATATGTCTTCATTTTCACTGTGTTTAGTCAAGTCATGAACAAGCTGTGAGGTGTTTGAGGTTTTACCACAGGTATATAGGATTGTCTCAAATATATAATTTAAGAGAAAAGGGGCTCTGGAGATAAGATGCTGAAAGAAAAAATCCAGAATAAAAAATTTATGAGACAAAGTTCAAAAATTAGCCATATATATTTAAAGATTCTTTACTTCTTTCTGCTGGAAGAGAAGTATAAATCCTGATGAGTTTTCAGTGATTTATTTACATGTACATTTAAGTTTATTGCATCAAGAAGTTCAAAACTTACTTGAAGTGGCTTGCAACTTTTTTTAAGGTAGAACCACAAAAGTAATTATAAAATAACAACAGCCTATTTGATAATAACAGATACAGATGTATCAGAAACAGAAAACAAGTTAATTAGCTTATGTTCCCAATATTATAGTGATGTGATCTTTTTAATTTAAAAATCTATTGTGAACACTGATAGTTTTAAATAAAATTTTTAAGCACATAAAGATAATTTTTTTCACATGATCCAAATCACTTTTGAGGATTTATTTTTTGTGACAGATATTTTTATATAGATATTTGAACAGTTGTCCAAAGAGAGTAGGTAATAGATTATTGGAGAAAAATGAATCAAATTTCAAAATTTTATTCTGTCCCATTTCCCATTCCTCTACCCATCATACACTCCAATACACACACACACACACACACACACGTGCATGTACACACATACACTATGGATGAAATATACTTCTTAATGTTCATGTCTAGCTTCTAATAGCTTTAAAAAGAGAATATACTTTGCAAAATTATAATTTAAAAATCAAAGGATAGCCAGAAAAGCTTCCAGAAAGTAAATATGAGAGAACTATCTGGCTCTTGTACTTAGCTAAGTTGCCAAATAGACTAGAATATAAAAATCAATTTGAAATAACTTTTGAGCTATTGATTGCAAAAACATATTGTCAATAAGAAGTATGGAAGTTCCATTTCTGACCTTTGTTTTCTATTTATTTACATTCCTTATAAGTATACATAAAATGAAATTTTCAATAAATGTCAATGTAAAAATGAAACTCACTTATTCTACAAATTCTTATCCTATTATAATGAAATCATTTAAAAATCATGAGTAAAATTAAAATTGAAAGCCACCAAACAGGCTTCAGTCGCACAGCTTATAAAGCAGTAAGATTTCATATATATGGAGCTCCCACAATGGTGTAAATGTTGAAATACAGGTAATATCTTGTGAAGAGGTTTTTCTTATTTTTGTTTTTCTCGCTCATTTAATAAGATCATTCATTAAAATGTCTTACATTTGATAGTATAAGTAACTCTTAAAAAATGGAACTAAAACAGCACTTCATCAACTTTTCGCTGATTATTTACTCAGTTAGACACTAAGATAGAACATGGTGATTAAAACCCTTGTTCTCAAGAGTTAAAAGACAAGTAGGGAGATCCATATATCAGTGAATACGTTTGTGAAAAATAACTAACTTTCTTACCATGCCAAAGTTTTCATGTTGCCCTTTATGAGAGAAATTGAAAAATGTCAATGGTGTTCCTAATGGAAGAAACTGAAAAACACAAAACTTTTGTCAGATGGAGAAAGCAGTTGGGGTAAGTAGAACTGCAGACAGAAAGATAGTGTGCACAACATCAAGCGAGGGAAAATTCACAGTTAACACACACTATAAATCCAACTCAACTAGAATCTAGGACACAGGGCTGTCATAGGATCCAAATCCTAAGGAAATGTGTATACAATACAGAAGCAATGCAAGGTTTCTTAGAAGAGCAGTGGCACCACTAGACTTGTATTTTGATATAACCACCTCTCTTCCCTACTGTTTACAAAACAGATATGAAGGTAGGGAGTAAGTAGTAGATAGAGCAAAAAAGGCAAGTATCAACAAATTTTTTAAATTCTAGGAAGAAATAATGGTTTGGATTAGATAATAGCTGAAGTCGTGGAAAGAAATCTATATGCTATGGACATGTTTGCAAATATAATGAAAAATGTTTTTATGGATTGGGAAATGTGGGAAATTATGCAGATATTAATGGTGCATGACACAAATATGATGGTAGCAAATATTATGAAGTGTTATTAAGTAAATCAATTCCTTGTAGGGAAGGTTAAGAAAAGAAGAAATATTAGAGGTTACTTTTATTTTAGAGATGATATATTTGAGATAGCACCCGCATATCATTAGTATATATCTAGTGGAAGGTTACAATTATGGGAAAGAAGTTTAAAAAGCGAAAAGGCAGGGAAAAATAATGTGTGTCCATGACAATTCTACATGCTTCTAAACACATAATCTCATTTATTTTTCAGGCAGCTTTGTAAGATAACCATCACTATTTCATTCTTAGTATTGAGAAGCTTGATATTCAAAGTAATTGATTTATTTTTCCCTAAAGCATCAGAGACAGTAGCTGACAGAATCAAGTCTTCAACCAATCTCCAGTTACCAAAAAATAGTATTTTCCCCTCCAGTATATTGACACTGTGAAATACGTCCATTTTTGAGTCATCTACGGAAGAAACAAAAATTAGGCCGGGCGCGGTGGCTCACGCCTGTAATCCCAGCACTTTGTGAGGCCGAGGCGGGTGGATCACAAGGTCAGGAGATGGAGACCATCCTGGCTAACACGGTGAAACACCGTCTCTACTAAAAATACAAAAAATTAGCCGGGCGTGGTGGCGGGCACCTGTAGTCCCAGCTACTGGGGAGGCTGAGGCAGAAGAATGGCGGGAACCCGGGAGGCGGAGCTTGCCGTGAGCCGAGATCTCACTGCACCACTGCACCGCACACAGAGACTCTCAAAAAAAAATAAAAATAAAAATAAAAAATAAATTAATTAATTAAACTCACGTTAGTGGATGAAGCCACTTGTGAGTTGGTGAAAGAGCAATATAAAGAAATAGATGTTTATAAACTGTCATGACAGCTGGACAAATGGTTTCTAGGATGAACCATTAGAAATGATTGCTCAAAAATATACAAAAATGACTCAAAAGGAAGACTGCTGCACCTGAGGATGACACTAGATGTATGAGTTCAAAATCACAACTGCATTGCACGGATTGGGAAGGGGAATCACCACTAGAATTTTCTCTTGAAATGAGAGAAGTAGGAGAATCAAACTTGAAATGATGCTACAGGTAGCCATTATATTTATAAAATATTACTTGCTGATAAATGTAAGAAGGAACAAAAAGAAATAAGAAAACAGAAAATAAGTGTGTATAAAGGGGTGGAGAGAAATGTAAATCATGATTTAAAATAATAGCCTATCTAACCTTATTTATATCTTCCAAATATTGCAATCATGCATCCAAGTGACAGAACCTAATTGTTATCCAAATTTGTAGCTCTAAAGTAATTTGGACAACTTATTTTAATAGGAGGAGGATGACACAGATGTTTAGTAAGCTAATCAATGACATCCTCCATCAAGAAAATAGGACGAGTACAGTCATGCTTGATTTAAAGCAGAGTAGGAAAAAGAGATAACAGTGTCAACGACAGATAAAATATAGGCAGAAATAAAGAATGGGAATAAGTGTAATACTATTAAAGAAGCTTTCTTTCCCTCTTAAAAGTTACTAATTTAAGAACAAGAGATATATCTATATAGAATATGGTCACAATTTGTGGGGAAAATAAAAGATAAATATAACTGAAAATATAACTTTGTAAACATTTAGGTTACTACTGATTCAAGAACTGATTTCACTAGACTATTAAGGGCAGACTGTAGATTTTAGAAGAAGATTTAATGTTTTTAAGTAAGAGAAATATAATATAATTCTAAACTGAAGAATTATGAAGGTATGGCCTGTTTTTGTTTGAGAATCACCAGAGAATATTTCTAGCCAAAAGGAAAGTAGCTATTAGAGACCTCCAAAATGTTAATGAGTAGAATAATTACTAAAGTAAGAGCCAAGAAATGGAGACAAATTTCAAATTTAAAAAAGTTATGAAAGAAAAAAGAATTATTTGTGTTTGAATCATGATGAAGTTCAGAAAAACAAAATGAATAATGAAATGATAAAACTTTTCAAGTGTAAGAAAGACCATTTGAAAGACTTGATGTCTGATGGTGTTACTTTCGGAAGGTGAAGGTAGGTACTTTTGATAAAAATTGTGGGATTGCAGGTTTGAAGATTATATAAAGGGTTGAAGAAGCCAATGAAAGGTACACTAGAAGAAAATACAAGACACATGAAAAAATTTACCAATAGCCATTGAGTTGAGGCTCGATACAGTAGATATAGAATGAGACATAATTTTATTTATTTCTCTCATAACATTGAGAATTCCAGATTGTGAAGAAAAATATTTGGGGAAACATAATTGACTATTTGCATGGAAACACGTGTGAAGATGTGTAATGTATTTGAAAAAAACTTAAGGACCAAAGAAAAAATGATCATGCAAAACTGTAGGAATGAGTAAATGAAAAGCTTAGAAATAAGTAAATTTTTGTCAAAGAGTAAGCCAAGAGTTTGAGATCCTGGATGATAGCTGAATCAAAGATATAATCATTCTATTACATGGATGAAATAAAGTTTCAGACAAATTGACTATAGAAACATAACAGAAATACTAGATTTATCACAATAGATGTAACATTTATGATGTTTGGATAGAAGAAAATTATAAAATTGGTGTTAAAAATCTCTGGAAATTCATGTAAAGTAAGAGCTCAGTGGATATAAAAACTCACTTAGGGTAAAGCACATGGGTGAACAACATCCTTAAGAGTAGTACATTTTAGAATCTAATTATAACATAGATATAATATTCTTAAATAAACAGATCATGATTAGTAGAAATTCTGTTTACCTTCATTGTTATACTGTCACTTTTGATTCAACATTATTAAGAAATCATTGTAGGAAAGATAGTTTTGTGAACTACTACTAAAAATAGTGATGTCAGCCAATTAAAATTCTAGAAGTATGTTTCTACAATTTTTCTTTGAAATACTGAGATTGATTAGACATTTTAATATATACCTATTAAATTAGTTCTATCCTAACTTTCAAAATGAACACTAATCTTTCCACTGAAATTTCTCCAGTGTCTGGAAATAAATTTAATTTTTTATTGTTAATGTAATCATCTGTAGTTATTCTTCAAGTGGTTATAACATTATTTTAGACTGGTAATTCATAAAACTCTTAAGCTTATTATAAAAGGAATTAAGATATTGTTCTATCTAGGTCACGTTCTTCAAATAAGGCTGTATCTAAATAACTATTTAGATGTTTCTAAATAGTCTAATGTCTATGTAAAACAAAAAACTTTTCCTCTGCATTCAATCCGTTCTATAAATAACAGAAATATATATTTGGGCATAAATATATATGTATATTCATGTGTGTATCAGATATATACACGTATATTTATGTGTGTATCAGATATATACACGTATATTTATGTGTGTATAAGATATATACACATATTATATATGTGTATAGGATCTATACAAGTGTATATATTTGTATATATGTGTATATGTTTTAGATATATGTTTATATGTTTTATACACACACACATGCATACACACTCACATACACACACACACATATACATAATTTAGACTCTCCAGCAGCCATTTTGGATTATAGATATTTGTATGGCCCAAAATATGTATTTTAGAAAAAAGATAGATAACTCTCTGATTTATTTTATGAATCCAGTTTTATCAGAACAAACAGTATGTGTCTCTTCGTGTTTTGTAAACTGCTCTGCTTCTCCAGAACACTGCTGCTATAGTTAGAGGCTTAATACTTAAGTGGAGTGGGAGAACCAGGCTCTCTTTCACTACCAGTTCATAGCTAGACTAATCCGCTGTGTGCCTGGAGTTTATGATTCATCTTCCCACTGAAGACTTGGATGCAGAATCACACTGTAAGTTACAGGGTTTATGATCTAACATGGTTGCTGGAGAGGATGGGTAAGAGTCTCAGAGAATGGTAGAATTGGGAGCTTATGGAAAAAACCTTGGAGAAGGAGAGGAAGGGCAAGTAGGAGCCAGGCAGATAAATATGCCTTATTCCCTTTTCTTTGTGTTGCACTAAGAAAGAGTTTCTACTTGAAGATTTTTAGGAGAAGTCCCAAGTGTCCAGTAAGAGCTGTCGGAATAGCTTGCTCTATTTGTTGCAGACTTGTGTAAAATCAGTTGCTAACATGGCAGTGCTTTACTTTCCATTGCAGAATAACTTCCTTGCCCCTATGTGTTTCCTTCTATTCTTATTACCTCATATTTGCACCTTCTAAATAAGGTACCCGTTCTTTACTTCTTTTTTTAGGTTTCTTTTTTTGTGTGGAGGATTCAGGATAAGTTACCAGGGCTTAAAATAAGAGAAGAAGAAAATGATAAGTTTAATGGATTTAAACACATAATCCCAAATGTTTCTTTTCATTTAAACTGTAGACAATTTAACACTCAAGAATAGCCAAAAATGTGTAGAGACTTGCAACATCACATATCTAAATATAAGCCACTGTAATCAAATCATTATATTTTATGACAGATATAAGAAATATTACTCATAATCTAGGAATATATATTAATATATTTTAATGAATGATGAAGGTGGAATTTTAAGTGAAATTTTTAAAGTTTTAGTTGATAAATGCGATTAGTGGGTGACAATCAAGAAGAAAACAAAGGCAAATTCCTATCTCACACTATAATTTTTAAAAAATCCATAATGACTTGCAGTATTAATAATTAAAATTTATAAGAAAACCTAGGAGACTACATGTACAATATGAGGATAAGGAAGATCTTCCTATCTTACAAGCAATAAATGAAATATATATATTTTTGCTATATTAAAAATCAAAATTTTTATGACAGGATTTGGAAATAATTCAACACAGATCCTAAATAGCTAATATTCATAAAGCAGAGTTTAAAATCAAAATAAACATTTTGAAAGAGCTAAAAATAAACATTTTGAAAACTTGAAAAGGAACATAAACATTTACAGCAAAAATAAAACCTATTCACAATTCAGTCTTGTGTTGCTTAATGACAGAGAGATGTTCTGAGAAATGCGTGGGTAGGCAATTTCCTTGTGGTGCAAACATCATGGAGTGTCCTTTTACCGACTTAGATGGTATATCCCACTACACTCCTAGGCTGTATACTATAACCTGTTGCTCCTGGGCTACAGACCTTTATATCCTGTTACTGTACTGAATACTGAAGGCAATTGTAACACAAGGGTATTTGTGTATCTAAGTATATATAAACATAGAGAAAGGAAGTTCAAAATAAAGCATAGACATTTAAAAATGGTACACTGTATAGGGCACTTAGCAGAAATAAAGTTTGAAGGACTAGAAGTTGCTATGAATGAATCAGTGAGTGAGTGGAGACAATGTGAAGGCCTAGGACATTACTGTATATGACTGTAGACTGCATAAAGACTGTACAGCTAGGTTATAGTACATTTATTTTTATTTTTTTCTTCAAGAATCAATTAATCTTAGTGTACTATAACTTTTTTGACTTTTATTAAGTTTATAACTTTTAAATTTTGTTAACTTTTTGACTCTTTTGTAATATTTAGCTTGAAAATACAAACACATTGTACAGTAGTAAAAAAATTATATCTGTGTATTCTAATTATAAAGATTTTTTCTATTTTTAAAATGTGTTATTTATTTATTTACTTTCTAACCTTTTTTCTTAAAGACAAAGGTGTGTATACACACATTATCCTAGTCCTCCACACAGTCAACATCATCAGTATCACTGTGTTTCACCTCTGTATTTGTTCCACTGGAAGATCTTCAGGAGCAATAACACACATGGAGCTGTCATCTTCTATGACAACAACAGAAAGAATCTTATATTATTTCTTTATAGAATACCTTTTGAAGGACCTGCCTGAGGCTGTTTTACAGTTAACTTTTTTTATGTAAGTAGGACTACACTCTAAAATAACACCAGCCTAGTAAATACATAAACCAGCAACATAGTTCTTTATTGTCATTACTAAGTATTGTGTACTGTATATAATTGTATGTAATATACTTTTATAAGACTGACAATGCAAAAGATTTGTTTACACCAACATCATAATGAACACGTGAGTAATACATTGCACTACGCTGTTAGGATGGTGTCATCAAGTGATAGGAACTTTTCAGCTTCATTATAATCTTATGGGACCATCACAGTACGTGTGGTCCTTCATTACACCAAACGTTGTTATGTGGTACATGACTATATATATGTGATAAGAAACTCAAATGTATTAGTAGCTAATAAAATGCAGTTTCCAAAATATCAGCACTCACTATTTGCTCAATATTAAGATTATGGTAAAAAAAAAAATACAAACAGTAAATGGATCAACAAATATATATCAGTTTTTGTTAAGTGCTAAAATGAGGAAGAATTCAGAGTAAAGGCCATAGAATAATGAAGAGACAAAAGTGATTTTTTTGTTTTTATATAAGGTGGCCAGAAA
Source organism: Macaca thibetana thibetana (assembly GCF_024542745.1). Taxonomy (NCBI): domain Eukaryota; kingdom Metazoa; phylum Chordata; class Mammalia; order Primates; family Cercopithecidae; genus Macaca; species Macaca thibetana. The sequence continues at coordinate 172,744,742 of NC_065578.1, forward strand.
GAGCCTCTTCAAGGAGGAAGTTCTACAGAGGTCTGAATAAAGAGGAGTGAGTCAGGTAGATACCTGAGGGTGAGTCCCTCAGGCAGAACACTAAATATAATCATGGAAAGCCCTGAAGTGCCAGCAAGCTTGATAAGTGTCAGGAGGCAGATTAGCACTTGAGACTGAAAAAGAGGTGAGAATAAGGATAGAGAAAAAGCCAACAGATGTGGGCCTTGTAGACCATGGAAGTAGCATTAAATTTAAGCTCTTACAGGATTTTGAGGAAAAGAGAGGCAAGGTGTAGCTTAGATTTTTTTGTTAAATGTAAAAAAGTAAATGAGAAAACAAGGTGTCAACTGTTACTATGTCCATATAAAAATGTACAAGAAAACAAGCTGAATATCTCTAAACATGTATGTTTGTATGAGTAAGGGAAAACGTGTGGAAGGACACATACCAATATACCAGTACTTGCTAAAATACATCTACGAGAGCTGTGTGGTTAGGATGGAATATGTCATCTGTAGTTTACCCAGTATCAGTTGTTACCGTGAAAATGTAATTTTTTTAATCATTACTAAAGATAATTCTGAAGAAAGTGTAAATGTTTTATGCCATAATGACAGTTGAAGAAGAAATACAACAAATGACAAAATATTAAAAAGATAATTAATTCAGAGTTTTGGCTGTAATTTGAAAGAATTACTTTTACAACTGAAAGCTTAAAAAAATTACATTTATATTTTAAGTATTTATATAATGTTGATTAAAGTTTACCAACATTTAGAAATTATATTTTTGACCTCTAAAAATCCACATAAATCAGGTTTAAAAATCTGAATTTGCAATTAGTCTAAAATTCTTGAGTTACTGAGATAAGTAGCACAAAACTAACATTTTGTGTTTCTGTGACTTGACAATTTTACATAATTTTTTTCTACCTTAAGTAAAAAAGAATGATATTCATTTGTCTCATGGGGTGGATACAAAGATTAATTAGATAATGTTTATGAAATGTTTTGAAGATTAAAAGTGCTAAGTAGTATTAGGCTTATTACTTCACCACTGACTCATTGACTCATTTGTATTCCAAAAGGATATAATCTATTACTTGGCTAGCATTCAACATTTCAAATCATCAAGCCACTGAAAATATCTTCAACTGTTTAGCAGACTGGGCCTAAAATAGTTTTCTAAAACAGTTTCTCACTAAATAACAAGATGTTCTTTTACTATATTTCACTCAATCTAATATTTCCCTGGAAGATTACTCAATCAGCTCTCAAGTACTCTAAATTATTTCTCCGGTGATTAATTCATTTTGTCTAATAAATATTGCTTTGGTATAATACCTATGGAAGCATAATTAAAACTTTGAAAAGATTTTCAAGGAAATCTGTGAATCTTAAAATTAGCATATAATAAGATAATGAATTTGTTGATTACATTACTATACATATTTCAGGTAAGATCTTCAAACTTAATTCAGACAGACACTCTTGTCTTCAATCCAATTGATAATCGTATCCCAAAATAACTTCCCTCACTCATTTTTTTTTATTATTCAAATATATATCTTAATTCTATCTCAGGCATTGTTTCCCAGGTGGGGATTTTTGACAATATTTTATAGCCTATATTAATGCTAACTAACTGCATAACATTTGGAAATAATATTACAAAAATTATAAAAATAACAACATAGATAATGTTCAGTTGTCTTCCATGTTACAAAATGAAAAATAGCGGTAAAATTTATAATCCATTAATATCAGGTTAAAGGAAAAATTGAATACAATTGTAATTTGCCCTTCCCTCAAATTCCTTATGATTTTTATGGAAGTTTCCTTTGTACCAAAATTTAGGCAGAACTGGGAAATAACTTTTAGTGGGTATTTTGGAGTTTTAAATTCAACTTTGAGATTGTTTTCATCCAAAAATTACAAAGATTTATTATAACCGTGCTAGTTAAGATGCACATTTCTCCTATTCCCCATTATCTAGCTTCCATTTTACAGAGATGCGTATGTGCTTTATTCTAATATTTTGTTCATTTCCCAGTTTTACAATTCAAAATATTATTCAAGAAGAGATATACTGATGATCTTTCCAATATTACCACCTTTTGGGTAACTCCTAACAATTTTGTCATGCTTTTAATTTAAAAACACATTAAAGTTGTGTGTACATTGTAACATGCGTATCTGTTAAAGGAATATTTGTTCACCAACAAATACCATTTCTTCTCTCATCATGTTTCACTATCAGATTTGTTCAGTGATGTTTATAGATCTAATATTAATACATTTGGGATGCAACATACTTTGCTTTGACATTATGCAGTAAATAAATATATAGCCTGTTTTTTTACGAAGGCAGTATCTTTTAATAGAATCTAGGTCTACATTGGCATATAAAGTAGGATGCAAGATTTCACGTTTTTTTTATGTTAATTTAAAGTTTTATGGATATTGATTGTTGAATTTCTGTAATGAAAAGCAAAGGTGACTAGCATATAAGATTAGAAGATATTTTGATGCCACTATTAAGATGTACATTACAAAGTATTACAAACAAAAAGGACATATAATTTAGGAGTTAGTTGTAATAGGCTTTTATAGATTTTGATAAGCACTTATATAAGCAGTTATATTTTAATTTTATCTTTTAAATAGAGTTAGAAAGTTAGAAAACCTAAAGAAGATGGGTGTCAGAGTGTATAGAAAGTGGAGTTAGGGTATTAAAAAATCTACTTAATAAAATACAGAATGTAGCAAACATCAACATTTAAGGAACCATAATAATAAAAACACCAATAAAGGACATTTAGCATTGAAGTTCAGACTCAGACCCAATACAACTTTACTTCTGCCACATTCTATTAACTGCAGCAAATTGCAAAGCCAGACCAGATTCAAGGGATATAGAAATAACTTTCACCCCTTGATGGGAAGGAGTAGCTGCGAAGACACAAAGAATGAGATAAAGAATCAAGGGTATAGTTAGAATAAATCTTCTATAGTGGTTTTAGTGGAGGAATAAGTGTCCACCCACAACTCTGGGTCAAAGAAGAATGCAAAGGAGTAGTCCAATCTAACAGTGTCTAACAGAAAAAGATGCAAACTTATCACAGACGAAGCTGATCAACTTGTAGCAATGCTGGCATTTGGGAAAAGGTATGCATATGAAAAACATATAGTGTGAACTATCCACTTAGATTTGAAAAACAGCAAGCCTGTATCCTAGAATACTGCAGTGAAGACAGGAAAATGCCCTAGGGTCAGGTGAAATGGATTATATCTCAAATGCTGTTAACATAACATCCAGAAACATCAATAATGGTTCTTCTAAGTTTTCCTTCCCACAAATGTGGCTTCTATTTTTGTATATTCATAAGCCACTAAAAGCTTAGTATGTAATTCAGAAGGGCTAAAAGTATCAAAATGAAAATATGTATTCTTGAATATGATTCAAATTTTAATCTGATGTGACTGAGAAATAACTGAAAGTAACATAAATTAACTAAAACTGACCACGTTTTTGTGTCACTGTGCATGAGACATAATCAAGTGTACAATATATAAGACAAATCTAATTATAGAAAAAAAGTTATATTTTTAAGGCATCTGAATTTATAACTCCAAAATACGCATTAAAAGTTATTTCCCAATTCTACCCAAATTTTGGTACAAAGGAAACTTGCATAAAAATCATAAGGAATTTGAGGGAAGGGCAAATTAGAAGTAGATTAATATGACAAAAGCAGCTCTATTTCAGAGCTCAAATTAATGAAAAGAGCCCTAGACTTTCAACCTTGGTCACAATACAACCTTAATCCAAGCACAATTTTATTTCCCTTTAGTCATAGGTAATCTTAGTAACAAAAAGAACTAGATTAAAAAACGAACAGATAGAGATCAAAGGATGTTATGTTGCAATACAAAAATAGCATCATACTTACTAATCCAAACTACTGTAAGAACCCAAGGGTTATATTAAGATTATTTATAATTATATATAAAAAATTTATAACTATATATCATCATGGATTCATGATTCACCTGCAATAACAAATAAATAGAATAGCCACGGTCCTGAACAAGCCCTATGGAAGTTTATAATTCTGCAAGAAAAGCTTCTTTTAGTTATTGCCTTTCTTCTGTGTCTGTATTGTGCTCCTTGAGCACAAAACTTAAGGTTTTATATTTTACTTCAGCCAATCTTTTTAAGTGATGCTTATCCCATTTCATTAGGTTCCTTACTTTCATATCTCTTTTTCCTGTGTATTCTATACAGTTCACAGTTGTCATTATTTCTCCTGTCTCTGTTCTTTACAATATAATTTAATGGTTGCATTTTACTCTAATGAAGATCTACTTATATTAATCTAAACTCACTTGTACGTAAAGTTTTCTATGATCTCCCTAGTTGTGTGCTATTATCAAATATGTATTACTGTAAAATCTAAGTCCCTACCAGGCACAGATGTGCTACTACGACATTTGCAATAATCTATTTACTCTCCAATTTCTTAAGCATCAAAATAATCCTAAGATTTATGAGAAAAGGAAATACAATTAGGTTATTGCTACTTAATTTTTCTACTTATTCCTTGGTTTAGGAATAAAAAGCTAAACACTTTGAAACAGCATGTGAGCTAGTTTATATATCTCACAATTCGTGCTCTTTTTTTGTTTGTTTTGTTTGTTTGTTTGTTTGTTTTTTCTTTAAACCTTGCTTCAGTGCTTTATTATTTCCAGAGATTTCAAAACATGTGGCCAAAATTGTGAGGCCAATTGTTTTTGAATATTCCTTAGCCAGGCATTTATTCAGATTATCAAAGAATGAGAAGATTTTTAAAAAGCTGCTAAATGTAGGCAGACCAGACTACAATTTTAGACATTCATTCATGTTTGAAAGTCTAATCTAAATCAGTTCCCTGCACTTGTTCATCTTGTTCAAACATTCACTACATGTCAGAGAGTAGACAAAACATGGGTTGCTTTTGTTTGCTTTTCTATTTTTTCTTTTGAACAACACCAAGGATTTGTACAGTACTTTATTTAAATGACTTGAAGAAAATGCAGATAAGCAAAGAGGTTCTCTTGTACTCGAAGAGGGTAGATTTCCAGAAACCCTGATCAGCTAACACATTCACACAACCTCATCAGTTCAGTACCCTGGAGGTGTTTGTTCCTCTAAGTAGTGACATGAATCTATAACACCTCAGAAGCATAAATGCCAAAGTCTGGGAGCCAATAACTCTCTGTGCTCTGGCAGTGCAAACAAAGGCAATGGCAAAAAGGGGTATTTGGGATGGAATCTGCGAATTCTAAGAACTCTTCCTCTGTCATTGTCAAAAAGCATGCAATTGGATGTTTCCACAGTCAGCTCAATTATTGCTGCTGCAACTGTGAGGGTGAAACAAGTTTCTCTAGTGCAGTAGCAATTAATGACACTCTAGTTCTATTATAGATATTAGTAATGATAATTCATTTAAAATGCAATTGTTGAAATTGAGCTACAAATAATGTAATAGCAAAATGTGTGCATGTATTTTGTTTACAAATATGTATAAGTGATATTAGATTCTGACTTTGTTTTTCTTTCATCTTTTTGGTGGGAGGGATCCAAACACCAGTGTAATAACTTGTATTTAATCTTGCAGTTTACAAATGGCAGAAACCATTTAAGTAAAACATAAACTAAGATTTCTCTCTCTCCATCACCGTGGCAGAAGGGAGTCATTAGTAACAATTAGATGGGAAAAGAAGGAAGCATTGGAATTTGGGAATCTGCTTGCTATAGAATCAGTTCTTTTTTTTTTTTTTTTTTTTTTTTTTTTTTTTTTTTTTGAGACTGAGTCTGGCTTTGTCGCCCAGGCTGGAGTGCAGGGGCCCGATCTCAGCTCACTGCAAGCTCCGCCTCCCGGGTTTAGGCCATTCTCCTGCCTCAGCCTTCCGAGTAGCTGGGACTACAGGCGCCCACAACCGCGCCCGGCTAGTTTTTTGCATTTTTTAGTAGAGACGGGATTTCACCGTGTTAGCCAGGATGGTCTGGATCTGCTGACCTCGTGATCCACCCGTCTCAGCCTCCCAAAGTGCTGGGATTACAGGCTTGAGCCACCGCTCCCGGCAATCAGTTCTATTTAAAAAAAAAAAAAAAAAAAAGTATCTAGCGATTGAAGAAGGGTTGAATTTGGATTTACGATTTGAACACTTGGAATGGGAGTCAACTGCTAAGTTTAAATCTTAATGACCTGTTCTTTCTGGAGAATTCTCTGTCCTCTCCAAGACAAATTTTGTCTTTGAGACATTCCCTCATTCAATCTTTCAACCTTTCGAACCAAGTGGGTAACACAGTGCATCCTCTTGACTTCCCAGCTTTTATACCAGATTTCTGGAACCCTGGTTCACGAAACTCTGGTCTGCTGTCTACATAATAAATGTCCTCTCAACACATCTCTTAACTTCTTTCCACGCCTATAAATGTCATCTCTGCTGATTCTTGGTCCCACTGTAGATTTGAAAAAGAATTGGCCAAACTCTTACAAAGTAATGTATTTTTTTCTAATCATTCTATGTACTGATTCTTATAGAAGGACATATAGTATATTAGGCAAATATATCTTTAATATTCTTAAAAGAAAATCTCACCTCTAAGCACCTTTGAAAGCTACAAGGAAACACTAGGACTCACATTTTTTTTTTTTTTTTAGGTAAAATATTCAAGGCCTCTTATCAAACAATATCATACAGAGAAGGGCTTTATTAGTAGTTACTACCATATCATGTGTGAGATAAATATATACTAGTTTAGAGTTTATGTAAAACAAAATGCAAATAAAATGAGAACTTGCTGATTGGATATAAGGCTCTGTGCTGTGAAGGGAAAGTGCAGACAAAAATATCAACGTGAGTAAGCTGGGCATGGTGGCTCAGGCCTGTAATCCCACCTACTCTGAAGGCTGAGGTGGGGGGATTGCTTGAGTCCAGGAGTTCGAGATCCTGGGCAACATAATTTAGACTCTATCTCAAAATATACATACATACGTACATACATAATATACATATGTGTGTGTGTATCTCACTTTATGTTTATAGACTTTATGTTATGATAGCATAAGTTTGCAGAACTTATGTTATGATTTCGTTGTCACATAGGTGGCTTGAAAAAAATATTCAAGAGTTTTCTTGAACCAGGCCTGGAAATGTGAAGGAATACAGAAAAGAAGGAGCCAGCATTACAGTCAAAAGCATGTTGCAATGTTAGTTGGCGGGGAAATCAGTACTGAGGGAAAATAATTTTAATTTTTTTCTAGACCTTTGGTCACCCAAGTATGTATTTTCTATCACACACACTTCAATATTTATTCTTAATATAAACAAAATATCTGATTATCTCACAAGAACACATTATGAACACATATTATATATGTGTGTATGTATATCATATACACACTCATACATACACATACACACATAGATTTGAAACAGGGTCTTGCTCTGTCACTCAGGCTGGAGTGCAGTGGTGCAATCATGGCTCACTATAGCCTTGACATCCTGGGCTCAAGCGATCCTCCCACCTCAACCTCCCAAATAGCTGGGACTACAGACACGTTGCCACCATGCCCAACCAATTTTTTTTTTTTTTTTTTTTTTTTTTTTGGTAGAGACGTGGTCCAGCCACATTGCCCAGTCTGGCCTCTAACTCCCAGGCTCCAGTGATACTCCTGTCTTGGCCTTCCATGATGCTAGAATTAGAGGTGTGAGTGACCACATCTGACCCCATATCTTTTATAAGAATGGTAGTGTTGTTTCTCAGCAATTATCCAAAATATGCATGACTAATTTAACCTGATTATTAGTGCATTTTTATTATTTTACTTGTACCCAACTATTTCTACTGGCAATTTCAAAAAAATGAAATACTATGCTTTCTTTATGCTAATATCATATTTCCATTCACATGACTTTATGCTAGAAGCCATGTTTCAGTTTAAGAGATTATTACAGTTAACATGAGAAGCAGCCATTTATTTATAAAATGATCACCAGTTTTGGTACATGCCTACTAGGTAAGCTAGAATTTCAAATCATCATCAGTAATATGACTTGTCAAATTGATACAAAATATAATTTTATTTAAACATATAATAGCTTTTACACAAGTTATATCAATAATCATCTTTCTCACTCTATTTAATTGCCACAGTATATCCTAAACCTGGTGAAAAGAAATGTTTCTTATTTTATTTGAGACCAGGTTTTCCACTTGTAATTTCAAACCATAATCCATCTTAATGCTAGAGGACTTTCCTTTGTGGCTTCAACATCTTGTTAGGCACTGGCCTCGTCTCCTTGCGATGTGAAGGTGTCTGCTTCCCCAGCTATGATGGTCTATCTCACTGGCTCTACAACTGAACTGCTTCTACTTGAATCAGTTTTTCCAACTATCACCTGTGTCACTTTGACTAAGTTAATTGGGAATCCCTGTGCCTTAATCCCCTCTTTTGTGAAATTGGGAAAACTGTACCTATCACCACAGGGATTTGTGTGAATTAAATGAGTCAATCTAACAAAAGCATTTGAAAAATGGCTATCAGATGATAAACATTCAAAAAATAATGGAATGTTATATTATTACTAATTTTTAAAATCCACATTTCTGTTTTCTTTCATTTACGCATCATTCTCTTTCTGTCCTTCCTTTAAAAATAAATTTTTAAAAATATTAATTTATACTTACCATCTCTACTTGTTTACCTTATATTTGCACCTTCTTAATTTTTATGAATTTTCAAGCTAAGAATGGCGAGAATATTACCAGGAACATTCATAAATCCTTCACTCAGATTTGCCAGTTGCTAACATTTTGCTATATTTGCTTAGCACTCATCTCTAACACACACACACACACACACACACACACACACACACACCCCACTCCAGAATATTTTTGACCAACTTTTATGTCATCACACACTTTCTATTTTAGGTGGGTTGGACAAGACAAAATTGACTTTTCTATTCCTGGCTGTCTTTTCTATTTGTGAAAGAGATTGGAAGCAATGATTCTTCAGTAGTAATGAGCACAGTTTGTCCTATGTGAAATGATAAGTTCAAGACTCTTCCATGCCTTACAGCATTCTATATTTTTATCTTTCTTCTTCCACATAGAACACAGATAAATGAAGTAAATTTTATGAGTATGCTATATAATGAACAGTATATATTGCTATACATTAAAATCATAAATTTATACTGATATTTCTGATTGTAAGCTAACACTACAGAATCTTTTCTGGCCTTTCCTTATTCTATATGTTTTACTTACTTCTTCTATAGGGAGAGGTGTGGCTCCAATATTGATGTGTTTATATTCATTTGCTCAATCCTACAGTACTGCCCAAATGGTTACAGAATTTGTACAAAGTAAGTACTGTGAAAAACAAATTACTAAATGTAATTGAATTATGGATATTTTTCTATTTTGAATGAAGGTATAGAGTTGAATTCAAATTTACTTAGATTAGAAATTCACTTTTCTTGCACTTTTTATTTTGGAATAATTTTAGATGCACATAAATATACAAAAATAATACAGAGTTCTGTGTATCTTTTACATAGCTTCTCTGACAGGTAACTGTTTATATAACTATAGCACAATATCATAACTGGAAAATTCTCACTGGTGCAACTATTAACTAGACAACAAACCTTGTTCAGATTTCATCTCATTTTACATGTACTCATTTTTTACATTCACTTTTACCCCAACAGCAGTCTGACTTCTATTGTCACGTGTAATTAATCTCCTCCAGAGAAGGTCATCTCTAACTTGTCTGGATAGAGATGGATGCAATGGTTGCATACTTTCCAATCCATACTTAACTGATATTTATGTGACATTAGACACTGCTGACAACTTCCTCCTTTTAATGTATTTTCTTAGCTTCTGAGACAATGCTCCTTTTCAACATCTCTTCTCGGTCCTTTTTGAAGTTTTCCTTTCTGTATCTGTTACTTGAATGTCAGGATTTCTTCATTTATATCTTTGTGGGGGTTTTTTTGTTGTTTAGTTTTGTTTGTTTTCTCTTTACACAGCTGACACAGAATAACAATTCAATATGTAATTACTGAATAAATAAGTTGAAATATTTGCTGTAGTGAATACTATTTTGGCATAGTTGCAGTATAATATAACTTATTATATAACTAAATTTCTAAATAAATTTTTCAAATACAAGCAATTAATACACTGAATATTAAATTCAGTTATCAAAATTAGAGGTAAAAGGACAAACGTAAGCTGAAAAAGATTTTTCCCTGCAATACTTCCTTTAATTCTCAGCTTTGTTACTAAAAACTGGATTATAAGTCAGTCTAAAATGGTTTGAATTCTTTCAATATGGCTATATTATTAAGATCCCTGCTGGCCAGGCGTGTTGGCTCACGCCTGTAATCCCAGCACTTTGGGAAGCCAAGACAGGTGGATCACGAGGTCAGGAGATCCAGACCATCCTGGCTAACACTGGTGAAATCCCATCTCTACGAAAAATACAAAAAACTAGCCGGGCGAGGTGGCGGGCGCCAGTAGTCCCAGCTACTCGGGAGGCTGAGGCAGGAGAAGGACGTGAACTCGTGAGGCAAAGCTTGCAGTGAGCAGAGATGGCGCCACTGCACTCCAGCCTGGGTGACACAGCGAGACTCTGTCTCAAAAAAACAAAAACAAAAACAAACAAAAAAATCCCTGCTATTCTGATTAAATAAATCCACTGTTTTCCAAGCATTATCTATCTAAATTCTGTCTCATTTAATTTATAGTACAATGAAAAGGAGACTACAAAGCAGAAAAAAGTCAAAGTGAAGAGTTAGGAATAGAAAAAGAGACAGAAAGAGAGAACAGAAGCCATATTTGTGATTAGTTCCAAGGTAGAATAATTTTATAATCTGAAAACTAACACTCTGATTTTGAAATATATAGTAAATTATATAATATTCAAGTACATAGAGTAGGTGCTAAGCATACTATTATCTACTTTGTTTAGCAATATGTTTCATCTAACAATATACTACCTCATAAATATTAGCATAACATTTATAAAATTCAGAATATAGAAAGTATCTATTCATAATATGAAATATATTGTGCATGCTAATATACTAGCGTATTAGAATTAGGCCCTCTGGACTGTGCCCTGAGGAATGGTGCACTCTGGCCCAGATACAACACTTTTCCCACAGTCTTTGCAAACCGTAAACCAGGAGTTTCCCTTGGGTGCCTACACCACCAGGGCCCTGGGTTTCGAGCACAAAATTGGGCAGCCAATTGGGCAGACACTGAACTAACTGCAGGAGTTTTTTTCATACCCCAATGGTGCCTGGAATGCGAGAGAGACAGAACCGTTCACTTCCCTGGAAAGGGGACAGAAGCCAGGGAGCCAAGTGGTTCAGCTGAGCGGATCCCACCCCCACAGAACTTAGCAAGCTGCGATCCACTGGCTTGAAATTCTCACTGCCAGCACAGCAGTCTGAGGTCGACCTGGGATGCTAAGCTTGCTGAGACTTGAGTAGGTCCTTTTACCCTCACAGCATAAACAAAGCCACTGGAAAGTTCAAACTGGGCAGAGCCCACCGCAGCTCAGCAAGGCCACTGTGGCCAGACTGCTTCTCTAGATTCCTCCTTTCTGGGCAGAATATCTCTGAAAAAAGGCAGCAGCCCCAGTCAGGGGCCTATAGATAAACCCCCATCTACCAGGGACAGAGCACCTGAGGGAAGGGGCGGCTGTGGGTGCAGCTTCAGCAGATTTAAATATCCCTGCCTGACAGCTCTGAAGAGAGCAGCAGATCTCCCAGCACAGTGTTCGAGCTCTGCTAAGGGTCAAACTGCCTCCCCAAGTGGGTCCCTGACCCGCTCCCCCGCCCCCCGCCCGTATCCTGACTGGGAGGCACCTCCCAGTAGGGGCCGACAGACACCTCATACAGGAAGGCTCTGGTTGGCATCTGGCTGGTGCCCCTCTGGGACGAAGCTTCCCGAGAAAGGAACAGGCAGCATCTTTGCTGTTCTGCAGTCTCAGGATACAAAATCAATATGCAAAAATCACAAGCATTCCTATATACCAACAATAGACAGAGAGCCAAATCAAGAGTGAAGTCCCATACACAATTGCTACAAAGAAAATAAAATACCTAGGAATACAACTTACAAGAGATGGGAAGGACCTCTTCAGGGAGAACTACAAAGCACTGCTCAGGAAAATAAGAGAGGACACAAACAAATGGACAAACATTCCATGCTTATGGATATGATGAATCAATATCGTGTAATGGCCATACTGTCCAAAGAAATTTATGGATTCCATGCTATCCCCATCAAGCTACCATTGACTTTCTTCACAGAATTAGAAAAAAACTACTTTAAATTGCACATGAAACCAAAAAAGAGCCCATATTGTCGAATAATCTTAGGCAAAAAGAACAAAGATGGAGGCATCACGCTACCTAACTTCAAACTCTACCACAAGGCTACAGTGACTAAAACAGCATGGCACCGGTACAAAAACAGATATATAGAACAATGGGTCAAAACAGAGGCCTCAGAAATAATGCCACACAGCTACAACAATCTGATCTTTGACAAACCTGACAAAAGCAAGCAATGGGGAAATGATTCCCTACTTAATAAATGAGGTTGGGAAAACTGGCTAGCCATATGTAGAAAATTGAAACTGGACCCCTTCCTCACACCTTATACAAAAATTAACTGAAAATGGATTAAAGACTTAAACATAAGACCTAAAACCATAAAAATCATAGAAGAAAATCTAGTCGGTATCATTCAGTATCTTGGCATGGGCAAAGGCTTCATGACTAAAACACTAGAAGCAATGGCAACAAAAACCAAAATTGACAAATGGGATTTAATTAAACTAAAGAGCTTCTGCACAGCAAAATAAACTATCATCAGAGTGAACAGGCAACCAACAGAATGGGAGAAAATTTTTGTAATCTATCCACCTGACAAAGGGCTAATATACAGAATCTACAGGGAACTGAAACACATTTACAAGAAAAAAAAAAAAAAACATCAAAAAGTGGGTGAGGGATATGAATAGACACTTCTCAAAAGAAGACATTTATGCAGCCAACAAACATGAAAAAAACCTCATCATCAATAGTCATTAGAGAAATGCAAATCAGAACCACAATGAGATACTATCTCATGCCAGTTAGAATGGTGATCATTAAAAAGTCAGGAAACAACAGATGCTGGACAGGATGTAGACAAATAGAAATACTTTTACACTGTTGGTGGGATTGTCAATTAGTTCAACCATTGTGAAAGACAGTGTGGCGATTCCCCAGTTATCTAGAACCAGAAATACCATTTGACCCAGCAATCCCATTAGTATTATATACCCAAAGGATTATAAATCATTCTACTGTAAAGACACATGGACATATATGTTTATTGCAGCACTGTTCACAATAGCAAAGACCAACCCAAATGCCCATCAACGATAGTCTGGATAAAGAAAATGTGGCACATATACACCATGGAATACTATACAGCCATAAAAAAGATTGAGTGTATGTCTTTTGCAGGGAAATGGACGAAGCTGGAAACCATCATTCTCAGCAAACTAACACAGGAACAGAAAATCAAACACCACATGTTCTCACTCATGAGTGGGAGTTGAACAACAAGAACACATGGACACAGGGAGGGGAACATCACACACTCGGGTTTGTTGGGGGGTTGGGGTGCAAGGGGAGGGATAACATTAGGAGAAATACCTAATGGAGGTGACAGGTTGATGGGTGCAGGAAACCACCATGGCACATGTATACCTGTGTAATAAACCTGCACGTTCTGCACATATATCCCAGAACTTAAAGTATAATTAAAAATAATGATAATAATAATAATAATTAGGCCTTCTGGTGCTTACACAATATTATATATTTTTAAGAAAAAAGTTATTTTTTTCTAGAGTGTATTATTTTATTTTATTTTTTTTTTTTTTATTTTTTTTTTTTGAGACGGAGTCTCGCTTTGTGGTCCAGGCTGGAGTGCAGTGGCCGGATCTCAGCTCACTGCAAGCTCCGCCTCCCGGGTTTACGCCATTCTCCTGCCTCAGCCTCCCGAGTAGCTGGGACTACAGGCACCCGCCACCTCGCCCGGCTAGTTTTTTGTATGTTTTAGTAGAGACGGGGTTTCACCGTGTTAGCCAGGATGGTCTCGATCTCCTGACCTCGTGATCTGCCCGTCTCGGCCTCCCAAAGTGCTGGGATTACAGGCTTGAGCCACCGCGCCCGGCCAGAGTGTATAATTTTATACACAAATATAAAAGAAAATCATTTTATGTCATCATTCACGGGAAACCAAATCCTGTCTGACAAAATAGATATATTTATTTATTTTACATAAAGACAAAATTAAACATGAATTAGAAGACAAATATAAAGCTCCACACAAATCTGAAGTGAAGGTTACTATTAATTACAAGGATAAAAAGTGAACAATGAAAATAAGCAAATGATACAATGCAAACAAACATAAATTTTAAATATTACATATAAAAACATATTAGGAAAGAGGCTTAAGTGACTCAAATAAGAGGTTTATTGGCTCAAAACTTTCAAATACAGTGGCTCCATATATATAACCTCCCAAGCCCTGAAAATTTTTATAAAACCTTACTGTGGAAAAATATATTAAGTTTCATGACATGTTTGCATGTAAATATGAATTAGATTATATATGTTGGGTAAATAAGAGATTGATATCAGTAAGGACATGCTTGTTTATATGTAATTTTTCCCATCAGGTAAATGTTTTGAAGAGATGCTTAAAAATGCTGAAACTCCCATGCGAGCATTTTCCTTTGGGCTAAGAAGTGAATAGTTGACAGAATTTTAACTGCTAAACTTTCCAATCTGTTAAGCTATCTCTGGAATATTTAACTGTAGTAGGGAAGCTGTAAGGGCACATTCTCCTTTATTTAGAAAAATAATTGGAAATGTCTCCTCTTGAATCACATTTATTAGCTTTGGTGAAACTGTTCTGCATTTTGGGGAAAAAAGTAATGTCTTCTGGAATCTTCATTTCGGGGGGGCACAAGTCTCGGGACTTAAAGCTACAACAGATTGATTGTCATTCCAGGTGCAAATTCTCGAAGAGTTTTAATTGTACTAATATTTTTATTGGGATTGCTATGGCTTTTATCAGGTCTCTGATTGCAATGTCCCTAGGTTTTGAGTGGCTGGTGAAAATCAATCGCTATTACAGCCAGATTATTTTAGTGTATGATTTTGCAGAATAAGAGGGTTTTCAGGAACACATATTTAGCAGAATCTCCTGTACCTTATTATTGTAATATGTCTTAAATTAGTAATAGGTAAAGATAAAGTGCTAAAGAATATCTTCAATGTGAAAACATAAGCATTTCAAGAAATACGTTAAGTAAAATAAAAAAGCTTGCTACTTGGGAGGCTGAGGCAGGAGAATCACTTGAACCCGGCCATGGGGGTAGATGGGGGTGGAGGCTGCAGTGAGCTGAGATAGCACCACTGCTCCAGCCTGGGAGGCTAAGTGAGACTCCGTCTCAAAAAAAAAAAAAAAAAAAAAAAAAAAAAAAAAAAAAAAAAAAAAACTACTAACTTAATAGTCAGTAGACAATACCAAAAATTACAATAGCAGAAATAGTCATAATCTTGTAGCACTTAGAGAAAATAGAAAAAGTTCTTTGTTTGAGTTGCAATGTTCTAGCAAGCTAAATAAATAATAAACTCTTCAGTAGAAGTAACCATAAGTTTTCTTTCTCTTATCTCTGAATATTTTTATCTCATTCCTTCATTACATTCTCAAGTAAGTTTGTGTTGTTATGTCAAATTTTAGTTTATTTATTATGAAAGAAAATATTACCATTTTGGGAAGTTTATACAACAAGAAGAATCACTTTTGTATTCATTCTATAACTCATTTATAATCTTCATATTGATTTTCCTTAGGAAAAAAGTTACCAAAATGAAAAAAATAATAATATATTAATTAAAACATTATTTATAGTTATATTCAAAATGAAGTAATAAATGTTTGACAAGTTACCATATATCAAACTGAAATATTTGCTTGTTATAATAATGGTTATTATTAATATATCAAAATAATAAAATATTCTATGAAATAATATAAATGAGGAAAAGCAATATACCAAATGATAACAATACCTTGATGATAAATAGTGTTGCTATACATTTAGAGAAAATGCAAAGGTAACATACAAAAATGAAAGTATGTTTTATATGATAGAATTAGATTGATTCATTTAATATATATTCTTTTTATATGGCATTTTGAATAACTTCAAAATAAAATGCTAAAATAATTTTAAGTTGCAAAGTTGATATTTTGTTAACTTTCACAAGAGTTTATTCTTTAAACATTTTAAAATACAAAATAAAAAATGTTGTACTGAACCATACTTAACATTATGTTAACTACTGCAGAAGTAACTAAATGAATATAGATCTAGAGAGATGAGACATAATATTCTATAATATTAAATTCTCTAAAGTTTATGTACTCTGTACATATTGATAATCTATATCTATTGCATATAATATATAATTACCATTATATATACTGTTCTTGTGTGTTTTGTCTTTTCCTATATACTCATGAATATTTATTTTGTAAGGCATCATGACAAAAGGCTAATTTTGAATAATATACCAGTGTTGTATTTGAAATAATGTTTTAAATGAAGATTTTTTAAAATATTTATAACTAAGCACTATAATTACTTTGTTAGGTTTGATAGTTTGGAAATTCCATTTTTGACTACTTTATTATCTGTTATCCCTTCTTATTAATGTAAGGTTGATAATTCCTGGTCATTCCTCCTTATTCACTGTAAGAGCTTACAAGTTTTCATTTTTGTTGAACGAAGGCATTCTCCTTAAACAAATTTCAGTTAGGCCCCTTCAAGCCATTTTTCTTTCTTTTTTTTTTTTTTAATTTATTTTTTATTATTATTATACTTTAAGTTCTAGGGTACATGTGCATAACGTCCAGGTTTGTTACATATGTATACTTGTGCCATGTTGCTGTGCTGCACCCATCAACTTGTCAGCACCCATCAACTCGTCATTTACATCAGGTATAACTCCCAGTGGCATCCCTCCCCCCTCCCCCCTCCCCATGATAGGCCCTGGTGTGTGCCATTTTTCAACTCAACCCCATCTTGAGCTTGGTCCTCAAGAATAGGAATCTTGCTAAGTAAATTTCGTGAGAATTTCCCACCTTGGATATCTGATCAAATTTCCTTGCTCATCATCCCCCAGATGCTATCTGGCCTGCCTTCAGCAAGAATCCTGTCAAGCTGGTTTGGTCATAATCTACTGTCAACTCCTGATGTTTCCTCTTAGTAATTTTCCCTCCATTGAGCACAACATTGTTCTTTGGCTATAAATCCTCACTTTTTTATGTGTTGATGTGCTAAATGTTGAGCCCAACCTGTCTCCACTACTGAAAAACCCCTTTGCAATAGTCCCTTGAATAAAGTCTTCCTTTTCATCTTTAACAAGCATCAGAATAGTTTTTTGTTTAACATTATATCCTACTGGTGAATTAAATTATATTTCTAAAATTGTTCTACTATTTTTTAATAATGCTCCTTTTGTGTTGGATTAAAGTCTAGTTCATTAGATATTAACACAGTTATGTTGTCTGTCCTCTGCATTATAGACTGTATATCTTTTTATTAATATTTTATTTTCACCTTTTGAAGCTATATATTTCAGCTATGTGTCTTGTGAACAGCTTATGGTTGAAATTGTATTATTTTGATTATTTGTGCATTATCTACTTTTCTAAAATAAGAAAATTATGGTAGCTACCAAGTCTTTCACTCTTTCCTTGGTGGTTGTCTTAGATATTACAATATATATCATTGATTTACCAAATACATTTTACTTCTCCCTGGCCTGTGCAAATACTTTAGAATGTACAAACTATTTATTTTTCTCATGGTTTATGTAGTGCTATTTTATTTTTTTATATTTTTAGAATACGCATAATATTTATTGTTTTGCACACTATTTATTTAAATTCATCTACATGTTTTGTTTCCAATTTCTCTTCATTTCATTCTGGGTTTTCAAGCTTCTATCTTTTGTTTTTTTTATTTTTATTTTTTTTGCCTATAGAAGACACTTTAGAGTGTTACTGCTATTCAAACATTCACTTCATTTTTGTTTGGGGTATATTTTCAATTAAGTACATATTCTACGTTGGTATATGTTATGAGTGACCATCTATTCAAGGATTTTATCAGATTTTCTCTTTCCCTTTCTCTGCCATTTCTGTGTATGTGCGCGTGTGTGTGTGTGTCTTTCTCTTTCTTTCTCTCTCTTTTCTTCTCCTTCTTTTCCTTCTCCTTTACCTTCTCCCTATCTGTTTCCCTCTCTCTCTTTTTTATGTCAGACTCTGGAATTCCTTTTCTGTACCACAAGGGCTTAGGGCAATGGTCCCCAACTGTTTTGGCAAAAGGGACCAGTTTTGTGGAAGACATTTTTTTTCCACAGACAGAGCTTGGGGGGATGGCTTCAGGATGATTCAAGTGCAATACATTTATTGTGCACTTTATTTATATTATTATTACATTGTTATATATAACAAATTATTTATACAACTCACCATAATGTAGAATGAGTGGGAGCCCTGAGCTTGTTTTCTTGCAACTAGATGATTGCATCTTGGGGTGATGGGAGACAGTGTCAGATCATCAGGCATTAGAGGCATGGAATCTATATCCGTCACATGCACAGTTTGTGCTCCTATGAGAATCTGATACTGCCTCTGATCTGACAGGAGGAAGAGCTCGGGAGGTAATGTGAGCCATAGGGAGTAAAGCTGAAAATACAGATGAAGCTTCCCTTGCTCACTGGCCCACTGTTCACCTCCTACTGTGCGACCTGATTCCTAACAGGCCACGGACTGGTACCTGTCCAAGGCTCAAGTGTTGGGGAACCCAGGCTTAAAGAATATAAAATGTCTGGGTAGTTTCTCAGCTTCATACCCTTTTATTTCAGAATTGACAGATGATCTTATTGGAAAAAAATAATCTCAAATTTTAGGTTCACTTCTTGTTTGTTGTTGTTGTTTTTGGTGAGTGTTGCCCCTGTAATTTTTACTGTTTTGTTAGCTGTTAGATGTTTTCAAGGAGATAATTATTACTGCTTATAAAGCTTTTCTAGTTATTCTTAGTGGGAGAATTGGTCTGAATTACCATTTCTGTTTCTGCTGAAAGTAATCCTCCAGTATTTGCAATATTACATTGGTAAGATTCAACCATTTTGTTGAATGTACGTGGGGTCCAGTAATTTCACTGTTATATAATTTTTCACTGTTTATTCCTGGCAAAGGATGTTTAAAAAATTTTTATTAAAAAGATTATTTTCCTAAATATTTTTGTGAATATTTATTGGTACACATGAGCAAGAATTTCTCTTGTATTCAAGACTTACCCTATGGGAGCCTGTGTGATTCTTTCCCACAAAAAGGATTTGTTTCAGCTACTTCTAGAAGCCAGAGAATGCTTCCAAACAGGAGACACTGAATGCCTCAGAGGAGAGTTCCATGCTCAGATTCACCACATTAGTGTTTAAAACTTTAAAATCTTGAGGTAATAGTCTATGTCTCAGGAAAAATCAGCCCCTTTAGGTTCCTGCTCTTCCACACTGCCTGGATGCCCATTTCCATTATGGCTCTTGCTGCTGCTCCATCTTCCTATGGTTTCTCCCAGTTTCTTAGACTCTAATTTCCAAGTACTTTGGCATCCTGTCTAGCTTTTTCTGACTCTTCAATTTACTAAAGCTTTTCTCCTTGACCATGAAAGCATAATTTCAAAGAATTATCACAATAAATTACACGTAGTCCTTATAAAGATTCATTATATATCTCAATTATCATTTTATTTATTGTGAATCCCTCAATACTGAACACAGAAGAGTTAAATGCTTGGCACAAGGTTACACAACTGATATCTGTAAGAATCATTTTTCAAACCTCATTCTTCTGATGCCTATACTCTGTTATTTTCTTTTTATACATGCTACTTTTACAAAATAATTCTCACATATTAAGTTCCTCAAACACAATTTTTAAAATAAAGTTGAACTAGACAGGTCAATAAATGCCTTAGGATAGCTGATTGAATTAATAAGTGAAATTAACAAATAGAAAAGAGGAAATTTCACTGTCACTCTATTTCATTCCTCAATGCCTTTTCAACTCCTGTACAAGTAAGTATCTCAGGGCCTTTAATTATTTAATTGATTGGTTACAAAATTGTATGCCTCGCAAATTTGAATCACTTAAACAGAAATAAAGTGCCTGGGCAAATTCTGAGAAATTGGATTAATAAACTGAACTACTGATGTTGGCTTAGATAATATCAGTTGAAAGGCAAACTTGTAAACAGGAGAGTGCATTTGTATATATAGTACATTTTATTAAATAAAGAAATGTACAATATCTTACAATTAATTTTTTTGTCCAGCATCTTTTGAGTCTGTCTGGACACTTTTCTTTGTATCTATCCTGAGTATATAGTAATGCATTCTCTTGTCGTATATTGGATAAATGTACTAATTCTTTAAAATTTGCTCATATCTGGCCTTTACTTATTTTGTAATCTTTGCCAATTGAGGGAAAATCTAATGTTTTCTCTTCCCTTTTAAAATATAAAATGTATCCCATAATAGATGCTGCTATCTGCTGTAGGAACAAAAATCTAGAATTCTGAACATGGAACATTTATGAAGAAACATGTTATAACTAAATGACACATTCTTTCTCTATATAATGCTCGCTGTGAACCTATTACTATTAAGTCCCACACAGACTGTGAGTTTGGGAGGAACAGCAGACAGTAATAGCCCCCATGGTGCTTCAACCAACCCTGGCCATTACTTGTATACTCTAAGTGGCTCATTAGAAATCTTAGAAAGTGTTTTTGCTATACAGGCAAAAAAGAATGATTGGAAGATAAGATGCAAGATGAGAAAGCACTGCTATCCCGTGAAGTCAAGTGACAAGAACATTGTGATTGACTGTGTTACAAGGCCACTGTTAAATTGAGCAGAATCAAGACTGACAGAAAACTCTGGGGTTGGCAATCAGTAAGTCACATTTTGTTACATGTACAAGGATCAGAATATATTTTATGAAACATATAGGAAAGCTAAGAGGCATTGTGGAAAGAAAATAAAAGATATTAAAAAGTATTTTGGAGTTAAGCTTACTTCAGTTTTAAGAAACAGGTAAAACATATTTTTAATGAAAGGAACATTTTTGTGTTTGCAACCAAAAGTATAAATGTTAAAATATTCAGAAAGCATACAAGGTATAGAAATAAGTTTGAATCCTAAATACAGTTTTTCAGTAATCAAATTACTAACAAATTTTAAAAATATAATTAATAATTTGAAAATGTAAAAGATATAAGAATTTGGAATGCAAGCAATAATACATTTCAAATATATATTTAAAAGTAATATGACTCTAAATAGCTTTATGGAAAAGTTTTCAGATGTGGGGGACCTTATGGTTTATAATAACAAAAAGTTGTTTTAGTATTTTATCTCTATAGAAACATTTTTGTTCTAACAAGAAATTCATAGGTGTTTAGAACAAGTAAATTTAAAACATCATTTTACATGAATGTGAAATACAGAAAAAAAAATTCTATTAGAAGCATGTAATGTCCTAAAGCCATATTATAAATTCCATATTTGTCAGTTAGATACATTTTGAATATTCCTTATAACTGAAACTGTTCTTAAGAATTTCTAAGATTTAAAGTCTCCTTTTATTCACCATAGATTAATAACTCCAAATCATTCATTTATTCCTTCATTAATTTCTAACCGATAGCATCTTCTTGCTCTACTGCTTATATAACATTGAATAAGTCCTGTTCCATTCTCTCAAGGATCTCAGATGCTAGAGAATGAGAATGAGACATAAACAGTCAAGTGGACAACAATAGGGAGAGAAAGAGATTAAATATAAAAACAAATACAGGTCATGGGGTGGCCTCGTCTGGGAAGAGTTTATAGAATTTTTAAGAAATGTAGAAGTAAATAAAATGATCATGACTGAGGCCATTTTAGCAAACAGAATACCATGATGTAATATAGGAAGAGCAATGAGAAACAGCATATGGCATTTAGGGTAACATGAGGAAATTTCTGTTATTGGAATGCAAAGGACTAAACAGGTAATTAGAGAGATGGCTATACTCTAACACTAACAAAACTACATACTGATATCCACCATTAACATAGATGCAAAAATGTCAACAGAGATCTAACAAACTGAATCAAGCAATGCATAAAAATGCTAATGCACTATCTATCAATGTTTATTTCTGGAATACAAAGTTAGTTTAATATTTGAAAATCAATCAGTATAAATCACCATATAAACAGAATACAGAAAAAATATGTAAATATATGAATATATGCAGAAAATCACTTGAACAAATTCAGCATCCAATTGTGATATAATCTAGTACTCTAGAAATGTATTATGTGGTTATGAAAAATCTAGAGCTAACCTCTAACAATATTTTCCTTTAATATTGACAAGTCAAGGATGTCTACTCTTACCATTTCTATGCAACATAGTGCTAGAGGTCCTAACTAGTGCAATAAGAGAAGAAAAATAGGTAAAAGTTACATGGACAGGAAATCAAGGAGTAAAACTCTTTATTCAGAGATTACATGATTATAAGTTGAGAAAATCCTGATAATTCTAAAATAAATGTTAGAACTGATAATGAGCTTAGTAAGATCACAGTATATAAGATCAAAATACAAAAATCATTTGTAACCATATATAAATCAATGAAACACTGAATTTTATCTAAAATGTCATTTATGTTAGCATCAAAAATATGAAATATTTGGGGATACGTGTAACCAAAGATTAAAATAAAGGTACACCTTTGTATATATGTATATATCAAATATTATATAGCATATATGTATATATTCATATACACACTTATATGTGAAAGAAAATGCAGTGAAGATATTTACTACAAAAGCAGCCCAAAAGAAAAAAACACCATGAATCAAATTGGTATGTCTTGATGTGGTACTGTGGCACTGTCTGTCTCATAAACTAGGATGGTGGAGAGAGAAACTAGGATGGTAGAGAGACAAAACAAGAGAAAATATTACTACGTCAGCTCCATTAATATTAATAAATAATACTGAAGGTAACCAAGGAATACTACAACAATTAGAGTTACTTCAAACTTTATTGTTTTAACTGTATCAGTGAAAAGTTACTGTTAACTTGTCCAGAGCTCATCTCCTACAAGTTCACTTCACAGAAAAAAAGTTGGGAGGCAGTCCCCTAGAAAGTAGTCACAGACTAGTGTTAGGCAATCAATTCTGATCAAGAGTTGCCAGAACAGCAATATTATTGTGCCTTACTGTTCCTTTTCTTCTCTGCACTTACAGATATTTGAAAAATATTTAAACCTTATTTACACCAAGTGATTTTTATTAAAAAATATGAAGCAAGTTGATAATATTATTTGATTACATGTGTCTTACTGTGGGTACACCAGTGTTTAATATTAGAGTATTAACATATAATGTCCAGCTAACTCAATTACAGATTTAAGTTGACGTGGAAACTTAATTCATTTTAATATACAATAAATACTGAGTGATCACCATATGAATTGTGGCTACATGAGAATGGTACCTAAGCTGTGATATGACAGCTGAGTAGAAATTGAGTCACTATACCTGAAAAGAGATCTTATTTCAGGTAGACAAATAGCAAGTGCAAAAGACATTAAGTGTATGTAAGCATGGCAGATACAAGAGAATGAAAGTAGTATTGTAAGCCAAGAGAGCACAGTTTTATACAATGTGAAGCTGGAAAATTTGGTTGGGGCCAGGCCATGGAGTTTAAAAGCCAAAGACAGAAATTGTGAATTGATCCTAAGAACAGTGGAAATAATTCTAATCACTAAGAATCATGATGGGGGTATGACACACTTATATAAGTTTTGAAACTATATCTCTGACTAGTTGTAGAGAATTCGGATTAGATATAGTCAGGAGGTGCTTTCAGTAGTCTAAATGGCAAGAGAAACAACTGTGAATCACTAAAGCAGAAGAGCGAATTTATTGGAAGGATTATTATTAGCTAAAGAATTCATTAATATAGTCACAGAAGTAGGGCTAGAAAGCAATCAAGAGCAAAGAAAGCAAGGTGACCAAATCAAAGTAAAAATCACAGCTCTGCGTTCATACGGTAAGCAAATTTATATCTCTCAACCTCACACCTCTGAACCCTCTGTGCCACAGGATATTTGATATGGCTGGAGCCATTGCAGCTTCTGTTGCTACCAGAACTGTAAACAACATGCTGCTGTTGGTCCTACTGTGAACACCAACATGAATCCTTTACTTTTCGTGATTTTTTTTTTTTATTCCTAGTTGGAGATTTCAATTTATAGGCATATGCATTTGATTATCCAACCTAGAACATGTTTATGCTGGAAAAGTGCACCCTTGTAGTTTCTCTGAGTCCAAACCAGTCTTATTCAGTGTAGAATTTCTCACCCACAAGAATGGGGTTCAGTGAGCAACCAATATTGTAACAAATGTCCACTCCAATCACTATAGTAACTATATAATAGATTTTTTTAAATGTTTTAGGGAAATAGTACAGAGTGAGAAAATAAAAATACTTTCATTTAAAATTTTAGCTAATTATTTAGATATGGCAGAAAATGTCTCAGAAAGTCTTAAATGCGACTCTCCTTACTTTTTGCCCCTATATGTTCTTGTGGTGTTTGTCGACTGATTTAATATCCTGGGCTTCCCTTTTATGATTGACTTTATACTTGAGTATAGTAAGGAATTATAGATTACCCTCATTTTATTTAATGAACACTCTCTTTGGAAGATACTCTGCATGTGAGTAGATAAGACAAAGCAAGTAGTAAATGACTGCTGGTCTAGACTTATGATTAAAAAGAAAAAAAGACTGTATCCCCTCCAAATTCATGTGTTGAAGCTCTAACCACTCCCCAATGTGACTGTACTGGAGATAAGGCCTTTAAGTAGGTGAACAGGGTTAAATAAGGTCAACAAATCTAACTTTGATCCAATAGAATTGATTCCCTTGTATGAAATGAGAAAGAGACACCAGAACTTTCTCTCTGCCATGTGAAGACACACTGAGAAGGTGTCTGTTTGAAACCCTGGAAGAGAAGCTGCACCAAAAATTTACCATGCTGGCCTTGATCTTGGACTTTGCAGGCCCCAGAACTATGAGAATAAATTTCTGTTCTTTTAACTATCCAACTTATGGTAGTTTATTATGGCTGCCTGAGAAGATTAACACACTAATACATTCTCTGACTTTTACCGATTTTGTATTCCTTATGGTTTCAGGAAGATGAGAGAAGACCATGGTGTATGTCAAATAAGATCATTAGCTATACTATAGATGATATTATATAGTATTATGATAATGTTTGAAGAATTTCCCATGAATGCATAAAATAAAAATGTTCTGTATTAAGGAAAACATTTTAACATTCACATATGATATAAAAATAAATGCAATTTTCCAAATTCTAATGCAGTAATGAATTGTACTCGCTATTATATATGAAACAACTATTTATATATTAAGCAGACTTTTCTACTGAGAATATTTGAGAAAAACTCATTTTTATAACTATTATGGAAAAAATAAAATCATTTTAGTGTATTAAATCTTACTAACATTTATGTGTGATATGTGCAGTGTTATAAATACATTAAGGGTTTACATTCTTTTTTATTATACTTTTATCAATTTGAAAATATATATTTTACCTTTGAAAAGTTATACATTGTTCTTATGGTTATTCAACAAAAATGGTGACTTTTAAAAATCTACTGTTAATATCGCATGCTCACAATAAATACTATATTATTTTACAAGCAAATGAGATATTTTCAATGGGCCTCTCAAAATAATTTAAAATCTTATCAGAGGAATTTAGCAACAATTGCTCAAAGAAATTCCATTTTACTAGAAATATTTGGTTATATTATCTGTGATCAAAATTTCTACTCATCTTTCCCAACATGATCTCTCAGGTTTTAACTAATTATGTTATTTTTCCCTCTATGTCATATAAAAAATATAATGAAATCTGGAAGAAAATTAGTACTTATTTTATTTTACTTAACTATGAAATATTGGGGCTGCTTATGCCTATAAAAATTTTTCTTTAAAATTTTTCTTTAAAATTCCTTGTGTCTTGCTTCAAAGGAATATCAATTGATTTATGAGAGGATGGAAAAAATAAGCATAGTATTTTAAATATTATTAATGTATATCTGTTTATAATACCTGAAATTTTTTTTTTTTTTTGAGATGGAGCCTTGCTCTGTCACCCAGGCTGGAGTGCAGTGGCACCATCTTGGCTCAGTGCAACCTCCACCTCCCGGTTTCTAGCGATTCTCCTGCCTCAGCCTCCTGAGTAGCTGAGACTACAGGCAAGTGCCACCACACCCAGCTGATTTTTTGTATTTTTAGTAGAGACCGGGTTTCACCGTGTTAGCCAGGAAGATCTCGATTTCCTGACCTCATGATCCACCCGTCTCAGTCTCCCAAAGTGCTGAGATTACAGGCGTGAGCCACCGTGCCCAGCCAATACTTGAGAATGTTAATTCCTTTACTTTAAAATGTTTAAATTTATTTTCTTTTATGATCTAGGTTGAAGGGATTTTTCCATAAGAAGTAATTTTAAATGCATAGCTATATTTAATATACAATAGTGTGGGTAATGGCATAAACAGTTACCTTAGTTCAATTATAATTCTTCCTTAGAATTCAATTAGAATTTGTACAATTGAATGTTTACACTGGACAATGTTCATGGGTTTTTCTTAACTGAGTATTTGGCTTGGGAGTGGAAGGGTGGCTGAAAAGAAAAGGGTGGCTGAAAAAATGATTACTATTCAAACCTCTTTCAAACACATTTGCATGATAGTTTTAATCAATCAATAATAACTTATGAGTCTGTAAGGAATTTATAATAATCTGTCAACTAAAACAATCTAATTTCAGACAGTCGCTATTTTGCTTTATTCTCTCCCTATTGACCATGAAAGTCATAACATTGTAACTGCGGAACCTATATACAAATTGGTAGATATTTGCAATGCATATGGTTTCCCTGTATCTTCTCTAAACACTTTTAGGAGAACTTTAGCCTCAACTTACTTTTCCCTTGTCTTCCCTTGTAATACTGAACAGGCATGGGACCTAGGCCTAACTATTTGTATCCAACTTGATATTTAATTTTTAAAACAATAAATTAGACAAGCAGATATTTAGTAGAGTCCATAAACTTACAAGAGTGGAGGTAAAGGTGTATGGCCCTTGATGGTAGAAATTGTCTTGAGTCAGATATTCAGCATCTCACTGTGGCATATTAATCACATAAAGAAAAGAAATCAAGAAAAGATGAAAGATGCTTGTACTAAAATAAAAGCATATTATTGCAGGTGGATGGATTCAAACTGGCCACTGTTTTTTTTTTTCTTTCTTGTAAAAGTTTTGTATACATTCATTTATGGTCTAACACAATCAGAAAATACTGGACGTTTTAATTCAAGGCTTTTCTCCTAGAATGAAAACAGTGTAAATGTGCTGAATGTGTTTCTTCAGTTTCAACTGATTATATGATGTGAAACCAAGGTGCTCTTTTTTTGCAAAAACTAAACATTAAAGTAAATAAATGTTTAAAACTTTACTTTGAGAGTCATATCTCAGTGGATTCACAGCAGAATCATTTTACTCTAACAGACAACTTTTACTCTAGAGAATTTTTACTCTAACATTTAGAGCATTAGACATATGGGCTGCTTTGTTTATTAGAGAAAGCTAATAAAAGTCCTTCTAGGCCAGGGCAAGTAATTACAATGGGAGGAAGAAAGAAGCAAGATGGAGTATGAGAGTGACTAAAGATAATGAAAAGTCTGAGGAGAAAGATTTCAGTTCCATTTTTCTCTGGGAATTTTGGAAATGAACAACTCTTAATGGGTGCTTTTCACAGTATAGTACAAATTCTATTGTGGCATTTTAGAAAGAGAAGGGGACTGAAATAGTACTACCATGTCTCTCATGGATTATGTATGTTATGAAAAATATCTAAGTCGTTCAGAGAAAGATTATGCTAAACAGTGGCTTTAGGATTCAATGAGGTCTGAGAGTAAGACCAGACAGGTGTAAACTTGGAAATTTCTCCCAACATGATAATCTAAAGAAGGAGGCAAGTTTTGAAAGAGGCCAGGGTGGCTAGAGGAGAGTGACTAAGGTAGATAAAATAGTAATAGAATAGGGAGAAAAAAAAAGTTTAAATGTTTTAGGGCCTTGGCAGTCATGGCAAGGATTTTGGTTGTAGATATATGAAAACCCATTGCACATTTTGAGCAGAGAAGTTACACGATTGATTTTCAGTTTAACCAGTTACACTATTTTCTATGTTAAGGATAGAAAGAGTGGAATTGGGAAGGCAGAAAAAGGTAAAGAACAGATTATTGGAATAAACCAAGTGAGATAACAGTGACTTAATATGACTTGATTAACATGTTACCAATGAAATGAGTGAGAAGTGGTCTGATGGTAGATGTACTTTGGTATCTTTCTCAAGAGGATTTGTTGAGTAATTGAGTGTGAGCTAAGAGAAAGATAGAAGTCAAAGGTTCTTTCAGATTTTTTACATAACCATCTGTAAGAATGGATTATTGCTAATTGAACTGGGGAAGAATCAAGATGGAATGGGTTTGAACAGTGGGGGTACAGCAGCTGAATTTTACACATACTAAAATTAAGATGGCTATTATGCTTCCAAGTGAAGTTGATGATTAGTATGATGTATGGACTCTGGTAAGTCCGGGGAAAAGCACCAGCCCGAAGATGTAAATTTGGAAGTAATCAGTAGATTATATTGGAAATCATGAAAATAAATGAGACCCAGAGGAAGTTGAGTGTAGATATAAATATAAAAGATAAGTATTGAATCTTAGAGAATTTTAGCTTTAAAAATTCAAGATGATGAAATTAAACGAGAAAAAGTGACTAAGAAGCACCCAACCAGAGATGTAAAAGGAAGACCAAATAATTGTTTTGCTCTGGAAACAGATTAAGAAACTGTGGAAAAGTGTATTGTGTCAAATGCTGTTAATTCGTCAAAGAAGATGCTGAGCAAGAATGGATCATTGGTATATTTCAGGCATCTCCCATGCTCCACCTACGCATCCGGCTCTCTCCCATCACCTCTACCAACAAAATCCAACCACTGATCAACCACTGATTTTTTTACTGTCTCTATAGTGTTGCTTCTTCCAGAATGTTGTATGTCCACTTCTCAAACAGGCTTCTTTCACTAAGCAATGTACATTTGTGTTTCCTCCGTGTGTTTCTGTGACTTTGTAGTAGACTCCTTTACTCATTGACTAACATTGTATCGTACGAATGTACGACAGTTCGTTTATTCATTTGCCTTTTGAAAGATATCTTGGTTGCTGCCCATTTTGGGCAATTATGAAAAAAACTGCAGTAATTTCTGTGTACATATGTTTTAACTTATTTGGATAAAGAAATAGCAAAAAAATGTGGTTGATGATTTGGGTAATAAAACTATGCTCAGCTTCGTAAGAACCCGCCAAACTGTTTTTCAAAATGGATGTATCATTTGGCATTTCCACCAGCAAAATTAAGAGTTCCTATTGCTCCACATCCTGTAACAATTTACTATTGTCTGTTTATTTGATTTTAGTCATTCCAATAAGTATATAGTGGTATTTTGTAGTTCTTTTAATGTGCAATTCTTAATGACATACAATGTTGAATATATTTTCATGTGCTTACATTATGTCAGCATATCTTCTTTGATAAAATTTTTGTTCAGATCTTTTTCCTGTTTTTAAACTGCAGTTTTTGTTGTTTTTATTGTGTTATTTTTATATTTTGATATCAATTCTTTATAAGATATATGTTTTGCGAATATTTTCTCACAATCTGTGGCTTGTGTTTTCTTTCTCTTAACAACGTCTTTTTCAGAGCAGAAGATTTTAATTTTAATGCAGGTAACTTCGCAGTTTTTTTTTTTTTTTTTTTTTATGAACTGTACTTTTGGTTTTGTGTTTAAAAATTCATGATCAAACTCAAGGTCACGTAGATTTTCTTCTGTGTTATATCCTAGAAGTTTTAGAGTTTTGTATTTTACATTTAGGTCTGTGACTCACTTGTGACATCTTATAGATGTAAGGTTTGTGTCTAAATTTATTTATTTTTGCATGTGGACATTAAGTTGAATGTTAAGTTTGGGCATGGGAATATTTTATGGGAACACTGAAGGTCATAGATATTTATTCACTTAACAAGTATTTATTAGGCACCAACTATGTATAGACTTCATTCTAGATGTTGGCAAGGACTGGAATTCTCCCTATTACCTAGTAAGATACCACCTATCAAACTCCCTGTTTTGATTCCTTTACATAAACAAATTTAAGGTCCCCAGCCTGCACCAAGTGTACAGTCCAATGCTATAGTTATATACATAACAGAGAATATCATAATATACATAACCAAGCTAAATAATGTTTTGGTCTGAGAATATCAATGTAGCAGATTGCTATCCATATTTTCCTCTTCCTGGACACAAAGCTTGACTTCATTTTAAGCTTTTTTTTTTTTTTTTTTTTTTTTTTGTAGTTAGGTGTGGCCATGAAAAGGTGTTCTCGGTGGAGTGTGAAGGGAAGTGATGTGGGCCACTTCTAGAGCTGGCCCACAAAATCTCCTAAATGATCGTCCACACTCTCTCCCTCATTTGTCAAATGCATAGAGAACATCAAAAGACTTCCTATAGTGTTCGGTTAGTCAACAAAAGGCTACTGGTGTCCGTAAATCACTGTGAATCAGACCACCACACTCATCCTGCTGACACAAATGAACCGTGCGTGAGCACAAAATTAAATTTTATTTCTTTCTTATTTATTTCTTTTTTCTTTTCTTTTCTTTTTTTGAAACAGGGTCTCATTCTGTTACCCAGGCTGGAGTGCAGTGCCTCATTAAAGCCTTGACCTCCCCAGCCTAGGTGATCCTCCCACCTCAGCCTCAACAGGAAGTTGGGACCACAGGTGTGCACCAGCGAGCTTGACTAATTTTTTTTTTTTTTTCTAGAGATAAAGTCTCCCTATGTTGCCGAGGCTGGTCTCAAACTCCTGGGCTCAGAGGATCTTCCCTCCTCTGCCTCTGAAAGCGCTGAGATTACAGGCGTGAGCCACGACATCCAGCTAAGTTTTCTTTTCAGCAACTGAAGTTTGGAGTTGTTCATTACAACACTTAACTTATATGGACCAGATCATTCATCCGGCCTCAACTGCTGCCTCTTAAACTCTAAGGAAACTTCTTCTGCCAGCAAATGCAAGAAATAGATAACAATCTTACATGCTTACAGAAGCTAATAAGTAAAGAAAAGGCCTGCAGCATGCTGGATGTATGACTGAGGAGATCGTATGCTTAGACTAAAGACAGCAGCAATCATTTCGGTATCGTTTTATTATTGTCTTTTGTTTTCATTATTATGACAGTGTTAACAGTTGTCAGATACTTGGGATCCCTGCCTTTGGTTGTCTTATTCAGCACTTTTTTCTAGGAATTGCTTGGCTCATAGATCACAATCAATACATTTTTTTCTTTCTTATAAAAGGATGATTGATGATGTAAATTAAATATAGGAGGCAGTTTTTAAAACCTTTATATTTGTCAGTATACTCCTCTTATCCTCTAACTAGGACATAAATAATGTAACTTACTTATATTTACATCCTTGTAACATTTAAAATCTTGCTTCTTATATGTAATACTATCAATAAATGACTGTTGAATAAATGCTCAATAAATATTTGTGGAATTGACTTTTAGAGTTGGTCTCTTTCCATAAATAAAGAAATGAATTCACTTTATGTAGTCTTTTAAAATTACTTTTGTCTATAAATTCATATTTTCTCCTCAGAGGCAAAACTCTATAATCAATGTGAAGGATTGATTTTCATCCTCCTACAAAGTATGTATTTCTTTTGAATAGGAAATACAAGCATTAGAGAGATTTAGAGATACCAAGAGGATTGGCCATCAAGTAGTTTAGTTCTTCTTTATTTTCATTAAAGGAGTGAAAGGCCTTTGGAGTTCATGAGACACTAAAATTGATGATGCATTCTAATTAAGTAAATGTTCAGTTCCTTTTCTTAATTGCAATACTGTACAAAATATAATCAGAAAAGGTTGATTTGCTCCATATCAATTTCTTCGATAAAAATAAAAATCCTCCCACTCCCTACCAGTCATTCTTTTGGTGGTCTCGTTTTAAATCTCAAAAAATTTTAAATATTTTGCTAATTACTATCAGCTTCTGCATTGAATCTTATTGTGTTTAATGTCTTTTCTTCATATCAAGGTTAGTACTTTTCACATAATCTTCAAATTTAATGAACATTATGCACTTTCTCACAGCTATGTAAATATTTGCTATACCTAAGTCAGCATGTATTGAGTGCTAATTGTGTGAGACTATATGCTAGTGGTATATTCTAAATAAATAAAATTATGTAATGCTATATACCTTTAATTCACTAGTTAATTTCTAGAAAGTAGTATTATGTCTATTTTTCCCTACCCTGATTTCCTATCCATCCCCCATGTAAATGAATAGGAAGAATCAGCTCTGCTGTTATTTTTTGGGACAGAGCTTCACTCTGTTGCCCAGGTTGGAATGCAGCAGTGTGATTATGGTTCACTGAAGTCTAAACTTCCTGGGCTCAATCAACTCTACCGCCTCCGTCTCCCAAGTAGCTGAGATTATAGAGCACACCAGCATGACCAGATAATTTTTGTATTTTTTGTAAAGACCATGTTTTGTCATGTTGCCCAGGCTGGTTTAGAACTTCTAGGCTCAAGGGACCCTCCCTGCCTAGACCTAGAGTTGAAATTCCAGGTATGAACAGCTGTAACCAGCTTCCACTCAGTTCTCGACTCATGAAAGATGGTGGTTTGCTCAGTACCTGGAGTAATGGAATGGCAAGGAAGCAAGAGTTTGCTGTTAAATCATCTAGCATCCTAGAGAGGAAAGAACATACATTCTACTCTGTTCATGAGTCTTAGTTTTCTATTGCTGCTGTTACAAATTACCACAAGTGTAATGATTTATAGTAACATAAATTGTATTAGTTTGCAGTTCTGGAGGTCAGAAGTCTGAAATGCGTCAGCAATGTTTCATTTCTTTTGGAAGCTGTAGAGAAGAATCTTCCCTTTTCCAGATGCTAGAGGGCATCCTCCCTGCATTTCTTGGCTACTCTCCTCACTCTTCCCCATCCCTCCACCAATGCTTCTGTCCTCACATCTCTGACTCTTTCATTCTAACTCCGTCTTGTAAGGATGCTTGTGATTACATTGGGCATTTACAGCTGATCTAAGATAACTTCTACATCTCCGGATACTTAATGTTTTAACATTTGCAAAGTCCCTTTTGCCACAAAAGGGGAAGTTATCACAGGTTCTGGGAATTAGGATGTGGACAGTTTGGGGGCCATTATTGTTTCTACTGCACCCATACTAGTTAATCATTAAAATCCAGTTACAAGGAAGGATTGTAAAGAAGTTGTATCTTCTCATTTCCTTGAATATTCTCACATTTATTATTTCTGTAAGTTGTTTCAAAAATTGTACACATATATACATGTCTATAGATAAGCATAGATTCATATATCCACTATGCCAATGAATGTGTTTTAGTCACTACACTAATAAATAAATGTTGGTAGTACAAATAATTTAGAAAATAATTATTTTTTAATGTCAAAAAATGTTAATTCTGAGCACTTTGAGTAGCAAAATGTTAAATAATTATAAACTAACAGTTTTATAATCCAGCTTATGATACTATAAATATTTCACTCTTCCCTAAATATATTTCACTTGCAGGAAGTTGACAGATGACGAATGTACACTTATATACATAACTTGTTAATAAAATGATATGACACTTTCATCACATTTCTTCAACAAACTAGGAAATACAATATAGTGAATAAAAATAATTCAACAATGTCTTTTAGTAATTTTTATGGGCTGATTGTTTACATCTTCCCAAAATTTGTGTGTTGATGCCCTAGTCTTCAGTGTGATGGTATTTTGAGGTAAGGAATTAGGGAGGTAATAAGGTTTCCAGTGGAACATAATGGTGGGTCCCACATAACGGCATTGGTGCCCATAAAAAGAGGAAGTTATCTCTCTCTCTTCACCACTTCCCCCTCCTCTACTTTCACACACCTATGAAGTCATGTGACCACACAGTGACAAGAAGGCTATCTGCAAACCAGAAAGCAGGCACTCTGTAGAAATCAAATCAGCTGGAACTTTGATCTTGGAATTCCCAGGCTATGTTCTTTAAACCACTCTGTCTATGGTATTTCGTTGTAATAGCCTGAATGAGCAGACTGAGATAGTAATTAGTAACAGTGCTTCAATTTCCTCATACCTCACTTCTCTCATATTAAGGTAAAAAACTAACTTACTTCACAACATGGTAAAAGGATTAAATGAATATGGTGAATAGTAAGGTATTGATAAGACTATAAAGTCTTGTGCAAATGTCATGATTTCTAATATAATTTGGTTTATTAAGTCAAACATATGTCACATATTCCAAAAGTTTTTTGAAGAATGCTATAATTTAATAACAATATTTTTAAATGTTGGATACAAATTAAATGCAATAAGCCTTTGTAAGAATGGTAAAGAGGGAAAAATTGATGCAGTCCTTAGTTTCATCCATTCAATTAATATTTATTGAGCTCCTTCTCTATGTAGGGAGATGTGCTAGGTGGTAGAGATACAAAGTCACTGAGGTGAGAATAAAAACATAATCGTGCTTCCTTCTTCATGGAACTGAGAGTTAACAGTATATGCTTTGAAATAGGTTAAGCTCTGCACCCCTATTATATGCATGTGAAAACTTTTTTTTTTTCTTGAGAAAGAGTCTTGTTCTGTTGCCCAGGCTGGAGTGCAGTGGTTTGATCACGGCTCACTGCAACCTCCGCCTCCTGGGTTCAAGCAATTATTCTGCCTCAGCCTCCCAAGTAATTGGGATTGCAGGTGCCTGCCACTACTCCCAGCTAATTTTTGTATTTTTAGTAGAGACAGGGTTTCACCATGTTGGCCAGGCTGGTCTCGAACTCCCGACCTCAGGCAATTTGCCTGCGTTGGCCTGGGATTACAGGCATGAGCTGCCATGCCTGGCCTGAAAACTAATTATTAATCACACAAAAACACACACAGCAATACGAATGCTGCTAAAATACGGTTCTAGAAATCCTTCTATAAAGCGCTAATTTTTCAGATTAGTGCAAACATTTTTATTTTAAAAGCATATACTATAGATATTTTTAAATGTTTGATTTGATTCTACATTCATCTTGTTTAATCCAGGAATTATAACCCTTTTGAAGTAATGATTAGTGCCAAATCGATTTTAGTGTTGCTATTCGACTTTAGAATTGGCATTTTCAAAACAAAAATGGCTTGTATGTAACACACAAATATTGATGCATATGAAAAAACACTGGTATGGCTCAAGCCACTCCAGAACACTGAACCTTTCTAAATGGTTGAAGTCTTGTAGCTTTTATTCAAATTAGAAAGTTTTTTGCTTGTCTGTTTTTATACTAACGGAACACGTGTGGCGGGATTTTTTTGTGTGTGTTTTACACAATGATTCCACTAAAAAGTGTTGTCTTAGTCTCTGCGTTTCTTTCATACCGTGTGTGTGTGTTTCTGTGTGTATAGTTTCAGATATGTGTTAGAGTCTCATTAAACTTCTTATTTTCAGAGGACAGCTTTCCTCTTGAAATAATCCTATTTCTACATTTGTAGGGAATTTAAAAAGTAGAACAGACAGGTGATATGATGGAGTATGACATTGCAGGTGACTGAAATTATCGACAGTTTATATTCCATGAGGGAAAATAGTCTAGGGAACAGCAACTCAATGCATGTACAAAAAGAATACTGAGAAAAAAATACATATATATATGTATATGTGTGTGTGTGTGTGTGTGTGTGTGTAGTTTGTTTGGTTGGTTTTGAGACAGAGTCCCACTCTGTTGCCAGGCTCGAGTGCAGTGGCGCCATCTTGGCTCACAGCAACCTCCGACTCCCTGGTTCAAGCGATTGTCCTCAACCTCCCGAGTAGCTGGGACTACAGGCACCTGCCACCACACCCAGCTAAATTTTGTATTTTTAGTAGAGACGAGGTTTCACCATGTTGTCCAGGATGATCTCGATCTCCTGACCTCGTGATTCGCCCGCCCGCCTCTGACTCCCAAAGTGCTGGGATTACAGGCGCGAGCCCCTGCTCCCGGTCTAAGAGTATTGAGGATATTTTCTGCAAGGGTAAATTACATGAAATCTCCAATTATGGGAAGGCAGTGGAGTGGAGGATAAAATAAAGCAGAGGAATAAAAGTTTTCTACAATAAAGAGTATTAGCTATCAACAAAGTGGATTCTAAGAAGACTGGCTACGATTTATTCATCTTTGTACTACTTTCTCTTCCTTCCACTTACTTCCTAGGCCCACTCTCAAACAATGCCTGCCTTAGTAATAGAATGAACACTAGCTAAGAAGTTAATAAACCTGCATTTAAAGTTCCTTAGGTTATTAGTTAGTGTATGATTACACTAATCACTTAAACTCTGGTTCTCAACTTCTTCATCATCATGAGTGATAAGATTAAATGATCCTTAATGTCCATTCAAGTTCCAACATACTTTTTTATGAGACTTGAATACATTAGCCCCAGTTTATTTAGCAGCATATTGATCTTATAAAATGTGAAGACTCCTGCACACATAGGTATTTTTAAAACTTTAGATTCTTTCAAAGGGAAAACTCTAAAAGCAAAATAAACATAGCAGAGATGAAAATGAATAAATATTAATATTTTATTGAAATTAATTATATATGCATAAATGTGTATATCATGTGTGACTTTCTTTGCTATGCAAATAATAGTCTCAAGTTATTTATCTTTATATAACTCATTTTTGTTACAAGTTAGATTTAATGTTAAAATCACCTGAGTCATATGAACATTTTGCTTCCCAGGCAAATTGCTTTCCAATTTCTGTAATAAAATGTATCTTGAATATTGCTTTTAGATTAGAAATTTTAGTGGGTTAATAGGTAAGAAATATATTAGTTGGAACTCATACACAGTTCTTATAAGAAGGCAGCACCAGGATGGCTAACAAAAGCATTACCAATAATATAAAATGTACTGA
The DNA here is from genome assembly GCF_024542745.1 of Macaca thibetana thibetana. Taxonomy (NCBI): domain Eukaryota; kingdom Metazoa; phylum Chordata; class Mammalia; order Primates; family Cercopithecidae; genus Macaca; species Macaca thibetana. The sequence goes on from NC_065578.1 coordinate 172,782,177, forward strand.
AGTACTAGCTGCGAATATGCACTGTGATTATCTAAGAAAGACATTCTCAACACAAAATTAAAATGCATAACTTTTGGAGCAGTCTAAGTATAAACCAGATGTGTTCTGAAGGTAAAAGGCAGCTAGGAGATACAAAGCCTGTGGCTTCATGAAGGAGTTGATCAAATGTAATCATATGAATTAGTATAGTGTTCTAATACTTAAATTGTTAAACTTTAAATGCTGTAAATGCTTTTAAAGTTCATGAACTATGGGTAACAAAAGTAATATTTTTGTTATCCTGTTTTTTTTTTTTTTTTCAAATTTTTAAGAACAGCAATCACACATTGATTTCACATATAAAATAAAAATCTGAATGTTACATTTTTGTAATTTAACTCAGGGTGGGTCCTCAATAAACAAATGTATTTCTCTGAATAGCAAATTTTGTAAGTAGCTTTAGGCAGCATATCAAAGTCTTATGTGAAAAGTATGCTCTCTAACTTTCACAATTGTTAACATTTATTTGCAATGAAAGTAATTCCGAATTTTCAGCCTCTTTATGTGAACCTCAGATCCTCTTAGCAGCATTTGTTAGCCTCTCTAAAACACAGAGACATACACAGACATCATCCTCTTGGTAAAATGAGACAACAGAAGAAACACTTCTGCTCTAGGACATCATTAGAGCTGGACAACAGCCTGAAGAGAGAAAGAAAAAAATGTTATACCAACATGCCCTTACTGAATTTTTTTTCTCTTGCAAATGTTGATGGCTGTAAAGACTATATAGATAGTTGAGAACATGCATATTTTGTCTTGCAATGTGTCACTTGATTATCTCTCTTCTGAAATTTTATACTACTGATTTCTAGAATACTGATTTTCTAAAATGAAGCTTATTCTTACCAATAACATTTTAATATTATACATTTCAGATGATTTTTCAGCCATCCTGTTTTCATCAGGAATACATTTTGTGTCAATTAGTTTATCTTTTTTTAATTAAATTTAGAGGATGATGGATTACAGTAGAATAATAACACACAAAAAAGTTTAATTTAAATGTTTTACCAGTAAAATATATTTTATAATTAAAAATGCGATGATTTCTCTTAAAGCAAATCTCCCTTAATTTTGTGCATGAAAAATGATCAGCTTACTCTTGAAAACCAAGTTGACGCAATTTGCAAAACATGTTATTCTCCACACTTGGTGATATATGATGTAAGCACAATCAAGAGCCGTTTGGCTTCTTCCCTACTGCTACACCTATCCACTCCTTCCTCACTGTGAACATGCACAGGCTGGGGGTGCTATAGACTCATGGAAAACCAGAGGGCTTTATGAATTTATAGTATCACCACAATATGCAAATAACCATTGTGGCTACTACTAACTTGTATCTGGTGCAATAATTGAAACCAAGATGCACATTTAATAAGTGGTTTCTATAGCTTTAATTTACCTGCGAAATGTGAAAAATAACCATTCTCAATTTTGGAACTGAAATTGTATTTCAGAACATGGCCAAGACGTACTAAAAGCATAGACATGAGTCCACTGCCTAAAACTCTTTTCTTTATTTTCAGAAGGGAAAGAGAGTTAGTAGGAAATAAGAGAAATACTTAAATACCACTTTAGTAAACAAACAGAGATTTAAGTGCTTTACCTGTCTTTGGGTTTTTAAGGTCGGATACAAAGGACCTTAAAGCGTTCATATTGTCTCCTTAAAACCCTCTACTTCAAATTCACCCTTACAAGCTACTACTCTCCTAGGAAAGAGGAAAAGAAAATTTCCACTGACCCAGCTCGTGATTTACATACAAAGAGCAAATAAATGAATGGAGTGGGGGATGGGGCAGTGAGAAGCAATCTGTTTCCTTTTCAACCGCAGAAAATAAGATTACTTACCAAGAACATTTTTATCCAGGGCAAATGTTTATTCCCTCTATCATTCAGCGCCTCAGTCTCTGCAAGAAATCAATTTCCACTCTACCTTTCCCTCCTATTTCTAAAAAAGAGAGTGAGGCGGATAATTCTTAAGCTTCGGGGTCCGGAGAAAGATAGAGCTAAAGCGGAGGGCAAAAGACTCCCACAGCGCTCTTTATACAGATCCGAGCTCTGAGAGCGAACCCATGGGGAGGGGGCGGGGGATCTTCTCTAAGGAGAGTACTCCGAGTAGGGAGGGGGATTCATTCTGCAGCCAAAATATAAATCATCTACAAACAGATTACTAGCCTCTCAGTCACACAGGCAGTTCCCTTGGGAAGCCGGTTTCAAAGAGGAAAAAAGAAGTTCCTAGAGACAGAGAGAGAGAGAGAGAGAGAGAGAGAGAGAGAGAGAGAGAGAGGTTGGGGTTTGGCTTGCAGAGGGAATGGGGCCATGGAGAGGAATAGGGAGAAGGAATAAAGCTAATCTTACCGATCGATCAGGCGATCGTTTGTTCAGTATTGGGACACGAAAATGGCAAGATAATGCATTCGGCAGCAAAGCCATTTCTAGCGCACTCTCCCTCAGTAACTGCAGGAATCAGAGGGGAAGCAGGCGCCTCGAAACCTACCACTTGCTCCCCAGGGACCGTCCTCAGAACCTCCAAAGCTCTAGCTTCTAATGCAAGGCCTTCGGAGCTGAGGGTTCAGATGGAAGTCAATTGCCTTGAGTCACGGGCAGCAGGAACGCCAAGGAAGTGGGACCTGGGAGGGCTGCTGCCGCCGCTGCTGCATCTAACCAGGGTTCCCGGTCCCCTTGACTAAGCCTCCCCGGCACAGCGCCCCCGAAAGCGCCTAGCGACTCGGCCTCCCCCGCATCTTCAGCCCTTCGATCACCACCCGCACCCCCCCACCCCCGCCGCCTCATGCAAATCGCTGATGATCTGGTCATCGTAATGTGACCGTAGTGGCTTATTTGGGAAGTGGGGGAATTGGTTGTGTTGGGCTTCCTTACAACGCCTCCCTCAGTTGCTGCGAGTGAAAACGTTCAAGGGAAATACTAGTGAAATGCACTGATGGAATACTATTAATCCTAATAATAATGGTCCCAACGCAGGTAACTCTCAAAGAACTGAGAGTGGGAAGATCAGAGCAGGATTTCCGAAGTGGTGCCCTCTTGAATTCTCATTGGATCCTCCCCAGCAGCCTAAATCATTCTTGCTGCTATATCTATCAGGATGACTACAGCCTTGCTCACTAGTTCTCTCTTTATCTCGTTGTCTTCAACACATCCTTTTACTTCCCTTTGCAGATTTATCTGTATTCCACCTCCTGTTCTCTGGGGCAACACAGCTTCTTCCTTTCCCCACTGTATGGGGATGTACAGCCTGTAAATTTTCACTTTGCTTAAGGATCACTACGAATCACCCCCCCCCATTCTCCCCCCCCCCTACACCCATATAGAGCATTTTCACATTCTGCTTTCTTGCCTTGGGGGTTCGTGGCTCTCTGTGTAACTGGCTTTTACTTGGTTACATGCCACCAGGAACTGCTGATTATTTTAAAGTCCCACTACCCTGCAGCTCACTACTTTACCTTGATTTGGAAGATCATGGAATATCTATTTGAATCCTGGATGTATTTTTCTCACAGTCTTCTTGCTTCCTGAAATTTCCTCTGGTAAGTTATTCTCTTTATCTATTACTAGAAACTTAACTAGTGTTATTTTTAATAAGCTCTGTTTTGTTGAAGTATTTCATTTTTCACATTTTTGTTACTTTCGGAAATGAAAAATCCATATGACTATATTTATTAATTAGTATGTTAGTGGCAATTGCACTACTAAGACATATCCCATGTCATGTATTACCCTAATATCCCATGTATTACCCCAATATCTTTTACCTTCTTTATTTTTTAAATTTCTGTCCTCATTTATATTACAGTTTACGTTGACATTAATCTCCCCCACCCCCATTAACCCTTCTTGGCACACATTCCTGTGCCATTTGAAAGGTCACATTTTATATGTTTATCTAAGAGAGAGCTTAAAAGAGACCTTCTGACAATTGCAAGGTCTGGAAAGTTCACTAGTCTGATCTTCAGAAGGTTGTTCAGGTCAGTATTTGTTCATGATAAGCAATTACATGACTGAGGGAGGACTTTGTTACAAAGTGTATTTTTATGAATTTAGCAGGACTTTAAACACTAAAATGCCACTGAATGGTAGGAAGAGGACTGTGAGTTTTGAGGGCACCATTTTTTTTTTCTTAAAATATTTCAGATCACACATGAATGCGTTATTTTGGGCATTGTATTTTAATTCAGGCATAGTATTTGTCAGTACATTTCTGATTTTGTGAATTAGCTGGTGAACAGTTAATTGGACACAGAGTACTCATTTCAGAGAGGAGCTATCAGAAGAAACCCCTGATTATCTTGGTTCTGATAAATTGAAATTCAAGAATAGACTTTACATGAAAAATTTAATTGCCTCACTCTTCATACTTGTCTACCCCCACCCCCTGTGTTTAATAGGCATGTTAATATGGTCAGTGCCTTTTGCTTTTATGAACATTTCTATGGACTTAACTGACAAGATTATCAGCTCCCCTTCCATATAGTTATGTTGAGAAACATTTTAATCTTTACTTTTACTTCACATATTGACACATAATAAGGAGAACACCATATTCATTTAAATGCCAAACCTGCATGTATCAGTAATTTCTAACACCCACTGAGGGTTTTCTCTAAACATCCGCCCCCCTCCCCCAAATTAAGGACAAGTTCCTGGTTTCTACAACATTTCCTTTTATTGGGATAGATGGAGGTAAGAACCTATTGTTCACGCTTTTCTTTTCTTTCTTTCTTTCTTTCTTTCTTTCTTTTTTTTTTTTTTTTAATTTCTGGGAAAGAACTATTCTTGTCGTCATTGATGACTGACGCGACAACCCAAGCAATGCTTTTTTAAATTCAAAAGCCCTTTTAGCTCCCAGACATAAAAGTACTCCAGCTGCAGCGTCACCCCATCCCCCAGTCTCGGGATTCAAGGGCTTTCCCCCCTTGACTCCCACCGAGAGGGAACAGGGCTGAGACTGTTGTCCGCACCACTTGGCGCCCCTCACCCGTCACTAGGTCACTAGTTTCTACCTGATCTCTTTCCCAGTCCGGTCGTCCTGCCTGACAAGCCAGTGCCATCAGAGTCCGTGACTTCATTTGAAGAAAGGAGAGCTTCATATAATTCAATTCAAACATCCTCTTTGGAGGACTGCTGTTGTTGCGCAAGGGTGGAGGGAGGGGAAAAAAAAAAAAGAAAGAAAAAAAGAAAAAAAAAACAAGTTTCAGTGCAGTCAGATCCAGTAAGGAACAGACAGTCGGTGTTTAGGTAAGTGCGTTTTGCTGTATTATACCTGAAGCTCAAGCGTGTGAAAGGGAAATTTACATCTGAGGGGCTCCGGCAGCCAAGAACGTTTTAACTGGAGGGTTATCAACAGGCGACTCTGCGTGGAGATTTCTCCGCAGCTCACGGCAACGCCTTTGCCACCTGAGCTCAGGGAACGGAGGAGAGCAGGTACCTGGTTGACCAGCTGGCCCCAGGCTTGGTGTTGATGTGGGAATAATCCGTGCGTGTAGGAAAGGTGTCCCCCACTCTGACCCGCTAGCGCAGGCTCTGCACTCAGCCCCTGCGGCTAACGTGTGCTTGGTGTGGGCATTTGCAGCCCGACAGAGTGGGGTGCGCCAGGGGGTTTCCATCCTTGCAGAATGCTCCATTTCCAACCTTCCTTAAGACAAACTTGAGCAAACCTCTTCTGTATGAGAGAATAGACTTAAGATCTCCAGAGTCTCTTAATACCTTTTTGTGTTAATATTTATTTATTTTAATGGGCTATATTTATTGTTAGTAAACGACGGTTCCTCAGAATGCCTGTTTTATGAAACCCTAATCACTGTCCTTGTCTGACTGCGAAGTAGAGCTCAGAACTGTTGAATGACTTCTTAGGCTCTGTGTTAAAGTATCATTGCTGACGGTCACTCCTTCCTTTCCTTCACCAACTCCCAAGAATCTGGAGGGCGGTGAGCGGAAGAGAGTTAAATTTCAACTTGAAGCTAGAGCTTGGAATATAAGGCTGAAGTTAAAAGCAAAGAGTGAGGATTTGGAATCTGTCTAGCTTATACCCACTTTAAAGTTGGTCTTTTATTTTTATTTTCCTCTTTCTGGAGGTGGGGGTGGGAAGTAAAAAGATCTGGGACTGGGAGCGCTCTCTTCCAGCGTCCACCGGAGAGGGGGTGGCGCTTCTTGGCCGCTGGTTACTGCTGGTTCCACAGCCAAACAGTGACAGAGAGTTGAAGTCTCTGATGGCTGTTCTCCTAGTCCCCAAGAGTTGAACCGGAGAGCCTTTTACTTTGCACCAGGTCGAGAACGTGATCAGCCCTTTAGAGAAGGAACCTCCTTGTAATAGGAATTCTACTGGGAAACGCCGTGTAGGCACTACCTCCGAAGATAAGATGCATGTTTGGAGCTGTGTAAAATGCCCACCGACTGTTTGAAAAGAGGAAAAGGTGACTAGGGTTGCAAATTAACCTTAGTATCACTGAAAAATACTCTAGCTAGTCAAATGTATGAAAGCAAAGAAGAGAGCACCAGGGTATAAAACTGCCACAGAAGCTTGAAAGACAGATGATTCAGATTTTGGGGACTTTCTTTTGAGTGTTACATAGATTTGTTTGTCATCATGCAGTTAAGCAGGTAAGGAATGAATGTATTTTCTTGACAATCATATAACTTGTGTTTTACTATCATGTGATTTTTTTTCTGTGTTGCAAGCAATGGAATATCTGCATTTTCAATTGGTCCTGCTATGATGCATAACTTCTTAATATTCACATTCATGAACCAGGGTAAAGCAGTTTAGATGTTTAACATGTATTAATTTAACTGTTTAGTGTGCATTTATTTAAATGTGTAGCCATGTTACAAAAATCATAAATTGGACCAAGGTTAGAGGAAGAAATGGGAAGGGTAGAGAGTTAGAAGAAGAAATGTATAACCTTAATAAAATATGGAAGATGGCAGTTGCAGAAATGCATTAAAAACATTGCTTCTTGTCAAGGTCCCAGACCTTAATATATAAAGGACAAGTGAAGAACTATTAAGGGTTTCTTGAACTAACAAAGTAATTTTGACTACTTGAGAGAACTGTTTTGTGGGTATTTCCACTATTTTCTCCACCTTAAGAAAAAATATATGAGGTGGGGGTGGGTTGGGTTGTAAAATGGAATGAAAAAAGAAGCTTGCCCAAGGGCAGTGTTGTGTAGGACCCCAGTATAAAATCTTTGGGTTTAGAAAAACAGTTGGAAAACTGAAAAAAAAAAAAAAAAAAAAAAGAAAATTTTGGATTTTCTTTCCCAAATAAATTCCTTTCACATTCTCAGTTTTGTAGATTGAGCAGCCAATAGATTTCTTCCACTATCAGATTTTTCTCAATTAAAATGGCAAACACATTCTGAATATTCAAATAAGTTTTGTTATTATTATTGATATTACTTTGTTATTTTTTGTTAACATGTTGAAGGAGCCTGGACTTTCCACACAGTGAAGCAAAACAAAACAAAACAAAACAAAACAAAAAAAACAAAAAAATTACTAAAACACCATCATAAAACTCCTCTACTTGTTAATAACACTTTTAAATTGTATTATTTAAATTATCTCTGGTAAATAGTTTTAGTACTTACATTTGTTGATGTAGATCCCTGATCAATAATTTTTCTGCTAGTATGGCTTACTGATAAAATCTTGAAGAAATAAGAAAGATAATTGTAACTTTGGGTTGTAAAATTGCAAAGTTGTAGTGATTTTCTCAGTCGGATGCAGAAGGTAGTTTTTACTCCACTAGAGAAAGTAATTTGTCAATGAATTCTAATTCCCCAATACTTTTGTGTTTAATTCTTAGTAATTTTATTGTAGTAGATATACTCATTGTGTATATGTTTGTGTGTGTGTGTATACATATATATTTGTATACATACACACATTTTTGGTGGTTGGAGAAGGTATTTATTTTAAATCTATGTTATTTTAATAATGTTTTCCAAATGAAATAGAATGATACCATATAACAATCAATTTCATTTTCTTTTAATCAGATAATAGGTGATTCCATCCTCTCATAGGACATTTTAGCTTAAGAAATTCATCATCATAGAAACATACATTTTCATAAATTACATCTTGATTTTCTTCATGCAAAGTTACTGTACATTATAGTTAAGTAAATACAACCTAAGTAGGAAGAAACCATTGGAACTCAAAGAGTGTGTGTGTGTGTGTGTGTGTGTGTGTGTGTAATTTCTACCATTAGCTTGACTCCTAGATTTGTGTATTCTTTAAATAAAAGTGGAATTTATTTTCAGTGTAGTGTATTTGTGTGTTTCTCTCTACAAGTACAAAGAATACAACTGTTGGGATTTCCAAACTTTTATGTTTCATTATTAACCTGTGATTCAGTTTCTTATGTTTCCTCTATTTATTTTTAGTTTTTTCATATTATCTTTAAAAGAGGCAGTTATTTAGTAGAATAAGAGTATGAAACATTTAGTAAATTGGGTATTAATATTAAAAGAGTCCAGGCACAAATGGGAATGACACCAACTTGTGTTATATTTGTTTTGCACACATATTGTTTTTAGAAAAAAATTATTTTTTCTTGAAAAATATCCCTAATATTTTTGGATATTATGATTGTGTGTTTATGATTAGTGATGTTCTCTTCTAAGGCTTTTAATGTTTTTCTCTTTCACATCCTAATAATGGGTTATTGGGAAAAGTAGAGTGCTTATACATCTAGACTTCCTTCCTGAATTTCATTTCTAGTTCTACTTGGGATTAATGTAATCCTGGTAAGACGTTCTTGACCACTCTTCATTTATTTTTCTCATCTCTCACATGGAGAAAACAATGCCTACCTCAGAGAGTTGTAGATAAAAAATGATGTAAGAGATGTGGATGCTTTAAAAAGGACAAATATATTATGAAAACAAAATATATTTTTCAAAGGATATCATGTAAGTTTGAATTTTTAATTAGTTGTTTTTGATAAAGTTGTATCTCCACACAATAAATAATATTGACTCAATTTTTAAAAAATATTAATATCAAATCTTGGTCAGTGGCGTTATGGTGTCAAATGAATTTAATAAATATTTGATATTGATTAAATATAACAGTTTTATTATGTGTAATTTAAAAAGCTTGAAACAATACGCTTCCTGAAGCATATTCATTGTTGTTTATACTATATTTAACCTTTGCTTTTATTCAGTTTTGGATACAGTCACCTTTTCAAAATAGTTGCTTTTGACTGATTTGTCATTGTTATTTAATAAAAAGAACATCTGATTTCTTAGCAGATTTATATTGTCAACCTGATGATCTCTACTCTTAATTGGGAACAAGATTAAAATATTTTCATGTAATAACTTAAAAAAGGAGAAACTTTAGACAAACTTCTAATTTCTAACACTTTTTACAAACTCATAAAAAGTTTACCAGAATTAATTAGGGTGACATCTGGCATTTTTGGTGTTTTAATTTAGCAAGTACTTGGATAAACTTATTTAGACACTTGAAAGTATAACTCTGTCCACTTTCTTCATGAACTACTATGTGTTCTGTATAATTTTATTATTTTAGTGTTAATAAATCATAATTTTTAAAGGAAAGGAAAATAAAAAATAATCTGTGTGAATATTATTGACTGCTAATGGATAATCTTAGTTGCTAAAAGGAGGAGGATAGTTTAATAATATTTATTCTGTTTTAGGAAATATTCCATTTTTTGAAAATGAGTGCCTGAGTATGAAATTTAATAATGAACACTAATGACCTTTCTACTGAAGACATACTTGGAAGTTCTGGCCAAATTCTTAATTTTTAATTTTTTAACAGTATCAAATAGCCACCATAACCATTTCATACTGGTTATCAAATGTCCTCACAAGGAACTTTTTTAGGTTTCTACCCCTATCTTTTCAAAGCATAAATATAAGCTATCAAGAATATTTGTATCCAGTTACTCACCTGCAGACCTATCCAATTACAAAGTCTTCCTAGATAATTACTTTATAAGCTTACTTTATAAGCTTTTAATCCACTCCTCTACACTTAATGTTTAAAATAAAGTATTTGTTCATACAGTTCCGGAGCCTTTCCCAATTTCATACCCAAAATAACTCATCATGAGTAATTAATTGATGCTCTAATAATTGCAGTAACTCAATTATGATTTACTAATCATATCTTTCCCAAAATTGAAAAATATAGCATATATATTTACAATGAGTTGACTGGATTAACTGATGTTTTATCATGAAACATATATTTGTGCTCAAATTTTGAAATGTTTATATGCAACCATGATTGTATAAATTGAGATGGTGAAAAATGACACGTAATCTACTAAACTGAGAAATCTTACAGATTCTCATTCTCCTATTTCATTGTTATTTTCAATAATCACTATTTATTATTTGTCAATGTTTTATTTTTTAAGTTTAGAGTTAAAAAATACCCTCAGTGCAACCTATTTTTACTATTTTTTTTCAGAAGTATTTGTTTTAATGCCTAAACTCTAATTTACTCAGATGAGATGTGGATGCCTTTAAAAGCACCCAAAGAAAAACAAATTCCCTTTAATAGCTAATAAAGTAGCTACCATATTATAGTTACAGCAAATTAAATCTATAAAGTACACATTTATTGATTAAATTAATAAATATGTGAACATTACATTAGAATGTATTATAGTTCTCTGCTGTGAAAGAATTATTCTCTCATAATGGTGTGTTTCATTTATATTCCATTATAGATTTATTGTGAAAGAATACTTATAGATAGACTTATTTTTCCTGATTTCTGTGAGTATCAGCCAAGCTCATCAGGATTAAGCTTTTTTTTATTAACTTTTCTGGACTGTTGCATTTTGTTAATTTTAAAAGCTATCTCTAAAATATTGCACTATTAAAAAACAATCTAGCGTTGGGAAGACCAGAATTCAGTAACCATGCATTTTAGATTGTTCAGCGTCAAATAGTGGCCAGTATATAACTACATTGTTATTTTATAGATTAATTAAATTCTTACTGTCACTAATAACAAATATTTTCTTTTAAATGTTTCAGATGCTGTCCAAAAATGTAAGTCAGTCTAAAAAACGTGATTAAATTAAATCAAAGAATAAATTTAGGTATTAAGGCATGAGTTTATTCAAGTATGATATTAAAAATCACATATCTATGTGAAGGTTGAGTATGATTATGCTCTGTATAATACCTTATCCATATATTTTTAAGATAAATTTTTGTAACTGTTTTTAAATATGCAATTTAATGCTGTCTGCTGAAGCCCCTTTTGTTATAGTTAACATAAACATAAAACAAAAATTAATAAAATCAGGAAGTTCCTGGGATAGATAATAAATAAAGTGGTTTTCATGACTTCAGTATGGTAATATTTCTGATGGTTTGAAAATTCAGTCCTGTAAATGTATATACACAGAAGAAGTCCTGTTTTTTTCAGACATGAACACCTTTTAAATAATACACTCTAAATTTGTAGAAGAAAAATTATGAAAAATTGAATAAATTATGCAACAAAGTTGCATAAAATACTATTTTAAGATAATTAATGCTTGCTTTCTTAACATTTCACATATAACACCAAGCATGTTAATACATAGACCAAGTCTAGTTTGTTGAAAACATTAAAATTAAATGACTATACTTGAGTTTATAGTAATAGAATTTCTTATTATTCACCCAGACCAGTTCACTAATATACAAAGACACAGTACTAGTACATTTTATAAATATGATAAGTAATATTGTCAAGATTATACCAAAGAATAATGAGGAAGAAGACTGTAAGTTTCAAAATGGAATAATCTAGAAGAAAATTAATTATCAGTACCAACTAGATTAATTAACAGTACCAACAACTAGAAAGTGTGTTTTTTTTTCCTAAATATGAATTTTACTCCAAAGAGAGTTTTTTAAACAACTTGTTAATTTTATTTAAAAAAATTCATGGATAAACAATTATGAAGAAATCTGTGCTTATCAGGTGTATAGGATATACTCATTTCTACTTATTCAATGATTCAGTAGGGAATTTGGAGTAATTCAAAGACAGCATTATTATTTTTCCTAATGTGAACTAAAGAGAAGTGAATCTAGCCTTCTCTGTGAATTGAAACTTAAACTTCATACCTAAGAAAAAAGGGTCTCCTGAAAAAAATTGTAAAGGGCATTCAAAGCGTATTTTAGAAATAATTTTTACACCTTTTTAAATTTAAATTAATTGTTTTATGCAGCAAACTCAATTTTGAGTGGAGACACTCTATGGATTTATAAGCGTCCTCTACTCCCACCTCCAAAAAGATATGCAATTTTGCAATCCATAATTCCTTGTTTGAGAAGGATATATCAAAGTTAGATTATTGTTTTATTAAATGTATAGCTATCTTTATATTTTGGTCAAATATATAATGCTAATATGTTTGAATAGTAACCTACCTATGGGGAAAATAATTCAGAGGATTCTTGTTTCCTTGTAGAGTGAACTCTGGCAGGTTTTCATATGTATCTTTCATCCAGCCCTGAAATGAAGAAATTTTAAGAACTATCTTGTTCAACCAATTTGAAAGACGAAACAACAAATTACAATTGTAAGATAGACCAGAATAAAAATGAAGATGACTTTTGTCATTATTGCTTTTTAAACCTATCATTCATAGCTGCTAATTAAGAAAACCAATTTTCATTTCGAGTAAGAATCAGCAGCTCCAGTAATAAGTGTTTTAATTAACTGCTAAATTATTTATTTCTTTTTAATAATCTTTAGTAAAGTAAATAAAAGTTTATCATCACATGATTCTTCAGTTACAGAAGTGATATAACTTTGACATGCTTTTCTGTATTTTAGATATATATTTTCATCAGTCAAAGCTGAAGACAATTTACTCAATATCTTAAACCAGACAATTATTAACTATTAATTAAAATGTATTTATTACTAAATATTGGTATCAGATAAGCCCAGTAATAGTGATTACTGTAATTATTGTTCAGAAGATAATTCTTGACAAGTTCAAACAAGATGATTTAAAAAATTATCACTTAGTTTGTGCATGACATGCTAAGAAGAGCTGATGTTTAATAGTCTATGTCAGATATCGTAATGTCTCATTTTAATTTTATTTCTTTTCAAAATTTGGCTGATTCTTTTTTATGTAAAGACTGTCATCAAAAATCTTCAAAAAAGTTTTCAAAAATGTTTTTAAAGTTTAAAAATTGTTGACTGTTCTTTTGAAATAGTACTTCATAACCTTTTGAGTTTGAAGACAGTTTGGGCTATTTCAGAAGTTATATTCATGTATTGACAAGTGGTCCTTGGAAATAATCAAGCGTTCTCATAATTGTATATTGGGGAATGATAAAAGTAGATGTGTATTATAGGAAAGAAAGCTTAGTTAGACACCATATAACTTTTGGAGACATTATAAGGCTAACTTCTGGGTTTAAATTTGGGCTATCGAAGCCTCTCTGTCAATTGGGTAAGTTGTGCTAAGGTTAATTGCTAAAGAGGCATTCTTTAATTAGCAACACCAAGAGTTCTGACATGCTTTATTAGATGGCAGTTAAGGAGGCTTTGGAAAATAGCATATAAAGATTTAAATACTTGGTGTTAGTCTTGTTCTTGTTAGCTTGTTGTAAATCACTTTTGTTTTTGACTCTTTAAAAAAAAAAAGTGCATCAGACGTATGATGAATTATGTGCACTGGTGTAAACCCTGGGAATATAACAATGAAAAGATGTAACCATTGCTCATAAGATGCTTACAGTTTTTTGCTATTTGTAATATACTTTTTAAAATTAATCTACTAAATCAAATTTAATGCTTGGCCACTCATTTTATTTGCATACAAGTCCAATTTTGATATTGTAAATATAACTATCTTAGAGACAAGAGGGTTGTCTATTCTTCATTATAGAGAAAAGTCAATGAAGAATGGATTTTCTACGCAGGGTATTAAAGAATAACTATTAAAAGAGAAATGGAGAAGCCAGGACATTTCTCAAAATAGTCATAACAATTCTCAGAGTGATGATTTAGTGGCATTTTGTGGGTTGTTGTGTTTTTTATCTCCAAAATATGTTGGTTTTTTAATGAAAACATTTACAGTAGTTTTTTTATTTTAATAATTAATGAAAAATCAGATTAGCATTACAAGGGTTTACTTACAAATTTATTTTTAATTCCATTTATTTATTAATAAACTCCATTTATTTAGGACCTTCTAGACAATTTCGCTTGTTGGTGCCATAGAAACATTAGTGTATAAAACAGAGACAAATCAGCCTCATGTTGCCTAAAATACAGTGGAATTGTTACCATGTGAATTGAATGACTTCTGTAACCAGCAAGAAGACAAGTTAAGGGGTTTACCAATAATATTTGTAACACACGTTCGTAGGTTAAAAATGTTGAAACACTTTCATTTCCTTAGAAATTGGTAAAAAAGAAACTGAAGATTATTATTTTGAAATTCTGAAAGTTTCTTCCTGTGGACTAGATCATTACTACCTCTTTTTATCTTAGTAAAAATTTTTACTGAACCATCTTTGAAAGCTCCTTAAATGTAATACTTCTTTGTTGGTGACTTCAGAGTACATGCTCTTCTTTATGCTTCTCAAGAAAATAACTTCTAATTAAACAGCTCATTTCACCTTGTATGCCTGGTTAACTCCAGGGTAAGACTGGGAGCAATTACAGATCAAGAGATGTCCATTTGGTTACCAAACTCCAAGATTTCTTTGTCTCAGTATTGAGCCTTTTTCTTAGATTTTATTAGTAAGCCTTTATGTAGAGCAGTATGAATATCTTTGCTGAACCATTTTTGTAGTTTTAGTTTTTATTTGAGATCGTTGCTAAAGGAAAAAAAAAAAAAAACTTTGTAAAACTGAAATTGAGGATACTATCCAAAAGTGCAGGGGCAATATTCTTCACATTTTCTTTAAATTGACACTTACGTGACAAAATTTTTTTAATAATAAAAAACATTCTATTATCCTTGCAAGTGGAACACTTTCTATTCTTAGATTCTGCCAGGAAAGGCAAAATCATGTTGCCAGTCACAGCAACAATTAAATCTTGATATCTGCATCCAACATTTCTACTTCATTTCTACATATCCTTTTAATCTTTATTTTAAATTGTCTTCTGTTTTACTGTTTTGGTAGAAAAATACATTAATTGTTATACATTTTCTGAAGCTGTTAAGGAAAAAATATTCATAATACTTGTTAAAGACTTGTAGGATTGACTTTATTCAAGGTGGGCTACTTTAATCGGGTTTGGTAAGTGGAAGACAGCTATTTCACTCAACTCTGAACACAACAAGAAAAAGTAGCATTTATAGCCAAGGAGAAGGATGGGGATCAGTGGATGGAAAATTGCTAAGAGAAAATACCAAGGGTAAGAGGGGGTTCTGGCTAAACTGTTCTAACAGGATTCTTGCTAAAGACAGGCGAGGGTGGTCAGATATCACCTTTAGGATAGTGGAGAATGAGGAACCCAATCAGATACCTATGTGGATCATATATTAAAGGTGAAGATTCTAATAAAACTGACTTAGCAGGATTCTTGTTAAAATTGGACAACATAGAGATGAATACAGAAGCTCAGAAGTCAGGGCCTGAGAACTGAGTTAACAGGAGCCTGAGTAGAGTTAGGTCCAGGAAAGAGTCTTTGTCAAAGAGTTCCCTATATTTTATATTAAAATTAGGTTTTCCAATCTAATATACTTTCTCAACATCTTTCATTTGAACTTCATTCCTTAGTGCCTGACTAATTTTTTTATGAATGAAAACAGAGTACAATCTGAATCTTACAATGATATTTTATTATATGATCATCTACATTGAAACACATGATATTTCATGTTTATCAGGTAACCTGAGTGATTCTGGTATTTGGGGCTCTTAAGAATAACTTCCCCTATGTGCTGGGCCGACTTAAGGAATGGAACTCACCTTCTCTTCATTTTTCTAATCAGTTCTACCATTAAGTGTTAGCATTTAACTTCCTCTTTATTGGTAGGACAAGACTGTATTGACGGGATCAAGAAGGAGATTAGTTTCCTTAGGAGTATATACTTCTCAGAGGAATACTAACCCTCATTAATTTGGAAAACGCTTAAAGTTGTAATTCAGAGGCACTATATTGCCTGACCAGCTAAGATAAACAAGAAGAATGGTCTTTTGGAACAGAGGTTTAGCAGAGTTATATGACTAGAAGAACTCATTTCTAAGGTCGGGATTAACTGGTATAATATGATTGAAGACAAAGAAGCTCTGTTCTTTTGAGAAATAAATAAAAAAGAATAGAAAAATAAAAATGTGCAATAATAATGCATTGCTAACACATTAATATAATAATCCCCTGCTAGTGTAAGCATATATAATAAAGCAGCCCCAGAAGATTTATTTTTTATAAAGTTAAAAAAATAAACAGGAGTTCAATTCAGTGCCTGTTCCAAAAAGTTACTATGCCTAAGACAGTGTGTTACATAGTAGGGGCCCCAGGGATTACAAAAACATAATAACTGCCAGCAAATCTCTCATAATCTGGTCATATGAACAAAAGTGTTAAAAAGGATAACAATAGCATATTGTAAAATTTTACAAGATTCATTAATGAAGATCTATCCAGTCTCTACTTACTTTCATAATTTATGACCTACTTTGTTAAAAAAATTTAAGGGAGTTATTAATATACCAAGACATTTGTCTTTGAAATTCAAAAGGGATTTCTATTTCAAATAAACATCCATTTCTGCCATTTTTGTAGCTGCTCATTGGATAAATTCAGTTTGCTGTGATGCTTGGAATTAAATACCATTTTACTTTGAGGATTATCATTAATTTTTAGTTTTCTTTTTTTTTAAATGTCTTTACTTTTTGAAAGATGTAGTTTTTGTTATAATTCCTAGAGTATCCAGTGATAATTTTTCTTGTTAAATTTCAGAATTATTTTATTCCCATTTTTACATGTTATTGTTTATTTCAACAGAAAAAAAAAAATAAAGGAATTATTTCTCTATACTCATGTTGGAGTATAGAAATAGAATAACAAAATCCTACCTATTTATAGGGAGAATGGCCTACATTGTATAAAGCAAGATTTCATATCTTGATGAAATATTTTACATCTTTAGAAAGTACGGTAGCAAATTTTAGTTTGTTAGGCTATCTAAAAATTCATTACTTTTAAATAAAAAAAGTATAGATTAAGAAAGAACAATTTGAAGTTATTTAAAATATAAAATTATAGATTGTAATCAGTATTTCACTAAAGTGTGAAGTTATACATCATTACCAAAATGTAATGATGCAATTTATTGAATAATGAAGCTCTCATTCTTTTACTAATCTGACTACAGAATAGACAGAATTTGTGAACATTCGAAAATGAAAATCCATGTCTTTACACATGTGGAAAGATAACGTATTACCTTATTTATTTGTTTGAATATGCTCATCGAATTTAATACTTGAATATTGATTGATCTAAAAGAGCAAAGTTCTAAAGCTTTATTTTCGTACTCAGGATATTTCTTGGCAAACGATGTTATAATTTTTCTTTTTTTTTTTTCAGTTGTAGTTCTGGATTTTCACACTATTACCCCTTAAAATAATACTTGTTAGAAATGACCCTCATATCCTTTTCGTTATCTATTGTATGGGAACATGAAAAACATGATATTAATTAAAATTGTATGATTGCATTTTAGCAGAATATTAAGTGTCATCTCATTTCACTGAAATTTTATTATGTCTCCCATTGTTAGACACCAACTATGTCAGTGTTGAATTGTCTTATTTTTAGTAGTACTATAAAGCAATTTATAATAAGATTGAATAATCAAAGCCTATTAGATTAATCTTACAATTTTTCTGAGGAGCAGATAGGTAAATTAATCAATTTTAACCATGATTATACTTTTCAACCCAATAAATATCACATGTAATCTGAAAAGAAATTTTTCTAATTTTTGAGTTTGCAGTACATGTTTTAAAATATATTTAATTAAATCACATTTAGTAGATTTAAACTATCACTTTAATTGAAAATATTAAACCATACAAAGCAGACACTCAGTGAAAACCCATAATATGTAGTTACTCAGAACACTTGCTTGCTTATAATAGCTTGAGATAGTAGTATTCTTTCATTTGAATTTTTATTTTATACAAAGGTGACCTCAAAAATTCTGAGAAATAACTTTCAGTTTGCAATTGGTTATTATTAGGTTACAGTAGAGTACAACAGGAAAACTACGGTATTCAGTTTGACTTCAAGAGTACAAATGGAATCTTAATATATATTACACTGTGCTGCTGAGAGCTGAAATAAGAAAATTTCATAAAATGCTTGGTATATCAAAAGGATTAAAAAGGTGTTAATTTTGTTGTGAAAAAAATTAAAATAGCATTTCGTTTTATCATCATTTTCTTTATTTCCCCCCCAGGCAGTCAGGGAGACCTCAATCAAAATTATCCTAGTATATGATTTTCTAAATGGAGAGGAACAGGCTCTTCAATTCCTGTTTCTTTACTATTATTCTTTAAATTCTCATTGTACTCCTCAATTAGAGGGGGATTTTGGTTTGGCTATTTGTTGATTAGGTTCTAGGTTTGATTTTCATATATAGTTTCTGTCTTTACAAACTGAATCATAGAACATAAGTGAAAAAGTCCTTAGTTTTCCAGTTGTGCATAATATGATAATCTCTTATTGTTATGTCCCCAATCTAATAATTAATAATAATACTTTATATTTTTGTCCTTAACATTTTTTAACATTAAGAATATTTTGCTTTGGGCCAGGTATGGTGTCTCATACCTGTAATCCCAGCACTTTGGGAGGCCGAGGTGGGTGGATCACCTGAAATCAGGAGTTTGAGACCAGCCTAACCAACATGGTGAAACCCTATCTCTACTAAAAATACAAAATTAGCTGGGCATGGTGGTGCATGCCTATAATCCCAGTGACTTGGGAGGCTGAGGCAGGAGAATAGCTTGAATTGAGAGGAGGAGTTTGCAGTGACTGAGATCGTGCCACTGCACTCCAGCCTGTGCAATAAGAGTGAAACTCCGTCTCAAAAATAAAAAAAAAAAAAAAAAAAAAAAAAAAAAATTAAATTAAATTAAAATTAAAATTAAAAAATATTTTGCTTTGATACTCTTTGAATTTGTCAATATATGTTTACAATCTGGGCTTAAAAATCATTACCTCATAACTCAGTTTGCTCCCTTTCTTCAACTGCCAAAGCTATTTTCATCCTGACGCTCAGCTCAGAGGCAGATCAGATACAGATCCTTTGTAGATTCTATTTCTATGGAGAATAAATTTTCTTTTTATCACATGGTCTTGCCAGTCATATCACACCAGGTGCACCCTAATTTAGTACTTGTTTCATCAACATTTATTCATTCACTCTACCAATACTTACATACGCAGGTTTATTTCAGAAACTTTGGTGACTGTTTTGTTGTCATTAAGATAGGAACAATTATTTTTTTTCTCCCCAAATTAATTTAATTGAAGGAAAGGAGATATGCAGAGAAGTAGGGCAAACAAGCAAACAAATATGTCACGTAAATGTACCATCATAGGGAAAGTAATGGAAGCACAAAAAAATGATCAACCAACTTTGAAGGGTCATGAAAAGCTTTGTGAATGAAATGGTAATCCAGTCTGAGGTTTTAAGGTCAATGTCAGGCAGATGAAGAGATCCTAGTCAAAATAGTGGTTCAGCCAGAGGAACCTCCATAAACAGATCTTGGAGAGAAAATTGAATGAAGATGAGGAATATGATCATGGCTGAAAAATGAAGTTGATATTTGGTTAATAACTGTCCTGGCACATATATATATATAAGAAAGATATGGACAAAGAGTTAAGTAAGGGAAGATAATTTTAGAAGTTATTTTAAAGAGATCCGATATCCTGAAATGAAAGTCATTACTTAATTGGGGGTAAAGGATTTACATGTTCAGATTTAACATTTTAGTAAGATCACTCTGACTAGCAAAAAGAACAGATAGGATAGAGCCACATGGGTGGTGGGAAAACTGGTCATGAATCTATTGCAGTAATACAGTTTAGAGGCAAAGTTGGTATTGTTGAGCGCATACCATGAGCTGGTCAAGTAAAATGGGGGTGGAAAAAGTGGTAAATCTTGTATTTAGGGGGAGGAATGCACAGAACTTGAGGACTGATTGGGTATGTGAGTGAGAAGGTAGGTGAAAGTCATGTTTAGGCTTAAAAATTTGAGTAGATGGAAGTATGATTTAGTGAGATAAGAAAATCAGAAAACGTTTGGAGAATGTTTAGTTTTCCTTGACAGAGGTATTGTTTTCTAATAGAAATGACCATAGGCAATATGCCCTGCCTTCCATATGGCCTTCCTAAACTGGTAAGTTCTAGGGGATAGAAGCACTATCTTTATTAAGACTTAAGGCCCAACTCTGTCTCAGAATTTATCCTGATACTTTGCACATTGCAATTGATCAATAAAATTTATTTTTTAATTCTGGGTTTCTACGTCATTGCTTCTACCAGACTGGAATTGAAACAATGAATAAAATATTGTAGAAACACTATTGAAAATTTATGTTAAAATATTTTAACTCATCTACCATTTATTTACTTATACAATTATGTATTTAGTAGTCACTGATTTCATAGCTAGTATTTACTTAAATGTATAACTGAAAAATAATTATTATAGTTATATATGATTATATAATAATGCTATATCTTATAAACAGATTCTAGGGTTAATACATATAAATATTTTATTTTATAATAATCAAATGACTAACATTTATAATTTAATAGATTCAATAGAATAATATATATCACATTATTTGAAAGAATGTGGCTTTTTAAATAGTTATTTTGAGTATTGTATTTTGAAGATTCATAGTTTTACATTTACAAGCTTCAGTATCAGTAACCATTAATGTTAAGGAACTATTTTATAGAACAGCATAGTATTTGCTCAAGAGAATAAATTTAGAGAATGGTTGTAGACATTGGGCAGATTAGCCAATTTTATTTATACCTTTGTCCAATGCTTAAAAATTTTTGAGAGGTGGAGAGAGAGAGGGAAAGAGAAAAAGAGACTGAGAGTGAGAATATGGTAAAAAACAAAAACAAACAAACAAACAAAAAAAACCTGGTGATTCAGCCTGATGGATACGTAAGAATTTACTGTATCAGTCTTTCAATTTTCCATGGGTTGTACATTACTCCAAATTAAAGTAAATATGTTTGATACAATGATTTTCTGAAATTACTTTTTATATTCAAGTTCTTCAGCAGGTTTTGGTTCCTGAGAGAATATTTTGGATATATAAGCAGCAAAAATCAGTCCAAATGCAAATGCAAAAAAAGAAATGAAATTTGCAACGTTAATCATTTAACGAATAGTAATAATTAGCACGGGACATCTAATTAGGTTGTGGATAATAAGATACAGAGGTTTAAAAGATGTGCCGCTGTGACATGACCCACCAATTTAAAGGATATTAAGTTTAATTCAGTGATTCCTAATATTTTGTTTATATCTTTGTAGTTTCAGTTCTACTGGAAATTACTGAAAATTCAGTTATATTGGAAATAATTATGAATTACCTTATTTATGAACTTCAACATTTATGAATTTCAAATATATATATCAGTATTTTAGATAAAAGTAAGGTACTTCCACCTTGGAATAAGACTATTGACAGCTAGTGAGAAAGAATAATCATATATAGAATATATATTATACACATAATATTTATGCATGTATTATATATTATATACATTAGTATACATTAGTATATATGTAACATATTTTGGTGTATTTTATTTCTGCACAGATTATCAAGGCCATTGAGGATTTGCAAATAAACTTGTATCATGAGGTGATCTTCACAGTGAATTTTCTTTTGTGTGAAGGAATTTAAGAGTAGGACCTATACTAAATATCTGTTTTTGAAAGAGATATTTTAATATTTATGACTTATTTTTAATGAAAGAAATCCATAAATACCACTTCTTAATTAAATACCATGTTTTAAACATAAACTCATGCTTTAAATTTTGTATTGTTTTTAATGTTTTTTTGTTGTTGTTGGTCTTCATTCTCTTTTAGTTCTCTCTTTTATATAAAATGACTCTCCCATTGTCCAGAAAATATTGAGAATTGATGTTCTCATCTCTTCAGTTGGCCACTTATCCTCTTGCTTACGAATATCAAATTCTGGACTATTTTGCCTTTTCACCACGCTATAGAAAAAGTGATACATTCATTAGTAGTTTAATAATTTCTACCCTCTTTCATTGGAACTTGTGATTTCTCTTTCTTGGCAGTATATCTAAGTTTAGCTGTTCACCTCAGTTGTCACCCCTAATATCCTAACACTACGTTGTTACAAACAAACTCTATTTGCTAAACCATCTCTGACACATGGATTAATATGGTTGTAACCCTACCCAAATAAAGCAACCAATTAAGGTCATTCAGTAATAATTTATAAATTAGTACTCATGAAAAGAAGAATTAAATGTACAATGATCTACTGTTGTGACAAACCAGGTAATGAAGCTCTTCTGATGGTGAATATTGAGTTTAATGACCACTTGCCCCAAAGATGGCTAGAAGCTTACATCCTTGCTTTAGGCGTTCTATTATGACTTTTCTCCCTGTCATGTAACTCGTGAAAAAAGTTATTAAACACTATTTCAGTATAACTTTACTGGGATATCCGAATTTTTTCATTATAAAGTCTCTTCATAAAGTTCTTACAAATATAATGATTTTAAGATATCACCAAAATTAACTTAATTTGGGGTAGGATTGACATTCCTATGTGTTAACAAACTTTCAGAAAAAAATATTTCTGTACAGAACTGGGGAACATGTTCCCCAAATCAGAAGTAGAAAAAACAGAAATAATTAAAACCCCCAAATTATGTGGTAATTACCTCATAATTACCTGGTAATATTTTTAGGTAGTTCCCTGCACAAAATTTCAGAAAACCTTTCTATCTTCTTATATGTTAAGATGCATAACAATGTGAAATGATGGATATGTTAAATTGTGCCACTATAGTAACCATATTACATCATGCTATGTACCTTAAATATACACAATATAGTTTTTTTTGTTTTGTTTTTTTTTTAAATGAGGGATATGAAGACTATGGAACAAGCTCAACACATTTGATAAAGAAAGTGATAAGAATGTGGTTCTGGGTAATTCACCTATTGAAAATTACGGAATTGCAGAACAGGACCTCAAATGCTATCTAGGTCAATTGTATCCTACTTTCATAACACTTTGTGTATTACAAAAATCATGTGTGTGAGTACAAATGTTTGGTTTAATTTTCAGATATATAATGGCATGACTTCATACCAGTATAAAATATAACTTAAAACTTTACCACATGCCCTTACCATATGGTAGGCACTATTCTAGGGGTTTTACAAATATTAACTCACTCTATTTTTATAAGAGTGATGAGGTGACCTCTATACTAGTTTAGGAATCTGACGCACAAAAGAAGTTAAGTAACTTGCCTAAAGTCAAACATCTACAGAGTTGTAGAAGGGCTGGGCGTTTTGTTTTGTTTTTGTGTTTGTATTTTTTTGAGACAGAGTCTCTCTCTGTCACCCAGGATGGAGTGCAGTGGCATCATCTAAGCTCACTGCAACCCCTGCTTCCCAGGTTCAAGCGATTCTCATGCCTCAGCCTCTGGAATAGCTAGGATTACGGATGCATACCACCATGCCCGGCTAATTTTGTATATTTTTAATGGAGACGGGATTTCACCACGTTGGCCAGGCTGGTCTTGAACTCCTAACTTCAGGTGATCCACCTGCCTCAGCCTCCCAAAGTGCTGGGATTACAGGCATGAGTTACTGTGCCCGGTCAGGGCTAGAATTTTAACACTAGCAGTTTGGTTCCAGAGTCTATTTTTTCAACCACTATGAATATTGTCTCTTGATGTTATATAGCCTAATTTGCTATACTGGTTATTGGGTTTGTAGAAAATCTGACCTTATTTTCAAAGAACTATTTTCCCAGTTATTTTTAGGATGAAATAAGTATTGTTTGAATATTTTCAGTAATATTCTTGTTCACATTACATTTGGTAATAAGAGAACTTCATTTGGATGGTGTGACTGAAGTTTTATTCAATTAAGAAGTATACGCTTTCAGATGATATATGTAATATGGACTTAAGTAGTATGTTTGAATAATTTATTCTGTCTTTATGAAATGAAAAATTACTCATTGAAATTAAGAAATTATATCTTCTAAAAATAATGATTAAATTTTGTCAGTTTGAATGTATATGATAACCAAAATAAAAATAACAAAGATGTGTTTAACAAAGATGAGCAATATTTTTTAGTCATAGAAGGATTATTATACTATAATACTACACATAAGAATAATTGTGTTTATAAATGTAAGTAAGCTATAATTATTTTAATATCAATGACATAGTTCTCCTAAGCCAAAACATATGTAAAAATATATTTTCAGAAGATTTGAAAGGTAGGAGTTGAATCATTTGACAATGGTACATTTATGCAGATAACAGAAAATAGCCTAAAATAGTCTAGAATCTCCAAGCTCCTATTCCAAAATTATTCTGTTATAATATTCCTTCTTGTAGAAAAACATTTTACAATGTCTTCACCTGTAAGGCTTCCTATGTTGTTTACAAAAGAGGGTACTCTTTAATCCCCTTAGTGAGCAACTCATATGATTGAGGCAACTCATATAGTACGTGAGTAATGTCCTTTTAATTTTGTGATATGTAAGAGTTCACTCATTGTATCACTGTTTTGAGCTACTTCAGAGCTGCAAAATTTTTTCTCTATATTTTTCATATAGAAGTAGTTTAGGATTAAATATAAATAATGGGGTACAGCTAGGAAAGCAAATTTAAACCACCAGTGTTCTTATTCAAATACCAGAGAAATATGGTAACTACTATTACTGATGTATCTTACTTAATACTCTAAATCTTAATTTTTTTTTTCTGAAGACATTTTGCTGAGTAGGAACTCACACAAGTAAACCTTTCTCATTAGTCAGAATCTTTGTACTCTGTAGTTCTATGTGCTATTAATAATACTGGTTGAAAAGCTGATGAGGATAGAAAGAAAAATTGAATTCAAATATTTTTAGAATTTTCTGGTGCAGCATATAGACATTACATCAGCAGCTTTGTATAAAGTTTCTTACACTGTACCATACTGGGATTATACATCTTATTACTTTTTTTTGAATGGTTATACTACAACGTATGCAGTTTCAAAGTCTATGAATAATCTGCGTTAGCTTAATTTATGTGCATTCGCTTAATTTATGTGCGTATAATTTTGGAGGTATGACTATCTTATGAATAATACATATGCACATTTAAATCTTTAAAGACCCTAGAACTAATGTAATTGTGATTCTGTTTAAGTAATTAGATATGCAGTTTTTTCCTAATAATGAAAAAAAAACAAACAAACTGGGAAAAGACACTACTCCTCACATGCACTCTCCCCCACACACATCTATTCATCTATCAATCTGTCTTTCTATCATCTCTCTGTCTCACTCTGTGTCTGTCTCTTTATCTGTATCTATATGTCTCTATAATAAGTATACACATATACACACACATATACATACATATATTTATGTATTCTTAAATCCACAGTTTTACTCCATGTTTGTCTAGATTAGGGAAATAACGACATGAATATCTTTGCTTCATTTTAAAGCATTTATCTAAAATAACGATAAAATAAAATTAAATCTAGTATTAAAATTTATAACAAAATTTATGAAACACTTGAACATGTTAATTGTTTATTTGTATCTGTCCAACTTTATAAAACATTCAACTTCTGATTTTTGCTCAATAGGCTTTAAGGATCCACTGAATGAAATTGTTATGCTGAAATCTCTTATGACTCAGTATTTTATTTTCCATTAGTATAAAAAAGGCACAAAATATAAAAGATACACAGCTCTGAAAAAAATCATTTTGGTTTGTATTTTATTCTCTTCTGCTAATGTTAATTTAAAACAATGATATTAGATTAAAATTTAAAAATTAGCCACCTCAACACCTTAACTGAGAGAAAGGAATCTTCTAGGGGTTAACTAATTGCCTGTGTATTTTGTCTAGGTGTTGAGGGAAAGCTAAGAGAATGAAGGCTCTAAATCCCCAGTGGAAGCATGATATGGCGAAGCAGAGCTGGTGCTGAATTGTTCTCTCTGATGGCTCTATGGGAGTGGATAGCACTGAGTCTTCATTGCTGGGTTTTAGCGGTTGCTGCTGTTTCGGATCAGCATGCCACAAGCCCCTTCGACTGGCTCCTCTCTGATAAGGGACCTTTCCATCGCTCACAGGAATACACAGATTTTGTGGACAGAAGCCGGCAGGGATTTAGCACAAGATACAAGATATACAGGTATGAAGCAAAGGGAAAGCAATTACAGAAATATCATCCTTGAAGGTTGTGTATAAATAAGTTTCTCGAAGGGAAAGTTTCAGATGGGAAAGAGTTATTATCAGAAGGGTTTACCCTTTACCATGCACCATAGTAATGTTTTCTTGTTATTCAGAAGTATTTCTTATAGATGTAATATATTACGATAAAAATAGATAATGGTGACCACTTGTCTATCACTCCCAAAGTTAAGCATGTTACACTGCCTTAAAGTAAATGGCAATGTACTTGGAAGCTGAGTTTCTTATTTTAAATAGGCAAAATTTTGAAGTGAAATTTTAAAAATTGCTTTTCCTTTCTACCTTATACAATGCTATGTTACCTTTTTCAGCCTAAATGGAAATGGTATCTTCTACTAGTCACTGAGAAGTTGAGTCATCTCATCCTTTTTTACCTGAAAGGTAATTGTATGTTCAGAAGTTAAAGGAAACAGCAATGGAATAAAAACAAGTAGCAGATAAATAAGATATGATAACAAAGATAAAAGAAATCGACAAGATTGAGATATATGATCTTTAACATTTATCAAAGTTCTATGCTTAAAATCTAAATAAGTTACACAAAAAGAGTAATATATTAAATCCAGCAAAAGTTGCCTGCACACCTGATGTCCCGTGAATACATTAAGTAGAAGAGTGTACAAGTGGTTGCCTGATGGATTAGATTATATTGATCTATGCCATGAACAACATTTTATGTGAAGTTATTACTTCAATTTGTTTATTGGTGATAGACTTTTACAATTCCTAGTTATTGGTTTAACATTTATGAAGAAGCACATTTGTTGTGCATTTTTGTGTGTCTGTATCTATGTAGATACTCCTATATAAATATTTTATTTTATTCTGTATGTGCACCAGAGGGCACTCTGCTTGTTTGCCTGTGGTCATTCGTACAGCATTATGAGAAATTTATAAATCCTATCAGCAATGTATATTTACAGAAGAGACTGAGTGTCTTGAACAAGTTCCATGAAGCATCTACAATTATTGTTTTGCCTTTTCAAAAATAAAAAAAAAAACTCTTATTCCATGCAGCCATAAAACTGTCATAAGCCTGATGAAAAGATTTACTCTATTTTTTAAATAAATGAAATGATGAAGCCGGGCGTGGTGGCTCACGCTTGTTGTCCCAGCACTTTGTGAGGCGGAGGTGGGTGGATCACCAGGTCAAGAGATGCAGACCATCTTTCAACATGGTGAAACCCCGTCTCTATTAAAAATACAAAAATTAGCTGGGCGTGGTGGCACGTGCCTGTAGTCCCAGCTACTCGGGAGGCTGAGGCAGGAGAATCGCTTGAATCTGGGAGGCGGAGCTTGCAGTGAGCTGAGATGCACCACTGCACTCCAGCCTGGGTGACAGAGCGAGACTCCGTCTCAAAAAAAAAAAAAAAAAAAGGAAAAACAAGAATACTATAGATTTTCTTTATGAAATGCAGCAGAAATTGTCAACATTTTATGATTCTGGGTTCATTTATTTTTATATGTGTTTATTGATTTAACCAGTTTTTCCTCACAGATTTTGTGAAGCTACCTGAATTTAGAATTGTAAAGATGTGTTAGATTTTAGCACTCTGCAAGAAGATTTTTAACACTCTGCCAGACAAACTGATGCCAGCGCATGTCTCCATGATTTATTGGCATCTGTATCTGGAGGTCTAACGTGCTGTCTTACGTGTGATTGTTGTGGTTTAGCTTATCAGTCAATGAGCTGTGAGCTGCAAACATGGCTTGACATGTTTTTGTTTTTGTTTTGGGACGGAGTCTCGTTCTGTCACCCAGGCTGGAGTGCAGTGACACGATCTTGGCACACTGCAACCTCTGCCTCCTGGGTTTAAGCGATTCTCCTGCCTCAGGTTCCCAAGTAGCTTAGATTAACAGGCACCCGCTACCGCTCCCAGGTAATTTTTGTATTGTTAGTAGAGACGGAATTTCACCATGTTGGCGAGGCTGGTCTTGAACTTCCGACTTCAAGTGATCTGCCCGCCGCGGCCTCCCAAAGTGCTGGGATTACAGGAGTGAGCCACCGCGCGCGGCCAGCTTGACATGTTTTTGGAGGTGCTGGGTTGAATGAAAGAGGCATTATTTGGATAACAGATGTTAAAGGTAATGAACAAAAGTGCTTTGAGGTTTGTTTGCAAGGCTTATATATTGTTTGGTTTTATGCAACTCACTTCCTGGAGACCTTCATTAGCTCTGTGCTACTTATCCTTCCTATGTCTTTACCTTTGTGGCTTGAATAAACATGTAAAGATATTAAATCCATTTATAAACAATGGAACTAGGTTATAACGTCTTATAAAACCGTGTAAACATTGCAAATGATGCTACGGTTATTGATAGTTGCTATAAAAAGAACAATATAATTTATTCATTAGAGTTCCTTTAGTTTTAGTAAAGTGAGTTTTTGTCTTTAATATTTGTCTTCAAAAACAATTTTTAGAGGGTTCATCTTTCATTAATGTTTGCCATAAAATATAGAATTTGTGAGTACTTAAAACACACAGATGGAAAATTAGTGCTTTCCGTATTTAAATACTTGATTTGTCATTTTAAAGATTGTAATTTCATAAAGTGATCAGCCCAATTCTACTAGTGTTTATTATTACTATCATCAACACATTCTTGGGGAATATTGCATTGACATTGTTTCTGAAAGGCACTAGTTACAAATGTAAAACATATCAAACCTGTTAAAATAATTAAGTCAAATCTATTTTCACGTGTGTTTCTTCATTTCTTCCTCTTCTCCAGCAACATATTTTTATTTTCACTCCAAATATAGAACAGCAAGGACACAGTAATCAAAAATTGCTAAAATCATAGCTAGGGCTAAGATTTTTAAAAATTGTCATCATGTTTGAAAAGGTGTGTTTTTGTCAACTATAACTTACATTTATGTTTTTAAACTTGTGTATATTTAAAGTTATTTACAGAATTTGTATCTGAAACTACATTAAGACTTAAAAGATGATTAATTTGTGGGTTGGTCACTGAGTTGGAAGATTTAGAATGAAGTAACACATAACTTGTTATTTGGACAAATATTATAAGCTAGATTTCGAACTAGTTTTCCCACTATCCTCAAATTGGTTCCTGAATAAAATAATAAGGCATTTTGAAAAAATTGCCTCATTAAAAAAAATAAAGGTGTTTCTAAAAGTGTTTTTAGTTTCAGAAAGTGAGCTATGCCTGGAGAAATTTTGTCTACTCTGCCACATGGAACAGAGGGACATTTGGCCCCTTAGTAAGCTGGAACCTTGTGTTTGCAGTTGTATTCTAGAAACACTATCCCTCAGGCTGTAAGCCTGTCAGAATATGTATAATTTTTTTCCAGGCCATGGCAATCTTTATTCTTTTAATACATTAGAGGATATCTAGAAAAGAGACTCATTTTTAGTGGCTCAAACTTAGATGCAGTTATCTTGAACCACTAATATGAGTTCTAAGGTCATAGGCTGGCAATTTTCATTACCATAAAATAAACATTTCACATATGTAAATCTTCAGATATGATGACTCAAAACAAAAATTTTTATTTTCTTTCCCTAACTTCTACCATTCTTTGGTTAACCACATGTGTAAGTGAATTATGGGAAAATGATACTGATTTTCTTATAATTTTTCAAAATATTATACAGACATGTCATATTATCACAACTTGGTGTCCTTCAGAGTACTCAAATAATGCTCCAAATTTGAGAACAGGAGACAATTGAGATGAATGCTGTGCCTTTCGAGTGTTTTTAGTCATGTTCCTTGAAAAAAATTATATTTAAAAAATGACCAATGAAAGACAAGATTGTCTAAAAAAAGTTAAACCACTATGTGGTCACTTCATATGTGACAGGATTATAATGAAATCTTGTGTGGGAAAGAGTGAACTTCTGAATAAATGTTTCTTTATATGGGTATCCATATGAGAAAAGCAGAAATTTAATCCTCTCTTCTTAACATATTTATAAATCTATTTTATATGGAAAAAGAATCTCAATAGGAAAGGCAAAAATATTAAGTTTTTAGAAGAAAACAGAGAAAAAAACTTCATAATTTTGGGATACATAAGAATCCATTTAAATACAAGTTATTAAGAATTAAAATAGAAGTATTTTTCATCAGGAATAAGAATTGGACAAGTATTTATTGATAAAGAGTTGTTTTTAAGAATATACAATTTTCTATAATAAAAACTATGAGGATTCTGGTTTAAAATGTCTTGAAAGTAGCAATCCGGATACAGCTCACTTCAAACTTCCTGGTAAAATACTGTATTAATTATTAGGAGGGAAAATGAAAACTCATAACAACACAGAAAATTATAGTTAATATGTAACTTTCTGCCAGAATATGAGAGGCATTTAAATAGTTATAAGCTTCTTATAAGTTATAACACTAGCAAAACATATTTTAATACTTCAGATGAGCAAGCCCAAATGCCTCAACAAAGGTGGCACTTACCCTAAATACAGAAGGGAGCTGTGTCATTACCATCAGCTAACTACATTACCATCAGCTAACTACTCCGAAGCCCAGAGTTAGATCCTAATAGGAACTTTGCAGCTCCCTCTCTAAGACAGGATCCTACCTTGAGATGTAGCCACAGTCAGATGATCTCTCTCTCTCACTATGTTCAGAGTTGGTACATGGCAAGAATGATGTGGTAGGAGGATATCAAATAAGGATGCCCCATGTAATATTTGAGACATAATTAAATAAAAAAACGAAGAAACAGAAAATATTTTTGTCTATTTAAATTTTAATTTATTTGTTTGCCATGTATTTTTATTTGCTAAATTTGGCAACTCTAGAAGGGAATACATGAGTACTAGTATTAATGATTCCATATCTATGACAAAGAACAAGGACTTTCAGAAGTAAATTATGAACAGGGAGAGGAATAGCCTTTAATGTAGTTAATGTTGTTTCCCCTGGACTTTCTTGTTCAGATTGTCAGAGAAATGAATGTCAGGGTAAATTCCACCTCAGCTATACACTGATAATTAAGCCCAAACCACTATACATCAGTGCACTCTCCTGCAAAACAAAGAAAGAATTGGAGACACTGATCAATACATGCTGTTTCAGCAAAATCTGCATATTGATAGAGCCCTCTCTATTCCACATGACAAATAAAATAATACAGTAATATATTATATATAATACACGCGCGCACACACACACACACACGCTATAATACAATAGCACCTTTGACTGGTAGTATGTGACAGTTTGAGTATCATAGTAGGGAGACCATGCTTTTATCGAAGGAAGAAGGTAACAAATTTTGTAAAATAGTCAAATGAAAGAAATAAATATCTTAAAGATTTA
The DNA here is from genome assembly GCF_024542745.1 of Macaca thibetana thibetana. NCBI lineage: Eukaryota > Metazoa > Chordata > Mammalia > Primates > Cercopithecidae > Macaca > Macaca thibetana. The sequence continues at coordinate 172,814,061 of NC_065578.1, forward strand.
ATAGAAGAGATTACCTGTTCATGATCCTTCTCCCTGATATACACATACACACACAAGCACACATGAATGCTTAGTCTCTTCAATAGACTGTAGGAAATTGTGGTATCTCTAAAAACAGAGGAATATATGGTAAGAAAAAGATAGGGTGAAAATAAAAAGGAGTTTGGAGGATGTGATAATAATGCAAATAAAATAAAATGTAGCAACAGAAATGAAATTCACACTAAAAATTATCACACAGTTTGGTGAAAAATAGTAAATATTGTTTTAAAATTTCAAGGAAATGTTAAAATATGTTCCTTGGAAGAGGCAGTATTTAACAATAAAGTTAACTATTAAGTTTAAGTGACCTAGGGTTATAAACTCTGATAATATAAATAAATACTTAGAGATCTGAATTTGAGTAAAACCTTAGAAAAATTAAGCAGAGCTGAAATTCAAATTTATTAATATTTCCATTTCTAACCAGAAAAATTAAGTTTCAAATATTATTGCTAACCTTAACAATAACAACTTGCAGATGTAAAAAGCATTATGTGTATTTTGAAAATTTCCTGCTACATATGAAGAGAGACATATCAAAAGTTTAAAAATAAATGAAAATGATAGAATTATCAAACTTGAAACCAGGTGACCCGAAAAAACAAAAATATAGCAAATGTAATAAGTGTAAACATTTCCAGCTCTAAAAATAATTATCATAATCAGACTTAAACATTTCTTTGAATATGCTACTTTTAGCAAAGTTAACTGAGAGAAAATTAGACCCAACATAAAAAGTAAAAAGATAATCAATTTTCTTAAATGCCATGTAACACTATATAATGAATAGTAAGTTATATATAGATCTTCTAGGAGAAACTAAAACACACACACACACACACACACACATAATTGTCACAAGAAACTTTAATCTGCCATTTTAAATTTTATGGACGAAATAGATCACACACCCACAACACATCCCACAAGTGTAGGGGTGATAAGAAAAAAGATTGTTTAAATATAGAATTTAATATAATTGTACTGATATACAGAATTTTGAGCATTAAATATGTAATATGCATCTTAAATATGGTCATGGAATGTATACTCAATTTGACTTTATTCTAACCGACAAAGAAAAATATTAACATAATAAATTAAATATATCCTTGTTTTCAGAATTCTCAAAAATCGTAAGAATGCAAATTTAAAACTAGATATTAAGAATAGAAATTTAAAGAAATAAATTTAACTGTTTCCTCAGAAACCTGAAAATTGAGTTTTAATAGTACTAAATATTGTTTTATTTTCAAAAGATATTCAATACAATAGGAAATTCTTTCATATTCCTTCAAATTAAAGTAAAAGAAAACACATTAAAATTTAAAAATGTAAAATAGGGCTGTAATTATTTTAGGATGGTCTTACTTTTTTAACATATACAAATGCACACTAAAAAGACTACAAGTATTGCACCTAAATGTTTGAGTTATTTCTTGTGTAAAGTTTTATAGGTTTTCCCTCACACTTTTTTGTGATGAATATGTGTAAATGTTATGATCAGGAAAAATATTAGTTGTTATTAAAAACATTCGGATGAGCTGTAATTTATTTGAAAAGTCATTTGCAAGTAACTAACAATGAAATTATGATTTACCAGGGTTATTTAGGAAAAAGTTAAAAATAGAGTTAAAATAATGAAACATAGTTTCTCCTTTTAGCCTTAGCACTAATTTTTAAAATAATTATAATTAAACATATTCGTATGTGAAAGACAGACTATAACATAAGTCAGAAGTGTTTGGGGATCATATCTATATGTTGTGTATATATATACAGAGAGAGCTATAGGGAGAAAGAGGGACTGCAAAACGTGTGTGTGTACGTACATATCTATATTTTATATGCATAGTGCAAAAGGTGTGTGTGTACATATATATCAAACAATATTTAATTCCAATCTCTTCCCCTTTTGTAGTCTGGAAAAGGGAAAGGGATTGGAATTATTTCTTATTTAAGAAATTAAAAAGGAACTAATACATCCTATTTCTAGTATATAATAAGCTATTCACAAATATATATATATAAGATATTAAAAAATGTTGGTTAAAAATTACAGTGTGTATATATATATATACTATTTTACACTATTTATATATAGGGTAATAGTCTGGACTCTATCTATCTATCTATCTATCTATCTATCTATCTATCTATCTATCCATCCACCTATCTATCTAGTCCATACTAGAAAAGGAAAAGAGATTGAAATTAAATACTGAATTTTCATTAGGTAATTGGTGCTTTCATGTTATCTTTTTTAATCCTATAAATAGCTGTAATAATTTCCATTTTATAGATTCAGAAATAAAAACGAAAACATGATGAACTTTTGTTCGCCCCTCATATCCATGAATTTCTCTTTCATGTATGATATTGCACTAAAATCACCTTCTAACTTAAATTATGAATACGTGGAAGACAGAACTTTTCCCTTTTTCTGTTTTATTTATTTAATTTTATACATTTTATTTTTTTATTTCTATCTTTCTGTCTTTAATTTCCTAGAGCAAGCCAGTTGCTCAACCATCAAAGGCACTGGCTTTGCTTTTGGATATGCTGGATTTAGAGACCAATGCGCATCCCAATGAAAATATTTCCTCTTGACTATAAGCAAGGAGGCGTGTATTCTTTTCTGTCTTTGACAAAATGCAACTGTATTCACTCAGGTTTGTAACTTAATTTCTCAGACCTCAGTCTCCTCATTTGTAAAAGTAAGGCTGCAATAGATCTCTATAGATCCTTTGAGCTATAAAGTTCTATTTTTTGGCTATCAAAAGCAAAAGGAAACATCAGAACAAATAGATGTAAAGGATTAAAACAAAAATGTACTGTGGTTAATTCTTATATCTGCATTTATCTGCAAAAATCACTTACAAATACTTCTTTATAAATAGTATATAAGAATCTCTTATACCTCTTATATTTTTTCTTTGTGTATATTGGAACATAAATTGTGTAATTTTTATCTTTCCCCCACCAATCTAATTTTTTCCTATTTCTTGTATGTTATATTGAAGCAGCTATAGTAAGAAGGAAGCTTTTTATCCTAGTTGGTTGGTTTACTATAAATCACTACACTGTTAACACACTTGGTGCAATGATAAATTAAGAGGAGTATTCTAGGTAGTGATTTTAAATAATAATCAAAATACATTCATAACCAAAACCATTTGAATACATGTGTTCAACGATATTGCTATATCTCTAATTTTGAGATTAAACCATATAATACATTTTAATTTTTGTTACTTAATTATAACTCAGATCTGAAATATACAGTTACCATTGGGAAAATTTCAGTCTTCTGACTATATTACAGTCAGAAGTAATATAGAAATATAAAGAGTTTAGAAACTATAGTCCACTGTCAGAAGAATCAGTTCTTAATGAGAATTGTGCATTATCTTGTTACTATAAATTAAAAAGTTGTGCTTTTGTAATTAAAACAATTTACAAGTAATAATTTTTAGTTTAATAGTGTATTCATGTTTGTTACTATTATAATGACAAAATAAACAAGATTGCTAGTTAACACAATTGTTTACAGAATGGAAAACAACAATTATGATGTTTTGGCATTTAAAAAAATACTTTATTTGATTATTTTTCTCTATCTAATCCCATTTTGCCAAGCACTCTAATTCTTCATTTTCATTATCTCTGTGGTCTCCTTCCAAGTGAAACTGCCAGAGTTATTAGACTTGTTCTCTTTTGTTTTCACTCTTCTGGAGCTTTTGAATTGCTGATATTTATTTTTTTAACGAGCACCATTCCAAAAATGTGAATTTGAAAATTAGAGGAAAAAAACTGGGTTTTAACACTTTGAAGGGTTTCTTGATGTTTTTCTTGAGTGTGTGTGTGTGTATGCACATGTGTACTTAAATGAAATTTAATGAGAAGAAAGTGATTTGCATTATGATGTTTCTAAGTTACAAAAGATTCTAAAATTACATTCATTATGTCTTTTCTGCTTTTATATAAAAATAAAATAGCAATGCTAATGACAATATTTTTCAATCAAGTTTAAATAAATTAGTCCTAAGATTAAGTTAAAATATTATCTTTCATTTTAATAAGCATCTGTGAATACAGGTAAAGATTAGACCCTCATTTTCCAATTTTACTTTTAAAATTAAAGCTGAAATGTGTACTGAGTATTTATGGTTTATAATAGATATTAATTTATCCAATATCCATAGTTAGACCAATCTTTATAGAAGTAGCAAGTTTTTCAGTTTTTTTAAAATTTCCCTGCTTGTTTTTTAATTTCCCCAAAGTATATTTTTTAACTTCCCTATAATTTTCAATAGGAATTATAATTCCATAATGTGCTTTAGGATATAATAATTATTCGATAAAATTACGTCTCTAAAACAGTCTTACACCAATTAATTAGTAATATTTATTCATGAACTTGCTTCTCTTACTGACGTGATATGTGATAATATAAAAATGTTAAAAAATATTGGTTGAAAAAAGTTACACAAAGGACGTACATATCTTATTAAATATTTCATTCATTTATTTCTCCAAATTTCCCAGTAAACAAAGGCAATATAAAAAGCCACTTACTCAGTGGCTCACGCCTGTAATCCCAGCACTTTGGGAGGACAAGGTGGGCGGATCACGAGGTCAGGAGTTGGAGAACAGTCTGGCAAATATGGTGAAACCCCGTCTCTACTAAGAATAGAAAAATCAGCTGAGCATAGTGGTGCGTGCCTGTAATCTCAGGTACTCGGGAGGCTGAGGCAGGAGAATGGCTTGAATCCGGGAGACAAGGTTTCCGTGAGCCAAGATCGTGCCACTGCACTCCAGCCTGGAGACAGAGCAAGACTCTGCCAAAAAAAATAAATAAATAAAAATAATAGTAATAATAATAATGATGATGAAATAAATAAATATAAAAAATAAATAAATAAAAAGCATACTCTTTTTACACAAACCTAGGAAATATATTAGTAAGTCTTTTTATTTTAAATGTATAAGGTAATAACTGATTTTTAGTATGAAGAAAAGTTCTCTGAAATTTGAGGGAAGAGACTTTATGCCAGTGAATAGTTTGTAAACTTGGGAAACAGCGTTTGTACACAAAAGAAGAAAATTAGATTTAAACAAAACATACGCCACTAATTCATTCCAGAGACGAAAGAGATTGTTTATGGGTTTTGTTTTGTTTTGTTTGGGATGGAGTTTTGCTCTTGTTGCCCAGGCTGAGTGCAATGGCGCCACGTCCGCTCACTGCAACCTCCTCCACTTCCTGGGTTCAAACGATTCTCCTGCCTCAGCCTCCCGAGTAGTTGGGATTACAGGCATGGGCCACCGCACCCCCCCCCCCCCCCCCGCCCGCCCGCCCCCGGCTAATTTTGTATTTTTAGTAGAGACAGGTTTTCTCCATGTTGGTCATGCTGGTCTCAAACTCTCGATCTCAGGTGATCTGCCTGCCTCCGCCTACCAAAGTGCTGGGATTATAGGCGGGAGCCACCGCCTAGCCGACTGTTCATGTTTTACAGCAAAGTTCCTGCGGAGGTTCCCAATCAGGTCTGTGTACAGAAAGACTGAAACTTGCTTAATTCAGGTTGGTTATTGCAGCTGAGTCCTGTTTGGTTGATATAAGCTGAGCCTTGATTGGCCAGGGTAGGTAAGTTCTGATTGATTGGCTTCCAAGCTCCAAACTAGAAGTCGCTGTCAAACCTTTCAAACTGCTGGTGGTGAGTGTGGTTCACCTCTCAGTTTATCTTGGCAAGGATAACAGACATTGGTTTGGCTTGATTGCAGAAAGGGAGGTCCTGTGATACTTTTACAACATCTTTCTGGGAATGAAGAGTCCGTGACCCACTGCTCCCTCATGCAGGTATGACTGCCTTGTTCTGTTTCAACTTTGAACACCCCAGTTTGCCAGGGTGTCCATTTTGTTTGCCAGTAGAGGAGATACTTTAACCTAGGGAAAGGGAACGTTTTATACTCTTCAGGTCCTTTTAAAGAATTCTCAGCGTTCTTTGAATATTTTCTTTTAGTCAAGATACAGAAGGCTGGCCAGGCGCAGTGGCTCACGACCGTAATCCCAGCACTTTGGGAGGCCGAGTAAGGTCAGGAGTTCGAAATCATTCTGGCCAGTATTGTGGAAACCCATCTCTACTAAAAATATAAAATTTAGCCGCGTGCGGTGCAGCACGCCTGTAGTCCCAGCTCCTTGGGAGGCTGAGGCAGGAGAATCACTTGCATCCGGGAGGCAGAGTGTGTAGCGAGCCGAGATTGTGCCATTGCACTCTAGCCTTGGGCAATAAGAGCAAAACTCTGTCTCAAAACAAAACAAAACAAAAAAGGTTACAGAAGGCTTCCACAATATTTAAAAGTATTTCACTAGTTTATTGTTAAGGCACCTATAGGTCAAACTCGAAAGTATATGCATGTACACACACGCACTCACGAAGAAAATACACACAAAGTAATCACACACGCTTGAAGAAAATACACAAAAAGTAATCACACAGACGTAAGTACCTTACTTGTTTTCTTTAAATCCAATTTTCTTCTTTTGTGTCCAAAGTATGTTAAATACTTAGGCGTGTGTGATTACTTTTTGAGCCTTCTCCCTTCATTTACACATATGTGGAATCTATCTATTTTCTTCTCTTTTGAAATAGTTGAAAAGAGTCAAAGAGAATGGCCTGGGCTTTGCATATCCTTATTGTGACAGACAGTTCCCTGGCTGCTCATTTAAATAGATATTAGTAGCTAACTAATTAAACTACCTCTCTTGTCAGCCAGAAATTAACAAAGGCTTAAAAAATTAGCAAAATCTCTGTTTAGCTGTGGCCTTATGTGCTGACGGTCTTATCTGAAAGACACACACAACTATTTCCCAAAACAGAGTAGAAAATTAGATTTAAATAAACATAAAGCATTAAAATTCTTAAAGTATTTTCTCATGAAATGTAATCTTTCAAAACTTAACCATTATAGGAAAGTAAATTTTTAAAATACAACAATAAGTTTAAGACTCATAGGAATACATTTCCATGTTTATCAATTAAAAAAGCAAAGAGACTATAATCCTTTTTTGCGGTGATCTTTTCAGGATTTAGGTTTTTTTTTCCTCCCAAATAAAACCAAAGATTGAAAATGACATTAAAATGTAGCTACTCAAAGCAATGATGTTTAACTCATGCTATCTGATTCCCATTTATAGTATAACTGTCAAATGATCATCTAACCATTCTTTAAATGTTTCAAATTACTGGGAACAAACCACATTCCAGGGTGTACTTTTCTAATCCTATCCCAGTTCTATCTCTTCAATGTTTAATCCAATGATAGCACTCAGACTTCACATTATTATTCTCTTTTATTGAAGTACTATTAGGGAGAACTAGATTCTCCTACTCTTGAGAGCATTGCATGTGTTCGTATCTCATTAAAAATAATAATAAAAATATATTTGACCCATTTGAGAAATCTGTCAAGAATTTTCTTTTCTTGAAAATTATACTGAAACATACTGGTTTATTCAAAATATGCACATTTGAAAGGAATAGTTCCTATGTATTCATTTGCATCACTGACAAATATCTTAGAATAACAATAAAAAAGTATCCTCAATTAAATAATGAGAAATCCTCCAATAATTAGATAATTTTCAGCTTTTTGTGTAGGTACAAAGCCCTTTATGGAAATTGCAAAATTCCAAAGCTTTGAAACTGGATCATTTTCTTTTAGCGCATTTTGCTTTGAAACTTTCCTTGACTTTGACAGATGTGAGATATAGTTTTTATTTTTGTATTGAATGCAAAATAGTCACCCTGTATTGCAAGGATGCTGATATACTTGATTATACATTACTGCCTCACATTCCATTGAAAATATTACATAAGATACACTGTGTGTTCCTCATTTCCCTCTAAAATATGGAAAACTCTGAACTCTGAAGCACATTTGACTTCAGGGGCTTCAGATACAGCACTGTGACCCTGTATTAACTTCTAGGTTTTTTTTTCTAGCTTCTCTATTATGATATTATGTTTGACTGTGTCAAATGTTGCCATAATATTCAAGTATTTTACAGAATACTGACTGATCTTATAGATCTGTTAGTTTAGCAGTCCCACCTAAAGAGAAAATAAGTGAATTTCACGATTTGTTTTTTTTCTTTTAATCTAACTTTTTAGCCTATAAAAATACAATCTAGGACGTCCTTTTCATTTTTGTATATTAAAATTGTATTTTAAAAGATTTCCATTTTTTTATTAGAATTGTTTTCTCATGAGTACTTTGCAAATGTTTACTTTGGTTGTGACTTCATAATCCTCATACTTTATTGATAAGTTTTTCAATCTTTTATTTTCCAGTTGACTTTTAACTTAAGTTAAATTATTTATTTTTGCATTATGTCAACTTAATCCAGCTCGTTTGGACTGGACAGGTAAAGACAACACATAGTTGGATAGAGAGATAAGTTGATATTGTAGAACTGAGGTTTCATGCTTTTATTGACCATTTATTCTTTGTAAAAATGTACAAAATTTTATCAGCCCTCTGTGTCTTTGAGTCCTCATCTAGTAAATGAAGATGACAGGGCATTCTCTAAGTTTATTTCTCACTATGGCATTCCATTAAAATTAAGTTTTACCGGTCACCTTTCTGACATAATCTATTTGATAATGTTGATATATAGAATAACATCACTGTGTATAGAAGTTAAAAGTTTCTAAATATGCCGTAGAACTGGCTGCAGGTTTTATTTCTTTAAGGTCAATACTTAAATTGTTTTGAGTATAATTTTGTGATTTACATAATTATATTGAATGAACACTGTGGCTTAATATAAGGATATCAAATTTTTCTAATTTCTAAAATTCATGTGTAATTTTTTTCAAGATAAATCCTATTTGCTTTTAAAAGGAGAAACTATTTAAATAATGCAAGAGATATGAATAAAACTTATCAGATGATAAAGAAATTTCTATTGTTGGATTCCGGTTGATTATATTTTTAGCAAGTCATGTGAATGGATTTTCTTTTATTTTACAAAAATTACAACTAGCTGTTTCCTATAATCAAACTTTATACAATCAATGAATACATTTTATACTACATTATACCTTTCTCAAAATCTGATTTTTGATAACTACTGGAAGAAATACAGTCTGTTATGTTAGCATATCTTATATTAAAGTGGTTATTCAAAGTATTGTTCTGTGAAAACTAAAGTACTATGATTAGTTCTTCCCTTTCAGTCAAATCAAAAGAATCAAAATGAGAATTTAAAAATTCGCCAACGACATGGGAACTTATAGCTTGAGACCTGTTTTTGCCATTATTTAGGAATGCTTTATTATAGGAAAGAAAATTTATTATTGATATTATAAGAGGTTAATATTACTTAAAAACTCAAATTTTCTACTTCTATTTCTGGCATCTGTTAAGAATTAGGATCACATTACGTTCTCTTCCTTGGCAGTGTTCACAGTTTCAGCTTTACTGTTTAGGCCTTAGGTTATCTGTCTTCTACTTCTGGCCCCAGTCATATCCCTTAATTAGATCGCCACACAGCTCAACATCTTTCTACCATTAATTCATTCAAGCACACATACACATACACACACACGTACTATCACAGACCTTCTTAAAAAATTTGGAATTAGATGCTATTTCTTCTGCCTTGGAGTAAAATTTTGATCTGGTTTTTGAAGACATGACTTATTTGGTTAAATATAAAATACTCTTATGCCATGCTTTTGTTATTTAACACTTCAAAATTTAAACTGGAGATTCAAACCAAAGTAAGGCACTGAGGTTATATAAAAAACACATTATATTAATATACCCGGTTTCAGTTGAAATACTCTTCATTTTCCCTTTATTCTACTATTCATATGAACATTATGCCTACTTATGAGCAGCACTTTTTTCTCTCCTAGGAAGAGTGGAAGATAAGAGTGCAGGGTAAGTTACATTTATTTTTATGTTTGTTGGCCTGCATTGTGTCAAAGCCAAAAGGGAAGAAACATACTCACCTACACCTTCTCCCCTTTTGGGTCATCTCCCACATAGATATACAACTCTGAAAATGCCATCATTAGACCGATTAGGTAGAAAGAATAAACTTAAATCAGAAAAGAACTCTTTAATTTCTACTCTGTCATAGGCAACCGGGGACAAAAATGAAAATAGAGAGGCCTGAAAATACCAGTGGAATATCTTTCTGGGGTCTGAGATTTAATCCCGTGAAGGAGAATAAGTTACTTCCACAATAGAGATGATATTAACCTATCCTTTACTCTTGCTGTCACTTAGCCTACATTGATAACTGGCAATGTCACTATTATGGCATCTTGAGAGGGAACATTTATTCATCCTTGGTTAGTGCCTTTCTCCTCATTGTCAAGGGTAACTGTTCACCTTTGCATTTTTGCCTGACACAGCACATATCTCAAACTAACATGCTGTTCACTAATCACTATGGAATTAAATTTAGTATATATCAACATTTAATACAGGGAGAACCTTTGTGAAAATTATCCAGTGGCTTTAATATTAAGGTGCTTATGTATTTCATATAAAATGTCCTCTAAGTCAGCATAAGCTACAAATCAAGCTTCATGATGGATTTTTGTAGCTACAGTATAAGTTTCCCAAAAGTAGGAGTCAAGAAGAAGTTCATCTTTTTGATAATGCAGTTTTGAAAATTTTGTTAATACGGAAAAGAAAATGTGTGGCCATTATATTATCCTAGTTTATATATATCGAGAGAAGTGATGAGAGATAGAGAAGAGAGAAAAGCTGTTGATAGCGTCATCTTATAGCTAAATAAATAAATATAAACCTAAAATCATATATTTGAGATTATCTTCTTTAATATTTTAGTTATTTTTATAGATTTTAATTATAAAAATATTTTAGGTATTTTTATACTTTTGTCGAAGCAACTAAAGGTTTCATTTAATATTATAAAATGATTAAAGAATGATGCTATAATAACTTTTGCAATGGGAAAACATTTTGTCCAATTCCAATTGAAATACTCTTCATATTTTCTTTATTCATTATTCCCTAGATGGGAAGATAATTTAGAGATTATTAATTTGGAATCTTTCTATTTTATAGTTTTGATTTTATTGTGAAATCTTGAGGAGTGAAGTTATAATTTTTCATATTACTCATATAGAAATATAACCCACTGATATTTGTTTTAGAATTACTTTTGTAATTATGCTATATAAATTATAAGGAAAAATTTGTAACAAAATCCTGTGGAACATTATCTTTTGAAATATTAGCTCCTTAAGTCCTCTACAATATATGTTGTAGTTTGCAAGTCTATTAATATAAAAGTAAATGGATTAATTGCATTTCCATGTATTTTTAAACAGTTAAATTATATACCAAGAAGTTATTAAATATTTTCAAAGATAAGCATAAAATTACTTAGATACTGAAATTGTTGAATATTTACTTTTCTGAATAGCATTAAGACAATCTGTTGATAATATGAAGCTGATTTTATTCTTACCACTGCACATGAGTGTATTACCATAACAGAGACTTTAGTAGTAGGTCAGAGGGGAGAAGGGAAAATTGAAACATTAATTGAGGTTTTATGTTTTTTTGAAACTGGATTTATTAACGTGGGCAGAGTAAGGTTTCATTAGGATTAGATAAGGACCCTGGATATGATAGTGTAGGATTACTGGACAGAGCAAAAGAAGGATTTTGAGGTCAAGGATTCTAAGAGTACTGGAAATAAGTCATTGTTTGATGATGCTTTCTATTGAAGAGCCTATAAGTCTATCAGAGAGATCCTGGAATAATAAATGAAGTTATTTGAAACTTACCTTCCTAGGCAAGAATTTCCTGGAATAATAAAGTTATGTTGATTAAGATGTTAATGTAGACAGTAGGTTGTTTGCACGGAGATTGTTTGTGTCTAACAACTCTGTGGTTTTGTTGGAAATAGACAAAAGCCCAAAAAGTTAAATAAATTGTCCAAGGTCTTGTATCTATTTGGTGGACAAGAGAACTAGAAAGAACTATTTTTTCACATGTAATATTTCAAAATATTTCATATTTTGATTTTTTTTTTTGCTGAAAAAATCCATTGAAGTCATTTAATTTTTAATGAAAATATGGTAATATAAAAACCACCATTTAAAGAAGGGCTCAATTTAAACAATGTTGATTATACAGATTGCTTTAAGCAATACTCACTTAGGTGAATACTTGCCTTCATAAAATGGGCAGATATTGTAAAACTTCTGTAACTTATATTGTAATTGCTTACTTATCTGATAGTATTACCTAAGGGTATATGTTTGTTGAGAGTAAAAATAGTATCTTATTTATTATTATAGTTTCAGGATGTAGCAAAAAGACATGTGCATAACATATGCTCAATAAATGCAATAATGACACAATAAGAGCTTCCACCAGATGGCACCCAGTGTCTGTAGTTCAGATTAATTTATCTGCTTATTTTCAGCTATGGTCAATTGAGCCAATTGAATCTCATGATTCTATTTGCTTGATATGATTTTCAACCAGGCATATTTCCTACATTTAATTATTCGTTATATTGTATGGCATGAATTATTCAGATAATTTTATTTAAGAATAGACATTTTATGTAAGATCATTTTGCAAAATAAATCATAATGCACTGTTATATGCCCCACATATTTGCTATTTATCATTCAAAAATGATAAGAGATGTAAATTTGGATCTCCTTTCACTCTTTTATTGGATCTTATAATTTAGCTTAATTAAGTTTATCCCATAGGTCTGGGTGATTTTTATCTAAGAAGGTCACGGGACTATTGTCCTTTTCTAAGACTGTTGACCACATACATTTTAAGATCCTTGCCTCTGGTGTTGTCCACCTATGGTTTGGTTCATTACACTAATTCCCCCTTCTTTGACCTTTGGTTAATCCACATAAAATCAAAATAGAACAACAAAAAATATGCTTCTGATTCAATGATACTTTAATTCCCACTTGTCTGTATCTAACTAGGGCAAATGATTTCTTCATATTCATGCATATGTTAACAGATAATTTTAACAATAGGGTATAATCATGACTTTCTTAGAAATATAAAATAAGCATGAACAAAAATTTTATTTAACTCATTGATGTGGAACCAGTAAGAAGTTATAACTGGATCAAAGGAGAATTGAATCAGGAATACTAAAGTGAATTCTCAAATAGATGCGTAACTAATTTACTCCATCATGGGGAGAGAAGTTGATTATCTCCCTACCTTACAAAATCTATTTTGTCTATGGACAAAATCATTTGCATTTTTATCAGTTATCTAAAATTTATAGGGTTGTGAAAAGCTCAATGGCTATGGGAAGTGCAGTCCCCATAAAATAAAATAACCAGGGAATATGTGCTTAGACTATGCCATGTTTCTTGTTTCTCTAACAAGAAACTTGTCATGATACAAATATGGTATTCCAGGTAAGGTTTTGGTTGTACAATTGATTTTGAACTAAATCCTGGTAAGAAGAAGGACAAGTTTTTATTTACCCATATAAATAAGTATCTTGCTATGAAAAGTAAAGAGACAGCAACAGATTCTGAATCCTGGGGTGCCAGTGAGAATTAGATGTCATTTTAAAATGTTTCATTTTGGTTTACAAAAACATACATTATGACATTGTTGTGGGTTAAATAGTTTATCTAGAAGATTAAACATTAATACAAAATCCACAATAATTCTAACCAACTAACCACAGTAACATTTTCTTAATTTGTTCACTTATTCCTATATAATTATTTTTTGGTCTGTTTGATCTTGGGTTATCAATCTCAAGAATCTCTCTCTGCTTCAAAAAAAAAAAAAAAAAATGAGTTCTGGAAATCCTGACACAGTTCACTGATACAATCTGAAAGTTGTCTAAGTGATGTCTATTCACAAACCTCTTAGCCAAATGTCTATTTTTTAAAGTGTCAAAAGTTTGAAGTATCTAGTTCAATGTTATTCTACACATTCTGGCTGGTAGTTTATAATATCTTTTTCAGGCAAGCATCAGAATAAAACAATATGTGTAGAGGATAGAGATTTAAAATGGCTGTGTTAATGTATTATTGATACCTTTCAAACGTGAGAGGACTGATGCAGTTTCATAGCAGGAACCATTTCATTGATTAGGAAATTTGTTTTTGTGGCATGCAAATAATAAAGCCATTCTAAAAAGAAATTAAGCAAAATACGCATTTTTTTTTCTATTTTCTCCATCTAAAATAACCAAGGACATCATGAAGCATCATGAAGTTTTCATAGAGCACAGAAAACTATACTGTTAAGTCACCAAATCTCTGCTATGTAGGCAGATTAAACAAAAGATTTAGAAATTTTTACGTTAGGGCCAAGGCATTATTTAGTATAGCATGGAAGGAAACCCATCAAATTGAACAAACTTTACAAATATTTAACACGTTCATAGTTTTTCACACTTGGGTATTGTAAATCAAGGCAAATAAAATTAATTTTTCAAGTTTTTACCTTTATGGTGCTTGTTCATATTCTGGAGCTGACACTTTACTGTAGGACAAATCTTGGGGTTTCTGAAAGGTCAAAACCAATTTTACAATAATAGGAAGATATTATTTACATTAATATGAAATGCATTCCTCTTTCTATATTTAAGAGAAACTCTATCTATCTATCTATCTATCTATCTATCTATCTATCTATCTATCTATCTATCTAAGAAGGTCACGGGACTATTGTCCTTTTCTAAGACTGTTGACCACATACATTTTAAGATCCTTGCCTCTGGCATTGTCCACCTATGGTTTGGTTCATTACACTAATTGCCCCCTCTTTGACCTTTGGTTAATCCACATAAAATCAAAACAGAACAACAAAAAATATGCTTCTGATTCAATGATACTTTAATTCCCACTTGTCTGTATCTAACTAGGGCAAATGATTTCCTCATATTCATGCATATGTGTATATATATATTTCTCAGCTTTAATGTCTATAGTATAGACATTATATATATATATAATGCCTGTCATTATAACCTAAATAGACAGAAGCTCTTTGAGACCCTCAGTAAGTCCTGAGGATGTAAAAGAGTCTCAAAGGAAAAAAGATCAACACAAAAACTTGAAAAATAACAACAAGGAAACCTAAAGAAACATAACTTTGGGCCGGGAACGGTGGGTCATGCCTGTAATCTCAGCACTTTGGGAAGCCAAGGTGGGCGGATCACCTGAGGTCAGGAGTTTGAGACCAGCCTGGCCAACATGGTGAAATCTCGTCTCTACCAAAAATACAAAAATTACCCATGCGTGGTGGCAGGCACATGTAATCCCAGCTATCCCGGAGACTGGTGAGGCAGAACCCAGGAAGCAGAGGCTGCAGTGAGCCGAGATCTCGCCACTGCACTTCAGCCTGGGTGATGGAACAAGACTCCATCTCAAAATAAATAAATCAATAAATAAAAATCAATGAGAAAATAAATAACCATTACTTTAGATGAAACTAATATTTGCTGGTAAAACAAAAAAGACATATGGTTGCTTTACTCTGATAATATTACTCCTAGTGTAGTGTTTACTACTCATATTAGTTATAGTTTTTAACCAAAGTAACTAATTTCACAGAAAACTGGGGTGGGGATAATTGAGAACTTTCCATAGCTCATATTTTAGCAGACTAGAAATCCTCAAGAACACATATAATTCAACTTCTTACAGCACACACATCTTTTTCTCACCTTTTTAAAGCGGCAAAAATTTAACATGTTAATTAGCATAACCAAAACTTATAGCCTTTATATTGTAAACAATAATTAAAAAGTATATAAAGGAGCAATTACAAGATTGATATCTACTTTTCGGAAAATTGGAGGTCAGAAGACAATGGAATGAGGTAGATAGGTAGATAGCATAATAATTTCAGATTGTGACCATTGCTGTTAGGTGAATAAGGAGAACTGAAAGGGGAAAACTGAGAAATGCAGAGATAGGAATAGAAATGGGTCTAGGGGCCGGGCGCGGTGGCTCAAGCTTGTAATCCCAGCACTTTGGGAGGCGGAAGCGGGCGGATCACAAGGTCAGGAGATCGAGACCATCCTGGCTAACACGGTGAAACCCCGTCTCTACTAAAAAATGCAAAAAAAGAACTAGCCGGGCGAGGCGGCGGGCGCCTGTAGTCCCGGCTACTCGGGAGGCTGAGGCAGGAGAATAGCGGGAACCCGGGAGGCGGAGCTTGCAGTGAGCTGAGATCCGGCCACTGCACTCCAGCCCGGGTGACAGAGCGAGACTCCGCCTCAAAAAAAAAAAAAAAAAAAAAAAAAAAAAAAAAAAAAAAAAAAAAAAAGGAATGGGTCTAGGAAGGGTTATAGTAAGAGATGATATATCTGAAAAGGTGATACTGAGCTGAGGCCTGGAATATGAGGTTGGGCATATAAATGCTGAAAGGGAAGAAAACACATTCCAGGCAAAGAAAATAGCAGAATCACTCATCAGAAAAAGGACTTGGAAGACAAGGAACACGATGTTAGAGGGTGTTAATCTTAGATGAGGTTAATAAGAACCCAGAAAGTAGATTGTAGAGGCTTTCAATGCCAGAATTAAGTTCAGGTATTATTCTAAATGAAGTAGGAGATCATTGAAAGTTTATAATCAGAGTCTTATTGATTGATCTGATATACTTCTTAAAAGTTTCTTTGGCAGTCCGAAGAGAAGGAATTATAGAGCGAATAATAGCAGAAAGAAGCTAGCAACTGTAAAATTTGCAGTAGTCTATGAAGAGTAGATGAAGATGTGGACAGGGGTCCCTAGAGCAAGACTAAAAACTTCCACCTTCTTTAGTTCTAATTTGGAACAATATTCCTAACTACTCAGTTCATTAGTGATAAGTCGGTTAACAAAACCATGTGTTCTAAAATAGATTTTTTGTCTCTATTTATTTTTAATAAATTTGACATTATAATTGATACATGTTTATGAAACATCTTATAAACTATATATTTTTCATAAAAATTAAAAGCAAGCATAGACTATGTTTATAATTGATTAATACAAACAACTAATCTTTTGCTACAGTCTCAGGTAACAGATATGACCATTAAGTGTAAATCTTAGGTAAATTTCAGCTTCTAGATATTTAATCCTAAACTGTAGCAGATCCATTCTTTTGTTTGTTCTAATGACAAATGCACAAATATCTACAGATGGATTAAATTAGTATTCAGCTGAGAAACATGAAAAGAGGATCATGCCTCTATTTACTCCTGTAGACGCGGAAGCTTTAACTCAGTCCCACCTCTTACCGTGGCAGTAGAGTGGTAGGCAAAAGCAGAGAGTTCTTATCTTGTTCAAATAGTATCAGCCCCAAAATGCCATGTTCTTTTATGCTGAAATTACAGACACTGAAACACACATGGTGCCTTAGAGGATGGAAATTTCAGATGAATAGTTGGTTAGAGCTTAATAATTTAAAATCATGGATTTCACTTTTGTATGTGTGTGATATGGCCTCTGAATATCACCATTTTTTAATGGCTCAAGGGTGAGGGGAAAATTTTGAACAAATAACTTGCAAGCTGCATGTTATGGCCCTTAAACTAACTTATTTTGGAAATAGAAGAAATATACCTCTAAATGGCAACCAGAAATTGCACTGTTTTCAGTTGGAGTAGAATTTCACTGGAGTAGAATTGCACTATTGTGTTGAAGATGTAATTTCTATTTTTTTAGGTAAGAAAGCTATATTTAGTAGGCCGTAATTTGACTCATGTGAATGAAGACAGTAGTAAAGTATGGATAGAAATATTATGTTTTATAAAAAATGGTCAGAGATTTACATGTTTGTTTTTTGCAGTTTTGTTTATTTCGAATGCACCTTTTTCCCTATTTGTGTGTATATATGAACATGTTTGTTATGGTATTCTCCTGGTACCTTTAGTATAGTCCTGTTAATAGCATTATTTGGTTCTTATTTTGGAGTGAAATAAATATACATTAGAGATCATAAGCTTAGAAACATTTTTTTCTTTTGAATTATTTCAGCATTAGCGATAAGCTTTTGAATAATATTTTAGAATAAAATGCATCATATTGCAGATTAATATTGATATCATTTGCATTATGTGGCAGAAAAACAAATACAATGACACAGCAGAAAATTCTCTAAAAAACTGTGGTTTACTTCTGGTTTCTGAGCATGTGTGTGTTCATTTTCCCTAGCGATTTTTTCATTTAAAGTGAAATCTTCACCTTTTTTTGTTTAATAATTTATTAATATAATTATTTTAAAATAAACAAGGCCAGATGCTGGGGCTCACACCTGTAATCCCAGCACTTTGAGAGGCCAAGGCTGGCAGATCAATTGAGGTCAGGAGTTTGAGACCAGCCTGGCAAACATGGTAAAACCCCATCTCTAGTAAAAGTACAAAAATTATCTGAGCATGGTGGCGCACACCTGTAATCCCAGCTGCTAGGGAGGCTGAGGCAGGAGAACAGCTTCACCCAGGGATGAAGTTTGCAGTGAACTGAGATTGTGCCACTGTACTACAGCCTGGGTGGCAGAGAGAGTCACCATCTAAAAATATAAATAAATAAAAATAAATTTAGAAAGCAATTAAAATAAACAATAACACAAAATAAATTTCTGGGTATTTTCTTTTAAACTTGCTTACAAATATTTGAGGGTGACCTACACATAGAAAAAATCAAATGCATTTAACATCAATTGATTAAGCAACAGCCATACTAAATGTATTAGACAACATTTTCACTACATTTCTGGAATTATTTTTATTAAAAATAATGTTTTGAGAATTCAGAAATGCACTAACTTTTAATCATGGTCCTCAAACTAACATTCTTTCTAGAGAGCTAGTATGTAGTATGTCATAAATTATCTATTTCCTGAGACCTTCCAGTAATTACCACATTATCCTATATTTCTATGAGACATTATATTACTCAAGAATAAGTTTGATGAGTAAAAAAAAACTTATACAATTATCATTTGAACAGGATAAACAGATTTAAGTAGTCTACAGCACCATTAATTTGATGTCTTATAAATTATACATTGGGATTGAACTGTTTCAATTTATAGATTGACTCCAACAGTGAGAACCACAGCAATTTAATTCCTTGCTTCATAAAGCTAAATTATGTTTTTTGTCAATACTTCAGCATTCCACACTGAGAAGAAAATGTAGTATGCCATCACTGCTTTTGAATCTGATGATCTTTGAATGTCTTTGAGAATTGGAAATTATCCCTTATAATGGTTGAAGTTGCACAGCTTAGGTAAGAGAAACTCACATGTAATACTAAAACATATTTTAATTATACAGTTTAGCTATGAGGCTTTGACTTCTTCCCTCTGCCTGCATTATTTCTCTACCCAAAATTGGGACTCTGAACTTTATACCATCTGGCTTATGCACACTGAGCCCCTTGTATAAATCTTACCTCTGTGCAAAGAAATGTAGATAAAATTGCCCCACATTGTAGGGTTGAATCTTTCCCTCCTCTATTTTGCTAATTCACCTTGACTTATCCCTCATTTCTGGCAACCTGTGTTCTATGTAATTTCTAAGAATAAGTAATAAACTGTAAGCAGTATTAGCAATTAGCTCTCTGTCATGGTTTTCTCTTCTAATCACATTGTGCACTTTCTTTATTTCCCTCTCCCTCTCAAATTTGACTGCTGGCAAAGTGCCTAATGAAGAGCAAAACTGACTGACTTGAGATGTTTGAAAATGTTTTTTCTCTGATTCACCTAACCTCTGGTAAAAGTCAAATTTGAAGTAAACATCTATATATTGTGATTAATGCTGACGTCTTCATGGGGAAAAACAGATGAGATTAGGTTAAAGTGAACCAGTTTTTCTTAGAAACGTCCTAACCTTCAAATGTCAAGACAGTATCTATAGATATGAAATATTTCTAGAATCTCATGTAACAAGATTATGTTTTGTTATGTTCCTTAAGTATATGTTTAAGACTATAAAAATATATACTAGTAATGTAACCCTTTAAAAACCAGGTAGATGTAATTAAAATTTTGGCTGGGTGTTGACTCACATCTGTAATCCCAGCACTTTGGGAGGCCAAGGCGGGCAGGGCAGATCACTCGATGTCAGGAGTTTGAGACCAGTCTGGCCACGATGGTGAAACGGTCTCTACTAAAAATACAAAAATCAGCCTAGCGTGGTGGTGGTTTCCTGTACTGCCAGCTACTCAGGAGTGTGACGCAAGAGAATCGTTTGAACCGAGGAGATGGAGGCTGAGGTGAGCTGAGATCTCCCCATTGCACTCCAGCCTGGGCGACAGAGAGAGACTCCTTCGGAAAAAAAACAAAAAAAGATGTGATTAAAATTTAAAAATCTGTAGATAACCTGATACAATTAGAATAACATTTACAGGAAGTAATGAATATAACAACTACAAACAAACAGTGCAAAATTATATTTGCTGAAAAGTGAATTTTCATCTCATTTTGGACCTCCACTCACTGGTTCTCAGTTCTTTGTTAGGGGAAACCATGATTTCACTAAAAAAAAAAATTGGCATATTTTTTTGTAGTGGTTGCATAGTTTCCAAAGTATGTAAAAACCACAATTTATTAAAAACATGCTTCTATTGCTTATACATTTAAATTCTTTCCAGTCTACGATGAAATGAGTATCTTTACACATATGCCTTTGTCCACAGGCACTGACATATCTGTAGAACAGGTGTTTATAAAGATACAAAATTATATGCATTCTAAATTTTAATATTTCTTCCAATGACTTTATAGGTTAAAATGACAGCTTGTTTAAATTTGTGTATCTTTATTTTGAAGTGAGTTCACAAATCTTATATTTTCTTCATATATGTTGACTGAATGAATAAATGTAAAGTAGCTAAAGAAGCATCTGATTTATAGCAAGCATTCAGTGTTTTCCTCCATTATTTTCAGCAATAGTTTAAAAAGGTTATTTTGAACATATTTTCGTGATCTTAAACCTAAGGCCTTTAAGCTTTGATTTTAACAAACATGTATTGAGAATCCAATTAAATGCTTTAAGCTATATTTCAAAAAATTTTACTTGGAAAATATTATTGCAATAAGTTTAATATGCCTTTGTTTTATTAGTATTATTTTCAGTTGACCCATAATAATTGTACGTTTTTATGGAGTACAGTGTGATACTTCAATACATATATGCAATGTATAATGATCAAATCAAGGTAAGTAGGATATGTATCATCGCAAATGTTTATGACTGCTTTGTGTTGGAAACATTCAAAATAATATGCATTTTATTAAATTAAAGAATGAATAACTGGGAAACAGTCAATGGAAGTAATTGAAAGAACACTTTTTGGTGGGTGTTAAAGATAGAGTCCTGATTGCACAATGTTTTACATGAATACAAACAAGACAGAAATTTCAGATGACCTCTGTGGTGTCAACAGGTAGCAAGTAAGACAAGGCAGATACTTTTTTTTTTTTTCAGTAGAAAAATATGTGAGTTTTTTTTGCAGGGGGATTATGAGGTATTGATAATAAAGAAAAAGAGATAGAACTAGAAGACACCTTTTCCTGAATAAAAACTAAAACAATTTTTATTCATAGTATATTTTAGTATCAATAGACAAATTAGTTTTCTATTGTTGCTGTTAACAAATTACTCCAAACTTAGTGGCTTAAAACAATGCAATTTAGAGATTGTGTTAATGAAAATTATTGTTTTTGTTTTTTGTCTTTTGGTTTTTTATTCAGGAAAAGCATACCTTCTAGTTCGATCTCTTCCCTTTTATTGCCAATATCTCATAACCAAAAAACTATACTCATGTTTTTTCCTACTGAGAAAAAAAATGTGTTTGCCTTGTCTTAATCTCTTTACTTCTTGGCACGGCAGAGATCGTCTGAAAGGAGCTGGAGGCCATTATCCTTGGCAAAGTCACATAGGAAAAGAAAACCAAATATCACATATTCTCACTTATAATTGGGAGCTAGATGATAAGAACACATGAGCACGTAGAGAGGAAGAGCATACGCAGTGGTCTTTTGGAGCATGGAGGGTGGGAAGAGGGAGAAAATGAAACAAACAAACAAACAAACAAATGAAAAACTAATGAGTACTAGGCTTAATACCTGGGTGATAAAATAATTGGTACAACAAATCCCCATGACAAATATACCTGTGTAACACCCGGCACCTGTACCTCTGAACTTAAAATAAAAGTTAAAATTAAAAAAACCACAATTTATTATTTTACTCTTCTGAAGACCAGGCATCTAAATAGGTCAGAAAGCTGCACTCCTTCTTGAGGCTCTAAGGGATTTTTCTTTGCCACCCAAACCCTCGTTTTTAAAAATGTTGTTAGCACATATTTTACGTACTCATTAATTAATAAACAATTATTACCTTTAACAGTGAATCACAAGTGAATCATTTAAAAAAGAGATTTCCCTGTACATTTCAAGTAAAAACTTGTTTCAGAAATATGATTTCCATTCAACTATAAGTATCGCACAGAGTGGTGGTTGTTGAAAGGGTGTACAAAATGGATTTTACCTGTATGATTTATTTCTTTATTTTTACATGTAGTTCTCTAATAAGGCTTATATTTAGTACTCACTTTAATACTAAGTTAGTGCACACAAACACAGAGTATTTTAAAAGAGTTTGTAATTCACAAGAGTTTATTTAAATGAGACATTAGAGTCATGTTCTTTATTCTATTTAAAATCAAAAGACACAAGCACCCTGACCAAATAGTAGAGAACACAATTTTACATTCACTATTTATAAATGCATCTAGATTTTCATGCCCATAGAAATTAGAGGAATATAAGATTTTCAAAACTCATCGGAGAATTTTATTCTATGTAATACATGCAAAGTCTTTGATGACAAATGTATAACATTTTAGCACTAGAAAGAATAGTATACAAATACGTACCTGAAATGTAAAGATAAGAGAGTGAACCTTAAAAAAATTCAACATTTGTAGAGATTCTTCTTACGTTACAGGCAGAACTGGCTATTTTATATTCCTTGTATCTTTTAATTCTCATACTAATCTCCCAAATAGCTATTATTTAGACTCCCCAATGAATATAAAATAAAGTTAAATGACTTGCTTACAAAATAATATTCTGTTAATCCAGAATTCAGAATTATAATACTCATAACACAACTTTCTAATTTTTAATTAATTGATTGGTATTCATAGGCATAATTGTAAACTAATGAAAACTATGAGGAAAACAAAATGATTTGTAACTTGGCTTTGTATAAATATTTAAATTATAATAATTTGATAACCTTACCACCAGAGACAATCAAATTTAAGTTTTGTTGTATTTCCTTCTACAGATTGCGCATCCTAATGGAAAAATCTGAAATCCCAAATGCTCTAAAATCTAAAATGTTTGTTTGAGTGCCAACATGCCAATTAAAGGAAATGCTCACTGGAGCATTTTGGATTTGGAATTTTTGGATTAGGAACGCTCAATCAGCATAATGCAAACATTCCTAAAGCCA
This sequence comes from Macaca thibetana thibetana, assembly GCF_024542745.1. NCBI lineage: Eukaryota > Metazoa > Chordata > Mammalia > Primates > Cercopithecidae > Macaca > Macaca thibetana. The sequence continues at coordinate 172,837,630 of NC_065578.1, forward strand.
AAAAACCCCAATATCTGAAATATATCTGGTCTCAAGCATTTTGGGTAAGAAATCCTCAACCTGTCCTATTATTTTCTGGGCATAGTACAAACAGTGTAGATTACAGTTGTCTCTTGGTATTTGTGGCTATTTTTTTTAGGACTCCACAAATATCAAAATCCAGAGATGCTCAAGTCTCATATAAAATGGCATAGTATTTGCATATAGTCTACAGTAACGTGAGACTGGGAAAATTTTACTTCTTCCCTTAGAAACAATCCTCAAAATTATACTCTGGCTTTGGATATATATTTTTTCATTACATATTTCCAAAATTAAGGATACATATGAACTTTTACAATCCTCAGATTTTTTCATAATATTGAAGATATGAATGTTTCATTTTTCAAGCAGCATGTTATTCATATAAAAATATAATTGCGGAACATTTTTGCAATACTGACATTGTATATGCCAATGCATTTAAATTTTTGCTGATTAAAAATAAAATGCTGGGCTTTTTATTATTTATTAGCTTTTCATGAGAGTCAGATTTATTGGCTTCCTGTTGAAATGAATACTGTTAGAGAGGAAGATTTTATTGCAATGATTTTGTTTAAGCCATTTACCTTTCAGAATGTCACAAATCAACGTTGTTTGGGTCTAATGGTTATTGATTTGGAAATAATTCTAACAAGTGTAGTTATTTAAGGTCAAACAAAGGTTTTGCCAACTTAGCTGTTGTGCAACATTATACATGGCTAAGCCTCTTTTCATTTTACTTTATTTGGCTTACAGATCATGTTTCTAGTAAAAGGGGTGAAATAGAAGCCTTTTCCATAATATACAATATTTCCTCATTAAATGTGTTGATACTGACCCATAGTAGAAGGAATTGCCATTCTTTGCAAGTTAAAAATTCGCACTTCTTTGAAACAAGTGAATTGACACTTTCTTAGTTCTAGCATACTGTGAGCTTTCTCCATTGTTGAAATAAATTGGCCACTAGAGATTGATTGAGAATATGAAAACACTGTTCATTTATTAGGAGGTATGCTATGCTTATGTTGAGACAAAATCTTTGTGTTTGCCAGCATCAGTCTACTGAGTTTTTAAGTAATTGGTATTGCTTTGAAATTGTTAAATCATTTCAGTGTACAAGTATAGATCTCTTGTCAACTCATCTAAGTCTTTTTAATCTAACTTTATCAATTACTTTACATCTATGTAAACTGTTATATAATACTTCTAGTTCATAGGTTTCATATCCTTCTTCTGTTCTCCAAATTATCACCTTCAAACTATCACGTAGATTGTCCGTTATTATTTTAAATTTTGTTCTTTTCTTTTGCATTCTGAGATTTTCAGTATTTTCATTTATCTCTTGCTATTTGAAGTGTCAGTTCTCTTTGTGTTTGCACTCAATCTGATTTTTATTTTATTGCTGCAGTTCTTGTTCCCTTGAAATTTTTCCTCTTCTTCATCTTCCCTTTAATTGGATCCTGTTTTCTTTTTCTGACTCTCCTAACCTCCCAGGGTGTGCTGTTTCAAACAGTCTGTGTCATCATACTTACTTCTTTGCATACTATTGATGCAATATAGGCATTTCCCTCTGTTAGAAAGGAAAATGCTTTCTAAAGTTGACCTTCTAAAGGTAATAATCCAGAGACTTCTAGATTTAGTTTTCCATGATCTGTGTTATTTTTTAGAGCTTCTCTATAATTGTTTTCATATGATCTAATCTTTAAACTCTAAAATTCTCAGTGATTACAAAAATATATTTCTACTGCTCTTACTGTTCACTGTTTTGTTCTCATATGTACAGCAGGAAGGTAGTCTACTAGTTAGAGTTTCTAGAACAAATTTGTATAAGACATTTCTTACTGGGGCAAAGTTGGGATGTTACACTTAGCCATTACGAGTTCCTTGACAATCTGAATTAAAGGAATGTATAAACCTTTAAAGTCCCTATCACAGTATCTTACTAACAATGTTCATTTTCTACTTTTCCTCACTGTATTTCCCTTTGTACAAAGACTCTACCTCCAATTTTAAAATGCTCCTCTGCCAACATCAGGTTGTTTTCTGAGACTTGACGTCTCTTAACGGACCTACAGAGGCAACAAAAGAGCAATACTTATGATTATGAATGATTAGAAAGCTGCAACCATTTGTATATTTTATGCTGGCCTCAATAATTTGACTATATAACAATGCATTCCAGAAAATACTAAAGTAATATCCACAGTAGAATTAGAATGAAGGTTAGAACTCACAACATAGGAAGTTTTCTTTCATAGAAAGAGGCAGGAGAATTATGTTCTTAATCTGTAAGAGGTTGAACTATATTCAAAAATAAAATACATATATACCAACAGAAAAAGTCCTGTTTGTGGAACTCCCACCAACTAAGAAGTGAAATGTAATGTAATATTTAGGAATGCAAAATCAATAAAAGAACAGGTTATGAGCAAATCTGAAACTAGGTTAACATAAACTTGCTTCACATTGCTTAAAATTGGATTACAGTGATACAAAATTATAAAATCCCTACAAGAGGAAAATAATGTAATATAAAACAAAAACTTTCATAATGATAAAAATAAGTCCTTACATCTAGCACCAGTGCCAGGAGTTGTGTGTATATATATGATAGCTTAGGGTAGGGGGTGGAGGAGTTGGGAGAAATATGTGAAGTCAACAGTTTGAGAAATTCACTTGTGGATAGAAAAATATTAATAGATAGTTCATTCTTTTTTAACACTTTATTCTTTGTAATGTCTTGATTATGCTATATTGAATGTATAAAATACAAGTCAAAAACTAAAGTAATTCGCAACATTTTTCTTGTCAAATTGCCAAATACGTAAAAGTAAAATAATGTTTGGCATTATATGCTGCCAGGGCCATAGTATTATGGAGGGAAAATTCTACACTATCCTGTGAACATATTTAAATATTTACAATGTTTATTTAATACTTTCTCACTGACTTTGTGCTATGTAAATACACCGAGAAAACTCAAGTCAGAATAGTGGACTAGGGCCTGCCTTAGACTCTGTTACACTCCTAAGTACTAAAATGTGTGGTGATTTTTAAAAATAAATTTAATTATGTAACAGTGAAAAAGAAATTTTCAGCTCTCATAGAGGAAGAGGTAAACCCCCATACAAGAATGTAGGAGTCATAGGCCCTTAATGACTATTTGGTGCTCTAATGCCCTCCCAGGGAGCAGATACATGTCTCAGATGCTTCCCCACAAGTAACTGGAATACACATAAACATAAAGTACTGCTCATCTTAAAAAGTAGCATGAAGGGTCTTGGGTCTAGCAAAAATCCCTCCCTTATTTTCTACTGAGAAGGATCAATGGAAGCTTGCTGCCTGCCTAGGCCACAAGTGGACATCTGTAACTTCAAAAATCAGATGAGAAAAACTAGTTTTTCAAATATTTTAAAAAATATACACAATGATAATTTGAAATATAGTAATAATATCTAGCATTTTAAGTCCTGTAGAAGTTACCAGTTTTGTAAATCATATATGTCAAAAGAAGATTGTAATATGGAAAAACTATTTTACAAACATAAAACAAATGCTTAAATCTAAAAATATTCAAATCCTCTAGTTTTCAAATGAGGTTTAAGACTTTAAATTCCCTCTTTCCCCAGTCTCACTCTTCAAAAACAGAACTTCAGCTCTCTTTTTCTGGAAAGTGGCCTTTAGTGATAAACCAGTATGTGCTACTTACAGATGAAAAATAATCCCTGATAAATTCTAAAAATCCTGCAACTGCTCTGGTGATGGTTATGTTCCTAGTTACCTAGCACATCAGGGAACATTTGTGATGAATTTGCAGCATATGTCCTAAATGTGTCATCTTTCATGTTGACTTCCCTAGAGCAGGTGTCAGTTTTCATCAAGAGTTGCTTTTATGGTTTCTGAAGGTTTAAATAATTCAGTAATACAGGATTGAATTTTCTGGTGTCTTGTCTGAGGTTCATAGATAATCTGGGCAATATGATCTTCTCAGTTCTAGATTTGTTAATATATTCAAAATATGTCGACCATCTCTATGCTGAAAATGACTAATCGACCACATTCTAAGGCAAGCAAGAGTATGTATGCATTAATATCACTGGTCACATTTAATGGATGCAGGCACAGTTTTAAATGCTTCGTGTCATGCATTGTCTTGTTTATCCCTTGAATTACATCACTAGTTAAATACCACTATGATTTGCACTTTATAGATTAGAAGTCTGAGATGTTAAAAAAAAAAATGTTGAAGAATTATCCTCAGGTCAGTTATTAAGAGGCAGAGCTGGCACATAAATTCAGTCATCTGATGAAACACCAGTGTCACTCTGGGAAACTTGGACAGGAAAGGTGTACTTCTTAGAAATGGGTGCTAGATGGACAATTCATTAAGTCGTCAGCAAAAAGATAAGGAGTAAGGTGGCTTCTAAAATAGCAAAGAAGAATAAAAAAATGTAAGGAATGTCCACAAAATAAATATGAATGAGTAGTAAAAGTAGTAACTGGAAGTCTGACGATTTAACATTATGTTAAACATTTCATAATCATGATCACTTTGATTTTATCAAAAACTATAGCTAGTAAAATTTTTCAGATGAAAAAATGAGCTCATGAAGTTAAAAAATTTGTCTGATGGCACAGAACTAGTGAGTGGTGGTGCCTGGATTCAAATCTGTGTATCACATAGCAACTGTACCTCTAGAGAAAGTTCTCAGACTACTGTAACCATTGTTAAAGGGTACAACATTGTTGTACAATGTTCTACAACATTGGGTACAACATTGGTAAAGGTTTAAAGGGTACAACAAGGATTGTCCATTGTTTGCAAAACTTACAATGAGGAATAGGTCTTCTAATCAATAATTGTTACTCTTTTAATACCTCAGAACTTTAGACACAGAGTTAATGCTAATAATTGTATTAATGATAACATTTTTTCTCTTGAAAATATTTTAATTCTACATGTGGTTGAAGATTCAATTTAATTACAATTGTGTTGAATTTTGGACTAATATAGGACTTTATACACATAAATAATATCTAATGTTTACTAAAGTTTTAGAAGCAACTCACAAAAATAATTATCTTTTGTCTTTTAGAAATTTTTTTTCCTTTTTAAAATCAAATGACTCTGGCATTTGCCTTCTAGTGCAGTTCTATATTTTTATCATTTAGGTAAATTAGGCATATCTGTTAGGTGGTAATATTATATTCTTATCTGATTATTAGAGAACTGAAGTTTGTCTATTTCTTTAAGTAAATCATATGATATGCCAAAGCAAGTAATCCTCAAAAAGAGTTAAGCATATTACTTATTAGCCTGCTAAGAGATTTTACTTTCTTTCACATATTACATGGATTGAAATCGGAAAAAAAGATAGCATTGAGTAAATGAGGAAACTATTCATGTTGTTTCTTTCCATAATTATGAAAATTGAAAATCATCTGTATTATTACGAACATAAAAACTAAAACCAGAAAACAAATTAAGCATATATTCAGAAAATGTACATTCACCAAATTCATACACACAAACTTTTGTTCAAAGTCTTCATATGTTATTAAATTATATAGGCTGTAAAACCTACAATGTTAAGATAAATGCTATCATAAATAATAAATATTTTTCTGAACACAATAATGTATATATTACATGATTTAAATGAAGAATAGTTTGTTTTTAAGGTGATATACTTGAATACCTGATGAAAATTGTGTGTGTAAGTCTTAGAATCTTCATACTATTATTTGAAAATTTCATGTAAATGTTCTAAAAAGTATTACCTTGACAAACAAATAGATATGCATGTGAAACAATTAAATATTAAGGAAATTATTATTGAAGAAAAATTCTTTTTTATCATACTCATTTTTAAAAGTATTTTTGTAATGCAAATAGTGGATTCTCATGATTCCTAACATTCCAGATGTAATATTTTAATATATATTATATATTTTCTTAAACTACCAATGTTTCACCTATCTACATATTTATATTTTCTCTTTAAATTTATAAGTAGCAAAAATAAGATATGTAAACAATTTATAGACACTATAAATAAATGTATATATGTTTGTGTGTGTTTGTGTATATGAATATGTATGAAGCCTCTTTCTTGACCCTAATGCTAAAATTACTAGATATAATTCCCCAATTACAATCTCATGGCCCTGTCTCTGCTTTTTACAGAAATAATACTTTTAATATACTCTTTCTCATTGTTTAAAGTTTAATGTCTGCCTTGTTTTAATAGGAAAACATGTCCCATGTTTGCAGGGCCCATGCTGGTTTTGTTCAGTACTATAACCCCAGGAGAGGGACTGACATTTGGTAGAAGTTCAAAAACAATATCAGAACATTGACTGAATGACCAATTCTAAGAAACTGAAAACTTTGAAAGTTAATAACATTAAAAACAAACGATAATATTCATTGAAAGATATAAAGTATGATTAAATAGAAATGCTGTGGTTTTAGTGAACTTTAAAATGCTAATAATGTAACATTATGCAGTAATAGCTATAACATTGCTAATGAGGTTGAATTTCAACTCTATTTTCAAAATTATTTAAAAGTTCTGAATAGATTTAAGCACAAAATATTAATATAATATATGGGATTATATGGATTATTTTTGTTTCTTGATACTTCTGTACTTTCTAAAAGTATCTGCATCAGTTATTACTCATATACAAAACATGAGACAAAAACAGAATGTAAACAATAAATTATATTTTTTGACTTATAGTTATTTAGAATTAAATATCTTCCTTTTTAGGTTCAGCTTTAATTCAGTGGAAGTGAACAATTTTGTGATCCTGATACATAAATACATATGGCCTTCAAAAGGTTAAAAATCCTGCTGATTATAAACTGTTTTCTTGAATATAATTATTTTATGCATTTCTGTAGGTATTGAGACATAGTTATTATACATTATTTTATAACGTAACATTTAGACATTTCTGTTTTTTTAGTCAATCTTTGATTCATGCTTGTAGTTATTCAACCACTATTAATTGTGTTTTACAATATGCTAGAGGAAATTCTCTTACCTGGTATTACAGCTGTTGGGGGGGTTGGGGGGAGAACAAAGACAAAAATGCCTTCCTTCATGAAACCTAAGTTCTAATTTCAGTTATACAGTAAATGAGTATAAATATATTGTATTGTGTTGTGATACATATTATGGGGAAAGATACAGCAGATAAGATAGCTTGTGTATGTATTTGTATTTTGGAGACAGGATTTTTAATTTTCAGTGGCCTTCTAGAAAAGAAATCATTAGGAAGATTATGAAGAAACTGAAGTTTTATGTCATATCGCCAATGTATTTTTCCTAGATAATAGGACTTTCTGACATAATGAAATTTCTGACAATTGCTTTTTTAATTCCTACGACACATAACAATCTATTAACAGTAAAAATATAGCCCTACCTTCAACTGCCTACCTAATATGGCCTTATGTTACTTATTCAAGTCAGTTTTTCACATTGATCATTTTTTGGGTCCAGTCACAATTGACTCTCAAAATGCCTTATGCTCAATCTAAGTGTCAAGATTCTGCTCACATGTTTCTTCACATGACTTCATCACAGTAATTTGTTTTATAATGATTGTGACTTACTATTTTCATGTGAATAACAATGATTTTTATGTGAACAACATCAAAAAGACATTAAAATTTTAGCTACTTCTCATAAGCATTTTGAAAATAACTTTGAAAAATCACTCAATCCACAGTTTAAAAATAGTGAATGCAATTATTATAATTTAAGGAAATGACAAATGGTGTAGGAAAAGCTATGAGAATAAAAAAGAGAATATCAAAAATTTTGTATGAGGATCACCTGAGAATACTAGAAGGTTTGAAGGTAAAAAAATATTTACAAAGATTATGAATTGTGGGCACAGTAATTTCAGGCCTCATTAAATCTAACAATTAGGACATACCCTTATATTTGTGAAATTTAAAATGAGCAAAATGATATTTATTATATGGTCACATAAGTGACTCATTCCAAGACATGATGCTGATATTCATAACATGCGGAATCAATTACTTTTCATAAAACATCTCATTGCCTTGTTTTATTATGGTCATAGTTACATATAGTTATAAATTTCTACAGAGATTAAATAAAATAATATGTATATTCATTTTTAGTATGACTTTTAAAACATTACATCTTCAACAGTTTATCAGTGGCCTAAGTAGTTTACCAAAGCTCAGAGTTACCCTAAAAGCCTAGTTGCCCTTTATGCTACCTCAAATAGCAATAATAATAGTAATAAAAATCTTGTTCAAATGCCCTTCACTATTTTCTATGAATAGGCTACTTGTTATTGTAACATTTCAATTGCAGCTAGTACACAATACATTTGTCTTAAGAAATGGGACAATTGCTGTGAATACATATAGAGAATTTAGTGATTAGCAATTTATTGGATTATAACAGGATTCATTTTGTTTCTAATTACAATTAGTATTGGGTTAAAGATTTGTGCAGTTGTCAGTAGAATAGTTACTACCAAGGTGATATGTGTGTCATTCTTTTCGTACTAAGTGAGAATCATGCAATTCTTATATTTGCTAAAGTCATAGGGTCAGGAAACTAACACTTCTGGACTCAGGAGTTTTCACCCAACAAGCTTGTTCTGACCTCTTTCTGGTAACTGAAATAGAAACCTTTAGATTATGGAAGAGCCAAAATCTCCCTGGAAACACTGTCTTTTTCTAACATTCTCCTTTATACATGGCAGTCTATAAGATTTCAGCTGTTTTTGCCATTCCCTTAAATAAGATAGCTGATGATACCTGGATAAATGACAGAATTTGTGATGCTTCACTTTTCAATAATAAGATTTCTGCCGAGGATGATGGTTTGAAGACATTTTCTACAATTGGAGCATGAAAGTTGCCGTTTTTCCAGATGGCAATTTTCAAAACCTAACACTTTACTAAAGTTATATGGACAATTCAGACGTTAATTAGAAATGATCTAGTGCTGAAATTGTGGCCATTTTGTGAAGTGTGAAATCTTTTAGAGAGTAAGGAATGGATCACTTTGGTTAACTTAGGGTTACAAAGTGATTGTTCGACATTTGATTTTGGCCTACTCTGATGATGGTGGAAAGCCTGTCAAACTGCATTTCCTTCCTGAACCAAATCTTTTCTTCTCCCCTGTGAGTAATCAGTGACTGCATTCCTCCAAGCTCTGACAATCTACAACTTTCTGCACACATGCTATATATTTTTGTTAAAGGTGTACATTCAGGGATGGTAATACTTGCTGTTCAGTGAGTGTGATATATTGGGACAACTGAGAACTTAATTGTGGCCAAAGATTGACAGAATATATCAACTCAGTGGAATAGAAAATTCTTAGAGCAGCTGTTTGTGTCCATCGTTGCTTCAAGACACTAACACATGCTCCTTCTTGAATAGCTTTAGTTTTTAAGACATGACCACCTGCAAAACCATCTGTTTGCTTATTTAATCTTATTTAAGTTTCATATATAGATTTGTTATAAATATGAATCTACTTTGGCCCCCAAATTTGGCTTGCTTGCAAACATATTATACCAACACAGCTGATATTTGTATAACCTCTCAAGAAAAACAAATGCCAATACCATTTGAAATCAGTCTTTGGTTTCATTGGCATACTGACCTGGGATTATTATTATTTTTTTTCTAATCAGGGATTCTTATTTTCTTCTAGTTAACATGATTTGATACATCAGAATTTTGCTTTAACATTCTGTGTATTTGTGATGATCGTTTCCCTACTAGTTTCTTAGAAAGCTAACGTGTGTTTGTGTTTTTGTATGTGTGTGTGCGTATAAATATGTATGTGAATATAACGTTTTAAAACTAGGAACTGAACAGAGAAAATGTATGAGAAACTGGATGAAGGAGGTAAGGTTTTCTGTCTTTGTTCACTTGGTATCAGCTATCACAAGTTGGTATAAGCTACTTCCTCAGCTTAGTTTTATTTCAAATATCCATTCATTAAATACAATATTTTTAGAACCAAGTTTAGGTATATTAGATACTTATTACTCAGCTTCAAACTCAATTATAAATTACTAAAATGATTTTTATTTTATAAATGTGACCAATAATTTAAACTTAAAATTTATATACATTATATATTTTGTACCCAGAGAACCAAAATAATAAAAAGAGCCACATGTTGTATTTACTGATTTCTTAACTCTTAATTCAATCATAAATTGGTGTCATTCAATGTCTGAAAATTAGCTTCAGAGCTTTTAGATTAATTTTTCTAAATGTAATGCTTTTAAAACATTCATTTTTCTCATTTTCCCTTTTGATATTAAAAGCATGCATGCAATTAGAATTTTCTAATATCTGAAATTTAACTAAAGAGAGAATATTAATTTTAAGATTTGTTTGCTTTGTTAGACAAGTTAAATGACCTCTAGCTTATAAATGGTTCCTTGCATAGAAAATATAGAATAATTCAGATTTTGTATGAAAATCATTTAATATCAGAAACACAAATACTTTAGAAAGCATGATATGGATAGTAAAAATCATATGATTTAGTTTTCTTAGAAAATATAAAGCCTCAGAGGAATATTTTTAATAAAAATCCATCATTTATTAGTTTGGGCTTGAAAACAATACAATGAGTGTGTCGAGGTGCTTTTTCTTTTTTAAATTATAGCTGGGTTACGAAGCCAGAGTATGAGGAGGATCACAATATTCCCTTCATACCTTATGTAACTCCTCCCATACTGATTCCAGACAATAATGTGCACAGGATTCTGTAATCAAAACTCAAGCTCAGTGTTTTGCTATGTTGTTTTTCTGTTTTGCAGATTTTGCATAAAACTGTATATCTAATTTCAGGACAAATTATAACGAAAAGGATTTATTCAACATTTTAAAATTGACTGGTTTTATTTATTTTGGGTTGTTTTTATCATGATCCGAGTGGAATATCTACAATGTGTTCAGATACGTGTAATGAGAAGGAAAATTTAAAAATTCACCAAGAATGAAGAGCAAATTGCAAAATTGTAAGACATGGAAAGGAGAGTTTTAAACAATAGAATAGAAAATATTTGGAGTACTGGGTCCCAAATGCAATGTGATATTAACTAAAATTTTAATTCATAAAAAGAATAAGAAGGCTGGGCAGTGACTCATACCCATAGTCCCAGCAGTTTGGGAGGCTGAGTTGGACAGAATGCTTGAGCTCAGGAGTTCGAGACCAGCCTGGGCAACTGATGAAACCCTGTCTCTACAAAAAATACGAAAATTAGCCAGACATGGTGGGAGGTTAAATTTCCTAGTGAGAAAAGAGGGAGAAACTACAACCCTGAGACTTTTAGCTAGGGTATTAAAGGCATTGGTAGGTCAAGATTAATCAGGCAAGTCACTGTGCTGATATCTTTCGGGAATTAGGTACACATAACCTCAGAACTAAATGCGCAGCAGAGGGATTGATTGTAAATCTGTTTCATTCCAAATCTGCACTTAATAGCTAATTATCTAAATTCATAGAGGAAACTTCTGTCTTTATATTATGTGTTATCCGCCTGCCTTTCAATTGATCAGAATCAAGTTGAATAATGGCTATCAATCATCTTGCTTTCCAAAAGGAAACAACTATTTTTGTGAGTTATTAAAAATTGCATGCAACTTTTAGTATTTCTTTCTTCCCTCTCATCATCTTCATATCAACAATATATTTTTATATTGTTTGCTATTCAAGTACATCTATTTTAACTTTAGAGATGGGCCAATTATTTAGCATTAAAAACATATGCTACAGTAAGTGCCAAGTATGTTTGTATCAAATATCAAAATGACTGAGACATATTCAATTTTTTGACAATTAACTTCCTGGGAAGTATTAAAACACCGGCAAAAATACTGTATCAGTAATGCATAGCTTAAATATGTAAATACCTATATGTTATTGAATAAGGGCTGTACAATAAATGTTAATAGATAATAGGTATATTGTGTTGATCAGTACAAGAAGAATTCTGCCAAATACTTTACTATAAAATTAGAGTAATACAAATGCACAAAATATGTATTTCTGTACTTGATCTTTCTTCGGGGAGAATGAAGTCCAATGATATAATTTTATATCTCTGCCTTCTTTTATGGAAAAACAATTTTTTTTTTTGTTAAGAACCAAATAGATTATATATTTTTTCCCCAAAATCACTTCTTAAACGAGTTTTATTTACTTTAATTTGTGATTTCATTTCAGTAGATTTTTACTGTATTTCAGTAATTGTTTTTGTTCTCCATTTGAATCTAGGGCATTCTACACAATTCTGAAGTGTAAGTTTCTTAGCAACAGGAAAAATGGGGAGCATCTTCAAACTAATTTTAGTTTCTGAAATAAGCATATCAAATAAACCGTGTATTTAATCCTCTACATGTAACTCCTCTGGTTTATGTACAGTGATGAATCCAGAGAAACAGATAATCCCAAATTGCTTGGATTTGGAAGAAAACTTCAGGTGTCTCTACTTACTGAGGTGTTTCATGTTAACAGGCACAGGTTATCACTGCAGCTAAAGACTCCAGTTCTGGAGTAATACTGTCAATAGCTGCAAAACCTGGGATTAAAACAATTTAGGCTCTCTAAGCCTTCGTTTACTTATTTGCAAGTAGTAGATTATAATAGTATTATTATTTAGATAATATGGGATAATATGTGTAAGGTACTTCATGGTGACTAGGGTATATTTATGCTGAATAAATGCTTACTTCATTATTATTTAGGTTGTTTATGTTAGAGACTTACAAATTCTTAGAAGTATGGTTCGTTATGAAAATTTGTGGACACCTCCACTATAAAAGTCTTTCATGCTATGCTAATGTGTCTATGTTCTATTTCTGTTTTTGAAATGTAGTTTAACCACTGAACTTCCTGGTGATTTCTTGAGCACACACAGTGTGCTAGCAACTCCTCTAGGGACAGCAGTTATGCCTAGTATAAATCACATTTTTTTCTCTTATGGGGCCCCTGGGCAAGAGGTGATAAGGGGATCATATAAGCACTATTACCATCCAGCAGATGTTTATTAGTCAGGCAACAGATTGAAAACTTGGCAACTTAAAAATACAGAAAAAGCAGTTTGTGCATAATCAAAACAGAGCTAAGAATTATGTCTTATATATTGATAACTATTTACTTAATATGGGTGTGGAGGAGAAACAAGCAAAAATAATTTAATGACATAAACCTTTGAAGATATTTATAGTTCTTGAGACAACCTAATGGTTTTGCGTATTAAGGTAATCATCACTTAATTAAGATTTCATGTGATGTGCTATATGTCAACTTAAAAGGCATTCAAGGGGGACCAAAATGTATTTTAACTTAGGAACATGTTGAATGTTGCTGAGACACAGTAGAAGAAAACCTGTAAAATAAACATAGACAATGTGTATATCATGGAACATTGTTAAATATATATTTATATATGCAAATATATATGTATATTAATTTAACAGACAAGTTCTTGCTTTGTCACCCAGCTTGGAGGACAGTGGTGGGGTCATAGTTCACTCATTGCATTCTCAAACTCTTTAGCTTGAGTGATCCTCCCACCTCAGCCTCCTGAGTATCTGGTATTGCAAGTGCATGCCACCATACCTGGCTAATTATTTAAAAATATTTTTCTATATGGGGTCTTGCTATGTTGCTCTGTCTGGTCTCAAACTCTTGATCTCAAATAATCCTCCCACCTCAGCCTCCCTAGTTGAGTATACAGACAGGAACCACTGTGCCTAGCTGAAGATTTTTTTAAAGCTGAATTATATTATATCTAGATTTTCATTTATACAATGCTCATATACATATGGTTAGTAATCCTTTAAAAAGTAACAATTATATTTAGATAAAAGTTGTTCCCTGATGTGTTTGTTTAATATTTATTTGTGCTTTTTTCGGTTTTATTTTGCTATTCATGCTTAATTAGAATTGAAGCCATTAAATATTTATCATTAATTCATATAATTTGTAAGTTGAAGGCTTGCAAATTAGTGGAATTCAGTTACACAATATTCATCCTTGCTTTGTCATGCTTCTTCAACATATGGTCACTTATTTAGAGATCATGTTATGAATTCATATCCTGATTGGTAGTAATTCAGGTAGGCATGTGCTTCACCAAGATTTACTTAACAAACTTTATTTACGTAACAAACTTTCATTCTAGCAGATGCTATGTTAGAGGAGAACTGCTCAACCAGTTGATGCAAAAGAAAGATGCTGTGTCCTATATAGATGTTGGCAGGCAGGATTCTCTTTATCACAAATTCAACATGAATTTTCAGTTAAAAGTTTCACATATAGATCCAATTCTCTGCAATTTATGTATATAAATCAAATTGAATACGTTTTTAACTAAGCACTTAAAATAGTTAATTAATCTATTTATAGTCTATAGTGGGTAAAGAATAGAAACAGACTGAGTCTGTCTTTAGTCTCAAGACAGAGAAATCTTACCAAGTATTTATGATTACTAGAGGTGTAAGACTGGCAACAAATGTCATGAGAGCAGCTCCTCTTCTATCTTGATTTGAATGTTTCTCAGAGCCATCTTTAGTTGTTAGTTCCGTGAATATGGAAGAGACTGTCATTTTTCAAACCAGTATTAATCTCCCTCTGCCTTAGTAACATTGCTTTCCCTTGTAAGACTATTACCTTGATGCAGATTGTATTGCCCAGTGAGATGTAAATGGATATTGATGAATGCAACTCTTTAAAAGAGCAAAGACTCAACTGGGAGTATATTCCCCTTTGCTTCTTTTTATTTTCCTAGAATATTGGCCCAACAGATACCTTATACTACATTAATGCCCTTGGTGGTGAAACCATGCACCAAGAATGGCAGAATACAAAGACAGAAAACACTTGTTTCCTTGGTGACTTCTAGAGTGGCTACACTAGCCCTTTATGCCCTGTTTTCAAATTAATTTTACACAGAAAAATACAATAAACCTATAGTGTACGGAAGTCACTAAGCTTGGGTCTCTTACATTAGCAGGCAAATGTAATTTCTAAGTGATAAACAAGCAAACAAACAAACAAAAAACAGTGATTTATTCAACCTCAAATGTTAGTAATTATGTAAATTAAAAAGAAAAAAAAACTGCACCAGAGTACACATGCCACTTCACTGGGCTTAATACCCTCAGAAAACTCTGACTATGCCACTTTAGTCTAGATGATTAAACATAGGAATATTTTGCTGTCTATAGTAAAAAATATTATGTTTGTGTAAAATGAAAATAGCAGTATTTTTACCAGAAAAATAACACATAGTCATCGTAAAGATTAAAATAAATCAGGCCAGGTACGGTGGCTCAGGCAGGACTTCAAGGCTGCTGTAACCTATGATTGCACCACTGCACTCCAGCCTGGACAGCAAAGCGACACCTGGTCTCTAAAAATAAAATAAAATATTTTTTAAAAATTTAAATTATCCATAATCTTAATATTTATGTGTAATTACTGTTAACATAGATTTTCAGTGGTTTTCTAAGTATTTTTGAACATAAATTATTTATAAATTGACTTTTAAAATTAACAATATAACATAGGCATTTTTCATTGTCAGTGAATATAGATGGTATATTAGTTTCTCTCAGCTGCTGTAACCTAGTACCACAATCTTGGTGGCTTAAAATAATAGAAATATATTATGTTACAGTACTGGAGGTCACATGTCCAAAGTCAGTTCCACAAGATTGAACTCAAGGGTTGGCAGAACTGTGCTCCCTGTGAGGACTCTAGGAGATAATCCATTCCTTGCTTAGTCCAGTTACTGGTGGCTGCTAGCATTACATGGCTGGTGGCCACATCCCTCCAATCTCTGTCTCCTTGATAACATTGCCTTCTCTTCTTTCTGGCTCTCTAAGTATATGGTGACCAGATTTATAGCCCACCTTGATAATTCAGAATAATATCTTCATTTCAAGATATTTTACTTAATTATATCTGCAAAGACACTTTTTCCTTTTATGTGTTTATTTATTATTTATTTATTTATTTATTTATTTATTTATTTATTTATTACTGTTTTGCGATGGAGTCTCGCTCTGTCCCACGCGGGCTGGAGTGCAATGGTGCGATCTCGGCTCACTGCAAGCTTTGCCTCCCGGGTTCACGCCATTCTCCTGCCTCAGCCTCGGGAGCTGCTGGTACTACAGGAGCCCGCCACCACGCCTGGCTAAGTTTTGTATTTTTAGTAGAGATGGAGTTTCACCGTGTTAGCCAGGATGGTCTTGATCTCCTGACCTCGTGATCCGCCTGCCTCGGCCTCCCAAAGTGCTGAGATTACAGGCGTGAGCCACCGCGCCAGGCCACTTTTTCCTTTTAAAGAAATATTTACAAGTTAAAGGGAGTAGGACCTGATATAATTGAGCAGCCTTCATAGGTGACATCATTCTAAGTAGTTGTGTGATGTTTTGCACGTGCATATAGAATGCCTAATTATATCAGTCCCCTAGGATAGTTCTTTAAGAAACTTTCAATTTTTACTTAATATACACAAAACACACAGGTGCACATACACACACATACGCGCGCGCGAACACACACACACACACACACACACACACACACACACACACACACACACCCCTTCCTTTCTGTTAAGTTCCCAGAAATAGATTTGCTTTATAAAAGGATTTGAATTTTTACAATGCCAAACACATTGTCAAAAAGTCCTTTAAAAAAGTTATTACTCACTTTGGGAGGCCGAGACGGGCGGATCAGGAGGTCAGGAGATCAAGACCATCCTGGCTAACATGGTGAAACCCCGTCTCTACTAAAAAATACAAAAAAGTAGCCGGGCGAGGTGGCGGGCGTCTGTAGTCTCAGTTACTCGGGAGGCTGAGGCAGGAGAATGGCGTAAACCCGGGAGGCGGAGCTTGCAGTGAGCTGAGATGCACCACTGCACTCCAGCCTAGGCGACAGAGCGAGACTCCGTTTCAAAAAAAAAAAAGTTATTACACCACATTCAGCGGTGTTGACACAAAGAGATTTTTAAAAATTTATTAATGTGATGAAGCAAAATATTTCATTTAATTTTTTAATCAGTAAAATTGAATATGCTTGCCTGCCTTCCTTTTTTCTTTCTCTCTCTCCCTTCTTTCTTTTTGTACATTACTTTTATTTTGTAAATTACTGCTACTATGCACTTTTAACCCACATTATGCATTTTTTACCTTTTTTTTTTTTTTTTTTTACCATTTTTACCAAAAATGCAGTGCGGTTTAAAAGTGCATAGTAATATTGATTAAAGTAGTACTTAGTAAAAAAGTATATATGTAATATAAATATATTTTATTTGTTGTTTGACATTGTTATCCATGCTATTATTTATAGTATATGATTTTTAAATTTCCTTCACCACAGATTGTAGAAATAACAATCTATATTTTACATGACAATTAAAATCTCACATATTTAGATGTGTTATTGCCAAGTAATACCATTAACTTCATCCAGTCCCACAGTCCTTCCCCAATACTTATTAACCTTTCCTATTACTGTTTTTCTGTTAGGTACTTTTTAAAAATTGAATTCTGCTATTTTAGGTATTGCAAAGTCAGGAAGCTTCTCAGCGCTATTTCTTCCAATATTCAATCCCAGATTTCATGGCTTAAGTAAGATATGGAAGAAGCATGTCAAACATAGGTTACAGTAAGTAGTGGCCTGAGGCTGTGTGGTAGGTAAGGAGGATGCTGGGGTCTGACAGCTCTAAGAACAGAATTTCAGTAGTCGGTTTTTTCCTAGCTGCATTCCTCACATGTCTGTTCATTCTGTGAGCAAATTGACTCACTGTTCCTACATCCATCTTTTCAAGCTCTTAGGATTTAGCTTTCTTTCACTTGTCTAAACTGGTTTTCAATATATCTGCATTCCAGATTTCAAAATGTGTTTCGATATTTATCAAGTATCCTGTTATTCCACTCTGCCTTATTTTTTCCACCTTGTAAAATAGATAACTTTTTAAAAATTATTACAGTCATTTTAGTGAAATGTTAGGAGGGAGAAAAATAAACCTTAGTTCTATAGACCATATTTCTTCAAAGCCTCCATTTTTAGTTATTGTTTCAATCAGTCTTTTATTATTTCAAATTTAAAAAATTCAATTTATTAGATATAAAATTACACAGACTATTACAAACATTTCTAAATGTTGCCTATTGTTGACACAAAGTTTACAGAGTAAGACAATTAGGAGAATCACAGTTTGCATTGTGGCCTATTATTTTCTTTCTTTTCCCTTGTAAACTCTAGTGTATTGCTTTTTCCTTGTCTTGTTTAAGAAAATTTTTCACAATCCTAAGGTTATAAATATATTCTGCCCTATTATCTTCTAAAAGCTTTACTTTTATTTTCACATTCAAGTATTAAGTGTACCTGATTTCTATGGGGTGAGGTAGGTATTCAGTTTCCTTCTTTTTTCTTCCTAATAAATATCCAATTGTCTTCTATCAATTGATAAGACCTTCCTTTTCCTATTGCTTCCCGATGCCACCTCTATCATATAGAAAGGGTTCATTAATGTATGCTATGTTTCTGGACTCTATTTCCTGTGTTTCTGATTTGTGTATCTATCCTTAAACCAATAAAACGCCTACTTAATTACTAAAAGGAGTTAGTATGTGTTAAGGAATATCTTCCTACCTTGCTTCTTTACTTGCTTCTTTATCAGGAGTTGTCTTGTTTTGTTTTGTTTGTTTGTTTTTTTTTTTGACCCTTTGACTTTCTAGGAAATATTAAAATGAGCTTTCAAGTTTCCTTTAAAAACCGGTTGGGATTTTAATTGGAATTTCATTAAATCTATACATCTTTGCGATACTGAGTTTTTCAGTCTAAGTATTTTAGTTGGACTTTTGCCTCAATTACTTTACTGAAATTACTCTTGTTAGAATCATCAGCATTTTTTCTCTTACTATATTCAATGTCCTATCCTTACTTTACCTTTAGCTGCATTACTCTTCGTTAATAAATAACCTTTCTGGAACCATTGCTTCACTAGTTTTTTAAAACAACATATTTTATTAGTTTTTCTTCTAAAAATATTTAGTCTTCTTATTCCATGTGTTGTTCCTGATCTTTAAGCCTTTAGATATTCTTTTTTTTTACATTCCTATATTCTCTACAGGTTTAAATACTACCTTTCTGTTTCTATAATTTTAATATTACCTCACTGTTTCTATATACTGATTACATCCAAATTTATAACCTGACCTCACACTGTCTTCTAATATGCAACCATTTTTTATATATTTCTTTACGTTTGTAATGAAACCCCTATTTTATGTATTTACAGTTGAACACTTAATTTCCTCTTCCAAAGAAAAAATAAAAAACAAAAACACCTTTCCCCCCAATCTCCATATCTTAGTGACAGGCAATAATATTTATCTAGCTGTTCAGGCCCAAAATATTGAGACGTATCCTCCCGTAAGCAGTACGGGCTTAATATTTGTACTACACCCATGGTTTAACTACTTTTTACCTCTATTTCCCCAACTAGTAACCTAGTCCTGCTCAATATCATTTCTTACATCTTTATTCTGTTCTCTCTGAACAACTACAGAAATCTGAATGAAACTATTAAAGAGCAAAGGATAAAGAAAGAAAGAAGGAAGGAAAATAGGAAGGAAGGAAAACACAAGAAAGAAGAGGGAGGGAGGAAGAGGAAAAAGAAAGAAAAAAAGAGTGAGAAATCAATTGTTGCCATTTTCTTGCTTAAAACAGTCTAATGGTTTCCCTTACCTTGCTCATCATGCCTTAGGTTATTTTGTCCTTTATCTGCTTCCTTTATCTCATTTTTTTCTCTCTCTCTCACTCATTACTCTTTACCCATAAACAGGCAAATATTTTTATCAGGATATGGCCCAACTTATCTTTCCTTATGCCTTTATAGAAGCATTTCCTTCTTTATTTCTTTGCTTCTTCTTATGGTCTGCTCCTTCCCTTCATTCTGGAAAGCAACAGGTGCCCAATAAATATGTATCATATGAATGACATTCTTTGTAATCCTCAGTTTCTATTCTCCCAAAGTGAGATATTCACATCATGTTTTAAAAAGAAAATGCTTAAAGGGAAATTGCTTGAAACCTCTTCCATCAAGAATGATCAGCTTGTAAAACAGAATACCAGTATCACTTTTAAAAGAGTGTACTCTGTTTTTTAATTTATTAGATGTGCAAAATAACCTTTACAAGGTCAAGGAAGAAGAAGGGAAAATATTAGACTGTGATTTTGAAGGAGATCCAGTTCTAGAAATTCAAAGACAATGAGATTCTTTTTTGTGTGTGTTTTCCTAAACTATGCTGTGTTCTTAGTAATATTATTTAACCTATAGTCATTTATATTCATCTTTAAAAGCAGTAGACTAAAGAAAATAATGCTCTTTCCTTCTATTGGAGGGTTTTTGATTATTTCTTCTTCTTCTTCTTATTATTATTAGAGACAAGGTCTTACTGTGTTGCCCGGGATAGTCTTGAACTCCAGGACTCAAGCAATACTCCTGTGTTGGCCTCCCAAAATGCTGGGATTACAGGCGAGAGCCACCACACCTGGCTCGATAGAAGGTTTTTAAACCTCAGCACTACACAACATTGATAATATGGGCCAGATAATTCTTCAGTGTGCGTGGCTGTCCTATGCATTACAACATGCATTGCTGGTCTCTACCTGCCAGATGCTAGTACTCCCCCCCACTTCCAAGTTGTTACAACAAAAACTTTCTTCAGACAAGGCCAAATGTCCCTTGGAGATGAGATCCTCATAACATCCTTTACCACTGATTTAGTGTGAATGATTTCTTCAGGCCTCCCCCAGTACTGATATTGTATCATTCCAACTAAGACGGTTAACATCTGGAAGTTGACAGCTTAATACTTGGCAATTGATAGCGTATTCAATGCCGATGTGGAAACCAAAATTCTCCGTAAACTGCCACATAGCCTCTGGAAGGCAAAATTGTTCTCAATTAAAAATTAATTATCTAACGTACATGATAGGAAAAAAGTTTAATGCATTTAAAAATATAGAAAAGTAAAAGTAAACAAATCATCCTCACTGACCCATGTGTTTTAAATTAATCAGCTGGATTGTCCTTATTTAAATGTTTACTACGTTAAGATCATCAAACAGAGCTTTTTAGAGCTGAAAGGAACCTTACGAAGAGTATAGTTCAATCCTCTTATTTTATAGGCCGAAAAATGAAAGCAACAACAATAAATTTTTTGTACGTTATTCATAATTACATGGAAAATCGTTTTTGAAAAAAATAATTTAAATCCAATGTGATTGAAACAAGACCATTTTATTTATAAAATGACAAATGTAGAAAAGAAAGTACATCGTCATGGAATATAAAAGACATTACAATGAGGAGGATATGATATGTCAAGGGGTAAAATCATTGTGTGATCCAACTTTCAAATTAATTTGGAAATTCTTCTCAGCCAAAGTAATAAATTCATATATAATACAGGGTTTTACATGTTCATTTGATATTGACTTTTTGTTTTTTATGGAAATATTCCAAGATAAATTTGTTACAGGTTTCAATTTTTATTTTGAGTTATTATGTACAATATTTGCTTTAGATGAAAAACAAAGGCATAAAATTTAAAACATTACATACATTATTAAGAGGTTAAGTTAATGATGTTAGTGTATTTCTTTTCCAGATGTAAACTGTTATATCAATTAGGGTTCACATGTTTGAATAAATAAATTTAGTGGTACATTGTTTTTTCTTGAATATTGGTTCTTTCTTTCATAATTTACTAAATAACATGATAGCAACAGTGCCCTAAAGTGTATACTCTCTGGAGAGAGCTTGGAGTGTCAGTATCATTGACTGATTATACAAGGATTCAATGTTTTTGATGCCATGTATACTGAGGTGGAGTTGATGATCTATTATATAAGGTGGTAAACTGGAATTGTATTGATGTCCAGTTGGAAGGACACTCATCTCCTGTAGGTGTACCCTGCTCCCTCCCAGATTTATATGGCAGAAATAATCCAGGATGCATATTTTTCCTCAATAAATTGCTTTGCTGATTCTATGAAATTTATTCTATAATGATCAAAGAGATTCTGATCAAGGAATCTGGCTAATATATGACACAAATTACATTATACTACTGTTTCTACTAAGCCTGTGTTTTCCTTTTCTTTCTTTCTTTCTTTCTTTCTTTTTTTTTTTTAGGGCCTTGTGGTTACAAGATGTTTGGGTCATGAGAAAGTGCTGCTATAAAGACACATGCACACGTATATTTATTGCGGCACTATTCACAATAGCAATGACTTGGAATCAACCCAAATGTCCATTAGTGACAGACTGGATTAAGAAAATGTGGCACATATACACCATGGAATACTATGCAGCCATAAAAAAGGATGAGTTTGTGTCCTTTGTAGGGACATGGATGCAGCTGGAAGCCTGTGTTTTCATACCACGTCAAGAGTCAGATATGTAAGAGTCTCCTGACAGACCAGATTTCAATTTCAAGTGATACAAAATTGAGTGCATTTTAGTTTGGCTTTTCCTTTACTTATTTTTCAAAAACTTAATACAGCTTTTAGATGAACTGGCATACATTCAGTATTAACTGGATGTAACGTTACACTGAAATATCGTGAGATCAGTTGTAATCTGGCATCTAGCTTGAACAAAAAAGAGCTTCAATTATATTCAAGTGAAACTTTAGATTTTGTACTGATCTCACTTTACTTTTAATCTTTTAATTAAAGTGAATTAGTTATAAAAGGTAACTAAATTCATTATTAAATAATTAATTTTATAATTATTTATTTGAAATTCAGAAAATCTGTTGGAGTTAATTATTTTGGTTTTATTAGAGTTGACATGTAACACTTATTTTTTCCTGCTTAACAGAAATTAGACAAGAGCGTCTTTAGCTGTTTTGGAAGAAACTCCTTGTCCACAATGATAAAACTGCGTTCTCAGCATACAAATGCTTGCCTATTTTAAATTAACTGGTATATGTCACAGCAGGACAGAATGTATCTCAGTTCATCTAAAAGTTGTATCATGTTCTTAAGAAATAAGTAGATGAAAAGTCAAGCTAAAATGTACTCTATTTTATATCACTTGAGATTGAAATCTGAGCTGTCAGGAGATTCATCTAGATCTGACACTTGCAGTGGTATGAAAATATAGGCTCGTAGAAATAGTAGTATAATGTGATTTGTGTCAAGCTTATGAAATATGGTCCATAGAATATTAAAATATGATGGTGGATAAATGATTAGTGTGAAGCTTCTTAAATTATTCTTTTCTGATTTCTCAGTGAGATGACTGAAAGTAGCCAGTGGAGCAGTTGTGTCTAAGAACTAGTAACACAAAGAATCAGTGGTAGAGCTGGAGATATCCTGTATATCCAATATCCTGTAACCGTCGCTACATTTACACTGCTGTAACTGTACATAGTGTAACATGAACAATTTTACTGTACTTAATAGTTCATGCTTTACCAAACCTGCTTCAGTCTAATCTGGCTAGACTGAAGAAATGCATGACTCTTTCTAATGCAGATAATAATTTGGAAGTCATCCTTTAAATACACAGATGAAGAAATGGCAAAGTCAGGCTGCTTCAACATCATAAATCACCAGGAATTTGTTGAATATTACTAAGCATTCTGTACCATTCTGCTCAGGTAACATGATGAAAAGAACACATTGATCTGGCTGACCAATCTTCAGTCTTATTGCCTGAATATATTTGGATTAATTTTGTTACTTATCTGTTCTTACACAGTTGCTGTAGCATTTCTGACGTGGTAAAGAATGATTGCAAATGAAATCCCTACATCCACGTCCAGAATCCCGAAAGATTACATTGGAGAATAAAACAATGTTATTGCGTGTTTTTGCTTTATTTCAGAGTAGTGTATCTGACAATTCCTTTCCTTTAGTTTGAATTCATTTCTCTGCCTGTGTCTTGCGTCCTAATGTGATACTGCACTAATTTATATGGTAAGCCTCCAAGCTCCATTCTCTGTGATCTTGCAGCATCCTCGGAGCTCAAAACTGCTCATCATTATTCATGCTACAAAATGATGTGTCACTTTTCTGATTCTTTAAAAGTATTTCTTATTAATACAAAATAGAAAATGTGTAATAATTAATCCTAAGATTCAGAAACTCTTGCTGCAGGACATGAATGTACTTTCTAACCTCTTCCATAAATTAAAGAATAGTTGCTTTCTTTTTGGTTCTTTTTTATATATTTGGTTCTATATATTAGAAACATACGAATTTCTGTGCAGGACTTTTTACAGCCTTAATGGAGAACTATATTATGATAACCATTCACTTTTGATTTTGAAATTAAAACCAGTTTAAAAACTGGGGAACACTTAATAAAATTCAGTCTCATAGAGTAAAATCACTGCTGTTCAGAGAGAGAAAGCAGAACATCCAGAAAGAAAGTTGACTTTAATAATACATAAATGACACTATAAAATTATGTGTATTATTCAGCAAGATATGTAATCTTTCTGAGTCTTAACTTGCTCACCTGTAAAATTTATTATTTATATTCTCTGGCAAACTCACAGGGTTTTGAAGGGCCAAATGACATAATGTGTATGAAAGAGCTTAGGAAACTTTAAAGTGCTTTGCAAATGCAGGGTAATGATATCAACTGCTTTTACTTAAGATCATGTTTTCTTACATTGGTTAATGTTATTCTGTCTTTGTTGCTGTGAAAATATTAAAACACTTTTAGGAGTTCATCTTTAAGCAAAGTAAACAATAAATAATGTGTTATGAGCATAACATCAAGTCGCGAGCATCTGTAACTTTATTAAGATACAATAATCACATAATTTTGCCAGGTTCTTTTTGTCCATCAATACCGAATTATTCTACAAAGTATATATTTTTATTTCATATCAGCCCTACAATACAGAATTTCTTTAATGAGTTCATTTTTCTTCCTTCAATATAAACTCTACAAATATGTCAGATTTTGCTAAGTATATTAATAGTATGAGTTATTGTTTGCTATGAACTGAAATGTTTTCATTAGAATTACTATTTATAAGTGACAAAACTATAGAAGATGCAAAATAACCACTGATTTGACTGAAAGAGCATGATTTTCACAGAATTTAGGGTTCAAATACTATTTCTAACTTTCCTCCTGCTCAGATTTGGTTATCTGTGACATTACATGAGCTCTCTTAGAGCTTTTTCTGAAGATTGAATGAAATAAGGTGGGTACATTATCTGGCACATTTTAAATTCCAAATAAATTCACATTCAGTTCATACAGTCTCTTAAGAAACTCTGCTTAAAATACACATTGCTATCTAAGCCAAGGACTTATTTCCATAATTTTCACTTTGACTTGAAAACATTTGTCCAATTATTTGAGAGAATGAAAAGTTATTCAAAATCAGTGTGTATATAGTGATGAGAAGGGCTAAAGGGAGTTATAGTCAAATATCCAGAGAATTTGAAGAGAACTCCAAACCTGGAAGAAGCTCAAAATATTCAATACTTTACAATTTATCTACAAAGTCGCTCTTTTATTTTCTCAATTTTTCTCTAGAAAGCATATTTCCTATTCGTATTCTTATACGTTGATGTGTTGATTCATTCCTCATGTGATCATTAAACCATTGATATACTCAGGGGCAGGCTCTACATTCCCTGTTCTGTGCTAGGCAGTGAAGATAGAATAAAACCATTTGGCTTCCATATCTTTATTTTGTCTAAGATAACGTGATTTTGGCACCTCTTTTTTCAACACATAATGTTGCCAGGCATTTTGATGCATTCATTTTGTATTCACCCTGTTAGAAAACAGGAACTAAACTTGAGGCTATGCAACTGCTTCAGTGTGGCCTTGAGAATTCAAGCAATTCACCTAGTAGAATGGAATGGGTTAATGGAATGCAAATTTAATAAATGTTTTCTATTTAAGCTAGAATTTCTTAATTTAACACACATCAAGTTATATTATAGGTTGTTTACTCCATTTCTTTATGCTTATATGTCCCTAGGCAAGTACAATATTAAATAAGTTTCCATTTTCTTTTTGATGTATTTGTTGGTTCAGAAGATTATGTTTTCAGGACAGAAGAATGTTTTCATAATAGAGAAAAACATCCAACCTTTTAAGACAATTAAATGTAAGCACACTTTTGGGGAACTTTGTGAATGTAGTGCCTTTTTTCAATCAGAAGTTTTACCGGGCAAGGTAGGTAGCTCATGCGTGTAATCCCAGCATGTTGGGAGGCCGAGGCAGGCAGGTAGCTTGAATTCAGCAGTTGGAGACCAGCCTGGGCAACATGACAAAACACCATGTCTATCAAAAATTCAAAAATTAGCTGGGCATGCTGGCTTGGGCCTCCTAGCTACTCAGGAGGCTGAAGTGGGAGAATTGCTTGAGCCTGGGAGGTTGAGGCTGCAGTGAGCCATGATGGCACCATGGCACTCCAGCCTGGGGGACAGAATGAGACCTGTCTCAAATAAACAGATAAATGAATAAATAAATGAAGAACAAATAAATAAAGTAGATGTGTCAAAATTTTTATTTTGACCAGTTTTATGGAATGTTCAAACTAACGCATTGAACTCTCTATATTTTTTATTGAGTATAAAGCTTAATATTCATTCCCTAAGTTCAACATCAGTGTATGAACCTCGGACTTTTTCATCTACTCTGTGAATTGACAGGGTGGTTTTAATGGCAAAGCAGACTCCATTGAAGGTACCTTGTAAGAGACCTTAACAGACAGCCTGATATAGTGATTTCTGTAAGTAAATTGGATTTCTAAAACTAATAGTTGCTATTAAATATAAAGATGATGTAACTAATTTTAATTTACAATAAGGAGTTATTACACACCATTAATATTTGAATGTTCATATATGAATATATTAATTGCATATATTTCTATAATTTTGAAGATGTCTTATACTTTCACAGAGAAAACTAGAATAAACTGTGTAATGTTTTAAATATAAAAAATATATTACTTCAATTTCTGTAAATTCCATTTTGAGGAAAAAATAGCAGGCAAATTAAACTTTATTGTTATCTATACCTACATCTATGACATCAGTGATCTTTTAACATTGTTTTCTGTGGATTTATTTTCAAGAGTAAAAGGTTATTCTTCTAATGATAATTGTGACTGTATTTTTACTGTTAACTGTCTGGTTTAGATTATGCATGTTAGACTAATAAGAAACATTTTCCTAGGATAATGAAATATATATATATGTATATATAGTTGTTTATATTAAGTATCAAGTATATATATATCAAGTATATATGTAGTTGTTCATATCAACTCTCTCTCTATATATAGTTGTTTATTGAAGAATAGGAAATGTTTTTGAATGGAAAGCATGAATGGATAATGTAACTTCAAATTCTGATTTCAAAAAGTGCATTATAATTAATACAAACGTATGAGTAAAGATTTATTTAAAAATATCATTATTGTACAACTACATGTGTGCGTATAACTGGTTCACTTGGTTTGATAAAAATAATTGGTCTTTTTTTTATTAGTTTGGGTTCATTTGCAGTAATTAACAGAAATCTTAAAGAGGCTCACATCAATGCTTCTCACACTTTGCTGTACCTGAGAATGTCCTGGAGATCTTGTTCATCCCATGTGTGTCAGGCATTATTCCAAATTTCTGATTCCATAGTTCTGCAGTGTGGCAAGAATTTGCATTTTTATAAGCTCCTGGTGGTGCTCACCTTACTATCTCATGTATCACACTTTAGAAGCTCTGACTTAAACCAAAAAACATTAAACAATCTGAAGTTTGGGTGTGCTCCAAAACACAATGAAACCCTAGCTTTTTGATTATTTGTTTTTCTTTCTTTTTTTTTTTTTTTTTTTTGAGATGGGGCCTGGTACCTGGTTCTGTTGCCCAGGCTGGAGAGCAGTGGCTTGATTTTGGCTCATTGCAACCTCCACCTCCTGGGTTCAAGTGATTCTCCTGCCTCAGCCTCCCAAGTAGCTGGGATTATAGTTGCCCACCATGATGCCCAGCTAATTTTCATATTTTTAGTAAAGACGGGGTTTCACAATGTTGGCCAGCCTGGTCTCAAACTACTGACCTCAAGTGATTTGCCTGCCTCGGCCCCCGCAAAGTACTGGGATTACAGGAGTGAGCCACCTCTCTGTGCTACACCAGGCATATATGGTATTTCTCCTCAGCTAGGCTTCCTTCAAGGCCACAATATGCCTGCAAGCAGGCAAAAAGTTTCATTGTTTATATTCAGTAAAAGAGAGAAAAAACCTCTTTCTATAGCTGAAATATGAGGTGTTTTCTTAGGTCTGATTAGATCAAAATAGGTCTTACACTTAAATCTCAACAAAAAATGGTTGTTAGGGAATTGTACTGTATGTTTATCTAAAACCAGTGTTTCTGAGTCAGTGTCACACAAGGGAATTAAGATTACTTTAACTGGTTTATACTAGTCAGTCTTTACTTATGAAACTGGATAAGATCAACATTTTCTAAATGCTTTAAGGTTCCCTGGATAGAGTAGACAAATGAACAAAATTAGTGTTTTGTTATGATGGAGATATGAGAAGAATGGTGCTTATAGGCGACAAATCCACTTTCAAATATTAGCTGAGATTACATACAAACAAATCTATAAAATCGTGGAAGAAAACAGATGTAACCAATCACATGTAAGTGATTAAAACCTCACTCTGACTAAAAGCATTGGGCAGTTTTTTGAAATAACTAGAATTTTCCTAGAATTAAACTTTCCCTGTGCATCATAACTATTTTGTGTAATACACAGCACCCAGTAATTTTTTTCTTTGCTACATTAATCAGTAGAATTTATTTTGCCTAACTCAACAATTTTTGAAAACCTAAAATACTTTGAGATTGTCTTTTACTATTTCAATATTGTTTTGTGACTTATCTATTCCTAATTCAACTCATAAATTATCGTTTACAATTCTGTCTGTTAATCTTAATCCCTTCCTGATCCCAAATTATAGGAATCTCCAATGTATGACAGACCTCCAGTTTGAGGTTTGTTATAAATTCAGATGTGCAAAATGTTCATTTCAGCTCTCATTTCTATGTCACGTCAAGTGTTTTCAGTCACATCTTCACATGGTTTTGAGATATCTTCATTTAGTTGTATCTTCCATATCAACCTTTCTTGATATAGAATGTCATTGTGATGGGTAGTCAGCAAATGCTTATTGTCTTAAATAATGAATTATTGAAAAAGTATAAAAAGAAAGAGTGTGATGGTTTAAGGGGCAATGAGTTGAAAGTGATCAAACTAATGTTATTAGTCGCATAAATTTAAGATCTCCACTTAAATAGATTGGAGCTAAATTTAGATGCCCTAGACATGCTTTACAGCTCTAAAACTGAATGATCCTAATTGTGGCTTGTGTGTCTTATCTCAGAAATTCTAATAGACTAAATTTCAGATTAGGTAAACAGACCAGAATAAGGAGACCATAACAAGAGAGACTTTTAAAATCTTATATTTAGGTAAAAGACAGTCCCTATGCTAGTTTCAACACATTCCTTGTGCTCAACACAAGGAAATACTGTGTAATATAAATCTCTTCCAGCTTCACGTGTACCTGCATTTACCAAGAGACTGGCTATGAACAGGAGAGTACTACATACACATTCAAAATTTTTAGCTATTAAAAAACCCTGGGAAATTCTAAATGAGAACTATTTATGTACTTTGTAAAGATATACTTCAATTTCATGCCCGAGAAGTGTCACTTTCATTTTTAGTTTGAAGTCATTGTAACTTGATGAAAGAGCACAAAGGATCACAAATTAGCTCCCCTGGGTAGATTTTCTATTTTTAGGCAGCTACTTTAGTAACTAAGGAAACCTATTAGAAGTTTTTGAAAACATTTTATTTCTTTTCAAAGTGTACTAGTGGTGTTTTGTTTATTATTTGTTTGGGGGAGGTAGATATTTGCTTTTCATGAGAGGGTGTGTTTTTAATTAAAAACATCAAGTGACATTTCTATTCACCTATACCTAGCATGTATTAAGCATGTTACAGAATTTAGTTTATATTTTTTTACGTTCATTTATAAAGTGTTCTGTCTGTTAAGAACAAGATACATCAATGAGGTAAATTCATACCAATTTCTGTGCAGAAAGGAATCATAATCTCTGGAGCGAACACATAAAAACAAATATTAACCAAGCAACCTGACCAATGATGGACATATGACCACTTTTTAATAAAGTCGTAATGGAAGACAGGTATCAGAGAAGAGGTACTGGGCAGAGATGGATCAAAAAACCTTCTTAAAATAGTTTTAAAGGAGAAGTAAATTTTTAACTAAGTAAAAAGGGTGGAAGATTTAGCAGCAGAGGCACATCAAGGAAGAGGGAACAACATTCCATTTATTTGATTATCCCAATTTCCTCATTTGCTATTACAATATTAATAACATCTACCTCTTATGAATTACAAAATTAACATAAAATATAAACATAAAACACTGTGCTTAGCATATCATAGATGCCCAGTAAATGTGAGCTATGTTATATTTTTATACTATGTGTCAGGAGATTTTTAGAGGAAATTTTCATTTTTTTAAATTATTTTTTAAATTTTATTTATTTATTTATTTATTTATTATTATTATTATACTTTAAGTTCTAGAGTACATGTGCATAACGTGCAGGTTTGTTACATATGTATACTTGTGCCATGTTGGTGTGCTGCACCCATCAACTCGTCAGCACCCATCAACTCGTCATTTACATCAGGTATAACTCCCAATGCAATCCCTCCCCACTCCCCGCTCCCCGTGATAGGCCCCGGTGTGTGATGCTCCCCTTCCTGAGTCCAAGTGATCTCATTGTTCAGTTCCCACCTATGAGTGAGAACATGCGGTGTTTGGTTTTCTGTTCTTGCGATAGGTTCCTGAGAATGATGGTTTCCAGCTGCATCCATGTCCCTACAAAGGACACAAACTCATCGTTTTTTATGGCTGCATAGTATTCCATGGTGTATATGTGTCACATTTTCTTAATCCAGTCTGTCACTGATGGACATTTGGGTTGATTCCAAGTCTTTGCTATTGTGAATAGTTCCACAATAAACATACGTGTGCATGTGTCTTTATAGCAGCATGATTTATAATCCTTTGCGTATATCCCCAGTAATGGGATGGCTAGGTCATATGGTACTTCTAGTTCTAGATCCTTGAGGAATCGCCATACTGTTTTCCATAATGGTTCAACTAGTTTACAATCCCACCAACAGTGTAAAAGTGTTCCTATTTCTCCACTCCTCTCCAGCACCTGTTGTTTCCTGACTTTTTAATGATTGCCATTCTAACTGGTGTGAGATGGTATCTCATTGTGGTTTTGATTTGCATTTCTCTGATGGCCAGTGATGATGAGCATTTTTTCATGTGTCTGTTGGCTGTATGAATGTCTTCTTTTGAGAAATGTCTGTTCATATCCTCTGCCCACTTTTTGATGGGGTTGTTTGTTTTTTTTCTTGTAAATTTGTTTGAGTTCTTTGTAGGTTCTGGATATTAGCCCTTTGTCAGATGAGTAGATTGCAAAAATTTTCTCCCATTTTGTAGGTTGCCTGTTCCCTCTGATGGTAGTTTCTTTTGCTGTGCAGAACCTCTTTAGTTTAATTAGATCCCATTTGTCAATTTTGGCTTTTGTTGCCTTGCTTTTGGTGTTTTAGACATGAAGTCCTTGCCCATGCCTATGTCCTGAATGGTATCACCTAGGTTTTCTTCTAGGGTTTTTATGGTTTTAGGTCTAACATTTAAGTCTCTAATCCATCTTGAATTAATTTTCGTATAAGGAGTAAGGAAAAGATCCAGTTTCAGCTTTCTACCTATGGCTAGCCAATTTTCCCAGCACCATTTATTAAATAGGGAATCCTTTCCCCATTTCTTGTTTTTCTCAGGTTTGTCAAAGATCAGATGGCTGTAGATGTGTGGTATTATTTCTGAGGACTCTGTTCTGTTCCATTGATCTATATCTCTGTTTTGGTACCAGTACCATGCTGTTTTGGTTACTATAGCCTTGTAGTATAGTTTGAAGTCAGGTAGCGTGATGCCTCCAGCTTTGTTCTTTTGACTTAGGATTGTCTTGGCAACGCGGGCTCTTTTTTGGTTCCATATGAACTTTAAAGCAGTTTTTTCCAATTCTGTGAAGAAACTCATTGGTAGCTTGATGGTGATGGCATTGAATCTATAAATTACCTTGGGCAGTATGGCCATTTTCACGATATTGATTCTTCCTATCCATGAGCATGGTATGTTCTTCCATTTGTTTGTGTCCTCTTTTATTTCACTGAGCAGTGCTTTGTAGTTCTCCTTGAAGAGGTCCTTTACATCCCTTGTAAGTTGGATTCCTAGGTATTTTATTCTCTTTGAAGCAATTGTGAATGGAAGTTCATTCATGATTTGGCTCTCTGTTTGTCTGTTACTGGTGTATAAGAATGCTTGTGATTTTTGCACATTAATTTTGTATCCTGAGACTTTGCTGAAGTTGCTTATCAGCTTAAGGAGATTTTGGGCTGAGACAATGGGGTTTTCTAAATATACAATCATGTCATCTGTAAACAGAGACAATTTGACTTCTTCTTTTCCTAACTGAATACCCTTGATTTCTTTCTCTTGCCTGATTGCCCTAGCCAGAACTTCCAACACTATGTTGAATAGGAGTAGAGAGAGAGGACATCCCTGTCTTGTGCCAGTTTTCAAAGGGAATTTTTCCAGTTTTTGCCCATTCAGTATGATACTGGCTGTGGGTTTGTCATAAATAGCTCTTATTATTTTGAGATACGTTCCATCAAAATCGAATTTATTGAGTGTTCTTAGCATGAAGGGCTGTTGAATTTTTCAAAGGCCTTTTCTGCATCTATTGAGATAATCATGTGGTTTTTGCCTTTGGCTCTGTTTATATGTTGGATTACGTTTATTGATTTGCGTATGTTGAACCAGCCTTGCATCCCAGGGATGAAGCCCACTTGATCATGGTGGATAAGCTTTTTGATGTGCTGCTGGATTTGGTTTGCCAGTATTTTATCGTGGATTTTTGCATCAATGTTCATCAGGGATATTGGTCTAAAATTCTCTTTTTTTGTTGTGTCTCTGCCAGGCTTTGGTATCAGGATGATGTTGGCCTCATAAAATGAGTTAGGAAGGATTCCCTCTTTTTCTATTGATTGGAATAGTTTCAGAAGGAATGGTACCAGCTCCTCCTTGTACCTCTGGTAGAATTCAGCTGTGAATCCATGTGGTCTTGGACTTTTTTTGGTTGGTAGGCTATTAATTATTGCTTCAATTTCAGAGTCTGCTATTGGTCTATTCAGGGATTCAGCTTCTTCCTGGTTTAGTCTTGGGAGAGTGTAAGTGTCCAGGAAATTATCTATTTCTTCTAGATTTTCTAGTTTATTTGCATAGAGGTGTTTATAGTATTCTCTGATGGTAGTTTGTATTTCTGTGGGGTCGGTGGTGATATCCCCTTTATCATTTTTTATTGCATCTCTTTGATTCTTCTCTCTTTTCTTCTTTATTAGTCTTGCTAGCAATCTATGAATTTTGTTGATCTTTTCAAAAAACCAACTCCTGGATTCATTGATTTTTTTGGAGGGTTTTTTGTGTCTCTATCTCCTTCAGTTCTGCTCTGATCTTAGTTATTTCTTGCCTTCTGCTAGCTTTCAAATGTGTTTGCTCTTGCTTCTCTAGTTCTTTTAATTGTGATGTTAGAGTGTCAATTTTAGATCTTTCTAGCTTTCTCTTGTTGGCATTTAGTGCTATAAATTTCCCTCTACACACTGCTTTAAATGTGTCCCAGAGATTCTAGTATGTTCTATCTTTGTTCTCATTGGTTTCAAAGAACATCTTTATTTCTGCCTTCATTTCGTTATGTACCCAGTAGTCATTCAGGAGCAGGTTATTCAGTTTCCATGTAGTTGAGCGGTTTTGATTAAGTTTCTTAGTCCTGAGTTCTAGTTTGATTTCACTGTGGTCTGAGAGACAGTTTGTTATAATTACTGTTCTTGTACATTTGGTGAGGAGTGCTTTACTTCCAACTATGTGGTCGATTTTGGAATAAGTGTGATGTGGTGCTGAGAAGAATGTTTATTCTGTTGATTTGGGGTGGAGAGTTCTGTAGATGTCTATTAGGTCTGCTTGCTGCAGAGATGTGTTCAATTCCTGGATATCATTTTTAACTTTCTGTCTCGTTGATCTGTCTAATGTTGACAGTGGGGTGTTGAAGTCTCCCATTATTATTGTATGGGAGTCTAAGTCTCTTTGTAAGTCTCTAAGGACTTGCTTTATGAATCTAGGTGCTCCTGTATTGGGTGCATATGTATTTAGGATAGTTAGCTCTTCCTGTTGAATTGATCCCTTTACCATTATGTAATGGCCTTCTTTGTCTCTTTTGATCTTTGATGGTTTAAAGTGTGTTTTATCAGAGACTAGTATTGAAACCCCTGCTTTTTTTTGTTCTCCATTTGCTTGGTGTATCTTCCTCCATCCCTTTATTTTGAGCCTATGTATGTCTCTGCATATGAGATGGGTCTCCTGAATACAGCAAACTGATGGGTCTTGACTCTTTTTCCAGTTTGCCAGTGTGTGTCTTTTAATTGGAGCATTTAGTCCATTTACATTTAAGGTTAATATTATTATGTGTGAACTTGATCCTGCCATTATGATATTAACTGGTTATTTTGCTCGTTAGTTGATGCAGTTTCTTCCTAGCCTCAATGGTCTTTACATTTTGGCATGTTTTTGCAATGGTTGGTACCGGTTTTTCCTTTCCATGTTTAGTGCTTCCTTCAGGGTCTCTTGTAAGGCAGGCCTAGTGGTGACAAAATCTCTAAGCATTTGCTTATCTGTAAAGGATTTTATTTCTCCTTCACTGATGAAACTTAGTTTGGCTGGATGTGAAATTCTGGGTTTAAAATTCTTTTCTTTCAGAATGTTGAATATTAGCCCCCACTCTCTTCTGGCTTGTAGAGCTTCTGCTGAGAGATCTGCTGTTAGTCTGATGGGCTTCCCTTTGTGGGTAACCTGACCTTTCTCTCTGGCTCCCCTTAAGATTTTCTCCTTCATTTCAACTTTGGTGAATCTGGCAGTTATGTGTCTTGGAGTTGCTCTTCTCGAGGAGTATCTTTGTGGCATTCTCTGTATTTCCTGAATTTGAATGTTGAGCTGCCCTACTAGGTTGGGGAAGTTCTTCTGGATGATATCCTGAAGAGTGTTTTCCAACTTGGTTCCATTTTCCCCCTCACTTTCAGGCACCCCAATCAGACGTAGATTTGGTCTTTTTACATAATCCCATACTTCTTGCAGTCTTTGTTCATTTCTTTTTCTTCTTTTTTCTTTAGATTTCTCTTCTCACTTCATTT
Organism: Macaca thibetana thibetana; assembly: GCF_024542745.1. Classification (NCBI taxonomy): domain Eukaryota; kingdom Metazoa; phylum Chordata; class Mammalia; order Primates; family Cercopithecidae; genus Macaca; species Macaca thibetana. The sequence goes on from NC_065578.1 coordinate 172,873,117, forward strand.
CATTCATTTGATCCTCAATTGCTGATACTCTTTCTTCCAGTTGATCGAGTCGGTTACTGAAGCTTGTGCATTTGTCACGTATTTCTCATGTCATGGTTTTCACCTCTTTGAGTTCTTTTATGGCCTTCTCTGCATTAATTATTCTAGTTATCAATTCTTCCACTCTTTTTTCAAGATTTTTAGTTTCTTTGCACTGGGTATGTAATTCCTCCTTTAGCTCTGAGAAGTTTGATGGACTGAAGCCTTCTCTCATCTCGTCAAAGTCATTCTCCATCCAGCTTTGACCCATTGCTGGCGATGAGCTGCGTTCCTTTGCAGCGGGAGATGCCCTCTTATTTTTTGAATTTCCAGCTTTTCTGCCCTGCTTTTTCCCCATCTTTGTGGTTTATCTGCCTCTGGTCTTTGATGATGGTGACGTACTGATGGGGTTTTGGTGTGGTTATCCTTCCTGTTTGTTAGTTTTCCTCCTAACAGTCAGGACTCTCAGCTGTAGGTCTGTTGGATATTGCTTGAGGTCCACTCCAGACCCTGTTTGCCTGGGTGTCAGCAGTAGAGGCTGCAGAAGATAGAATACTGCTGAACAGCGAGTGTACCTGTCTGATTCTTGCTTTGGAAGCTTCCTCTCAGGGGTGTACTCCACCGTGTGAGGTGTGGGGTGTCAGTCTCCCCCTAGTAGGGGATGTCTCCAGTTAGGCTATTCAGGGATCAGGGACCTACTTGAGCAGGCAGTCTGTCCGTTCTCAGATCTCAACCTCCCTGTTGGGAGATCCACTGCTCTCTCCAAAGCTGTCAGACAGAGTCGTTTGCATCTGTAGAGGTTTCAGCTGCTTTTTGTTGTTGTTGTTGTTGTTGTTTAGCTGTGCCCTGTCCCCAGAGGTGGAGTCTACAGAGACAGGCAGGCCTTCTTGAGCTGCTGTGAGCTCCACCCAGTTTGAGCTTCCCAGCGGCTTTGTTTACCTACTTAAGCCTCAGCAATGGCGGGCGCCCCTCTCCCAGCCTCACTGCTGCCTTGCTGTTAGATCACAGATTGCTGTGCTAGCAATGAGGGAGGCTCCGTGGGCCTGGGACCCTCCCGGCCAAATGTGGGATATAATCTGCTGGTGTGCCCGTTTGCTAAGACCCTTGGTAAAACGCAGTATTGGGGTGGGAGTTACCCGATTTTCCAGGTGTTGTGTGTCTCAGTTCCCCTGGCTAGGAAAAGGGATTCCCTTCCCCCTTGCGCTTCCAGGTCAGGCGATGCCTCGCCCTGCTTCAGCTCTTGCTGGTCGGGCTGCAGCAGCTGACCAGCACCAATTGTCTGGCACTCCCTAGTGAGATGAACCCAGTACCTCAGTTGAAAATGCAGAAATCACCTGTCTTCTGTGTGGCTTGTGGTGGGAGCTGGAGACTAGAGCTGTTCCTATTTGGCCATCTTTCTCTGCCCCGTCCGTGAAAATTTTCTTTGAAATAAAACTATTTTGCTTTTTTAGCCTATTTGCTAGCAGTCATAAGGATAATATGATATAAATTATACTATCTAGATTCACTTGATACAGACCTATAGAATGTGTATACTCATTATTTTTTCATCATTATACTTAGTACATGAGACACAAATTCATCTGTAAGAAGTAAATCCCCTATAAAATTGGGTTACCTTTTTTGTTATTCAGAATTTTACATCATTCCCTCCTATGAATTCAAATATTCTGTGTAAATTATATTTAGATATATAGTTGGCTTCCTGTTAATCAGATATGGATTATCAGTGAAGGTTTTAAAACTAACAGTTTACCCCTTTATTAATATACTTATGATCTTTCACAATCTTCATCCTCAAAGCAAATGGTACAACCTCTTTGTACTCAAGAAACATGAACTAATGTTCATGTTAACTTAAGTGGAGAATTAATTATATGATCGTTTAGCTACCCTGTAAAATTGTATAATGAATCACAAAGTAAAATTAAATCACTTTTGGGTTGTGGTTGTGTGCTTTTATATGTCATTTTTTTTTTTTTTTTTTTTTTTTTTTTTTTTTTTTGAGACGGAGTCTCGCTCTATCGCCCAGGCTGGAGTGCAGTGGCGCGATCTCGGCTCACTGCAAGCTCTGCCTCCCGGGTTCACGCCATTCTCCTGCCTCAGCCTCCCGAGTAGCTGGGACTACAGGCGCCGCCACCTCGCCCGGCTAATTTTTTTTTTGTATTTTTTTTAGTAGAGACGGGGTTTCATTGTGTTAGCCAGGATGGTCTTGATCTCCTGACCTCGTGATCCGCCCGTCTCGGCCTCCCAAAGTGCTGGGATTATGTCATTTTTAAAGCTGAAGCTTGTGGCTTAAAATAACAAATACTTCCTTTTACACATGCTCCAGGTACATATATGGTCCAAAAATAAAGTATTCACTGAACAGGATATTCATTCTATGGTATCACTTTAACAAATTTTGACAGTTTCACATATATATTTTCTGGGAAAAAGATTTGGGAATTTTTTCACAGAGTAAAAGTATTATTCAGAAAAATGTCAATTATTTTTTATCATTATTCAAATGTTAAAATTCTTTATAATTTTTGATGAGATAATTTGCTTAATAAATTATAAGGAGAATTTTAATAATTAAAATTATTTAATTTAACTATTCACATGGATAATCAAATATGCCCTTAATTCACTTCCTGTATTCAAACTCCAAAAGGATATTCAATTGTGTTTCTTGGTCAACGAGACAGATAATACCTAAATTTCACATTTTAAACTTTCTGATTCACGGAATGCAAAATTTAGAATATAATTAGATTAAAGAGTTTCAAGACATTCTCAATGTAGGGAGAATTAGAACATAACATGAAAGAAGTCTAAGGTACACAACTCATTGTTTTCAGACCAAGGAGTAAAAGATAATTAAGGGTGGGTGGATAAAGTAAGTCAAATGCATGAATCCAAATATAGAGGAAGGTCTGGGAGAAAGGGAGCTAGAAATGCAGAGATAGATATGGGAAATGCAGAACAGGAGCCATAGCGACATACTTCACTGGTTACTTAGGGAGCCTGCAAGCCTATCAAAGAATATTCACCTATGAACAATGCTGACGTGACATGGAGGCTTGGTGATCGTAGAACATGAAACTGGTATTTTTCTTGTTTCTTCATGTCTTGCAAGTGGTATGCAAAAGGCCAGAAGTCCCCACTTGCCAAGTTGGCAAGAGACTGCAAAGGGGTAAGAAGGTGACTGGCAGAAGTTCAGAATCAAATGAAGAAACCAAAATCTATCTAAATTTTGAGTCCAGAAGTAGTCACAGGACCAATTGATTCTTAGTCCACATTGGCAAACACAACAGCCACTGCATTCTGGCTCATCACCTACCTTCCACATCCTAGTGGTTATGGAAGTCAAACATCCCCTTTTTCTTGAAGAAGCATTTTAAAAATGGAGAATGTGAAGCTTTATGTATACTCCCGAATGTGAGTCGGGAGATGTATGTAAAGAGAAATGTTTAGGTACTGAAAAGGACTATGTTTACCTGACTGTACATCAATTTGCTTGTTCTTTTCTTCCCCATTTGCACCCCCTGCCCATATCCAGCTTAGCAGATGGGAATATTTAAGAAGACATGATCAGTTAATAATAAATTAATGTAGAAATCTATTAGTTATATATATTCTACATTAAATTATGATTATATATATGTGTTTGTATGTGTATACATATACATCTCTGTTTGCTGCTCTGTTTTATATGTTTTCAAAACTTATTTTCCAATATACTTAAAAGCAAGATGCAAAAGAGAATGCCACTTATTTAGAATATAATTGATGGCCACTTTAGAACTGGTTGGATGCATTTCTGTAGTTGATGACTGTTAAGTTGGTGGTTTTAATGTAATCAATAGATTCCTAGTTTTTGAAGACTGACAAAGAAGGAAATATTCAAACCTACTCTGACTGGTCAAGATGTAATGAAGAGATGAGGAATTGGCCAAGATCTACACCCCTGGCTACAGTTACTGAGGATGATAGAGTTTTGCTTTCTGTGTATACATATGTACTGTAAATTGTATAACTTTCTTATTACAACATTACAGTTTAATTTAAATGGAACTAAAAGCTGGTAATTTTTACTTGGTGGAAGACATTACTTCCTTTAGAAGCGAAGTTGCCTGTGGATTTCAATTCCAGCATTATCCATTTACTAGCCGTGAGACATCAAATAACTTATTTATTATTTCCTGGCTTTTCCATCTATACAATGGCAATAATATTCTCTGCCTTCAAATTTTGTTAGGATGATGGCAAAATTAATATTCAGAACCCTGTATCACACCTGGTGCACTATCAGCACTACAAAAATCCTTTCCTTTTCCTTCCTTCCTCCCTTCCTCCCTTCCTTCCTTCCTCCCTCCCTTCCTCCCTTCCTCCCTTCCTCCCTTCCTTCTTTGCTTCCATTCTTTCTTTTCTTTCATAATTTTTCTTATATTGTAATGAAAGTGAATCTGTGAAGGTATTAGAAGGGACATACCGTGGCTCTGAAAAAGTGCTAATAAGGAAAACAAATGGTGTTCCTTTCTTTATTACCAAAAACTTAAAGAGAGTCAATGGATTCTTCAAGGGTTCAAGAGAGGACGTTCCTACAACTGAATAAAACTTAGGCGAGAACCGTTGATAACAAAATGATTTGGAGAGTGCAGGAAGCAGCTTTCTTTAGAGGCAAAGACTGAAGTTGAAGTAGGTTTTGGTAATCAAATACAGTTATCAATAGCTCTAGAGAGATAATTAAATTAAAAGATTTATGTTTCTTAATTTAGTCATATATATAACTCAATTGTATATTATAAAATCATATACTTCTCAATATTTCTTAAGTGTTAATTTGACAGATATTTGTTATTTACTAGATTCAAAGACTAAGCACTGAGGATGAAAGCAATGATTTATTTCATTGAAATACATTAGAAAAACTGGAGAAGTCGTTTAACAATTTCAATAAATAATTGAATTGCATACAAAATGCAGTTAAATAGAAAGTGTTTTCCCTGTTAAAATTCAAGATTTTTCTTCTCCTAGCTATACTTATGGAAGTTTTGCTATTTTCAAGGCATAATGTATGACAATACATGTTTTCATTACATTAAGCAATTGAATTTAGACAAAACTATGCATAAAGTCAGATCTTCTGTTCGTCCCTTCTTTGTTATTGCCTAGTGAAATAATGTGTTTAGAAGAGCAATTCAAAATATACTTCTCGTTAAGTTTTACTCATGGCAGCCTGAGTAAATAATAACCACAAGCAAAATGAAAGGAGAAATAAATAACTGCCTGAATGTAAGCCATTGATAGACAAGATATATTCTTAGCACAAATATCACAATCTGCTTTGATTTTATAAAGTTTTGCGCATTAAAAGTACAATGTTCAAGACTTCCTTAGTGTATTTACTAAATCTCTACTTGAAAAATGACATTCTCTATACACTATACAAATATCTCCGAAATGGTGCAATTCCACATGCATTCAAGAGTCTTTCCCTTTCCAGACGGCAAATGATCTTTTTTCGGGTAGGCACTGTGTACTCCCCAGAGAGTTAATTCTAAAATTCAGGTTATGTCCATAAAGTATATTTTGTAAGAATGTGAATCTTTGTATAAAATAAAGATTTCAATAATTATAATGTATATAGAAATGGTAAGCATTAACAATGAACACAATATATTTAGAAAAACGTATAGATAGCAAAATGCAGTTTCTTTTTACCTTCAAATTTTGTATCCTTATATTTTTTGCTATGCTTTAATTTTAACATCTCTCTCTATAGTGAGAGATATGTGATATTTTAAGGATCTTATCTGAGAGAAGATTAGGACCCATGAAACTACTATTTGAAATAGGTTGATTGAAAAAACAGCATCGTTTGAAATAATACAAATTTAGAGGTTTTCCACTTTGGCATATGTGCATGCATATTCTCTAAAGAACAGGTAATTAGCAATTTGAAAAACAGTGCAAGAAACCCATTACAAGCTGAAATCAGAATTATTGGAAATAATGACATTTTAATTGTGCTATCTTTAATAATTCCATTTTTATTAAAAAAGGGAATTATATTTTATTCTAAGGACTCATTAAATACCTCATAATAATGAGGCTAAATAATTGTAAGTGAAAAAAGAGAGAAGTATTTTAAAGTATTATAAATTGTTACAGTAGCAAAAGGCTTGACACTTTGAAAAAATCATGTAAAGCTTTCCTGGTTTAATTTGGACTTTGAGTCAAGCTCCATACTAATTAAGATGAGCAATTTACTTACAATACTTCCCATACCTAACTGATAAGAAATTAAAAATGCAATCTAGTTGGCATTATATATTTTCTATGGATTAAAGTTGAGTGTAAAATAATGAAATACTTGCAATTTTGTAATTTCTCAAGTTAAATAGTTCTAAGGCAAAGGGAAATTTTAAAATAAAATACTTAAACCATGTTTCCTCTCCATATTTCTTAGTTTCTTGGCTTAGCATTAGGGAATGTGGATACATTAAAACACTTTTTAAAACTCAAATTCTGCAGTGACTGCACAAAACTAGCCATAACATCCATTTTAGCATAATCAAATGCAAATTTTAGCAGCCATTTTCCGAGTAATACATGCACTCAAGATTTTTCAGCATGCTATTAGATTTAATAGTCTGAGGTGAGAGCTATATACAAGAAAATAAATCAAAAATATATTTTGAATTTCTCTTTTAAATACATGATTTTACTAGCCAATTAAAAATTAGTATGGAAGGTTGAAATGTTATGTCTAAAGTTTTCTAATGTTTATCAGTTCATTAAAAATAAATGCATATAAAAATCTGCTGATTTCCATTCATCGTTGTTACATGTATCACAGAAATAGATTCTGTATATACTTTATATTACAGGTTCTGTTCATGTGTATGATGAAAAGCTTATTGATTTATGTTTCTCCTTCCCCATGGAGTTCTCTTTTCCCCTTTAGACCTGGTCCCACCTTAGCATACCTTTTAGAATTGCACCGAAGGCAAAAGGTCATTATCAAACAATCGATAAGGTGGGCTGGCATAGTAATACCCGACTCCTCTAGTGATCTTAAGTAAATTTTTAAATCATCCCAGCTCCACTTATTGAACCCTTGGCTGACACTATGTATATGAATATATATTTAAATGCATGCATTCATATGCATACATATAAATGTGTGTTCAATACATGTTATGCATATGTAATACTTGCCAGAGTCCCTCAGTTAACGTTCAGGTAAACATTAGAAACACAACAAAATTGAAATAATGTACTAGATATATGCCCTTACTATTATAATTTATAGAGGTTTCAGATATTGAAGGGTATATTTTGGTCCTTGGCAAAATACTCTTCACAGCATTTTATTCAGACATGTTTTAACCCCAATAATTTGATTCAAGTCTGGCCATAACTACAAAGAAAGTATAGTAACTCTGTGAACATATCAAGAAACTTAAATTAATTAAGTTTTAAACAAGCATTTCATTTTACTAATAGCATTTTAAAAGACTATGTAAAAATAAAAGAATAAAGAAAATGCTAATTACTGTTTTAAACCTCAAACTATTTATTAATCAAATTGAGAATAAATATTTTCCCCCTTACATTGTACTCAGGTGTTTATAGAATGGCAATGGAACTACAAAGGCCCTACTGTAGATGGAGGTTTTACATTTTTCAGTCTTACCTTTACTGACAAAATATTTAAAAAATGTGAAAGTGAAAAAGGAATGTGAACTATTACGAGTTGGGAGTATCTTTTTTAAAAAATAAGTTTTATCTTGGAAAAGGATCAAAAGTGACCTTTTTAGAAAATCCCTTTAAACATGTGTCAGCCCATCTAAACTGCAATACAATGTATCATATAAGAGATGCAGACTGCTTGAGAGTTCTAATTGCACTATACTAGAGCTGAGTAACCAAGTCAAGTTACCTTACTTTTCTTAGTTTGAGGGTTTTTTCTTTCATCAGTAAAGTGGGAGTAATAATATTATCTACCTCACAGAAATGTTATGAGAATTAAATGAAGTAAGCTGTTAATATACAACTCAGTTCCCAGTCTGTATAAGAGAACTAAAAATTTTTGATGATGTTATCTATATTATTGACATTATTAAAGCAACAGCAGTCCAGTTTGACATTATTTGTAAGGTATTTTGTTACTTTAGTTGAATGTTTATATTATGATATGGAGTATTGAGATCACAACATAATTTTAAAACCTATTTTTAAAGGGAGTATTAATCATCAGACACACAGATATTTTTGAAGCTATTCTCCAGAAGAGTCTTTTAATTAAATATATATATATGTGTGTGTGTGTGTGTGTGTGTGTGTGTGTGTGTATATATAGGCCAAGCTAAACCTTTGTTCCATTTTTAACATCATACTGTCTCCTGGGCTAACCATTGTATGATGATGGTAAAGCATCAAAAATTAGGGTTATGCACACATTAACTTTCTCAGTAAAATACTGTGGAACCAAAAAGGATGGCTTTTGCAAACTAATTAGTAGTGTCTGTCTCCCTTCGGGTTTTGAATGCAAAGTGATAAAGTTAACTATCTTTAATGCTGGAAGAATTGATGAAGACAGGCATGTTTTGGTCTCTATCACTGACGCTAATAATCTGGTAAGCCTTGTTTTGTAACATCGGTAGATTCAGTATAATTTGCAGTGTAGGCATCACTCATACACTTCCAACATTTAGATGACCTCAGGAAGCCCTTGTTCCTGGAGAAAAAGTGACTGAAAAGAACATATCTATATCTAACATTCCCTAAGAAATCTATACAAATTTGTTAAATGTCAGTTTGATTTTTCCGAGTATCTCTTCAAAAAGAGTTATTATAAAATCTTGTTCTATAGGAAATACAATTTTTGTCTCTTTTCTAATAGTTAATTGAAGACGAGGCATCTATCATGATAACAAGTTGCTGTTGATAGTACTGTCGACATAAATGATCTCTCCAATTAAAATGCTAATGATACTAAGTATAGACTAGCAATTATATAACAGCAAATGGAATTGAACATATATTTTATCAGGTACTGACTATGAGGCACTGTAATGTTTTATAAATGAGTAACCCATATCCCCTTCATTCTAAAAGCTTATTCTCCATAATACTCTCCCTTGCTTGATTTCCACACATTCAGAAGTAGGAAATAAGCAGAAGGAAGTCATAGAGTTCCTGATGACCAAGAGGGTAACAAGGGAGTCCCAAGGTGTCCATGCTCCAGATAAAATAATCTCCCCCAGATCCCACAGATCCATTACCAGAAGTAAGGAGGGATCAGGAAGCTCCTTCTGCTCCAAATCAGACCAATTCTCTCCATAACTGGGATGAAGGAGGGGGTCCCCAAATCCTGCAAATCTCATGCCTCCTGCTCAGCAATTACAGCTTTGCCACAGCCATACTTTTTGAGAACTTCAGAATTACTCTAAAGGATTACATTTATTTTCTCTTATTATCGTATCAACTAACACAAAAAGCTCGAGACTCCCAAGTCACTCATATGCTAAACATTAATCTCCCATTCTGACACTAACTGCCAAGTCTTTTTTTCGCCAAGACTGTAAGACTCCAGGTCACTTATCAGCATAATTTCTCTATACTCATTCTTTCTCTGAATATTGACTTTAGCTTCTTACACTGAAATCTACTCTGCCTCCATGACACTGCTTCTCCTGTGGCCCTCACCAGTGTGGTTGTTTTCTCTTTCCAAAACTTAATACTAATACCACTGGGCCAGAAGGTGGGCTAGGTGACCTTTTTTTTTCTCTTCCTCCTGTGTGAAACTCCCTCAGATTTAAATATCATTATTATTAGAGATCCCACCCTCTACCATGCATTCCACCTGTTCCTCGAGGGTTTTAGCTGCCCTTTGCTGCCAATTTCTGCAACGTTTTGTTTCTGTCATAATCCTTGGACATTTACGTATTCATAGGGAAGATTCTTCTAATACCCAGACATCTCATTGTGTTGACTTCTCCAATAACCCAGAGGGGAAGGTTGCCCTCTTTTCTATCTAAGCGTTCACAACATGGTCATATCTTAGACATTGTCATTACCAGTATCTATAATTGCTTCATAATTTTTAATTTCAACCATCCCTTCTTTAATCTGGAAATTTAATCTTTCCAGATTCAAGAATCTAGCACCCTCTCTTTCCTCCAACCTCTGACACCTCCCATTCCATCCTCTTTCCTTTCTTATATGATGAATGTGGAATTATTTTAGAGTAGAAAATGAAGCAATTTCGAGATATTTTCCTCAAGATTTATGTGCTGTAATTGTTCACTGGTTCTCACCCCCTCTCACCTTCTCAGAGTTACTGCTCTAGTATTTGTCCTCTTCTCTGTCTCTATCAGAGAGGTTTGTTTTTCCATCTTTGCAGGAAAAGTCTCATCAGTTCACAAAAATGCATTTATTGTTCCTATAAATTAACAACTATAACAACAGAGGATTCTCTTGAGCCATTACTGACAATTTTTCTGGACTTTTGGACAGTAAACCTTATCAAAATACATTTTTGTCCATTTTATTTCACTTCTTCAGCTTTTGTCTTGTGTCTACCTAATCAGAGTTTCAGCTCAACCTACCCACACCGTTTATCCTGTTCTTACAAGGATTAGCAAGAATTTTCATGTTGCTAAAACCCATGGGCAATTGATTTGTTTCTGTTCCAATAGTAACATCCATTTGCATTTATTGAGGCCTCGTTAATGTTTCAAAGTAAAATAAATTATTAAATGTGCTAAATAATGTGCCTTAAGCTTATCATTTGTTTTTCCAATATCACCCAGCAGACAGAAAATATCTTTCCCAGTGCATGAAATATAGTTACTCTCTTAAATGTTACTGGCCAAATTAGGCCCAATGTATTTCTCTTTATAATGGTTCTCTGGACATATTATTTATCACAAGTTAGTGAGACTAAATTTTAGTACCTAAACCAATTATTTGTAAGGGAATACAATGATTTTGTTTTATCAGAATCTATTATTGGAAGTAGGAAAGGATTCTTTTGTTCTATTACATTTTTCTTCATTTTTTCTTGAGATGCACATGCCACCATGGTATATAATTGGATATTTTATCCAAATTGGGATTCTACTATGAAGAAGAAATGGGAGAATGGAGGGAATAGATTGGATGGTAGGGAAAGAGATCACAGGATGTTAAATCATGTACAAATGTCAAATTTTGGTGACTCATACATTTTATAACTAGTAAACAATATAATACAATATTCTAGTACTAACACTTTTATTATATGTGTTTAATATTTTTTCTTTATTTTGTGTTAAATAAAAATTGTCCTGGTAAATAATGCTTTTCTCTCTCTAGAATGTTCCTCTAATCTTAGTTACCTTATGCGTACTTCATACTTTAAATCCTTTATTCAGCATTAATTCAAGTAATTGCTAAATATCTACTCGTGTGCCTACTACTCTATTAAGCTCAGTAAATAAGTGAGAAACTGCCTAGTGCCTCACTTCAGGGACACCTTTCCTATCTACTTGTATATAATGTCAAGCATTCTGTATTTACATCTTCATAACAGTGTTGCATGATTTTGATTATTCATTTATTTATAATCACATCTTTGATGAATTTTCCCACTAGACTCTAAAGACTGCCATTCTGACAGTTTACCACTCTGTCATGAATACCTGGTTATGTTAATTTCTTAAAGATGTTATAATAAATTATCAAGAACTGGGTGGCATAAAACAACATAAATTTATTGTCTCATGTTTCTGGAGTCTGGAAGTCCAGAACAAGTAGTCTATGTGTCTCTCTGAAGGACATAGAGGATGATACTTCTCTACCTCTTCACAGCTTTAGAAGGTTGCCAAAAATCTTTGTCAAATTCTCTGGCTTATGGATATATTACTCCAATCTTTCTCTCTGTCATAACATGACATTCACTCTCTGTGTCTCTGTGTCCAAATTTTCCTGTTTTTATAATGATACTTGTTATTGGATTACTGCCCACACTAATTCAGTGTGACCACAGTTCTAAATACTCTATTTTCATATTAGGTCACAGTCATAGGTACTGGGCTTGACAGAATTCAACCCAGTACCTTGTAGTGTCTGGAACACAGTAGGAGCTCAAAAATATTACTGATTAACAGATCGATTGCTTTTTCTCTTACAGATGTTGCAGACATAGAGTAACTTTTCACTTTGCCTGAAATATTATAATTTCATAACTGGAACATAACTTCCATTCATTTTTAAGAGTAATTCACTCAGAGAAGGAATTCTTTCATCATTTATGCTAAGTTATGTTTACTCTGCCTCTACTTGCACATTTATGATGGAGAATTTACCTTGGGAATGGCTTATTTTTATTTGTTGCTCTTAATGTTATAATTATTAATTAATGTACATATATACGTGTGGAAGAAGGCTTTTTATAAAGTATTTCTCTGACCACAATAGTTTAATTTTAGATTTATTAATTTTAAAATTTATTAGAATTCAAAGGAGAAATACCCAGAATTTGGTTATCTATTCAAGAATAAAATTCAGTGAAGAAATCTAGACTGAAGATATAAATTTGTGAGTAATAGTCATAAAGATGGCATTTAAAGCTACGAAACTGGATGAGGTCATCAAGAAAGTTAGTGCTATCAAAGGAAAAAGAGAGGTTAAGACTGAGCATTGCTACACTTCAATGCTTAGAAAACAAATGATCAAGCAAACAAATGAGACTTAGGAAAAGCAACCAGAAAAATAGGATAATCAGGGCAACATGTTGTCCTGGAACACATGCTTACCTGAACATACATACTACCTTCAAGATTTCTCATACAGCTACAGACCTGTCCTCACTTTTCGCCTTCTAATGATGGTCTCTAGTTTTCATTGTCTTCCTGAAATGTTAGTATCCAAAATTAAACGGTGTCCCAAATTCATTTTGACGGAGCAGAGTACAATGCGGCTATCAGTTCCCATGATAAGCACACTATAACTCTATTAATGCTGCCTAGGATTAAATTAGCTTCTGCTAGCTTGTCATATTAGTTTCTTTGATTAACTGAAAATCCTGAAATCTTTTGCACATAAACTCTTTTCAAGCCAAGTTTCCTCCATCCTCTAACTTTTATTATTGATTTCTAGCAATTATATCCAGAAATTTGCATTTATCCTTATTAAATGTCATCATTTGGCTTCAGCTGATTTAACCTTTAAAAATTATTGTACATTTTGATTCAGCAATAAGATGTAATAGTGATGGTTTGAACTAGATGTCTGCCAAATGCAAACCAGAAAAGCATGCAATAATTGCCCTTTCCAATTCATCAGTAACAATGATCAGAAGAGATGAAGATTAGAAGCCTCTACTCAGAATAACAGTGATTAACGCTAAGAGGTGACGTTTTTTGGTGGTGGAAATGTTGGCAAATAAGTTTTAAAATAAAAAAGATAAGTCCTGATTTTTTTCTCACTTTAAAAGAATGTTTATGGTAGTAAAATTAGAGAACAAAAGAAAACATAATAAACAAAAGTTTACCCTATGGCATAGCTAAGAAATAGCTAGCAATATGAGTTGTAAGCCCTTTACTTGGATAGTCACTTAATCCTTAATGCAATTCTATGAACTATATATTATTCACATTTTTATTTTACAGAAAAGTAAGTGCAAGCTTAGGGAAGTTAGTAAAGAGACTCTCCAATTACCCATCCAAGCTCAAAAGATGAAGTTGATGGATCACCTCAGGCATCTGACTCCAGAGCTGGTGTACTTTTTCAGTAGGCAATATTGATTCCTTACAAAATTAGTCTCTCTATGGAATTCAGTACAAAGTTAAATCTATATGTAATCTCACTAACAGATAATTACTGTAAATATTTTCAATGATATATTTAACAATTAAAATATACTTCTTTGTTTAGACATTTAAATAATAAAACTTAATTATTACTATATATGTATTTTTAAAATCTAATATCTATTTCTTTTATTCCCTTATACTTAAAAACAGATCAAAAACACAGTTCCATGTCACAAGTACAGACCTGCAGCATTAATTTTAGTTGCCCCATATCTTCGACTTAAAAGGATGAGTCATTATTTTATCAATAGTCTATCATCTAACCTTGTTTCTTATATGTTAAACAAATCTGAGAAAATAATGTATTACAATATAATAGTAATTATAATATAGTGATTTGGAATTGCCTTGTTTAAATTTTGTTCAGGGTGCTGCATGAAGCAGTGATATAATTTTGAGTGAATTACTTTGATTCTCTAAATTGCAGATTGCTTACTTATAAAGGATATGATAACAGTATTAGCTTCACAGAGTTGAGGGATAGGTAAAGTAAGACTGTACCAGAAAAAGACTTAGAATAGTGCTTGGTAACAGTAAGAACTATTATTTTTATTTTTATAAATTATCTCATTATTTCTATAGACTGAGCTCCTGAAAGTAAAATTTTGGGAACTTATTAATATTTATTGTTTTCTACATTTTGATATCTATGTGATATTTATCCCCAGGAATATTTTACAGATTCTATTAAAACTCTGAAAGAGCAAAACATACCTAAATCCATTGATATAGATCAGAGTTTTCATTATTTAAAATAATGAATTAATTACAGTTTGATTTTCCTAGAAGTGAAATGTCTTAGATTTCTTTCTGCAAATGAAGTTATCTTCATCCTATTTTGTATAAAACATAAAATAATAGATTTTCTTTAGATCCACTTGTGATGACTACATATTCATGACACTATACTAATAAAATTCTCAAAAATAACAAACCTGCACGTTATGCACATGTACCCTAGAACTTAAAGTATAATAATAATAATAAATTAAAAAAAAAAAAACCTGAAGGGAAAGGAAGGCAATGATAAAGTGATGGAAAAACAAACAAACAAACAAACAAAAAAACAAAACAAAAAACATTTGGGGCCAATATTATCTCATTATTAAAATAAAGTTAAATTATATGACACGTATGAAACCATATGACAAAAGAGAAGATTCCTTAGATTGGAATCTTGACCACATTATTAATGTGTGTTGTATGATGCTACTTCTCTATGTCTCGATGTTTTCATCTATAAAATCGGGATAACTAATAACTATGTCATGAGGTTATTATAGTGTTTGAAGGGGTTAATTCATTTAAAGTGCTTAGAATAAGAAAGAACACTTAATAAGCACTTAATCAATAACCTTTCTTATTTTATGAGCCTGTGTATGGAAACACTTCTTTGGAATTATCAATAATATTTAATATCTGTATAATGTTTATAAATTCAGAAGTGTTTTCTCACAAGCCTTATTACATCATATAATCCTCTGAAATTAGTGTTATTCTCACTATCTATGCTAAGAAAAATAGAGCTAGGAAATACTGAGTAACTTTGCCAGGTAAAATGGATTGCGAAGTGGCGAATAGGACTCCTTTCTAGGGTTTCTTATTTGAAATTTATTTCACTGCTCATGTTTCATTTCACATATTAGCAAAAAATGATATAATCTCTAACACTATGGTATACATACACTAACAGACATGAATCTCATATGAGTAACTTATAGTTTATATTTTCTGGAAACTTTTGGGGAACCAGGGTAAAATATCCAGAATTTAGGTAGTAGTTCTTGCTAGGTAGGAAATAGCTACACTGATTGCATTCTCTTACAAGGGAAATGTATTGTTACAATGTCATTATGATGATGATTTCTCACTTCTGTATGTGCTCATAATCACCAAATGCCATAATATTGCAACCTAAAGGTGGCAAATAATGACTTCCATGAATAATAAATCAGGCTTTATTGTTATCTTAATACTGTAACAAGAAAATTAAGTTATTCTGAATCTAATGGGTCACTAAAAAATTTAAAAACAAGAGGCATTACTTTGTTAATGATCTTATACAAAGCGCCCAGTTAGATACTTTCCTGATCAAAATGAGTTGAATAGAGAGGAAAAAAAAAATATACCAGGAATGGAAGAGTGCCAACATACTAATTTCAAGGGCCTCCTTTCATATACCAGTTCCACCTGCACCACTGTGAAGACACAAATCAATACTGTATCTATTCTGGGCTGTCAATTTGCCAAACCAAAGTGGTGAAAGCACTTGAGGAAATTTTGAATGAGGCTGGATCTACATGGCCACAGTGAATTGAAGTGACTGCAGCATTTGCTCTTCCCGGATTGGTTTGGTGTGTTTCATTTACAGGGCTTGCACCTCTAGACTCATAACTAGGCACATTCATTTGGGTCTTATAAACTGCCAAGACCTACTAGAACTGGACTTTGACAAATTCGATGGCTGCTAATTTTGTGAAATAAAGTATACAATGATTTTTTTTAAATATTTGAAAGCAGTTGAAGTTCATTAGATGGGCATTTGAATTGTCAGATAAAGGACAGCTTTGAATGGCATATTATGAAAGGACAAAACATTTAATAAATATTTGCCCAAGGTAGATTGTCTTTTCCTCAGGCAGATTAAGGAATGAGTGCCCGTTTTCCTTCCCTTTAAATAAATCAAATATTTTCTCATTGTGATCTTTTGCAAAAATTTATACTTCTGATTTTTTTTTTTTAAACTTCTTGCACTACTAAGTTGAAGTATGAGTTTGCTAAGACTCATTAAGTGAGTCCACATTTCTAATTTTCTCAGCAGCTATTGAATATGCGGTTGGAACCAGAAACAGTGTTTTCATTTGTGATGGTGTATTAGGAGAGGAATGTAAATCCCAATTGTGTGACAAGGAAGGATGTGACAGGATTTCTAAGTGTGAAGTAATTAGGAAAAGTTGAGAGAATTATAAAACAAAAATCTTAAGTCTCTTTGGAAGTAGATACATGCATCTAGATTTTTTTTTTCTGACTTTTGTATTTCATGTCATGGAAGAGCACAAATAGAAATGGAAGGTTCACTATAACACAAATTTTCAGACTTCCAGAAGTAGAAAAATATATTTTAAAGCAATACTGTTAATAATAGTGGAGAATTGCCACACACATTTGCTCCAAGGAATAAATGGCCAGATGCAATATGTGTATCTGTTTCATACATATACATATTATTTTTGGCTACTGATTATTTGTGCCTTTGTAACTATAATTTTATGTGTCTTAAGCTTTATCCAGAGGATTTAGGCTTAATACAAAACTGTCTGACAAATGCATTACCATATAAAATATGAAGACGTTAATTTCCACAAATAATCTGTATGAAAAAGAAAATAATATTAAAATAGTCTTGGAAATAAGTACTGATCCATATGCCTAGGACCTACTAGTCATCCGTGTGTGTTAAATGAAATTGAGCTGTAACATGAATGAGAATTAGCTGATGGATTTAATGAAAAATGTGCTATTCGTTGACATTCATTTACATTATTATTTGATATTTAATGAATCTTTGGCAGAAGTTTATGAATGTTTTTAGGATTTGAGCTAAAAAGAAAAAATGGCTAAGGGGAAAACTTAAGGCATTGACATGATCAATTAAAATATTAAAGATATAGTAAAGTTAGACATATTAATTTCTGAAAATGGAAACAAGACACAAATACATGATTACATTTTCTTTATTTTACGTCACTTTGCAATAGTGAATGAGAATTATACCTCATTATAAAAATATGAATACTACTTCTGAAAATCAGAGCTGGCTTGGCACATAATTGTTAGTGAGGCCAAATAATTTGTGCTCACTGAAAGCCTGTGCTGCCACAAACGCTAAGACTTTTGCACAGATGGTCGGTGTTTTTTTGTTTTGTTTCGTTTTGTTTCATTTTGGTGGAGGGAAAGGTCAAAGAAGCAAAATATTGACATAGTGAAAAACTAGGACAACACACTTAAATTTTAAAAAAATAATTTAAGAAAACAGACAAAAATATAAAGCTGCTTTCATAATGGGTGCATGAATAGCCAGGCAACATGATATCATGGGGCATAGGGAGAGATGAAGCTCATGCAGGAGTTTAGACTTCAGCTCTAGCCCTTACTCTACCACTTATCAGTGTAACCTTGAAGAAATCATCTAATATTTTTGAGGCTCATATTTCTCAATGGTAAAAAATATGCATAACTGGACTTCCTAGTTTTAGAGATTTGTAAATATCATAATGAGGAGGAAAAAATGTATTATTTATGAAAGACGAATGGTGTAATAGAAATGAGCCTAGACATTAATCCTGACTATTTGCTAATTTTGTAAGTTTGAACAAATTGTGTTTTTTTTTAGAAGTTCTACTATCTGTAAAGTGAATAAACAATAACACCTAATATTAAGGGTTGTCAATATTATTGATATGGTGAATCTAAAAACCTGAAGTATACTATACCTGTAGATTTATTCATATATTTATAAAATTTCTTCTTAATTCAGTTTGACTTTGGGATACTTTTACTGATCCTAATGGATCCAATACCCTTCATTTAAATGTTTCCTTGCCTCAAACCTCAGTCCCAGTATGTCTTTTCTGAAACCTAAATGTCTATCTCCAGAATCTCATTGAGTCTCATAGTGGTAAATGCAAGTATTTTCTGAGGTAAATATAGAAAATTTGTTTCTCCTGCACAGATATCCTTTTAGACGTCCATTCCAACATCCATCTACTTGGTTGACATCTTCCTTTAGATATTAAATGGCTACCTTAAAATTAACTCACTGAAAATAGAGCTTTTGATATTCTTCCAAAAATTCTACCACTTTCTCTATTGCCTCACCATGACTCAGTGAATTCCGCAATTTCAAAGCCTGCAGATCATTCCCAGTATCCCTGCTGTCCCTAATTAACCACATTTAATCCATTAACAAACCCTTTTAAGTCTTCAATCCATACATTTTGCTCCATCCTTATATCCCAAACTTCGTTTAAGATATTATCATGTTTGACCTGGACTATTGTTACAGGCATCCAACAAGGCTAAGTAAATTCAACTCAGAGCAGCAAAGGTGATTTCTTAGAAATGTAAGCTAGAGCACATCCAGACCTTAAATAAAATTTTTTTTTTTTTTTTTGAGATGGAGTTTTGCCCTGTTGCCCAGACTGGAGTGCAATGGCGCGATTTTGGCTCACTGCAACCTTGCCACTGGGTTCAAGCGATTCTCCTGCCTCAGCCTCCTGAGTAGCTGGAATTACAGGTGCACACCACCACACCCGGGTAATTTTTTGTATCATTAGTGGAGATGGAGTTTCACCATGTTGACCAGGCTTGTCTTGGACTTCTGACTTCATGATCCGCCCTCCTCGGCCTCCCAAAGTGCTGGGATTACAAGCGTGAACCACTGCACCCAGCCCTAACTCTCTTATTAACCTACAAATTTCTTTATTAATTGGCTCTTTCCATCTCTGCAAATTTTGCTTACCCCATTCTCCTCTTCCTTACTATCCCCTAGGTCTCCAGGCACCCTTTCCAGGCTTTTTCATTTGTTTATTTAATCCAGAATATGTTTTCCTGGCTTTTCTCATGATAGTCTCATTCCCACCTTTTAGGTCAGCCCTAAATGTCAGCATTTCTTGACTGCTGTATCCAAAATGGAATCTCCTACTTTTAAAATTATTTTTCTTTTTTTTTTCTCCCTCCATAGCAGTAATCTCAAGCTGTAATTACTTTGCTGTCATATATTTTCATTGTTTATGTTTGTACCTTGTCTTCCTCACTAGAATGTAAATCCTGCCAGGGGAATATCTCAATGTGCCTTTTATACAGCAATATTCATTACAGTTGCCAAGAATACCGGTACTTCCTCAATAAACATATATTTAATTCATAGATGTCTGAATAAAAATGTAGTTTTTTTCTTTTGTTTTTTAAATAATGTAATGAAAATCTGGGGGTAGATAATCTAATTCTGGTACAGTGGCTTTGTAGGAAGTTTCCATCTTTTGCGTATTGTTTTCAGTGGATCAGCTTTTGTACTTATTTTTGTCAAGAACTGTGAAAGGTTTGAGATTTTGCTGTGTTTGTAATTTTAGTAGTTAACCTGTCACAGGTTCATAAATGCTGAAGGAAGACATGAGATTTCTGGGTCAGGTGTAAAATACTTTATGATTCATGGCATAGCAGGCAGCATGAACTTCATGTTTGCATTGGTTCCCCTTGCCAAGCAAGTCCTACAGGGGCCATGTGAATGGCTCAGATAGATGCTACACACATTCAATTAGTGTCACAACTGAGGAACCCCAAACCAGGAAATACCAGATCTTATAAGGGGACTACTAGCAAACCTGAAGAACTGTTGCACTTGAGGGGGCCATTTTGAGTATTATTCTGGTATGAAAACAAATCTTCCCTCATCCTCAAGGAAAACACTATTTCTAAGTTTCAAGACTATTTGCCATGCAAGCATCCTTCAAAAGACAATCCAGGGCAGAAGCTTTTATAGGAGGAATAGTTAACTCCATGGAGAATTGCCTACAATGGTCTGATGTTGCAAGGGAGCTACTATAGCTCCAAAATGAAGTCTTCACACAACTCTGTTCAGACAAAAAGAACAGAGAAATGTGAAAGAAACATTTATTTTTTTCCTACAGCAGTTTTTATTTTAGTTTTTCTGTTAGTGATGGAAGTCTTTCAGAGAGGTGCTGGGAGACTTTCTGTTGAGACTCTTTGGCCAGAATTGGATCACATGTTTATCTCCAGACAAAAAAAAAATGTCAAATACTGTCTAGAAGGAGGTAATTTCCATGTTTGATTTAACTGTGTAGTAGGTTATGAAGTCAAGAAGTGTGAGACCATCAACTTTGTTTCCTTTTTTTTTAAATTGCTTCAGTATTCAGTCCCTTGAGATTCCATATTAATTTTAGGATGAGTTTTCACATGTTTGCAAAAGTGATGTGAGTATTTTGATAGGGATATATTGAATCAATATATTGTTTAGAGTAGTAGTGTTATCTTAACAAGACTACATCTTCCAATCAATGAATATGGAGTGTCTTTTCAATTATTAAGAAATTTAAAAACTTTTATTTATGCAATATTTTGTACTTTTCAATGTAAAAATCTTATGCTTCCTTGGTTAAATTTATTTCTAAGTAATTTATTTCTGATGCTGATGCTGTTTTAGGTAGAATAGTTTTCTTAATTTCATTTTCAGATTTTTCATTGCTGCTGTATAAAGACACAACAGATAGTTGTGAGTGTTGATTTTGAGTCCTTTACTTGGCTGAATTTATTGGCGGTAACACTTTGTGTGTGTGTATGTGTGTAGTTTGTGTGTGTGTGTTCTTTCAGGTTATATATCTATATATATTATATATATATAGAGAGAGAGAGAGAGCGCAACATATATCGTATACACACACACACACATACATATGACATTTCCTCTGCAAGTAGAGATAGTTTCACTTCTTCTTTTCAATTTGGATGTAATTTCTTTTTTAAACCTAAGTGGTCTGGCTAGAACTTCCAGTATTATGGTGGATAGAAGTGGTGAATGCAGACATCTTTGTTTTATTTCTGATATGAGGGAGAAGGCTTTCAACCATTCACCGTTAAGTATTGTGTTTGTCGATTCGATTTTTTAAAGGTTACTTTTATTGCTGTCTGGAAAATGGTCCAAAGGGATTAAGAGCAGGTGTTCCAATTAGAAAACACTCACAGTGTTTGTTGCTTGGTGGTTTGAGAGATGAAAAAACAACAACAAAAAAGCAGACAGATTAGAGACATATCTGGATGTAGGATGACAGTATTTCTAGCATGTACAGGGGTGGTTAGGCATGAGCTTTACGGGTACACTTTACAATACAGCAATCATTAGCTACAAGTGACAGTTACATTACAATTTTCTTATTTGTTGTAGTCACTTTTCATGAATTCAGTACCAACAAACATATGGTTAATGGCCATCAAATTGGAGGATAGAAATATAAAACAATTTCATAATTGCAAAAAAAATTACTGGATAGCACTGCTCTAGAGCATGCCTGGATATTTGTCTCTGCCTTTCTTTATCTTCATGGCTAAAAAGTGAAAATGAGCTTAAAAATAAACACAAATATTATCCTTTAAAATGATAAATTATTTTACTAATGCAGCAACACACCGATGTCAGTTAACATTGGCAGAAGTTAGGATTTGCTTATGTCAAAGGTACAACAATATGGATTCACTGTAAATTGATATTCTTAACAGTATTTTTTGGAAGAAAGTGCTGTTTAATGTTTAAGAAATTGTACTATGATATTAAACTTTGTATTTGTTTTCTAGTTCAAAAAAATTAACAATTACTTGTAATTCTCTGTTTTTTTTCATACATACAATGGGGATATGATAATTTTGAGTACCTGACTGAATTTTTATGAGAATAAAACAAAGCTTACAGCAGTGTCTTCCACATTTAAAATGCATACTAAGTCACAAAGAGATATCTGTTAAAACCAGTTATAAATAAGTAGGCAGACAGATGATAGCCTGATTTCATTTAACGGCACTGATTTATTTATGCCTGAATCAAAATCTGAGTAAAGTTCACAGCTTTAATATTGAATTTTTTACAATGTGCATTCCTTTGAATGCATGGAACATTCTAGATATGTTACAATTTCTAGAAAGCATTTAGTCAAAATAGTGAATGACTGAAAAAGCCTCAGAACGCCCAAAGGTAATCAGCTATTTAACCTGTTTAGGTCTTGTTTCTCAGACAGCTGCTACTATATTAAAAACAAAAGAGGCTATGTTCATACATTATGCATACTTAAACCCTGAAGAGGCAGAATTAGTTCCGTAGTTACACTGTTTTGTGGTCTTGGCAACTGTGACTGCCTTAAAATTTAAAGATGCCTACAGTCATTAGAAGGGTTCTGTTTGGTTAAATTTTAAATATACTTTTGCTATCAGAAAAGCCTATAATAGATACGTCTGATGATTTTTTTATTTTTATTATGATGGAGATTATATTTTCATTTAAATCTAATAATTTCATGAAAGGGAATTAAAATTCTCCTTATAAAATAGAAAAACAAAATCATTAACATATTTATTTTTATGTCCTCAAAATAGTGAAAAACAGTAATGTTTCCAGATGTCAAATATATCAGAATATCAGAAAGCCTTTTTGAAATTATTCTGTCATTATTATGAAAATAAAAGATCAAAGTATTTTAAAATTGAATTTCCATACGTGTGTATGAACAAATGTAATTAGGTTAGCAGCCAAGATTGTTTCTTCAGAATCCAGGTATAGGAGGTGATGAACTTGTGACTCAATTTATATAATTACCTGTTCATATGTTTTGCCTATTTTCTATTGGATTGGTCTCTTTCCTATTAAAATATAGAGATTTTTATAAATTAGATATGCTAGGCTTTTTATCTGTAATATAAACTGCATTTTTTCAGTTTGTTATGCCTTTTGCTTTTGAATACATTAATTGGGGATAAACATATTTTTTATTTCTATAAAGTAAAAATGAATATTTTCTTTTATGATTTTTACATTTTGAAGCACAGTTAGATGGTCTTTTCCAGTACATGGTCATAAGTGACTTGGCCTTGTCATTTACACTATTATTGAATATACACACATACACACATATATTTATATGTGTACATATGCACATTTACATATACAAATATATACAAACATGTATGATTTGGATGTCTGTGTATATATATATGTTAAGCCATTTGCATTTCTTAGTGTGAGATGAGTTATTAACCCAACTCCTTTATTTCCTAAATGACTACCTTGTTGTACTTTCCCAAATTACTACCGGAAATACCATTTATTTAAAATTCCATTATACCTGATTTATTTGAAATGCTACCTTTATGATCTAGCAAATTTCTCTACATAATTGGATCTATTTCTGAAAAATTAGTTTACTCTATTTGTCTGCTTATCCAGATGCTATTAACTCATTTTTTTTAAATTATTGAGTACTTATAGTATTGTTTATTCTGATGGACTTAATGTACCCTTATTGTGTACTTATAGTATTGTTTATTCTAATGGACTTAATGTCCCCTTGTTGACTTTCTTTCTAAAATTGCACTGGGCATTCATACCTGTATATTTTTCCATATATCCTATTCATAACACCTTTAAGAGGCTGGCTGTTTCTAACTCTTTCTATATATTTTCATTTGTTTCATTCTACTTTTGTGATTGTTAAAAATGTTTTAAATTTTTCCTCAAATGAATGTTTTTCATTTTTCATTATTTTCATGCTTTTTGTTCCTTTTGTTGTTATTTATATTATAAATAAGATTGTCTCTCACATTATGTCTTCAACGGGTCGTTGTGTGCATACATGAAGGTTACTGATTTCTGTGTTTTAAATTCACACCCCGCTACCTTACTGAATTCTTTCATTGTTTGTGAAAGTTTTTCAGTTTACTGCTGTGAAATTGCCTTGGTTTAAGTCATATTATACACAAACATTAATATGTTTAGTGCCTCCCTTTTAGTGTTCACACTTCGAATTTCTCTTTTGACCAATTAAATTAGTAAAAACATCTAGTACTGTGTTGGATAATAGTGGTGATTATAATACTTCCATGTTCTGGACTTATCAATACAGCTTCCAGTATTAGCCCATGTCATATATATGATTTTTGGGTTGAAACATAGATAGATAGATAGATAGAGAGATAGATAGATAGATAGATTTTAATAAGATGTCTGTGTTATATACAATTGATTCTTATTATGATATGTCTTATAAAGTCTTCACAAATATGGATTTAGTGAATACTGAACCATTGTTCCTAGTGTAATTTGTGCATATGTGTGTGTACATACACATATCTCATGTAGATTATAATCTTGAACCCTAAAACAATTCTTCCAGGTAGATTATATTTGCTTTATTTTTTGAAAGAGAAAATGAGGTTCAGAAGTGTTAAGTGACTTGCTTAAGACCACACCCCTAACTGTACCCACTTTAGGATTCAAACCCTGTGCAGTTGGCTCTAGAGCACTAGTAGCTTCTTGGGCTACACTACACTGCCTCATACTGTCTCTATTCGACACTACACTGCCTCCTACTGCCTCCACTCATACAAATGTAGACAGTAGGAGGCAGTGTAGCATAGTCCAAGAGGCTATTAGGTTGGTGCAAAAGTAATCGCGGTTTTTGCCATTACTTTTAATTGTTTTGCTTTTGCACGAACCACAGTTACTTTTGAACCAGCCTAATACTACTTGCTCTTCCACCTGTCTCATCCCCTGTATATGAGCTGAAACAAGAAGACAGAGCAATGCCTTGTTAGGCCTCAACTGGCAATGTGTCCATCAAAAACTCAAAATGTTCACTGCTCTGCTGTGGATGTTCTTTGAATCATGAGAAAAGGCTGCCATTATTAATTTTGGAGTTAGAAATATATTCTATTCAGTAAGCAAAATCACAAATGTAGAATTTGCAAATAATGAAGATCATTGGTATATATATGTGTGTGTGTGTATAGATATATACACACACATATATGTATATACACATACACATATACATAATGTATGTGTGTGTATATATATACTCATACATATATACACACATATATATACATATCTATATATAATTAAGGAATTATCTATTTTATTTATTTATTTTTTTGAGACAGAGTCTCGCTTTGTTGCTCAGGCTGGAGTGAAATGGTGCAATCTCAGCTCACTGCAACCTCCGCCTTCTGGGTTCAAGAGATTCTCCTGCCTCAACCTCCTGAGTAGCTGGGATTATAGGCATGCACCACCACGTCTGACTAATATTTGTATTTTTTAGTAGACACGGGGTTTCACCATGTTGGCCAGAAACTCCTAACCTCCGGTGATTCACCCACCTTTGCCTCCCAAATATCTATTTTAATTTTATTCAATGTTTTTTAGACCAATAATTATTGTTGAATTTTAACAAATTAGATTCAGTGGCCAGGAAGATATCATTATAATTTTCTTCTCAGCTGTTTAATGTCTTGGGGGATATTTAATGTCTCAGATATGTAATGCTTACAAACATTCTGCTATCTTAGAATATACCCCTGTTGGTCAATATTCTTTAAATGAGGTCCTGGAATTTATTCTCTAATATTTTATTTAGATTTTTCATTGATATTACTATAGAGCTTGGTCTGTGAAATATTTGTTTAACATTTATTACTTTTGTCTATTTAAACTTGTGTGATAAAAAGTATTTGGATGAAAATATATACTCTCTAATTGTTTTAATATTATCTGTTCTTTACAGTAGTGTGTTTTATTGTAATTCCTGAACTGAACTGAAATTACCTTATAAACAATTAGAAGAGAGGGGAATTATGACAGGGTAATGTGGTGGTCACATTGGTTCAGGCACAATCTTTTCTGCACATCTAGGATATAAGCCACTAAATAACAGTTGCTGAAGGGAAAGTACATTAACACAGACCTGCAGTCACCTCTTGTTACAGAGGCACTTTCTTATTTATTTCCAGCTTATACATGTCTTGATCTTGTGACAGTCAGAACCTTTCTGAAACTATATGAGGTTATAACCTGAGCGTCACA
The DNA here is from genome assembly GCF_024542745.1 of Macaca thibetana thibetana. Lineage (NCBI taxonomy): Eukaryota > Metazoa > Chordata > Mammalia > Primates > Cercopithecidae > Macaca > Macaca thibetana. Next base: position 172,899,628 of record NC_065578.1, read on the forward strand.
AAGCTGCTGTTTCTGTCTGTAATCAGCCAGCTGATGTGCACTATCTCAGCAGTCGGTAAACACCCTCAGTAGGCAAAGAAGGACTTTCTGACAGGATGGTTCATTGCAGGATACAGTGGAATATCTGTGTTAGTGGAGCATCTGTATCAGTGAGATATCCAGCAATGGAAATGGTCACTGGCTTTGAGCTTGGTTCAAGAGGTTGCAGAGGCAATGCAGGCAGAATGCAAGGCAACAGAATGAAGGACGTCTGAGGGCCCTTCCAGCCAATAAGGTTCAATGAATTCTTAATGTCTGTGAAGTCTGAATTTCTGTTGTGTCCTCTCTTAGCCTGTCCGGCCTGCAGTCTTTCACCTCTTCCCACTGTGCCCTGGAGAAGCGGTTTCTAAAGCTAAAGACTACTCTAAAATACTTGTAGTCACTGTGAAAAACCAGCAGCTATTTTTCAAGCATCTAAGTTTTCATTCTGTGCCATTTTAACATTGATGAGGTTATGAGGAAGCCATTGAAGCTTATGTCATTCTGAATTCCAGACATGGGGCAACAATACTGGTTGTACAGACCTCATATTCCAAGGCGAAGGTGTGATAGGGGTTGGAGACTCTCTGGGTGCCTTCAGGAGCTGTGCCCCTTATGCCAGATGACCCTGGATTAAAATAATTAATATCATTAAATTTAACAATATCCATACTACTCAACATGATTTATAGATTCAATGCAATCCTTATCAAAATTCTTATAACATTTTTCACAGAACTAGAAAAAAAATCCTAAAATTCATATGGAACCATAAAAGACACCAGTCAAAAATATTGAGCAAAAAGAATAAATCTGTAGCCATCACACTACCTGACTGCAAAATATACTGCAAAGATATAGTAATCAAAGCATCATGATAATGGCATAAAAACAGAAACAGTGGCCAATGGAAAAGCAAAGAAAACCCAGAAAGAAACATACAAACATACAGTCAATTGATTTTTCACAAAGATGCCAAGAACATATAGTGGGGAAAAGACAGTGTCTTCACTAATGATGTTGGTAAAACTAGATGTCCACATGCAGCAGAATAAAATTAGAAACTTTTATCACACCATCTATGGGAATCAACTCAAAACGGATTAAAGACTTGAATATAACAATTGAAATTTTAAAACTACTAGAAGAAAACTTAGAGGAAAGCCTCCACAACATTGATCTGGGCAATTACTTTTTGGAAATGATGCCAAAACACAGGCAACAAATACAAAAATATATAAAAGGGATTGCATCAAACTTAAATGTTTTTGCACAGCAAAGGAAAGAAGAAACAGAGTGAAGAGTCTACCTACAAATTTGGATAAAATATTTGCAAATGAAATATCTGATAAGAAGCTAGTATTCAAAATATATAAGGAATTCAATTCAATAGCAATAGAACAAATAGTTCAATAAACATATGGACAAATGACTTGAATAGACATTTCTCAAAGGAAGATAACCACATGACCAACAGGTATTTGAAAAAATGTTCATGAGACATTATTAATCATCAGGGAAATACAAATTAAAACCACAGTGATATGTTACCTCACACCTCTTAGTCTCTTGTCAGAAAGATGAAAGATATCTAGTGGTAGTGAGAATGTAGAGAAAAGTGAACACCCTAGGCTTGGCTCTTACTCTCAGGGTCAGAGTAACTGCAAAGGTCAATGGCAGGTTCTAGCTCTGTGGCAGGGGGCACAGGCTTCGCCATGAAGGCCCTACCTTACCTTAGCCAATCCAGCCTCTCCCACTGCCGCCAAATATCCTCTAACTTACTTTTTGCATAATTCCTGTTATTTTTAAATATAATTTAACTTACTTTTTGCATAAATCCTGTTATTTTTAAATACAATTTTGCTTTGTGGTGCCTTTATAAAGATTCAAATGTAGAGACTTCTGTATTGGATAGTAATTTCTTCTGAATCCTCTCTTATGTATTTTTTTGATGATAGATTCCTCCCCTCCCAAATGTTTCTGCTTACTCTACTTATTGGTTTGTTGAGAATTATATCATCTCCAGGAGACAGTTTTGATGAATTAATTTTTTTTCCGGAAAATTATGCATTTATCTAGGTTTTCAAATTTATTTCTATAGACTTGTTAAATTGATTTCTTAATTATTTTACAAATATCTTCTGTTTCTATAATAGTTTCCTTCTTGCTTAGATTTTCTCTATTTTTCTTGATTAGGTTAACAAATGCTTTATCTAATTGAATTATTTATCCTTAAAGAAACTGCTTACAAAATGCATGTGTGTATGCATTCATATATTAATTCAACTATTGTGAAAATGTTAGGGGTATGAAAACTATTTAGAATCTTTCTTGCGGTATCTTCCTTTCCTTGTTTGTACTTCTCCAGTTTCTTCACTGAGATGGTCAAAGACTCTGGTTCATTCTGGCAGGCTGAGGAGTATAATACTAGAAATAAATGAAGCCAAGGAATCTTCAGTGACCAACTCCAGAATGAGTTTAAAATATTTAATAAATCAGATTATTTGCAAGAGTGCAACTGTATATTTACTCAGGTTCCTTTTTATTAACAATTAGTGACTATTAATTATTAGTTTAAACATTGTTTTAAAAGCATAATACATTTAACACTATGAAGCATTACACTGAAATTTAGATCTGACCATTATGTCACATATTCTGGTCAGTAGGTTCATAGTTGTTGTAAAACTTGTCCTGGACTTAAATTTTCCTAGTAAGCTAGTCACAGAAAGTACATAAATACTCTACCTATTAAAAATCACAAGAACATACTATTTTTTTAAGTGTATGCAAATTATTGTGCCTGATTTTATTTTGGAAAACACATTGTCTTTTTGTCAAGATGTCATTATATACTCAGAGATTTTAAATTTAATATTAATGTGAATACTTTTTTGATATTCTAAATTTTTTCACATGTTGATTTATGAAAGATTTTTGTATGATTTTGAAGACTACTTTTTAAATTCAAATAATTATTTGAATTGTAAAACCTGATTACCTCCTTTAATTTAAAGCTTAATTATATTAATTCTGGTTTTACAATGAAATTTTGAATGTTAAGTAGATTTATTTGAAAATGTTTCAACTGTTATCTCATAGTTGATAAAAGCTGCTTTTATCATGAGAATAATATATTATCAGGAAATCTATCACAACTCTAGATAATACCTATTCACACTGAAATATGATGTTGGAGTCCCCATTATAATAACAACAAAAGATATTTAATCTCAGTATGTTAAAGACTTACCTCAGATGTATATCTCTTCTTTATTAATATTACAGATATTAAATGAGAATACTTACCTGCGTGATATGGTGTAGCTGTGTCCCCACCAAAATCTCATTTTGAATTGTAGTTCCTATAATCCTCACGTATTGTGGAAGTATTCCCGGACCAAACTGAGGACTGGGCTGATATTTCTCACAGCCTGATAACGAGATTCAGATGAACTAGGGAGGAAGAGAGTTTTTATTTTCTGTAACCAGTTACAGGGAGAAGGCCTGAAAATTAATGCCAAACCAAGTCAAAATTACTAAGTTTTCCAGAGCTTATAAACCTTCTAAGCTATATGTCTACATGTGAAGTGTACATTCATCTAAAAACAAAAGTGATTAACTTCTTTTAATCAATAACTGAGGTTTGAGAACTGAAGACCTTCCTCTGGAGCCCCAGCAAATTTACTTAATCTAAATAAGTCCAGGTGCTGGGGTGATTACCCTTATCTTGTCTCCTGATAAATCACAGAGGTTTGGGGAGTTCCTTCAGACTCCCAATAAACTTGTTTGTGGAAGCCTGGGGGGTCTCTTCAGACCTAAAATAAAATTTGTTTAATCCTAAATGAGTCCGGTTAAGATTTCCTTCATTATTTTGTCATGCTTTAAGGCCCAGGAAAGTACTAGGCAAAACTCTTGATGGGCTTTTGTTACATCACAGCCTTTGTATAAGGGCACGGGCTTTTAATATTTAACTTAACCACTCAGTCAGTACTGAAACAGTTGTTACGGAGGCCTGCAATAGTGAGACCTGGCCTGCCACAGGAGGGACCCAGCGGGAGGTAATTTAATCGTGGGAGCAGTGACCCTCATGATGTTCCTGTGATAGTGAGTCATTTGATTTGATGGTTTTATAAGGGGTCTTTCCCCCTTTGCTTGGCACTTCTCCATGCTGCCACCATGTGAAGAAGGATATGTTTACTTCCCCTTCCACCACTATTGTAAGTTTCCTGAAGCCTCCCCAGTTATGCAGAACTGTGCATTAAAACCCCTTTCACTTATCAGTCACCCAGTCTCATATGCTAATAATATGTCTTTATTAGCAGTGTAAGAATGGACAAATACAGTAAATCGGTACCAGGTAGTGGGGTGTTTCTCTAAACATACCCTAAAATGTAGAAGCAACTTTGAAACTGGATGACAGGCAGAGGTTGGAACAGTTTGGAGGGCTTAGAAGAAGATGGGAAAATGTGGGAATGCTTGGAATGTCCCAGAGACATGGAGGCCTCAGAAGACAGGAAAATGTGGAGAAGTTTGGAACTTCCTAGAGATTGTTGAATGGCTTTGATCAAAATGCTGCTGGTGATATGGGGAATGAAGCCCAGGCTGATGTGATATTAGATGTTGATGAGGAACTTGGGAACTTGAGTAGAGGTCACTCTTGCTATGCAAAGAGACTGCTGGCATTTTGCCCCAGCCTTAGATATCTGTGGAACTTTGAACTACAGAGAGTTGATTTTGGGTCTTTGATGGAAGAAATTTCTAAGTGGCAAAGCATTCAAGAGGGGTCACAGCATAAAAGTTTGAAACATTTGTAGCCTGATGATGTTATAGAAAAGAAAAACCCATTTTCTGGAACGAAATTCAAGCCAGCTGCAGAAATTTGCATAAGTAACGAGGAGCTGAATGTTAAACACTAAGACAATGGGGAAAATGTCCCCAGGGCATGTCAGAGACCTTTGCAGCAGCACCTCCCATCACAGGCCTGGAGGCCTAGGAGGGAAAAGTGGTTTTGTGGGCCAGGCCCAGGGCCCCCTCTTCTTTGTGCAGCCTCAGGACATGGTGCCCTGCATCACAGCTGCTTCAGCTCTAGCTGTGGCTACAAGGGGTCAAGGTACAGGTAGGGCCATTGCTTCAGATGGTGCAAGGCCCAAGCCCCAAGCCTTGACAGCTTTCACATGATGCTGGGCCTGTGGGTTCACAGAAGTAAATAATTGAGGTTGAGGAACCTCTGCCTAGATTTCAGAGGATGTATGAAAATGCCTGCATGTCCAGGCAGAAGTTTGCTACATGGGTGGAATGCTCACAGAGAACCTCTGCTAGGGTAATGCAGAAGAGAAATGTGAGGTTGGAGCCTCAACACAGAGTCCACACTGGGGCACTACCTAGTGGAGCTGTGAGAAGAGGGCCACTATCCTCCAGGTGCCAGAATGATAGATCCACTGACTGCTTTCACTGTGTACCCAGAAAAGCCACATACACTCAATGCCAGCCCATGAAAGTATCTGGGAGGAGGGCTATACTCTGCAAAGCCACAGGGATGGAGCTGCCCAAGGCTGTTGGAGCCTACCTCTTGCATCAGTGTGACCTGTATGGGAGACATGGAGTCAAATGAAATCATTTTGGAAATTTAGTGTTTAATGACTGCCCTATTAGATTTTGGACTTCCACGGGGACTGTAGCCCCTTTGTTTTGGTCAATTGCTTGCATTTTGAATGGGTGTATTTACCCAGTGCCTGTACCCCCCATTGTATCTAGGAAGTAACTAACTTGCTTCTGATTTTACAGGCTCATAGGTAGAAAGAACTTGCCTTGTCTCAGATGAGACTTTGGCTTAGGACTTTTGAGTTAATGATGGAACAGGTTAAAACTTTGGGGGGCTATTGAAAGATGATTGTGTTTTGAAATGTGAGAATATGAGATTTGGGAGGGGCCAAAGGTAGAATGATATAATTTGGCTGTGTCCCCACCCAAATCTCATTTTGAATTGTAGTTTCCATAATTCCCACATGTCATGGGAGGGACCCAGTGGGAGGTAATTCAATCATGGGGGCAGTTACCCTCGTGCTGTTTTTGTGCGAGTGAGTTCTCGGGAAATCTGATTATTTTCTAAGGGGCTCTTTCCCCTTTGCTCAGCACTTCTTGCTGCCACCATGTGAAGAAAGACTTGCCTTCTTCCCCTTCTGCCATGACAGATTCCTGAGGCCTCCTCAGCCCTGCAGAACTGTGATTCAGTTAAACCTCTTTCATTTATAAATTGCCCAGTCTCAGACAGCTCTTTATAAAAGTATGAGAACAGACTAATATAGTGGGACAAAGTAACAACAGATAAAAATTTCCATTCATTCAATCTGATCTTTTCTCATCTTACCCTTCTAAGTTTCTAAGGAGAAGCTGTTTTTGTGTCTAGATGTCGCAAGATACACTGACCATGATTCTTCATGCCTCAGGGGAAGGTTTGTGTTATTTCTTTGGAAAGCCATTATTTTTCTTTTTCCAGTTACCTTCCTTCTATTTCTTACAGGTCCACCTGAATTTCTTAAATATATTTTTTCTTATCTCTCAAATTTTGACAGGATATATGTTATATATATGTGTGTGTGTGTGTGTGTGTGTATACATAAACTAGCTCTCTCATCGTACTCTTTGCAGCATTTATATTTTAATATACATTTTAGTTTTATAATGTCATAATATTCATTTAATATGATGCTATTATAATGTAATGTTATATTTTATATTATATCATATCATTATATTAATTATATACTTTTATAGTATATATTATATTAAAATTATTGTTATAAAATATATTAAAGTATTAATATATTTTAATATAATTGCTATAATATTAAATGAATATTATAACATTATAAAACTAAAATATAATTATATTGTGATTAAATGTATGTAACATTATAATTATAATTATAACATATAACATTATAATTAATATTATAATATTTGTTTAACACCTATCTCCCATGAAGAAATGTAAGCTTGATGACAGCTGGGATTCTGTCTAGTTTGTTCAGAATTGCAGGCTTAGCACCCAGCAGATTAAAGGCATAGGATGTGGTCAAATCAGTGCCTATATGAATGTGCATATAACAGAATGGATGGATGACTGAACACAATGCCTCTTTTACACAATTTCCAAAACCTCATTAACAGTAGTCATTTCTGCCAGGGAGCAGTCTCAGTTTCTCTTGTGGTGTGGGCTCAGTTCATGTTCAGGAGTCAGGCAGGAGTATGATTTGAGAACTTTTTATAAATTATATTTACTAAACATGATAACTCAATCAGAAATAATGTTGTACTTAGTATCTTTTAATGTCTTAATATTTCACAAGGCATATTTGATTTTAGGGATATAAACAGCCTGTCCTCCCATTTCATCTTTGATTTTAGGGAGGAGCTACCAGTCAACTGATTCCAGGCCAAATTTGATTCCTATCAGTCCATAGAGTCTTCAGTTAATTCCTTTTTGGAAATCCTATACTGAGGCAAATTAATTCTCTAGATAGTCTCTTTGTCACTCAGTAACTTGTTCCTTCCTCTCCTTCAAATTGTATCTTTAGACTTAGCTAGTTTGGTAGTCCAATTCCAGTTTGTAAGCTTTATTATAAATGTTATTAGCAAAGACAGTTTTGCAAGCATTATTAAAATTTATTTTATGATTCAACTATATTTTATTGAAATTTGTTTAAGATTACTCAAGATGTCTTAGAATTACCCAGCCTTTACTGGAAGAGCAATTGGTTAGATTATTATGATTTATTATAATTTTACATAAAAATATATATTTAATATAGGTTGTTATAATTTACCATTATAACTGTTCCAAAGTGTAACCATTACAGTTTGATCCATATTTTCATAGAGCAAGACTGTTTGATGTTCTTCTGCTGTTTACCTTTTTGATTGCCACATTTCTGTCTCTTTCCTGGGCTCCACGTTCTTTATTACGTAGTCTGATACTGATATCATGTATAGAGATGGAAAATACCAACTTCTTACCAGAAATATTTATTTATATTGTCTGTTAAGTAAAATTTTCAGAACATTTAGATAAGACCACACATTCAAGTATCATTTCAATCTTAATATAAGGGTAGATTCCTGAAACAGACCAGTTCAAACTTATGATTACTAGAGATATCTCTGGAAAAAACATTATAAAATACTCATACAAAACTCAAAAAATATCCCACAAATCTTACATTATTAAACTATTGACTGACAGCAGAGTGAGAGGGGGATTACTTTCCCAGAATCAGTCTGAATATTATTAAAAGCTTAAAAATTTCTTTTGAAATTGCTTGAAAATTTTTTCAGAAATGCTGCCTTTCTTAAGATGGAGACTGTATATTACATTTCACATAAAATTGTACTCTAATATTTGGGATATCATTTTTCTTCATATTTTGTTCTATAGATCCTCCAAACTGCATTTCCAAAATTTAATTTGTTTTCTCTCATCATCAATTCAGATCTTTACCTTCTCCTGCATTTCCATTGAAAGTTGTAGCCCATCATTTGGCACATAGAAATCTGGGAGTCATTCAGACATTTATTTTCTGTCATCTTCCACATGCAAGTAATCCCCACACCAGTGCATTTATCTCCTAATTTTATTTAATGCACTCAGTTTTACTCCATTCCTACTATGATTACTGTAGCTCAGACTCTCCACTGCTATCTCCCAGATGATCCAAGTAGCCTCTTATCTGATCAATAGCAACATTGTATCTATCCTATAAAATGCAGTCGGGGCAATCTTACACACATGAAACCCTGAAATCTGACCTGTCACGCCCCTCCTTACAGTCACTCTAGGATTCCCATCCCTCACATAAAAATTCCAAGTTCCTTAAAAACAAATCAGAAGATTCATGAAAATTCGACCTTTCTCACTCATATCTTGCCTCTCTTAGTTATATATTTTACGATCCCCAATAATGTATTCAGTTTCTATTGTTGTCTACCAAATGAACATCAAGTTATTTGCCTAAAACAACAAACACTATCTCTGCGGGTCAGGAGTTTGGGCAGGGGTGAACTGCCTCCTCTGCCCAGATTAACACAAGACTAGCATCAAGGTGGTGGCTGGATTCCTCTCTGGATCTCTGGATCCTATTTCAAGCTTACATTGTAGACAGTACTTAATTTCTTGTTGTTGCAGTTTCCATTTTGTTGTTGGCTGTTGGCCAGGGTCTGCTCTCAGCTCCTCCAGGGTCCCTCTTAGTTTCCTGCCATGTGACTATCCCAATAGGTCCTCTTGAACGTCAGTCATTCTTCCTTTAGGCAGGGCCCACATTTTTCCCAAGGGATTCCCTGGTTAGGTTGGGTATACTCAGATAGTATCATTATATTTAACTCAAAGTCAAGTGATTAATAACCTACTTATAGAAATAATATCCTGGCCGGGCGCGGTGGCTCAAGCCTGTAATCCCAGCACTTTGGGAGGCCGAGGCGGGCGGATCACGAGGTCAGGAGATCGAGACCATCCTGGCTGACACGGTGAAACCCCGTCTCTACTAAAAAATACAAAAAACTAGCCGGGCGAGGTGGCGGGCGCCTGTAGTCCCAGCTACTGGGGAGGCTGAGGCAGGAGAATGGCGTGAACCCGGGAGGCGGAGCTTGCAGTGAGCTGAGATCCGGCCACTGCACTCCAGCCTGGGCGGCAGAGCGAGACTCTGTCTCAAAAAAAAAAAAAAAAAAAAAAAAAAAAAAAAAGAAATAATATCCTATGATGATCACAGTTCTTTCTTTTAAAATTAACAAAATAGAGGTTGCATTAATCCATTGTCATACTGCAGATAAAGACATACCTGTGACTGGGTAATTGATAAATAAAAAGAGATTTAATGGACTCATAGTTTCACGTGGCTGGGGAGGCCTCACAATCATGGGGGAAGCATGTCTTACATGGCAGCAGACAAGAGAGAATTAGAGGAAAGCAAAAGGGGTTTCCCCTTATGAAAACATCAGATTTCGTGCGACTTATCCACTACCATGAGAGCAGTATGGGGGAAACCACCCCCATGATTTAATTATCTCCCACCGGGTTCTTTCCACAACATGTTGGAATTATGGGAGGTACAATTCAAGTTGAGATTTGAGTGGGGACCTAGTCAAACCACATTAGAGGCCATCTTAGAATTTTGCCTATCACAGATATCAGCCAGTTTGGGTTTGCTGTGAATAGTGATGCTTTTGCTTAAACTATTTCTTCTGATAAGAAATTCCTGATATTTTGCTCCTGGTGAATTCTTACTCACCATTTAAGATACAGCTTAGGCACAATATCCTACAAAACACATGTTTTCTCTTTATTCCCAAAGTCAGCTAAGCTTTTCTCTGCTCTGCTGTTACAGTATGCTATGTCTGTTGGTCCCCTAGCATGAGTCATATTAACTTAAGACTGTGTTTATTAGTTTGTATTTTAAGGGTAGTGTATTAGTCAGCTCACTTTGCCATAACAAAATATCATAGACTAGGTGGCTTAAACAACAGACTTTTGTTTTTTTTTTTTTTTGAAGTTCTTCAGAAGTCTGGGAGTCTGAGATTAGGGTACCAACATGGTCAGTTTCTGGTTATGCCTCTGTTTCTGGCGTATAGGCTGCTGCCATCTCACTGTATGCCCACATATACCTATGTGAAGGGAGAAGAGAAAGAGAGTGACCACGTTATCTGGTGTCTATTTAAATAAGAGTTCTACTTTCATCATGAAGACCATAAGCTCATGATCTCATCTAACCCTAAATACTGCTATAAAGTCCTTATCTCCAAATACAGAAACATTGAAAGATACACCTTCAACATATGAATTTTGGGGGAACTGAAACATTTACTGCCATCTGTCAGAAACATAAGAAATGTATAAATTCTACAGTGCCTACTTTGTGGCTGATGAAGTTTGCATGTAGCCCCCTTGTACATAATATGCCCAATGGAAGTCTTCAGAATATTATTGACTATTTTCAGAATATTATTGACTATTATAAAAACTGGGTCTTGTCTGGGCATGGTGGCTCATGCCTGTAATTCCAGCACTTTGGGAGGCCGAGGTGGGCGGATCACCTCGGCCTCCCAAGGGGATTGAGACCATCCTAGCCAACATGGTGAAACCCCATCTCTACTAAAAATAAAGAACTTAGCTGAGCATGGTGGCTTACGTCTGTAGTCCCAGCTACTTAGGAGGCTGAACCCTGGAGGCGGGGATTTCAGTGAGCTGAGATAGTGCCACTGGACTCTAGCTTGGCGACAGAGCAAGACTTCAGAAACAACAACAGCAACAACAACAACAAAACACCTGGTCTTCTATTTTCCTAAATTACATATTCATTCTGTTTTCTTATATGAGCTGCACCATGGGGTTCCTGGCTCCTGATATCTCTAATCTCTTCTGAAATTATGTTAGAGTTATTTCATCAATAACCTACTTGATTAATATCTCCTGACTTTAAAGTCTTCAATGGTTCCTCTGAGCCTTAATGCCCTCATAAACGGACCCCAGTCTCTTTCTTACAGCCCTCCTTTCCTCTTATTCCTGCTTGTCCCTGTCAAACCACCATGGTATCTATGCTTGAGTCAAATGTAGCTGCTCACTATTCTCTGAGCAAGTTCAGCCACCTCCCCACCCCGACTTTTAAGGTTTCACATATTTTCTTATCCTTGAAATATTTGTTATCTCTTCCTACATACTGAACAAATACATTTCAAGTGTTTGGTGACACTTTCCCTGACTACCGTACCCGAGTTTAGGCATGTCTTTCTTTCTGCTCCTTTAATATTGTATAGATGTGTAACTTTTGCCACATCAAATTATAATGATTTGTTTGCTTCCTTGTATCTTTCTCTAGATTGCAAATTCCCTGAGAAAACTGCAGATTATTTTTCTTTGTAACTGCTGTGCTCAATACACCAACTAGTTGTTTTTGAGAACAGAAAAATCACAACTGGGAATAGATTGAAATACAAGTCACATGTTTTCAACCAAGGCAATGATAAAGCCTGGATTTAAAAAAAAAAAAAAATCAATGCCATTGACTTCCCCACTTAAAATTGTCATATGGTATTACATTCTTGTTACATGGGCAAAATGTGATTCTTTGAGAAATTCATAATTTCAAAAGGCAATTTGAATTATTCAGAAACGAAGGTAGTTAATGAAAGAATCCATATGTAACACACTCTCACATTTTAAAGTTCACTGTTAGATATGATTTATAGAACTTACTCATAATATACCTTAGTCTTGTTTTGTTTTCATTTTGTCTAAAACCGTTTTCCTGGGCAAATCTGCCTCCACAGCTAGAGACATATATCACAATTTGTTGAGATAGTCCTGCTTCATACATGCTTTTCCAGTACAAATTATTAAAAAATATCCCCTTTCAATATCAAAAGTATTCTGTTTTGGATAATAATTATGCAGTTGCTCTAATTACAGAGAACATTAGTGCTTTAAATAAAATGTCACACAGACCTTTGAAGGACAACATTTTAGAAAGGCTGAATAACCACCATTGATTACTTTATATTTGTTGAAGATGTTTACTTGCTTTGAAAAGAATCTGAATAGTAGGATGAGGGAGATTTACAGTTTAGATTCCACTTACATAGTGGAAATGATGAACAATTTGACACCTGTGTCACTGCCTTTTTCAAATGTAATCCTTTATAGCCTGAAGTGAGTCTTTTTTTTTCTCTCTCTAATGAAAGCCTTTTAGTGTTCTAATAATAAACCCAAATAAGCTTGTATGTCACGCCCACATATATATCAGGAGGTGAAAAGAGTTTAGCCCAGTATTCTGTTAGTTCTCCATTGACTATCAAACTGACTATCCTAGGTTTGATAATTAGACAAAATAATACAAAGAATTCACTGACAGCTACTATACCCATATATATGCTTAATTAAAGGAAAATTTTATAAATTAAAATCAGGAAAAGTACATAGGGTGAAATCTGAGAAAGTACTGAATGTGGACATTCCATTGTCCTCTCCCTGTGGAGTTATGAACGTGTTACTTTCCCAGTTTCAATGTATGACAGTATGCACGAGGTATTGTCAAGCTCCCAAGGTTTGAGGTTCAGAGATTGATTGATTGATTGACTGATTGATTGATTCATTTGTTAATTTCTTCTTAGGGACAGGTCTTGCCATGTTGCCCAGGCTGGACCCAATCTCTGGTGCTCAAGAAATCTTTCCATCTTAGCATCTCAAGTAGTTGAGACTACAGATGCATGCCATCGTACCCTGTGAGGTTCAGAGTTTTCACTGGGGCCTCATTATAAAGGCATAATTGATAAATGTCTACATGGTTGATTTAATCTCTAGGTTTACCAGTACCCTATGACTCAATGTCTGTACCTTAAATCACACCGTTGGTCTTTCTGATGTGACCAGTCCCCATGGTAAATCAGTGTTAATATCTGTCTAGTCCAGACCACCAAGGAAAATAAATACCTTCCAGGAGCCATGAGCAAAGGCTACAACTCCTTTTGGCCCCAGTTAAATTCTTTACTACACAAAAAACTCTTGTATTCATATATCATTAAAATATACCACATTAATTACAGATTCAGCAGTATACCAAAGCCATAAATTCAGCACCCAAAATGTGAAAATTTTAAACTAATAGCAATCAAAATTTTATATCAAATGTAGACAATTAAGTAAATGAAATATTAGTGAAATAAAGCTATAATCAAAGTTTTTCTGGAAATTGTTTTTAAAATTTAATTTATTCACAAGAAAAACCTTTGTAGGCACAAACATCAGTCAAATTAAAATCTAGGTTTAGCAGTTCACTCAATGAGGTCAATTTGAAAATGTCTTTTTTTAAAAAAGATGCATAGCATTGTTTTCCTTTTATTATTGCAACTAACTGTTCTGAAAAATCTTATAGTTACATTATAACTTCTAACCTGGCTGATATAAAATAGAAGTTTCGTCACGAAAGTAAATTATAATCCTTGGGGTTTAAAAAGGAGGAAGAAAAGAAAATGGGGGAGCATCAGTATGCCAAGTGGTAATCATCATCCCCAAAATCATTTCCATGTGTCTGTGAAAGCATTTGTCACTCTGTCACTCTGTAGAGTAACTGTTAACCTACTTGTCTCCTCAGTCACCCTTCTCCTTACAACTTCTTGAAGGAACCTTGTCTAAAGAAATTACTGAAGTCAACCAAGTATTTATTAAATGAACAGTTAAATGAATGAGAGATTACTTTCCATTCAAATGGGAGACCTGGATTACTTGGTGTGGTAGACAGGATAATGGTTCCCCACAGACGACTATGTCTTAATCTTCTAAATTTGGGAATGTGTTACCTTACATGGCAAGAGTGACTTTGAAGGTGTGATTACATTAAGAACTTTATGATTGGGCGATTTTTATTCTGGATTATTTGGTTGGGCTTATTCTCATCAAACTATAAAAAAGAGAGGGAGGAGGTCTGAACCAGAGATCAAGATGTGACCATAGAAACAGAGATAAGAGAGGGAAAGTTAGTGTGGTTGATGATGCTATTCTCCTGACATTGGAGAAATGTCTTATTTTAAGTCACAAGCTTCTAGTAATTTGTTACAGCTTCAATAGGAAATTAATATGTTTGGGATGTACTGCTGTTCATCTACCTTTCTAATACCTTCTCACAGAACCTGAATGGAAGAACTGTTGTTTACAGTCATTTCTGTTAAACATTGATCTTCTTATCGGGCCATGGGAGAAAAATGACACTATCTGATTTTCTATTTTTTAATTATAGCCAGATTGCAAAAGAGGATGGTTATTTATCATCCATTCATTTAAATAACAGCTATACACTTCATCCCAAGTTCCAGGCATTCTGCTCAAATCTAGAGTTAACACAAATGATCATAGTGTATACTCCTCATGGAGCACATATGATTTCAATTAAAATTTAAAATGGTTAAGAATATTAGTAGAATAGATTTTTGTTTGTGAAAATCAAAGTTTAAATGGAGACCATTCTTACTGGCCGACATTTTGAGCAACTGACACCTATTGAGCAGGTACTGAACGAGTAAACATGTAGGTGAATAGATGGCTTTCTATCTTGATGAGGCATAGGCATATGCATAGACAGATGCTAGCTCCCTAGCTATCTCACTAGATATCAATTGCATGACTAGGGATTTGGCTTAGAAATGCAGTCCTGTTCTCCCTCTTTAAAGAAAGGACATGCTATCCAAAACCTGAAACTTGAAGAATGAGTCAAGTGAGTTCTATAAAGATTGAAAGGCATGGCACGTTATTCAGGAGGAGCAGCAAATAAAAAGTTCCCTATTCTGGGAAAAAATTGGTGCATAGGAATTGCAGAAAGAATAACCGTGTGTCTTAATGTTCCCATATATGAATTATTTCTAGGAAATTTCTTGAGAAATTTAAATGTTTTTCTTAATTTTAGTTCTAAGAAAAATCAGTTAGGAAATTAAAAATTTAAGAAACATTTATATAACTTAATAGAAAATACTGACATGCAAGTGGAAGAATTCAGATCTACATTTTGGGGAATCAGTATTGCAGCAGTAAAAAAGAAATGCCACAATCAAATATCATGCTTAGTTTTAGCTGTTGTCACATTATAATGTATGTTTTTGGCCACTTCTACTGCTAATGGTGGAATATTCTTGTAAATGTAATCTATAAAAAGAAGTTAATTTACATACTTTATACAAATCTTGTAAGTGGTATTCCATGACATGTCAAGTTTGGAAGTAAAATAAATCCTTAATTTGGCAATTTTGTAAGTGATTCTGTGCATTCTTATTTACATTGCTAGGAGATCCTAATGCTGTATTATTTGAATGTTACCCTGTAATGTTCCCTGATATTTTCCAGTGTTTGAATATTTAGCATAGTTTATAGTTCTGTATAAATGCTACAAAACATAATATTATCTGTGTATTAAGTATATTTTGTTTCTATAATAAAGGCTGGAAAGTATAAAATATTAGATACTCATATATGATTTAAGGGATTGCTGAGTATCCCTGAGGATTCTGATTTCTTATTCATAAAACCTGAATAATTTGGAAAGACTAGGATAGAGGTAGCTGAATTAGGTAAGGCAGAAATAAGCAGATACTCAAATATATGGAGTCTCAAATATATTAAAGTTATTAAAAGTTATTATTATCTAAAAAGAAACGGGAAAAATTGCCAAATTTTAAATAGATGTATACATGATCAATATATTTTTAAAATAATCACTGGTTTCTGTGCAAAACTGGATGAAAGGGTACAAGAATTTAAATAGGAAAAAAAAAAATACTTAGAAGACCTTTTAAGAGACGGTGTCAGTGGAAACAGCGAGAAATGGCCAGATCTGTGGTCTATTTAGAGGTAGAACAAATGAGATCACTTGGACACAGGAAGGGGAGCATTACACACCAGGTCCTATCGTGGGAGGGGGTAGGTGAGAGGGATAGCACTAGGAGATATACCTAATGTAAATGACGAGTTAATGGGTGCAGCACACCAACATGGCACATGTATACATATGTAACAAACCAGCACGTTGTGCACATGTACCCTAGAACTTAAAGTATAATAAAAAAAAATATTTAGTGAGGTATCATGACTGTATAAAGGGTGGCAAGTAATCTCAGCAAAGAAAATATTGTGCACTTAGGAATAGAGGAGACAATGAGCTGAGGTCAATTAATTTTAAAATTCTTAACCAAATAGTTCAGTGTAGTATTTAATTTCTGTAGTACAAAGAACATATATTTATTTACATTCATTCAGTATGCATTTATGAAACACCTTTTAAGAGACAAGCCCTCTGCTAGGTGCTAAAAATTCCAGCATAGATGATACCATTCTTTCCTGAAGCAAGGTTTATCAACCTCTGCACTGTGACATTTTGGACTGTATAATTCTTTGTAGTGGGGCTGTGCATGCATCTTAGGATGTTTACAATTCTATTATTTAATGCCACTAGCACCCCATTTTCAATTTTGATGATTAAACACTGCTAAACTGCCCTAAATCAAACCACTAAGGGAAAGTATTAGAATAAACAAATCAGTAAAATACTATAACTTGGTAATAGTGACTTAAGAAGCCTGATATGGAAGTGCGGCTTAGACAAATTGGTAGCAGGCATCACAGAGAACTCAAACATTTGGTGAGGGAAGGGGACATGGTGACAGAGAAATGAGACTGGATTAGTAAGCCAAAACAGAATGTTTAAGTGACTTGTAGGTTCAGAAATTCGGATTTTGTTGTGACAGCAGTAAGGTGTCATTGAGGGATTCCAGGAAAGAAAGTGTACGATCAGATTTGTGTTCTAGAAAGCAAAACTAAGAGCGAAAGCGTCAGCTGATAAAACAGAGAAGACAAGGTGATTATTTAGACGATGTTAAAGGGAGAGACTTGACCCCATTAAACTATAGACAGTGTATGTGAGAATGGTGTATTACAGGCAAATATAAGATAGTCATGTCTGGTGGAATACACAAGATTTGGTGCCGTAGGCATGACAGAGGAGTGACAATAATTTGAGGCTTCTGGGAAGGATAACTAATGATTGCTGGTGTGTCATCCACTTCCTTTTTAAAGAGAGAGAAATCATGTGCTCCAAAATATACATATAAACACACCTATAAGTATACAAGCATTGAAAAAGGATAATCAAGAAACTTTGATAGCAAAAATTTTGTTTGAACTATTTTCATAATATATGTGTTTCAGTTGTAGCTTTAAAAACAAAGAGTTTAATTTTAAGTAAGCCCTCAAGATTATTCTCTATACTAGTGATAGTCAAATTTTAATTAAACCAAATCGTATCATTTAATGTGAAGTGATGCTGCTGACATACTTCTAGCATCTTCTCACTATCAAAAACCATACTTTCACTTAGTCAATAATCACAGTGGCATTAGTGAGGAATTCTTGGCTTACAATGTCATTATGCCCACATTCTACGTCATGTTGCATCTACAAGATGGTAACCTTTTGGCTCTTCATTTTGTGAATTTTGTATTATTAATTATAGACAATTTTGGTTCTCATATTACTATAGATTTTTCTAGCTTGACAAGCCATTGACCTTATTATAAAAATGCCAGAAATTTGTAAAATGTGAAATCGATTTAAAACAAAACATGTTCTCTGGTGAGAGCTTGCATATATCATTTTAGTTAAAATGCTTAGTAAATGAAGATTTTGTTTAACTTTTTTTTTTAAGCCAGCTTGCTGATGGATGACAAAGACAATGCATCTTTCCTAAATAGCAAACACCCATGTGTCTGGTAGAAGATCTGTATGTTACAGAAAATAGTATACAGACACAATTCTAACTTTCCTAGCTATGAATTCCATGTGTGCATGCATGTGTGAGAGAGACACACACCTACACACAGAGACACACAGAGACACACACACACACACACAGAGGGAGAGAGAGAGAGGGCGCGCGCGAGAGACTATCTGTTACAGTATAATCACTCTGAAAGAAAAATCATGGTAGTATTTTATCTTATGAATTTTATCAATGGATAGGTTTTGTTGTGAAGTATAGCGGGATGTCATGGAAAGATTTCAGAATAAGACCGAATAAAATAATGATGTTAAGTGGGGCAGAGTATACATTAGGTTATAACGTCTTGAGACATTTCATAAAGATATGTTTTGGTTTGGAAAAATAAATTCTGCATCCTTTTAATTCATTATTATAAGTGGGAGAAATATGATAGATTTTCTTCAATTAAGAGCTTCAATCTTTCTATTTTTTAATCATTGAATTTAAATATTCTCATGATAGATAACACCTACATTCCTATTTTCTTAGCAGGATAGATATTTTATGGGAAAACCTTACTTTGTGTGACATTGTCTTTCTCATTGCAGAATATTTAGCATTTATGAACCAAACATTAAATTCTTTTAGTACTTACCCTTTGCATTTGAAACTCAAAAGTAGTCTCATAAATTTCTTAGCTTCCCCCAGTGGAACAGGATCACCCAAACAGATTAAGGTTTACTGATTCCTGTGAATTGTGTTTAACTACATTTTTGGTCTAAAACAAATTTTCTGTAGTCAAAATGATAGATGAACCATATTTTAAATTCCCCGATCATCTAAACTTTTATGGTTTCCACAGAAGATATATATTTTTTCTACATGAAAATTTTTCTGCCTTTTTTAAGTTACTAGTCTGATACATTGTCCTGAATTTTGGAGCAAAATGCAATGATTTTTGTTATTGGGTATATTCTGTTGATTGGATACAGAAAAAAATAAAGATGTATACTTTGCATTCAAAACTAAATTTAAAATGTTTGAAAATGTTTACCTCTAGCTTATTCAAAGCATATTCAAATAACTCTTCCTAGAGAATTTTCAACCATATTAACATAATAAAGATAATTTAGTTGCATTTTTTACAAAAAAAATTGTACTGATTTGTTCATCTTAGAAATGGTGAAAATTGGATAAGCACAGAAGTGTACATTTTAAAGCATATTATTGTTTAGTTTATATCTGTATCATAAGAAATTACTGGCCCATTTTAAAGCTCTTCAACCAAACTGCATGAATCTATGATAGTCCACATAGAAATTAATAGAAACCTTAGTTCTATGTTTCTTGTATATATGCTAAACAGGGTGAAAAGCCTGGGATGACCATGGTATTTTCAGCAGGTCAAAAAGCATATTTTTCTTATAAGTTTGAATTTTCTCTGCCATGTAGTGGGATATGTTAGTAATGTTCAATATATGTATATTTGCAAATGGTGAATTTATGTCATACAGGTCCCTCTCTTCCAAATTTTGCTTTGTCAGAATTTCATTCCTATGAATTTATAAATATTCATAAATTGTTGATACTATCCATTAGTGAAATTAACTATTGAAAAAAGTATTTTTATATTGCAAGCAAAATGAGAGTCCAAATAAGTTTTGCATGTGTTAGCAATCTTTCTAGTATAAATTACTCTTCCTCCTGTGTTCAATGGCAGGGATTGAAAATTTGAAATTTGATGAGTAATGGAAATGCAAAACACACACACACACACGTGTAAGATCTCTAAAATGAGAAAAGGTGTCTATTCTCTAAGTGACATTCTTTGTCTACTTTGTAGATGTAAGATAAACTAAAATACCAAAAAAGTTGAACTTGAGGGCCGGGTGCGGTGGCTCACACCTGTAATCCCAGCACTTTGGGAGGTCGAGGCGGGTGGATCACCTGAGGTTGGGCGTTCAAGACCAGCCTGACCAACATGGAGAAATCCCACAATTAGCTGGGCGTGGTGGCACATGCCTGTAATCCCACATACTTGGGAGGCCGAGGCAGGAGAATTGCTTCAACCCAAGATGCGGGGTTGTGGTGAGCCAAGATCGCACCATTGCACTCCAGCCTGGGCAACAAGAGCGAAACTCAGTCTTAAAAGATAAATAAATAAACAAACAAACAAATAAATAGAAAGAAAGAAAAAGGTGGGGGGACTTGATTGATTCTGGCTACAGAAGCCCATTTAAGCTACAGTGGGGAACATAATGAATGCTGGCAGGTGGCCACTAGGATCTTGCCTACTATCTCATTTGGATATATGGATCCAAATTCTGCCATATTTTCTAAACTATTAAGAAAAGCCAGGCATTCATTTAGGTTAGGCATAGCTATGTTTAAAAAATAAACTCAATGTCACAGTGATTTGAAAAACTAGCTTGTTTTTCTTTCTCAGTAAAGCTAGGGAATCCAGGGATGCACCTGGTTATTAGTGACCTAGTTCCTTTTGTCTTTTGAGTTTAGAGTTTTAGTATTTGGTGTCCATTTTTAAGGTCTTCTTATTTTCTATTGTGTTTCTGGAGCTCTGGCTGGAATAATATTATTCCAAGCATCAAAATGAAGAATGTTGAGAGAAGAAAATCAGCATTGCCAGTAGTTTATACTTTTTAGGAACTTTTCTGGGAATCTAAGTTATCAGCATTCATATACACTGGTGACTGCTAGCTAAGAAATATGTTGTTTTTCTGGACCTGTTACCTCCAGAACATAGCTATGGATCTACGTTTAAGGCAATTTGTAGAGTGTTGAATGCAATTCATGTTATTTCATCTGTTTGTCTGCTTTTGCCTTGTGTTTCAGTGATCCTATAAGCTCTAATGCTTAATGGACACAATTCTTTTGACCAAGGGTGTGGTTTTGTTTGTACCTCCGTGCCATTTTATCTAAAAACCTCATAGTTTGCTAGTCAAATGCTAATGTTAATTTTCGCCTCTGACTTTTCCTTGTAGTCTCCTTTTATTCCTAAAAGACTATTTGACTGCACCCTAACACTACTCTGTATCACAGCAGAACGAGTGCTGTACTAAAAAAACATTTCCTTGGCCACACACACAGAGATACTAATTCTGGCTTTCATAATTATCATACTAAATTTTAAAATGCTAATTTCAAATTAGGCATACCTAATGATAAGCATTTTCTTTCTCTGTTATCCCTTTATATAGGCTGGAATATATACATTTTTCTTTATTTCCTTTCCAAAACATGAAATCCTTACTTTTCATATTTTAGAATGTCCGTAAAATGCTGTACGAAGAAATGGTGTCACATGCTTCTGTAGGTCATGTGAAGAATGCAAAGTGTTAATTCAAAACTGTCTGTGGAAGCCTATTTAGAACTGTGCTGTTATAAATTCTAATAACAATGATCCTGCTATATTCTACTAAGAAAAAGACATTAGCTTCTATATGCGTACAGTCTCCCATAGCCTTTGATCTTTCCTGAATGACTAATAGAAAGGACATTGTTAACCCAGGGAGAGAAAGATTTATATCATTAATTTTAACTTTTTTAGAACTCTCTATCCTATGGGTTTGGATTCATTCACCTCAAGATACTTCAAAAAATTAACATTTTAAATTACTAGCTCCTGTTTCTCCTTCACTTCCCAACTGACCCACTCTCCACTCTTAATCCTGCCTACTACCTCTGTAAACTATTGGAAAATAATAAATTTAAAGTAGGTGAAATTTAGTGGCTCATGAAAATAAAAACAGAGAAATCCAATTTTGGTGTGCGTTTTAAGAATTGAGGAATTTGAATCAGCCCCAAACTAAGCTCTAGACTAAGGCAGCTGTCATTTTCTGGTG
Organism: Macaca thibetana thibetana; assembly: GCF_024542745.1. NCBI lineage: Eukaryota > Metazoa > Chordata > Mammalia > Primates > Cercopithecidae > Macaca > Macaca thibetana. The sequence continues at coordinate 172,921,790 of NC_065578.1, forward strand.
TCAGTTGTCCTTCACATGCCAGATATACCCTAGCTTAGTAGAACTGCTTATGGTGTTTAACTTATGATTATCCATGCACTGGCCGATCAACATACCACCTCATCAAAGTATTATGCCTCCGTAAGCTCAGCTATTACATTTTATGGACTCAATGTATAAGTTCCTCATAATCTCTTTAATGTGTCTCAGTATATTTTAAGAATAAACAAAAATAAAGATAATCTGGTATGTATTGAAGAACAAGTGTGTTCTGTTACAAAACAAGTGCCTGTTTTCATCTACTGTGGGCAATGAATTTTACACTGGATTAAATCAAGGTTGATCCTAAGTAGCTGTGTTAAATAAGGTTAATGTGAACTCTGAAGAAGTGTGTCTGCTATACTTGAATACATATAAATTGACTACTCTGGATGTGTGAAGGCAAAAGCTAAACATGCACCTATAATTTAGTAGTACACCTGTGCAGTGCAAGTCAAAATAGTAGACTTTTTGGAAGATGTAAAAGTGCTTAGTATATTTCCAGGGTTATTGAGATCATGAAAATATAGAGCCATAGTGAGACATTGTTAACAGAGCAATAATTTGTGCATAAATTAGAATTCTTTATACAACCATTCAGATATATCAGGATAATTTGGGACATACAGGCCTAGCAGAAACAAACTGAATTTAAGAAGTTGTGAGGCTTTTATTTATTTCATGTAAAGGATCTGACCACAGATCTGAATTATTTGGAGGTGACTGGCTTTCTCTTCAGATTTGTTAGGTACTAGTAGAACATTCTGGCTTTAATCAAATAGCACTTATTGGTTGAATTCACACAGAGAGAGCACTCCACTCAATTTGCAGAGTTCAAAGCAAATGGCCCAAACATTTATAAGGTCTTCAGGACAAAGAGGACTAAGGCTATAATATCTCAGGTAAAAACCTTGTATGTTATTTTACTTTCTAAATTTTAGGTCCATGGGGAGTCATTTCTTTCCACTCTGAATGTACTCTTTCTGAATAGCTACTTCTATTTTATCTGTTGAACAAAAGCTTCTCTTCCCTATTAGAATTTTATCAAAGGCTCTATAAAGGAAAGGTGAAGTGAGTAATACTTTGCATATGCTTCCTGGGTTTAAGTCTGTAGTTTGTTCTACTGCATTTTCTGTATTAAGATATTGCTGTTTCAATTTATGCTCCTACTTATGATTGCATTTCTATTTTCTATAGAAAGTCTTCAATGCATAACCTCATTCTTTACTTTCTTTGTGATCTAGCTCCTTGGCCACCTACTGAAAAAGATAAAGAATACATTTTTCCATGTTTATGTTAGTTCTTTAATTGATAATTGAAAAGTTCTAAGTAACAGAAAATAAATAAAGCAAGCTCTATTCCGAGCATCTAATCATCTTATAGGTCATGAACACAAGACTTCAATGATCTTTATGTTTACTGGATAAAAAAATAAGAATAAAAATTTATAGCATTAGCAAGTACAGTGAGAAATTATATTTCATGCCAATTTCTGGAAATTGTGAATTTTTTGGAAAATCAGTATTTCTGCATTCGTTTTTAAGCAAGTATTTACTGAACGCCTATTACATGCAAAAAAATGGCAATTAGAAGTGAAAGACAAACTTTCCAGAAGCACATAGATTAGTAGGAGATAAACTCATAAACATGCTTTATGTTTATGTCTAATGGCAAGTTATCAATCAGTTTCATCTCAAGACAATTTCATAACCTTTTTGTTGATTTTGATTGTGTTCCCTGTTTTTTTAAAGGGAAACACACACACACACACACACACACAGACACACAGATACATGTTTCAAAATGCTGAATTTAAATCTTGGCTCTCAAGGATATTGAAAAAGATGTGACTTTCTAGCACATATATGAATTAAGAAGATTCAAATGAAAATAAGATTCAAATGAAAGCATAATCATAAAAGTTGGGAAATTAAATTTTCTACACCCTTAGGAAGCTAATTTACTACATATAATTTCTTATTTTCTAAAATATAGCATTCATTTCAGCCACATTGAAAATTATCATTATAAGTGTTTTCAATGTTGGCCTCCATTTCAGTATCGTACCTTTTCTCCATCTTTTTTGTTGTTGTTTATTTTTCCTTCCCATGCCTACATGACATGGGATAATGTGCATTTTTAATTTCTGTTGTATACCCTGAATGAGTGCTCAATAATTACTTTTAAATAAGTGAAAGCAATGGATATACTCAGGAAGCTGAAGCAGTATAACATATAGGCCATGAGGTGAGTTAGGCAGACAAGCTACACAATTCTGGAGAAACAGATTAGTCTATTAAACCCTCAATCTCCTCAGATATAAAATTCCAATTTTGCATAATGTTTGTGGAGATTAAGAATTATAGTGTTGGCTGGGTGCGGTGGCTCATAATCCCAGCACTTTGGAAGGCCAAGGTGGGCGGATCACGAGGTCAGGAGATCGAGATTGTCCTGGCCAACATGGTGAAACTCCATCTCTACTGAAATACAAAAAATTGGCAGGGCGTGGTGGTGTGCACCTGAAGTCCCAGCTACTGGGGAGGCTGAGGCAGAGGAATCCCTTGAACCTGGGAGGCAGAGGTTGTAGTGAGCTGAGATCCCACCACTGCACTCCAGCCTGGGCGACAAAGCGAGACTCCGTCTCAAAAAAAAAAAAAAAAATGTATATATTTATGTATATAGTGTCTATAAGCCTTTGACAAATAACATGCACTCAAATGATGGCGATTATTATGGTAACTGCTACTGACTTTGACTTTGTGTGTGTGAGGGGTGTTACTGTGTTTTCCTGCCTTCCATATGCTATTTTCTTATGACTGGTTGACTGTAAACATCGTTTAATGAATCATATTTATTGAGAGGCATGTGAGTACTAGTTACTAAGAAAACAACCATAAAAATGTAGGACACTTTCTATCCTTAAGGTATTCACTATTTCTTGTGGAAGATATCCAAATGAACAGAAAATAATAAAACTGTGACAAATGCTGTGATATGAGAATATGCAAAATGTTTTTGTTATCTAAGGAGATGTAAGTATCCTAGTATGGGGCATTTCAGAGATTGCTGTTAGGGAGGACAAAGTCTAAACTGAGTACTTAAGAATGAGGGGCAGTTTGTTGGCAGAAGAAGGGTGAGAAATAAAAATGCATATTCTAAGGAAAGGAAGCACTTTATATTATAAAAATTATCTAGATTAAGAGAGAGCTAGATTTCTCAAGATTCATTGCAACCACAGTTAGGTAAATATTGACAAGAAATGCACATCCTTTGGCAAGGAATAAGCACAGGAACACTCATGACCTAAGAGTTTTTTTAAAAAAGGAAAAAATATTTGAGGGTCAGAGAAAATAATACAGAAATACCAAAAACAAAAAAGGAAGACATTATTATTTAAAGAGAAAAAAGTGTAGGATTGTCTTGCATATAACTATATATTAATAGAGCACTTGCCTTCAGTTTATCAGCCTATTGCCATAGCTCTGAGTGTTCCCAGTATTTTCCTATATTAGTTATATTTCACATATGAATAAATCTTCACTTTTTTTTTGATTATATATTTTGGCAATATCCTCTTACCTCTTAGGAAAATAAGGCTTTTGCAGTTTTTTGGGATATTTTTAAGTGCCCTTAAAATTTGTTTTATGTTTAATCATTTTACTGCAGTTGATGGTTATTCTCAGAATATCTGTACTTGCCTTTGCATACATATTAAAATGATAGAACTGCTAGAAATGCTACGTTTTCTTAACCATTTTATTGTTCTAATGTCTGATACTCTAAAATGTCACTATTTTCCATTTTATCTAATTTTTCACTTATACAGGTTGTGATTATTATAATTTATTTAAATATGGACATTTTAAAATTAAACTGACTAAGCTATCTTTATTTTGATCATTTACAGAGAGGATGCATCTTTCTATATCCAATTTGGCAATGATTTCCAATGAATGTTTTAAAGAAAAAATATATTTTGTTTAATAGATTGTCTTTCCACTGTTTACTGATATTTTTTGTTGTTGTTTTGTTTTGTTTTGTTGTTGTTTATTTTATTTTATTTTTTATTATTATTATTATACTTTAAGTTCTAGGGTACATGTGCATAACGTGCAGGTTTGTTACATATGTATACTTGTGCCATGTTGCTGTTTGTTTTTGAGGCAGAGTCTGGCTCTGTCGCTCAGGCTGGAGGGCAGTGGAGGGATCTCGGCTCACTGCAAGCTCGGCCTTTCGGGTTCACGCCATTCTCCTGCCTCAGCCTCCCGGGTAGCTGGGACTACCTGCGCCCGCCACCACGACCGGCTAATTTTTTTTTTTTTTTTTTTTTTTTTTTTTTTTTGTATTTTTAGTAGAGATGGGGTTTCACCATGTTAGCCAGAATGGTCTCGATTTCCTGACCTCGTGATCCGCCCGCCTGCCAAAGTGCTGGGATTACAGGCGTGAGCCACTGCACCCAGCCCACTGTTTACTGTTTTAGGAAGACAATTAATAAAGAGTTCCACCTATTTTAAAAATTGTTCTTTTTTTCTGAAGGTAAATGGCTATTTGGTGGTTAATTCAGTAATTTAATTCTTTCAATGACAGGTTTTTCAAGTTAGGCTAGCAAGTTTTAGCAATAATCTAAATAATTTGACATGCATATTTTTCATAATTTTATCATGTTTTCCTAATTCTAATATTAACATTTTCTATTATTCATATACTAATATGTTGAAATATATATATGACTAACATTACTAATAATATTGTATTTCCAAGCAAAAATTGATTAAAAGAATATAAAGAAGGAAGAGAGGAAGCAGGAAGAAATGCTCAGAGAATCTGATTCCAATGTTCTTCCTGATTCCAGGTCTTGGTTGTATTTCGATTCTGAGCTCTGAACTATTGCTTCAATTTCATGGGTAAATTGGAATTTAATTTTTTTTTAAGTTTAAATAATTTGGATTTAGATCTTTCAAATCGCTTTTCCAGAGAAAATCTAACTGTCTCTTCTCTGGAATGATTAACATGCACAACTGGTTATGAATAGTAATGAGACACTAGACTTATTGAGGACTTTTTCAGACCAATGAGTCTCAATGTTTACAACTTTTACTGTAGCTCTGATATTAAAGGTATGCATATGTGAACAAAGATCCTGACTAAACTACTTTGCAGGTTAATGGATTTAATAAAATGGTCTGGAAAAAAAAATAAATAAATAAAAAAATAAAATGGTCTGAAATTTATACCATGAATTTAAAATTTATTAATCATTTGTGACAGTTGTTTTGACAATGTAAATAATGTATATTCAATACAATTATATTAAAGCCAATTATATAGTTCTCAGTGCTCACTACTTCTGCTTTAAGCTAGTGTTCATTGTTCTGTAGTAATAATCTCTTCTGAATGTCTTTTCCCTAAGGTCGTTGATGGCATATAGGTTAAAATAATGCTAAATTGTTTAAATATTTTAACTTTATACTATGACTCGCAATAATTTAATACTATGTCTACTACTATCATTATTTAGCTAAATTATTTATTATGTTAAACTTTTCAACTACTTCCTAGCTAAGAGATTCAAACATGATTGATTACCAGTGAACACTTGATATTATGAACATTCTTTCCTTTGTGGTCTGATTCTTGTCAGATTTTTCAAGATGAATGGAAGAAGAAATCATGATTATCAGAAAAAGTGTTCTCTAAGAAAGTCATGATGATGACATTCATACTTAGTAATGATTCAGAGCTATACTGAGTAGAAAATTGTGAACTGAAAGTAGTAATAGACAATCAAATCTTTGCTACTTATGCTTGCACTGAAAGGTTTTGAGACGGTACTGTTGTTGATGGTCAATTTAGCAATCATAGTTGAGGCAGAGCTCTGTAGTGTCAAACTGCCTGGGCAATAATCAAGTTTAGTACTTTCTAACTATTTGACCTTAGAGAATTTACTCTGTCTCTCTCTCTCTCTTTATTCAGCTCGAAATTGAGAAGATTAAAGTAACAAACTCAAAGGGGAATGAAATGAATGTACATTAAACAATTGGCACAGTTCTTAGCACAGAAAGTTCTCAAAAAATAGTTACTATCTAATGATATTTCAAAAAACAGCCTTCTATTTATATTAGTAATAGATGAAGATTATTTTCTATTGAAATTAAAGGACAATATATTTTATCTTCATGAATAAACATAGTATTATCACATGTATGATATATAGCTCTCTACTGATATTTATTTTTTGTATATTTTTTCATGAGCACAAGGCCTACTCATGATATTGTGTATAATGCTGCTGTCTGCTTTGTCCTTATATTATGAATATATTATGACAGTAAAATGCTTCAGAAGACAATTTTGTTGGTACTATGAACTTAGGAACAAGTCTGTAGGAATAAACTTATGACTATAGATATTTATAAGAAGAAATCTACTTGCTGTTTGATATCTGATATGATATATCCCATTTCATTTTTATGTAAAAATAATTTTATCATGATTCTTCTGTCCTCATTAGTGTAATTGAAGGACATACAGATTCAGCTTATTGATTGGTAGAAAACCTGCTCTCCCTGGTCTATGTTATTAATTTTCTTTAATCTAACACCTCTAACAAATTAGAGATTAAATATAATACTAATGATGGTTTTTATTATTGTAATGATAATAATAATAAAAGTAAAAATGATTGTTGAGCATATACTATGTATAAGGCATTCAGATATGCACTTAATTTATATGTCATCCTTCCTTTATAATAGCTGTGCAGAATGCTTATTATTTTCCAATTTTACAGTTAAGTAGGGTGACTTTTGGGAAGGTTAACGGACTTTCCCAAGCAGCTCACCATAGTACATAGCAGAAGCAAGATTCAAAATCAATTTGGTTTTGTTTTTACTTTAATGTGCAAAGTTTCTGCTTTTATTCATCTGTAGTCTTAACTTCTCTCTCAAATTCTAGCCTTAAACATCCCGCTTCTTCCAACTGTATCTGCCACGTAAATTTAAATATTTACCTCTTCAAACCTAACTCATTTTATTTTTCTGTCAACTTTTTAATTAACTCTTCCTGTGTTTCCAAAATCTAACCCTGATTGGTTCTTCCTCATCATACATGCAGCAGTTTCCCCTCAGTTTAGTAAATCAATAATTGATACATCGCTTGTTCATCTTAACTTCAACCTGTACCTCGATTGATGATAGATTTTTTTCCTAGATACATTTAAAGACTATGCCGCAGTTCTGTTTAAAGAGCCACCGTAGTTCTTTGAATCCTACTGAATGAAGTCTACCTCCTTAAACTTGTATTGAAAGCTTTTCATCACTTGATCTTAACACCATTTTCTGTCTTTGGCCCATAAGAAAATTCTATATTTATTCTAGGCCCCAGCTAAATACCAACATTTATCATTTGAGATATACTTCATATGTTTAAATATCTGTATTGATTCATTTTTTCCTAAAAACGTACATGTGGTTTATATAGCTGAGATTAGAAGTATTGTTACTTACAATAATCACATTTATTTCCCTTAGCGTAACCCTTAGACTGACATCATAAAGGGAGGTGTCTGCAAGAGAATAATTCCAGAATTATGAATCTGGAATTTTATAAAGGCTACATGCTGCCCAGTTGCCAACACTAGCCCTCATGAGATAGAGAGGAAAACTTTACATCCCTAATACAAACAACTATATATATATATATATAAAAAATATATAAATATATATATATATTTCCATATATATTTATTCCATATGTATATATATATGGAAGAGAAAGGGGCAAGTCCCTACCTGAAATGAAATATTTGACTCCAGAGAGACATGTTTTGATACTCTTTATAAAATAACAGAAGACTCCAGGTTAAACACCAGTACGATGTAAAAAGCAAAAGCAAATGGGCCTGTGGAAAAACATTCAGAATCTTTATAACCCATCATTTTTTTTTTTTTTTTTTGCACAGAAAGCCCTAATCATGAATATATAAGCAGAATAGTGGTCCCCAAAATGTTGACATTTTAATTGTGAAAATGTGAATATGCTAGGTTACTTAGTAAAGTTGGAGATGGAATTAAGTTTATTAATTTGAAAAGTACTATATGATAGCCTCCTTAATGGGGAGACTATCTTGGATTATCCAGGTGACCTAGACATAATCACAACAATTCTTATAAATAAAAACTGGAGGCAGAAGACAGAGAACCAGATAAATGGAAGATTGAGAAAAAGACCCATCCCAACCTTGCTGACTTTGAAGTTATAGAAATGGGGTAACATGGCAAGGAATGTGGGGTACTCTAGAAACTGCAAAAAGCACAGAAATAGGGCCTCCGCTATAGCGTCCAGGAATAACTCAGTCCTGCAGACACTTTTTGATTGTAGCATAGTGACATTCATAGGACTTGTGACTTGCAAAACTTTAACATAATTTTATAATGTTTAAGCCACAAAATTTGTGATAATTTCTTAGGTATAAACAGGAAACAAATACAATGCAGAAACATGAAACTGTTAATATTGCTTCCTGATAATGTCACAGACATAGGTGTATTTGTGTCTTTTTTTTTTTATATCTGTGTATTTGTGTGTGTGCGTGTGGTATTTTTTTCAACTATCGAACTTTGATATTTCTGCCTCTTTTTCCCATCTTATAGCCATCTCCAACTAACATTATCTTGTAAAGCTCTGTCAAAAGATAACTCTTTGAAATCTAGAGTAATGGTTTCCTTCTGTAAATATATGTGTGGTCTTTACTCATAGATCACATTTTTTGTTGTTCTGTCCATTAGAAGTGTTATACTAGATGTGCTTACAAAATGGGTGGCATTCCTTTTACATTAAAAATAAAATTGTGTTTTGAAGTGCCTTTGTACTAGGGAACACACACTGAAAGAAAAGTGCATTTTAAAGCTCTTGTGCAAATAAAACATGATAAATATAGAAGAGATATTAAACATCATATGTTATCATGTATAATAAAAGTAGTTAGAAATTTTTATACTAACCAACATGAAAAACATTAAAAGTGATGCTTTATTTGTCCTATTACATTTTAGTTTGTTTGCTGACATTACTGTAGGTGTGTCCTCCATAAGTTAGCATTGAAAAAGACAGAGGTGTTTGTTCAACTACCCAATGTGAAAAACAAAAAATTACTAACTAGTGGCTGATTGCTTTTCTGTGAAGTGTGATGGTAATGGATCTTCCAAATTCCAGATGACTGGACCATAGATTTCACCTTAAACTACTGGAGCCTAGCACTTATCTCAAGCAGATAACGAGTGCTAGTTTTTCCCTTTGTCCTCAACATCATGAATATAAGTGCTACTCAACAGAGTATCAACTGCACAAGAGCAGAACATTTTGTCTTTCCTGTTAACTGATAACCTCTTTAAGCCTTAAAAAAAGTATTTGTTGGAAGAAAAAAAAAAAAAAGAATGAGTATCAGACAAATTCATTGTTTATGTCTGTTCACATGGAGTATTCTCTACATTAGAATCCAGATACCCTTGATCCTCTTTTAGAGAATAAGGATTGAGCTGAGATCCAAGTAGTTAGCATTGAGAAGTGTGGTTGACATTACATTACACAGATTTTTTTTTTTTTTGACAGTGCCTATGAGATGTTGTTTTCTCATTCATAAGAAAGGTTCTATTCCAGTATGCATGTGGGGAAAGAGATTAAGAACTTGTGTGGTGTTACTCATTATACTCACTGAAGTTCCAGTAAATAGTCTTCTATTTTTCAAATGTGGGTGTCAGGAACAGACTTGATTGGTCAATCTGAAATATTAGAAAGATTGGGATACATTGTTCATAATTCCAGAGATATTAAACTATCTCCTCTTGAGTACAGGGACCCATAATAAACCCATGGAGAGATAAATCAGTTAATAAGAAGGAAGAGTATATACTGAGCTAGACTCAAAAGGAATGTCATAAAGGATTTTGTACTGCAGCAGAGTCTTCGAAGATTTGATTATGAGATGGAAAATATGAGCTTTCAGATGAGCAACTCAAATAAAGACTTTGAAGGCTCACCCAGTTTGGCAGATGTCTTTTGGGGACTGTCCTCCACTTTTCTATTCCTTGATTACTTTTCAAGTCAGTAAAACCATTACCTGTTTGTTGCCAGCAGATAACGTAACCCAGAGGTCATTTGAGATTCCTATGATAGATTCAATTGAAAGCTTTTATTGTCTAAGGATTTTATCTTTGATTTCCCCACATCATACAGGCTCAATATATAAAATATTATGAGTCACTTTTAGGTATGGCTATAGAAATAGCCATTTTTACTTTCCTCTTTTTGATACTCCATCATAGGTAGTAAGCCTAATCAATCAAATGTCACTGATGCTGTCATAAGGCACCTGTCTAATACATTGGACAAATGGACGTAGAAGCCTAGTTGAAAATATATGTCTTTTGACAGAAGGATAAATCAACATCTTTTGCAATCTTAAATTACAATTCACAAATAAAATCAGGACGATATCTATAAAGTATTGATCTACTGTGTGTCTCTGCTAAGTAAAAAATACTCACTTTTGAAGATAAGATATGAAGAACTCAAAACACACCCATAGAATAGCATAAACAAATGCCTAAATGAATTATATTTTTAGAAAAAGGGTTTGGCTTATTTTAGTATTTTTTCAGTAGTATGGAAGGCAGTTGGCAGGTGGGCAATACTGAAGGATCCACATGAATAACATAATATGAGCTACTCCTAATGAAATCATTACCCAAGGAATGTGTCCATAATTACTTCTGTTTGGACAGGAAAAGAAGATCTCCTCTTCACGGATTTTCATTTACTGTTTTAACGTAATTTATCTGCGTGACCTTCAATTACATTTAAGCACTGATTTCTGAGCAACCTACTTATTTTCTTCTAGGTCACTAACTCAGTGGATTGAGATGTGATTCTAGTGCAGCTTGTACAGATATTATTGAAAGATGTGTGAGAGTTCTCAATGTTATCAGGGTTTCTACCAGTCACAAAGGGAAAAATCTGACTTTGGTTTTTCCAGTCTAGCATTACAATCCTTTTTCAAAGATATTCTTGATTTTAATGAAGCTTTAGAGCTATCTGCAGTGCAGCTGCTGCTTTGCAGAGTGTCCTGTGAAGCTTTAAGAGCAACACTGACAAAGCAGATTAACTATTTTTGTGAAGCTTTTGAAAGGCCACTGTCCTAGAGAGGGTAAGGCAAATTAACCTGTGCTGAGCATTCTTTCAAGATTATGGGCCCGATGCCTAGTTTCTGCACTGAAAGCTGAAGACATTTTTTTTTTTCTTTTTCTGTTTTTTACAATTGTAATCAGCTATACTCTGCCTGTGGAGGAAAAGCAAACTTTCTTATGTCTACTTGCCTACACCATCACAGCTTGTAACTATGCATAAGAAACATTCCCTTTTACTGAAAACAAGAATATATTGCTAACTATGTTTTTAGTCCTTTGTGAAATGATGGTCGTACATGATAGCTTTTCTTAACTAAAACTCCTTACTAAACATTTGTAAGTCTAAAATTACATTATCTTATATTAAACTGTGATCAACTGTCACTATTTCTACAGAGGTCTTGGATAGTATAAGATAGTACAGATAAGACACAGCCTACCAGGAAAAAAAATACTATTACAGCAATTGTATTATAAACTGATAGACAAAAGTAAGTATGTGTCAAAAATTTGTTCAGTATATTTCGGTTTAACATCACTTATGTTCAGATATGCATCATTTGTTTTCTTTCCATATTCTGGTCTACAAACATTTCTTAATAAAATATATGCACATATCATAACAATAGCAGTGCTGGTACAAATAAACTATTTTCTCTTCTGGACAATAGGAGTTGAAATAATACATAGACCTTAGATTACCATATACTTAACGTTTACCTCTTTAACCATAGAGTCAGTGTAGAGTATTCAGACAAATAACACATTTACATTTCTTTCAGTATCCTTTATTTTCTTAAGTAATGCTTAACTCTGTTAAAGCATAAACAAAATGACATATTACCTCGAGAGCTAGGCTTAGATAGTCTGCTCTATCTCATTTCCTACTAGCTTTAGATACTACAGCAAAAGAAAAGATGTCATTTGCATTGCATTCTGAGGTTTGATTTCTTGAAAGCTTCTTCAATTGCTTAAGGTACTAAAATGTCAAGTGTAGATTTTCAAAATTTTTCGTAGACATCAGATCAAGTTTGTTATCCTTGCATCATTGGAATAGGGCAGGGTTTATTATGTAGACTAAATGGAATAACTACACTTCAAGTTATTAAAGCATAGTTGAAGAAATTAATCAACACTAAGCAAAATCTTTTTCATATATGACAAGACCTATTTCATGTAAAAGTATGACCACAGGTAGACACTATAATAGCTTAAAAAACACATAACAGCAACAACAATAAAACCCAAGCATGGCCTTAGAGAGTATCCAAGTCCATGTCTGTATTAGTCAGGGTTCTTTAGAAGAACAGGACAAATAGGATAGGTGTATATATGAAAGGGAGTTTATTAAGGAGAATTGACTGGCATGATCACAAGGTGAAATCCCACCATAGACCATCTGCAGTCTGTGTCCCAAAACCTCAAAAGTAGGGAAGCTGACAGCTCAGTCTTCAGTCTGTGGCTGAAGGCCTGAGAGCCCCTGGCAAATGACTGGTGTAGGTCCAAGAGTCCAAAAGCTGAAGAATTTGGAGTCCGGTGTTCGAGGGCAGAAAGCATTCAACACGAGAGAAAGATGGAGGCCAGGAGACTCAGCCAGTCTAGCCCTTCCATGTTCCTCTGCCTGCTTTTATTCTAGCCACGCTGGCAGCTGATTAGATGGTGCCCACGCAGATTGAGGGTGATCTGCCTCTCCCAGTCCAGTGACTCAAATATTAATCCCCTTTGGCAACACCTTCACAGATACAACTAGGGACAATACTTTGGATCCTTTAATCCAATCAAGTTGACAGTCAATAGTAACCATCACAGAATTCAAATCCAAAGCCAACAGAAGGTAACAAAAGTTAACAAGACATAGAGAACTGGTGAACACTACTCAGTTTACATCAGTTTTTTCTTCTGGGAGTAGGAGTGGGGTACACAGATAAAATTTGGTTTCCTTTGATTATGTAGATATCTACCATGGAGGTATACAGACTTTAGTGTTAATCATACCTTCAACATCAAACATATGATCCATTTTGACTGATTTCTCACTTGGATCTTTCTTTCTTTCCAAGATGCCTGAGGTTACTTTAGTATTATATAATATTGTATATAGCTATAGTTTTGTGATGATATTTGTTAAATTCTAAAGTTATTTAGTTATTTCACCAAATATTCATTAGTATTCTTGGTGGGTATCTTTCTAGGTAAATATATTTGTCCTGAGTTAAAAACTCATTAGAGGTGTGTGGGCTTTGATAAGATTTGTATTTTCTTGAGTGGAAGAATAGGCATTTTCATGCCAATAGAGTAGCTTGGTTTTGGGGTTTTTTCCTTGTGATATTTTAATTCTTTTGATGTTAACATAGATCTATATGACTTTCTTCTAGAATCCATGCAGTGTTTGACTCATACATAGTTTACTGTTAACAAACAAACAAAAACTGTGTAACTATTCTCATTTCACTTGTCAAAGAAGGTAGATGTGGAAACTTTGCACAACATCAAAATGATCTTAGTAAGACATAGGTTAACCTTTCAAGTATCTCAAGGCAAAAACTGCAATTATATTGTTAAATAGAACTGTTAGGCATTTGTGTATCACTGGAGCTTTAGTACCTTCAATTAGAAGAATGAGGGAGAGTAATTATGGAACCAGTGACTGTTCCAAGGAGTTGTATAACATTTTTTTGCATGTTCCTGATCTTAAGAAATTTTCTTTCTGACCTGTCCATAGGAAAGCAAATATCAGTTCATATTGCAAGAACCACTTCAGCATTTTCACCTTACTATTTCAATACTCCGCAATCTATAGAACTTTCATACTCCCCATTTTAAGCCTGTTTAGGAGACCTAATTACATGCCAGACAAATCATCTTCTAAGCAAAATATAATTTACGTTAGAAACTAACTGTGCTCTAAGATAGAATGCAAAAAGGGTCATAGTCAATTTTCAGCCCATTTTTCTTTTTATAAGATACATAGTGAATATAATCTCATCATATTCAAGGATGAAAGAATCATGCACCTCAAATAAGCGGAAATGCAACCATCTCCCTCCATCGATAATATATGAAATACAACAAAACCTGAAAATTATGAGAATGGAAAAAAATTGCATCTTTTTCAGTTTCTCATGTTGATTTTTCCTTTTTAAAATATTCATGCATATTTAGCCAAGACTTGCAAAGTTCCACATTATGATGGGAAGCCAAAATAAATAATTATTCACATATTTTTCAGCATCGACTTAAATGGACAAGAGTGTTCCTTGAACATAGGGTGGGCAGGGGCCTTCAAAAGCAAGAAAACTTGAAAAAAAAATGAAATCAGAAGACAAAATCAAGCTGTTTTATTTGCCACTCCACCCATTTGTATAATTAACTTATTATCTGAACTTAACCTGAAGTTTTCATGGCTTCTTTTTAACGTTTTTACTGTTTAAAAAACTTACTTTAATTTTATTTAACTAAGGATCTGATTCTCTTTATGTGTATAAATGTGAGGTGAAAATGTGGGAAGGAAGTGCATGCTCATGTAGCATTGTGCAAATTTTGATACAATGCATTTCTACTAAGGAGTTATTCAGGAACTGAAAAAACATACTGGAGTCATTAAAAGCCCTATAAATATTTGAAGGGCTGTCAAGTAGAGTCAGCAAGTAAATTAATCATGTGTTACTCAAAAGACAGAATCAGGATCAATGAATTCAAGTTAAAAAGAAGCAGCACAGGACTCAAAAAGATCGCAATATATAGATTGGGCTCGGTTACAAGAAATTGAACTCCTTTTCCCAGGAAATATTTAAGTGGATGTTGATAATCAATCACTACAGATGTTGTTAAGGTAATTTCTACATTGGGAAATAATTTTGAAGATACAACTTAAATTCATTTTCAGTCCTACGAGCAATTCATAAACAGAGTGATAAAAAGAGTGTAAAATTTAAAATTTTGCGTTACAAGGTGATGCCATAATTTGATCATTAATAATGCATATTTAGTTTAATGTTATTAAGATGTGCATATGCTTCATATACTCTATTAACTTTATTTTGATTTTGATTTTTTTCACTGTCTTAATATCTTACAAAATTAAGATTTAACCACTCACTGCAATATATGTTCCACTAAATTTAGTGTTATTAGCAAATGTGATCACCATACCTATACTGTTCATGTGTTTACTTCAGGAGAAGGGCTTCAGAAAACTCTCTGTGATTGAATCATAGGTTCACCATTCAGTAACTGGCTGTATACCTGGAGATCATTTTAATTTTTTTGTACATTGGTTTTCTTATCTATAAATTTTTATGCAGGGGGGAGAAATCTACCCTAGCAATTGTAAGAATTAAATAAGATCATTTTTGCACATCAATTAGTATTGGGTCAGGTATATTATAAGCATCCAAAAATGTTGGCAAAACTTGTTACTATTATCAACAATTACATTTAAAATTTGCTGAAGCAGATTTTTCATCTTTGTATTGAATTTTTTTTCACAATTCTAAGTGTAAAACAGATGTGAAATAAATTTTTTAAAAAAATAGGTGTATGGGTTCATAGATTCATGAAAAAGAAAAGTGAAACAAATCACTGAAGGGCCACTCAACATGGAAATACTTCCGGATTGATAATAGCCTTAAGTGTCTTTCTAAATCAGAACACAAATATTAATTGTCTTTCTCTTATGTTTTTATTCAGAGAAAAATCATCTGGTTTGTTCTTAACAACTGCTCTGGGAGAAATCATAGTACTTTAAATCACACTGCAAACATGCCTTGCCTTGGACATACGTAGAAATGTGACTTTATTTCCAGTCAGTCGGGTATTGCCAAAAAGGAAATAAGGAACATATGAATAAAAGAAAGCAGAGAGAAGGAGCCTGTTGTTTTCAGAAAGACTGCTTTTCTGGTGGCATTGTAATGGTAGACACTCCTGAGTTCTGAGACCCATGTATTCAGCTTGGCTACCGCTCCTACTGAGGAGAAAACACTGGAAAAGGTGGACAGGTATTTGAAATCCATACGTGTAGAATACGTGGGGAAGTTGTCAGAATGGACAGATGCAGTGTTAAATATGAGATAAGAATAGTTTATGTTTGGCTGCCATACAGTATACCAGTTCAGCCAAATATGAATTCTTTAGCAACAGCCCTCAAGTTTTCTTCGTGATGTGCTGCTTCATTGGGGCAATTTGCCCTTTGGCATCCAATTACCATACATATTCCTACTTTCTGTCAGTCAAAGAAATGAAAGATAAGGAAGAATTTGTATTATACATGCAAATTCTTTACAGGAAATTCACACACATGTTCATATATTTCTTTTTGACATGTATCATTGTGTTAATATTTAATTTGTGAACAAAATATGCATATCTTAAAATATAGTTATCGGAAAAATATAGCTTAAAATAGGTTTGATGTAAGTTTGTCTCACTGTAAATGGCCAGATTAACAAAAAAATTAGATTAAAATAGTCTGATAAATTTTAAAATCTTTTAATAATTATAAAAAGCATGAAAAGTCAGAATTAATAATTACAACCATATTAAGAAAATACTAGTGATGCACTGATAACAAAATGATTTTCCTTAAGATTATCGGAATTTCTGCTATAAACATGTCTATAGACATGTTTATAGACATGTCTAGTCTCTAATGGATACAGAGTTTTTTTATTTTATATTGTTTTATTTTAGATTCAGGGAGTACATATGCAGGTTTGTTACCTTAGTGTGTTGCATGATGCTGAAGTTGGGGTGCTAGTGATCTCATCACCCAGATAATGAACATCATACCCAATATTTGTATTTTCAATCCTTCCCCTTCTCCTTCCCCGCTCGCCTTAGTAGTCTCCAGGTTCTGTTTTTGCCATCTTTATGTCCATGAGTACCCAATGATCTTATTAATGAGAAAATGGTATATTTGGTTTCTGTTCCTGCATTCAGC
This sequence comes from Macaca thibetana thibetana, assembly GCF_024542745.1. NCBI lineage: Eukaryota > Metazoa > Chordata > Mammalia > Primates > Cercopithecidae > Macaca > Macaca thibetana. The sequence continues at coordinate 172,938,929 of NC_065578.1, forward strand.
TACATCCACATTGCTGCAAAAGACATAATTTTGTTTTGTTTTTATGGTGGTATTGTATTCCATGGTTTGCATATACCACATAATATTTATCCAATCAACCATATGGGCACTTACGTTGATTCCATGTCTTTGCTATTGAGAGTAGTGGAACAAAGAACATGTGAGAGCATGTGTCTTTCTGGCGGAATGATTTGTTTTCTTTTGGATATATACCCAATAATGGGATTGCTGGGTCTAATGGTGGTTCTATTTTACGTTCTTTGAGAAATATCCAAACTGCTTTCCACAGTGGCTAAACTAGTATACATTCCTACCAATAGTGTATAAGCATTCTTCTTTCTTCACAGCCTTCCCAGCATCTGTTAGTTTTTGCTCTTTAATAAAACTCATTATGTCTGGTGGGAAATGGTATCTCATTGTGGTTTTGATTTGCATTGCTTTGATGATTAGTGATGTGGAACATTTTTTCATATATTTGTTGGCCACTTGTATGTCTTCTTTTAAGAGGTGTCTGTTCATGTATTTTGCCTATTTTTAATGGGGTTACTTGTATTTTACTTGTTGGTTTAAGTTCCTTATAGAGTCCAGCTATTAGGCCTTTGTCAGATGCATAGTTCTTGAATATTTTCACTCATTCTGTAGGTTTTTAATTTATTCTGTTGATTGTTTATTTTACTGTGCAGAAGCTAATTAGTTTTAATAGGTCCTACTTGCCGGTTTTTATTTTTGTTTCAATTGCTTTTGTGAACTTCGTCATAAATTCTGTAACATACACAATGACCACAATGATATTTCCTATGTTTTCTTCAAGGATTCTTATAGTTTTAGGTCTTATATTTTAATCTTTATCCATGCTGAGTTTTTTTTTTTTTTTTTAATTTTGTATATGATGAATAGTATGGGTCCAGTTTCATTCTTCTGCAGATGGCTAGCCAGGTGTCCCAGTACCATATATTGACTTATATTGACTAGAGTGTCTTTTCTCCTTTGCTTAGTTTTAATGAGTTCATTGAAGATCAGATGGTTCTAGGTGTGTGGATTTATTTCCGGATTTCTAACCTGTTCCATTAGTCTGTTTCTGTATGAGTATTATGCTGTTTTGGTTACTGTAGCCTCATAGTATAGTTTGCAGTTGGGAAACGTGATGCCTCTGGCTTTGTTCTTTGTGCTCAGGGTTGCTTTGGCTATTCAGCTCATTTTTTATCTCATACGAATTTTGGAATAGATTTCCTAACTCTATGAAAAAAAATAATATTGGTATCTCGATAATATGTTCATTTTAGCAGTATCAATTATTCCAATCCATGAGCATGTAATGTATTTTCATTTGTTTCTGTCATGTATGATTTCTTTTAGCAGTATTTTGTACTTGGGTAGAGATCTTTCACCTCTTTTGATTACACCTATTTCTAGGTATTTTTTTGTGTGTGCAGATATTGTAAATGGTATTGTAGTATTGATGTAGCTGTCAGCTTGAGTGTTATTGTTGTATAGAACTGCCCCTGATTTTTGTATGTTGATTTTATATCCTAAAGCTTTTCTGAAGTTATTTATCAGTTCCAGGAAAATTTTGCAAAAGTCTCTACGATTTTCTAGGTATAGAATTAGATCATCACATTGTCTGCAAAAAGAGATAGTTTGATTTCTTTTCCTATTTGGATTCTTTTTTATAATTTTTCCTTTCCTGACTACTCTGGCTCCCACTTCCAGTATCATGTTGAATAGGAATTGCAAGAGTGAATATCCTGTATTTGTTCAAATTCTCAAGGGGAAATTTTCCAGTTTTTGCTTGGTCAGCATTATATTTACTGTGGGTTTGCCACAGATGGCTCTTGTTATTTTGAGGTATGTGCCTTCAATAGTGAATTTCTTGAGAATTTTTATCATGAAGTGATGCTGGATTATTTTATAAGCTTTTTCTGCAGACATTGAGATAATCATGTTGTTTTTATTTTTAATTCTGTTTATGTGGTGTATCACATTTACTCATTTTTGTATGTTGAACCAACTTTGAATCTCAAGAATAAAGCCTGCTTGATTGTTGTGAATTAACTTTTTTCATGTGTTGTTGGATTCAATTTGCATTTGCTAATATTTTGTTGAAAATTTTTATGTCTATGTTCATCAGGAATATTGGCCTGTAGTTTTGTTTTGTTTTTCCTTCACTGTTTCTACTGGTTTTTTATATCAGGGTGATGCTGACTTCATAGATTTAGTTAGAGATGAATCCCCCATCTTTGATATTTTGGAATATAGTTTCATTTGAATTAGTACCAGTTTTCTTTGTATATTTGGTATGATTCAGCTGTGTCCGTGCCTGGCCCTGTGTCATTTTTCACTTCGTAATGATTCAGTTGCTGAACTAGATATTGTTCTGTTCAGTTTTTCCATTCTTTTCTGATTTAATCCTGGGAGATTTTGTGTCCTTTAGATTTTCTAGATTCTGAGTGTAGAGGTATTCATAGTAGTCTCAGAGGATCTGTTGTATTTCTGTGGGATCAAATGCAATGTCATATATGTCATATCTGATTGTGCTTATTTGAATCTTCTGTGTATTTTTCTTTGTTAATCTAGCTTGTGGTCTGTTGATGTTGCTTATCCTTTCAAATAACTAACTTTTGTTGATTCTTTGAATGGATTTTTGGGATCTCAATTTCGTTCAGTTCCACTCCGATTTTAGTTATTTCTTTTCTTTCGCTAGCTTTGGGGTCACTTTGTTTCTTTTTCTAGTCCCCCTGGCTGTGATGTTAATTCACTGGTTTGAGATCTCTCTAACTTTTCGGTGGAAGCATTTAGTGCTAAAAACTTTCTGCTTTAATTTCATTGTTTATCCAAAAATCATTCAGGGGCAAGTTGTTTAATTTCCATGTAATTGTGTGGTTTTGAGATATCTTCTTGCTATTGATTTCTATTTTTATTCTAAGGGTATGGCTTGTATGATTTTGAATTTTTGAATTTATGGAGACTTGCCTTACGGCTGAAAATGTAATCAATCTTGGAGTATGCTGTATGTTCGGGTAAGAAGAATGTGTATTCTGTGCTTGATGGGTGGACTATTCTGTACTTATCTATTAGGTACAGTTATTAAAGTGGTCAGTTTAAGTTCAGCAAGCATTGTTTGTTTGTTTTCTGCCTATATGATTCATCTAATGCTGTCAGTGGAGTACTGAAGTCCTCCACTATTACTGTGTAGCTGTGTAAGTCTTTGTAAGTAAAAAAGCAGTTGTTTTATAAATTTCTGTGCTCCAATATTAGATATGTATATGTTTAGATAGCCAATTCTAATTGTTAAATTGAATTCTTTATATTTTTCTTTTTTTTTTTTTTTGCTGTTGTTGGTTTACAGCCTGTTTTATCAGATATAGGACTAGCAATCTCTGCTCGCTTTTTATTTTTATTTATTTATTTATTTATTTTTTCTGCTTGTGTCTTTAATCTTTCTCCAACTTTTTCCTTTGAGCCTATGGGTGCTATTATGTGTGAGATGGGTCTCTTGAATACAGCAGACAGATTGGTCTTGTTTTCTTTTCTTTTCTTGTTTTTTCTTTTTCTTTTTCTTCTCTTTCCTTTTCTTTTCTTTTCTATTCTTTTCTTTTCTTTCTTTTTTTGAGATGGAGTCTTGCTCTGTTGCCCAGGCTGGAGTGCAATGATGTGATCTTGACTCCCTGCCACCTCTGCCTCCTGGGTTCAAGTGATTCTCCTACCTCAGCCTCTGGAGTAGCTGGGAGTACAGGTGCCCAACACAATGCCTGGCTAATTTTTTTTTTTTTAATAGAGATGGGGCTTCTCCATGTTGGCCAGACAGGTCTCAAACTCCTGACCTCAAGTGATCCACCTGCCTTGGCCTTCCAAAGTGCTGAGATTACAGGCATGAGACATTGTGCCAGGCTTGTGTGTGTGTGTGTGTGTGTGTTTTCTAACTTGACACTCTGTCTCTTTTACATCATTTAGACCTTTTACATTCGAGGTTGATATTGATATGTGAGGTTTTGAACCTATTGTGAAGTTCTTAGCTGGTTGTTTTGTAGTTTCTGTTGTGTGGCTGCTTTTCAGGGTCTGTGGGCTGTGTACCTAAGTGTGATTTTGCAGTAGTGGCTATCATTCTTTTGTTTCTATGTTTGGAACTCCTTGAAGCATCTCTTGTAAGATGAGTTTAATAGTAACAGATTATTTTAGTGCTTGCTTGTCTGGAAAATATTTTATTTGTCCTTTGCTTATGAAGCTTAGTTTGACAGGATATGAAATTCTTGATTGGATATTCTTTTCCTTGTAAATCCTGAAAATAAGCCCCCAGTCTCTCCTGACTTCTAATGTTTCTGCTGAGAAATCCGTTGTTACCCTAACAGGGTTCCCTTTATATGTGATCTGGCCTTACTTTCCAGCTGCTTTTAAGATTTTTTTCTTTATTGGTGACCTTGGACAATCTGGTGATGTCATGGTGATGATTATTTTGTATAATATTTTGCAGATGGTCTCCTGATTTCTTGTATCTGGCCATCTACCCCTCTAGCAAGATTAGGGAAGTTTTCTTGTATTATTCTCTCAAATATATTTTGCAGGTTATATGCTTTTTCTCCTTCTGTCTCAGGAATGCCAATAATTCATTGCTTTGGTTACTTTACATAACTTCATCTTTCTCAAATACTTTGTTCATTTTTTAAAATTCTATTTTCTTTATTTTTGTCTGAATGGATTATTTCGAAAGACCTGACTTCCAAGTGCAGAAATTCTTCTGTTATGGTCCGGTTTATTGATAAAGATTTGAATTGTATTTTGAAATTCCCTAAGTGAGTTTTTCAATCCCAGAAGCTCTGATTGATTTTTTAAAAAGATGTTTAGCTCTTCCTTAATTTCCTGGATTACTTTAGAAGTTTCTTTGTGTTGATTTTCAACCTTGTATTGGGTCTCATTGAGCTTCCTTGCAATTTATTGTTTGAATACATTATTTTTAATGAGTTAGTTGACCTTCAGGGAACTCACACAGGGAGAATTTTATAAAACAGTTATTATTTGTTTTTAACATATTAATGTAATAGGATCCACTTAAGCAGTATAAATTAGATGTCATAACATGTGAAAATGATAAATCATGTTATAATTTTTATGTATATGTAGAAATGATAAAAATATTTTTGGATAAGGGCAGTGCAAATGACAAAGACAGTGTCAGATCAGCATATGAAATGTTCTTGTTGTTATGCCAGTTATACAGATATATTATGCAACTGTCTTCTGAATAGTTACATACCTAAATATTTTAATATTATCAAGTAACTCAAGATAACTTTATTGAGTGGTCCAGGCTTTCTGTCAGCCCTTGATGAGTGCTCCTTTTCCACACATCAGCTATCACTTACAAGTACATTCTCATAAAAATTGATACGAACTCTTCAATATGTAATGTCAATATCTACTTCTGACCACTTCCCCTACCTTTAAAATAAGGCTAAGTTTCTTCTTAATCCTTTCTGGTAAATTTGCTGACTTTTATAGTTTTTCAATATATGCTAAATGTGGTTTTAACTTTCTGTCAATCAATTTATCACTAGTATAGACAGCAGTATTCCAGATCTGAAATGTAAAGTAGCTAAGTTCTTGCCTACTTTTCTGAGCTTAATGCTCTCTTGAATCTAAAAATTATTTTATTTAAATATCATTTCAAGGTAATTATAATGAAATCAAAAATTTTACTATCCAAAACAATGAATTTATTTTTTATACAGAAAATATAAAATTTATTTTATTCCCTTCAGCATTTATATGAGCAAGCTTTTTTTCTGGGTATCAGTCTTTCCACCTTCAATGCTGGCTGTTTGTAACTGTCTTGTATTTGTCCTACTATGCTGTCCATTATTCAGTTTTTAATATTTATTTTAAAATTCAAGCACTTTGAAGAAATATAAATTTATTAATGTTCTAATCTTTTGGTTTTATAATCTATGAAAACATTTTTTATGAGATTTTCATTTATCGAGCTCCACAGGTTTTTGACTCTTACTCCCTGTGAGAATCATAATGATTACAAGGTACCACACTTATTTTAAGGTAATCAATATTGCTTTTTGCTTCTATTCTTCTAGCCTCAATTAATTACAGGCAATTCATTTAACTAAACTTATGACAAAAATATCCTCTTTACAATCATTGCTTTGTAGTTATCAAGTATTTCTACATATCTCATTACATAAGCATGGATATCTATTATTTAAAATATTACAAATACTATTTTAGACAAATTTGATTCTTAGTAGCAGTAATTATTAACAAAACCATTTAAATACTTTTCCCCAAAATAAATCAGGAAGAACACTCACCAAACTTAAGCAAGTATTTCAGGAGAATTATTTGTCATCATATTGTGTAAACAGAATGGGGACCATATCAGTATGTTTACCTATTTTTATTCATTTATCAGTGATTAATTAATGCTGCATTTTCTCCCAAGATAACTTATTATTGATTATTGATAACATTTGGGAATATTTTTTAGGGGGAAATATCTGTGTTCAGTGGCTTGTGGTGAATTCACTGGCCCTCAACCCAGCTTTATGTATTGGAGACAGGTGTGTGTGATTTCAAGCTCCAAAATTAGGATAGAACATAATTTTGGAAACTGCTATATTAATTTTCAACTTATTTTTAAGTCCTCTTTCTCCCTGAGCTTCCGTGTTCTGAGACAACACACACATTGTATAGCTGTAGGTCTTAGAAAATGATCTTTCTTCTTTGCTACTTACTGAAATAAGTTAGTAGCTTGCATTATAATGAAGACCACGGTTTGACTAGATCTAGAAATTTCTTCAAAATATCTAGTGTTTTTCCTACTTTTTTGCAATCTGAAACGAGTTTAGAACAATTTTAATTGTTCTTACCCTGTATATGGACGAAAAGCAGTCATTGATATTTTTCTGTTGTTTGTCTAGTGTTCCTATCTGTAATGCCAGAAGCATAGCTTTCCAATAGTGTATTTATTTTCTTTTCAACAACAATTTATTTAGTTTTAAGAGAGATTTAGGTTTTATAACTGTAGATTAAAAAAAAAAAAAGACTAAGACTTTATCACTCATCACCCCTCTGCTTTCAAGCTATGAAACTGAAAGGGTTTTTTCTCTTACAGTATCTTAGGTGTAACTGAAAGATTTTCGTTTGCAATAATTGTGCAGGTATCTCATGATCATGTCACACGTGTCATGTTTGTCTTGCTTTCCCATGTAATCTCAGGGCATGAGTTATAATATTCAACCGCATAGAACTGTGAAATAACCAGCATAAATACAAAATAAGAAAAACAATCTTACATATTTTTTTTATTTTCTTAAACATGTTTCTGAAGTAGATACTGTTTTGTTATCCACTAAACATTAAATTATTATTTTATTAATTACAATTGATAAATCTCATTAGATGAAACAATTGAACAGCTACAATGCACTTCATTCCTCAAGAGAAGAATTACAATAGTTAAAGGGTTTTCATTTCTTCTTTTGTAAATGTTATCATTGTTAATGATCCTCTCCTTTGCTCTCATTTGACCACTAAATATGACAACTATATTTGAAAATGGAGTCATCATTTTGGTATGCAACATTCTTTGAGACTGAGAAAAAGCAGACCCAATAACCTTTCTATTGTCTATCCAGTTACGCTAACAATAAAAATTATAATATTAAAAGTTTGATAACTTAATATATAAACTTGTGATGGAAAATCAATTTTCTCCTTATTTGTTCCTTATTAAATTTGTACTACCTAGGCCAGGCATGTGAAAGAGATGTCACTATCATATGATAGCCTATTATTTATGCATATACTTCAATGGGTAGATAACCCAGAAAGCCATAACTAACTTATATTTTAAATAAGAAGCTTTTGTTGTAGCCTACACTTTGAATTAATACAACCCCAATTAAGACCTTGAATCCTCAAAGTACAATTTGGGCAAGTTACATAATCCTCGTCACTTTGTATACGTAAAAATATGAGTTGCATCACCTATTCTTTAAAAGAGCTGATCAAATTAAACAAGATAATTAATGTGAAGCAAATCATTACTGCTTGAACCTTAATGAGTACTCAGAACATTGATAGTGATGATGGTGATATGGTCAAAAATCATATAGTGCAGAACTAAAAGGAATGCTACTTTATATTTATTAGAAAATTTAACATTTATATGAATATCCATTTGGTTGGATGGCAGACATTTAAATTCCCTAATTCAAGATTCTTCCTTCCTTTCTGAGAAGTAGGTTGGGAAGATTGACATGGTGCCTTTGGCAAAGGGTAGGGCACACCTTTTATGTTCCTCAGATTCATTTTTTATTCAAGTTCACAGCCTTTGTAAAGTCTTCATCACTATGTCTTAGGCGATGAATATTCTAGGATATTCCCTTTTCTCAGCCTCACTTTTTCCTCAGGTCTGTCTGTGTACTCAGTCATATATGTGCTCAATCCATGGTGTTCTGTCACAAGTGAGAAATGTTATACATCTCTGTGGAGCACATTTAGGCCTATCAGTCTTAACACAGGATGCAGACTATTATTTTGTTCTCAGGCAAAACTGAGAGCAAAGCAGTCCTCAGGCCTTGTCATTTTTTTTTTTTTTTTTTGGACTGTATTTAAAGACAAAGGACTAGTTTTCTTCTCAGATGCACAAACCTATCAGGACTTTATCTACCTTTAATTTCCCAGCCCCTTCTTGAACTTGTCTCTAGAGGTAAGGTACAAAACAAATTTTTAGGATCAACTGCTGAATTTACTTTAAATGCCATATTCTGCAGCTTCTTGATCCATTATATGTTATCTCTTGGTTTATCATATGAAGTACCTTTCATGTAACATATTATTATTTCCCACATATGTATGGGAAATAATCACATATACACACACACACATATATATACACACACACACATAGTTTTATGAAAAAATTTATATATATTTCAATAGTTTTAAAAATCATTTCATTAATTTTAGAGAAAACTCACCTAATAATTGTAAACCTATACTTCTTTCCTGCATGTAACATGAACAACAACATCATTTTTAAAACAAAGTCTACTTCTTGCTATGTTGAGCAACCATTTTTCCCAATGGTGTGAGGTATGCATACTACAAGGTAAAAATCAACTGTATTTAAATATTACTCGTTCTATCAACTTCAGATGAAAATATGCAGTATAATAATTTTCAAACACAAATACATTGAGGAGATTCTTTGACATCATGCGGTTTCCAAAGCAAAGATAATAAAACGTTAATTCATGAATAATGATGATGAGTAAATAATATCCAAATTTGTTTAATCAGTCAGGATATAAAGACAGTGAAACTGAAAAGCTTTTGTTGTTTCCTAATCAAGAGACCTTTTGGATAATTTTATTATTTAATAAAACATTTGTTACATTTACTTGGTTCTACAAACTTTTTTAAATTTTTGAAATATACAGAAGTCTCATTTTTATTTCGATAAATCAGAATCTTATAATTTTCACTTCATCTTTAAAATATTTATCCCTTTGCCTCCTATTTTATGCATGCCTTATAAATAGTTATTGAAGAGAGTTAGAAACATACATGAATTTTACTTTGGGAGGTATATTATTGTTAACTTAATTCAAAACACAATTAATTATGTGTTCAGTTCAGGATAATGAATAGAGTGGTAATGAATTCCTTCCACTTCTGATGCTTGCTATTGGGTATTGGGTTTATGGTAGAGATTAGCTTTAATTCTTCCCTGTCTGCTGACTCAACTGTATTCTTCAATATTCTGACCACTAGATGGTAGGGTCGTGTTGCCTAACTAGCTAGTCTGGCCCTGCCCCTATAAAGCATGAAAAATGTAAGATCGTTCATTATTTTTCTGAACATTTGTCTCTTATTTTAAAGGATTATTTATTATAAAACTCCATTTTAATTTGGAAATGTACATCTATACACACATATACATATATGTATACATATATACACACATACATATATGTATACATATATACACACATATATGTATACATATATAAACACACACACATATACATATATACAAACACACACACAGCAGGACATCAAATAATAGTGTTTCATAAAAATGTTGATGATTAACAAAATCAATTTTTGACCAGGGCCACTGTCTGGTGGAGTTTGTACATTCTCATGTCATGAACATGTATGCACATGTTCATATCTGCATGGGTTTTGTCTGGGCAATTCAGTTTCCTCCCACATCCCAAAGGTATGCACATTAGGTTCATTGGCCTGCCTAAACGGTCCCAGTGTGAGTGAGTGTGTGTGTGTGTGTGTGTGTGTGTGTGTTACTGTGATCTGTGATGTAATGAAGTCTTGTCCAGGACTGGTTCTAACCTTGTGCCCTGAGCTGTTGTGATGGTCTCTGGCCACCCACCACCCTAAATTGAAATAAGTGAGTTAGAAAATGAATGAATGAATGAATGAATGAATACAAATTGTTATAAAACAAATATTCATAAAGTATATGATAATTATACAAATGTCCAACAATAAGCAATGTGGTACAAAAGTGCCCAATGGGATCTTTGTATTAGTAATTGTTTGTTTTTGAACTGTGTGGTGTTAGGAGGGTCTCCTAACAATGTTCATTTTCAAACGTCACTTGATTTAACTCACCACAATTACAACTACCATCAATCACTTGTTCACTGAAAATCGAGTAAATAATTATCTTACTTATTATTAATCTTTCTTATTTGTATGCATAGATCATATTTATTTCAGTGTTTAATATTAGGAGTGTTTTGGGTATTTGGAAGTTTGGTGGTGTTTTTATGACCAGAAATATACTGTAGGAAGTTAACCCTGAGTATATCAATCACCCTATGGAAAAACCGGTTTCATTATACATTGTATTGCTTAAAATCAAAGTTTCCAAGAACCTATCCACCAAGTTAAGTGAGCATATACATTTACACACACACACACACACACACACACACACACAGAGAGAGAGAGGAAAACACATAGGTATATCACAAATATCAAAATTTAAACAAAAAACATACAGAATATTCTTTATTCCATTCTCTATTTTTAAAATTTAAAAATGGCATATTTATAAGTGATAGATTTAGTGCCAGGTGTCAAGTGTGCAAAGATAAATATAATATTGCACTAAATAAAAGCTGACAGGATTTGGATCTTTGTCCCAATCCAAACTCCATGTTAAATATAATCCCCAGTGCTGGAGGTGGGGTCCTCAGAGAGGTGATTGGATCAAGGGGACAGTTTCTCTTGGTTTAACACACATCATCCCCCTTGGTGCTGTTGTCGTGATAGTGAGTTCTAATTAGATCTGATTGTTTAAAAGTGTGTGGCATCTCTCCCCTCAATCTCTTGCTCTTGCTCGGGCCATGTAAGACATGCTGGCTCTCCCTTTGTCTTCAATAATGATTTGAAGCTTTTTGATGCCTCCCAAGAAGCAGAAGCCATCATGCTTTCTGTACAGCCTGTGAAACAGTGAGCCAATTATACCTATCTTTTTTAAAATATAAATTACCCAGCCTCGGGTATTTCTTTATATCAGTGCAAGAATGGACTAATACAGAAGCCTATTCTCTAATAATGGAAACAGAGAAGTAATTTAAAACAGAAACACAACAACAACTTTGGGTTGAGAGCTATGACACAGGAGTACACAGCGTGAAAAAGTGTCAAAACCCAAAATGAGGCCAGTGAAAGAAGAAGATATGCCAGAGGAGAAGGACATAACCATGTAAAGAGGAGAAAGGGCAATAAGGGAGTATAAGGTATTCCAAGCTTCAGGAGAGAATGAGAAGATACATATACTGGCTTTAGATCCTAAATAATGGATTTAGATGAAGGTGCAATATTTGAGTCAGGCACATGCAAGGAATACCCTAAAGTTCTGCTGGTGAGTAGGAGCATGCAATATTAAGGTGAGCAAGCACAACCAGGGCTGCACTGTATTGTTACATACTAAGCAGAAAAGTGTTTGACTTATTCCAGTTATTAGCTTTCACTCATTCATGAAGATAAGGTAGTTAAAGCTGTTTAATTCATAAAGTAAGTGAAAGATAGAATGAAATACATAGATCTACCTCTGAATAAAATATATAGATCTACATCTGCACTTTATTATTACATACTAAGCAGAAAAGTGCTTCACTTATTCCCATTATTAACTTTCACTCACTCAAGAAGATAAAGTAATTAAAAGTGTTTCTTTTACAAAATAAGTGAAAGGCAGAATGAAATATATAGATCTACATCTGATATATTCATTTAGGGATTAGGAACCTGTCAGTAGTATGTTCCAGCTTCATAATTCAGGGATCAATTGGAAAAAAAAATCTCTGTGAAATTTAATTCTGATCTACTCTTTGTCTTTACTTTTTAAACAAGAGTAAAAAGATAGGAACCCACCATTATAATAATCAAAGCTTTTCCCTAATCCTGCATTTATCACCAGATGTAAGAAGAAGCTTTAGCCTATAAGTTCATTATCCTGAGAAGCAGTTTGGGAGACTGAGTTATATGGGCAGTTGGTGCCAATATGCAAGCACCTATTTTTCAAGAACTAGACGAGATAAAGAATACTTGAGATATATTGCTTTCCATAATCTAACTCCTGTAATCAAGTGAAGGGGAAATTGGTACAAATCACACTATTGCATCTGAGGTAAGTTGTTTATAGAAATAAAATAATCAAATCAAGAATCAATACATGCCCCCAAGCTGAAAATATTAGATAAAATTAAATAAAATTAGAATGGAAATGGGATCTCAGGAGAAAATGAAGAACTGAGACTCTAAAGAAGTGATGCAAATACAGGTATTATAATTCTACATTGATTATAAACCTGAAATGTAAGGTAATTTGAGCTATTATTAAGATTAAACTTAAAACAGTGAGTTTGAGCATACCTTTCCTTGTTCAATTTTTTACCAATATAAAGAAAGAGGAAAGGTGTATCTTATTTGCTTCTTGTCTTGGAATAGTATTTTTATTTATTCATTCAAATATATATTGAACTTTTAAATGCTAGTCTTTGTGCTCAGGAACTGATTATGCTTACACTTGAATTTTGCCTTTAGCCAAAGAGAGAAATCAACATGTAACAGATAAATTACTTTTTTACGCAAGTAACCTAGAGATATCAATCAATTGCAGCTAGATTGAATAACACAGATGAATAATTCTACCCATTCAAACCAGTAGAGATTTTACAAAGGAGGAGATAACGTCAAAATCTTTCAGCATAAATGTGAGTTCAACAGGCAAAAGTAATTAACAGGGTGTTCTAGCAGGGGAAACAATACAGGTAAAGGCATAGATGTATGAAAAAAATATATGCTTATTTGGAAAATGATAATTGTTCATTGTGATTTTTTTTCGATGTGACTTTCTTAAGAACTGGGAAACTATTATAATAAATTAGAAAAAGCACAATTGAAAATCCAAGAGAAAGGGAATCATGAAAATGAGACGGAATTGGATCTCAAACATAATATGTGACATAAAATGATGTCAACACTTTCCCTTTGGCAAGAGGGAAGAAGGGATATATGGGATATATTGCAGATAACTTGAGAGATGGAGATCAAAAATTTGAAGACCCTTCTCCCTAATGGCCTCCGTTTGTACCATGAAATTGAAGACAAGGCCATTCGTAGAGTTTCGATGTGAGTGACAAAAACTGAATAGCTGCCCTTGGTAATGGCTGAGTTTGGGGTAGGTGTTAGCAGCAATTATGTGCCTTGTTTCTTCTCAAGAAGACCCTAACATCAGCTGCTGTTAGTAATTGTTGTTTTTTAAGGCAAGACACTTTAGAGACTTTTTTCTTCTTTTTTCTTTTTTTTGAGACGGAGTCTCTCTCAGCCATGTAGGCTGGAGTGCAGTGCGATCTCGGCTCATTGAAGCCACCCTCTCCGGGGTTCAAGTGATTCTCCTGTCTCAGCCTCCCGAGAAGCTGGGATTATAGGCACCCTCCATCATGCCTGGCTAATTTTTGTATTTTAGTAGTGACAGGGTTTCACCATGTTGGCCAGACTCGTCTTGAACTCCCGACCTCAGGTGATCCACCGTCTTCGGCCTCCCAAAATGCTATGGTTACAGGCATGAGCCACCGCACCAGGCCACATTTTCAACATAATAAATTATAATCAAACCTTTATAAAATCCAGAAGTTTTTCATACTCACCCTTTTTCTTGGTTGTCTTGAATTCAAGTATGCTTAAATTGGTGAATTCAAAACTAATTTGATATAAACTCAACAATTCTTTCAGAACTTATATTCAGCATGAATATTACCATTGATGTGTTTTTTGTTTAGAATTGAAATGGATTTCAGATTTTGGAGGTCCCACAGGTCTCTGCAACCCTTAAGCATTATAGCACTGAGGCTGTCAGAATGTATGAAAGTCATAAATCTTAGGTGAGAGATTTAGTAAAAACATTGTGATAGTTTATATTAACCATATTAATATTATCTGTGTATAATCATAACTTATTCCCACTGCTACTTTGAAATACACTTTTACAGGGTCAGCAAAAACTTATTCTTGTTCAAATCCAATAATTTTGTCTCAGAAGAGCAATTGAGAGAACATCTGTAGCCACGCCACTTGGGCTTAATTCTGACTCTGCCGCACATTAACCAGTGTAACCTTGGACAAGTAAGGTAATTTCTTAGTGCCTCAGGTTTCTCACCTCTAAAATGAAGTCAATAATTGAATCTACCTCACTGGATTGTAAGAATGTCTGAGTTAGGGTTACATTAGCTACTGTAACAAACGAACCACCAAGTTTCAGTAACAAAATAAAGTCAACCTTTTTCTGGCATTCTGAACTCTCCAATGCTCATTTTCCTGGTCTGCAGAGGTGTGGGTGATAGGACTGACCTCTCAGTCATTCTGGGCCCCACGTTGCTGACAGCACTGCCATCCTCAGCTGCACCAGTGTCCAGTCATTAGAGGAGAATTGATCACGGTGGATCACCCATAAGGAGTGTTGATGTATCATCCTTGGAAATGTTTCGCATGGTTTCCCATATATCTTCTGTTTTCTAAAACTGTCACAAGTCTACTTCTAACAACATGAGAGACTGGGAAATATTGTTTGCCTGTGTTTTTAGAAAAAAAAGAGGAAATAAGATTGGTGATGAGTTGGTAATTTCTGTAAAATTCTACTATTTGGGACACAAAAATATAAATGTAACTTTAACTACATGAGAGACAAACCAAAGTTCTCTCCAGTCATGGTACCCAAGATCTCTGAATCTAGCAGAGTTATTTCCATCAGTTCTGGATTGGTTCCTCACCTCTCTCAATATATGAACTTAAAACAACAACATTTTCCAGCCCAGACAGATGATAGCCACAATAACTGTATCTCTCATATAGAAGAGGGAAGAATAGAAGACACAAAGCAATTATTGATAAAAATATTATACATGCTGAAGACTTCCGAATTTACGGGTAGAGCATATCTCTTGATTAGGCTTTGGCTCTGCTCTCTGTGAGGAAATGAGTTGTCTGGTGTTATCCGCAGTCCTTGAGTCCTGCCTTTTGAAGGTTTGTGCTTATCCATTGCTCTCTGACCACATCTGAAATGGCCATTTCACTAGGTAGAATTTTCCTCCTTGGGAACACCACAGCTTCCACAGGCCACTTGCTTATTTTAGTTTGGACTCTGAGGGCTGTTCTCAACTCAAACATCACTGTTTCTCAAAGTATTTCCATGGCATCTAATCTTAAGTTCAGTCCTCCCTGTTTGCTGTATATCTGTGCTTCCTTTATTACATTTTCTTGCATATAATCATATGTGACTCTGTTTTTAATTTCATTAATGTTTTCAATAACTTTCTTCATAGGCGACTCACTGTTAATACGCCCTTCAGTCTTGTTTACCCTCTCCCTTCAATCTGAGTTTATAAAACTTCACCATGATGCTAGTGTCACCTGTCTTAAACACATACCTTATGTCACTTACCTGCTTTTAACTTCTGTTTTAGCACCCTGATAAAGTCCATCAACCTGATCATTAATAACAAGCATCTATAGGAATTCCCTCTTGTTTTTGTTTTACCTGTAGCATACTCTCAGCTCTGGGTCTTTCACATACATTTCCTTGTAGTGGTGACAAGATTCTCCATATTACATAATTCTTATGCATACATTCAAGGCCTCCGTTTAGGGATTTGTATTAGGTTTTGATTGCTGTACTAACAAATTACCACAAGCTTAGTGGCTTAATGCAACACAGATTTATTATCTTATAGTTTAGGGAGCCAGAAGTCCAACAGGAGGCTCAATGGGATAAAATCAATATGTCAGCACTGAATTACTTCTGGAGACTTTAGAAGAGAAATAGTTTCCTAACTTTTCAGCTTCTAGAGGCCACTGACATCCCTTGGCCAATGGCCCCCCTTTAGTCCAACTTTCAGCCAGCATGGTTAGGCTGATTCCTTCTTATTTTGCTATATCTCCCCTTCTCTCTTTTGTTCCTTTCCTCCACTTTAAATGACTGTTTGGATTATACTGAGCCCACCTAGTTAATCCAGGATAAACTCAGTATTCTAAAGTCGGGTAATTAGCAACCATAATTCCCCTTTGCCCTGTAACCCAAGACATTCATGAATTCTAAGGAGTAGGATATAGGCATTTTGGGGAAGGCCATTATTCTGATTACCCAGTGTTTGCTCCTCCAGGAAAACTTCTTTTAGTCTCCAGTCTACATTATTATTTTTCCAATGTGTTTCTAAAGCTGTTCCTACTTTTCTTTTATTCTCCATTAAAAATTACAATTTTTGATACAGATTGATCCCTTGATAGAGATCAAGGTCTATAAGTATTTTTTAATCTCAAAATATCTATCATAATACTTTACATATACAAGTTACCCATTATATTTTGAAAATAAATTAGATAATTTAGTGAAAAAATGCAAAGCCCTAAGTGTGCTGAGTGACTCCTCACATCTCTTTCAGCCATATTTTATTTTGTTGAATTGCATTTGATGTATGAAAGATTAGTCAAGACATTAAAATACCTATTTGTAGTTTTTTTAATTTTGAAAATATGAGTTGAAATATATTTTACCTATTTAGTTCACCAACTATCCACATAAGAGAAGCACAAAGCTGAAGCAATGAAAGCCTCAAGGTCAGGTGAATCTGTGTTAGAATTCTTTCTTAATAGCTACTTGTCGGTGTAATTCATGTATTTCTTTAAACTTTAGATTTCTCATTTGAAATATGGGAAGAATCCAAGTAGCTATCTCAAGGGTTGTTTTGAGGATAAAATAAGATAATGCAGACAGTACTTCTCAGTGCCCAGAACTTACAGAGATCTCAGTGAGTGTTGAGTATTGTTGATGATGCTGTAAGAATAAAAATTTGCAAAATGTAAAACTGAACAGATATTTACACATTACATGTGATTATTATTAAAATCACATAGGTTGCAACATTTTGCTTTATAATACTCTACACTTAGGGAGACTTCCTTACTAAGTACAAATTTAAATTCCCGCTAATGCTTTTACCACTTTTACCACTTGCAGAATACTGCCTGCCCCACCACCTTTCACGCTGACTTCTGATTTCCTTTCTTCTCCCTGTATCATCTATGCCATCTATTTCTTTTACTTACATGTTTCCTATTAACATGATACACATGCATCAAAAAAAAAGGCACTACCAAATTTTGTTGGTCTGATTTACTCAGCACCTTATCAGCTTCTCTTAAAAAAGCATAAAAATATGCAGGTACCAATCCCCTGTATTTATATAGTTAGCCAATTTTATCTATCATATTTAATTGTAGTGTTCTGAAATAGGTCCAATTATAATTTTACTTATTTTTTTCAAATTGCTCTAAATTACTTGTAATTTGTAGTCCTCATCTTAAAATGAGAATGTATTGGTTAACAGCAATTTGTGAATTAAAACTTACTGTGCAGTGTAAAGTTTGTAGTTGATGACATTAATGGTCATTATTACAAGGATATATTGGAGAATTTGAAATGCATGTTTAAAATCAAATTGAATAGAATGACAACTTTGCTCAAGAAATAAGCCACATATTCCCAGAATAGGTTATTATAACCACAGGTTGGCAAAGGTTTCCAATTAAATGTTAGAGACTACGAAAGAAATAACCCATCACATATGACATGACATTTCCTGAAAAATATCACCCATATCCTTAGCTATTTCCTATTATATGATGATGCAAAATGAGATTTAATTTAAGATTTGGGCTTACTATTTTGGAACTTTAATAAGAAATTTTATCTTGATCTTCTTTTCTAAACCTTTGAACCTCTCATGTTTGAAAGCTTTCGGTAACTTTGGGGAAAAAGTCATAGAAAAGCCTGAGAATATTGAGAACATATCTTGAGGTCTATTTCATTTCCTATTTTGAGGCAGAAAGACAACTTGTAATATAACTGGATGCACAACGGAGGTACTCTGAACACTTAGGAAAGGCTTCTCTATTCAGTTCAATATGTCAGGGAAGAATAGATATATTTAGGAGATCACTGGGAAGGATAAAGTATTTTTACTTTCAAATATCACCTAGATCATAAATACATTGCTAGAAATGCTATATTTTGACTTTTCTTGATGCTTTAGTGTCATTCAAAATTTATTTTGTTTTTTTCAGATACATGCATATTCTCTGTAACAATATTTCTAAATGATAGCTCATTTTCAACTATGTAGGAAGTTTTAGGACTATTTTTGTATTGAACTTTGCAATAACATAAATTCACAATTTATGAAAGATGATTATTTACTGTTGAGTTTGGCACCACATCAAATGCTGTCAGTTACTTCAACATAAATATACTTTAATTTTTAAATGTTTTTATCTACAAGGTGACCTTAAAAATATGTGTGTGTATATATATATATAAATACATATACATATATATTTGATTTTTCAAATATCATGTGGTTTTTTTTTCTAGACAGTTTTGAGTTTAAATATTTAAATATTTTGTCTAATTTAGATAACATATGCTTTGAATTTATATTAATAATATGATCAACATGCCTCTAGGCATGAGAGTATTTATTCTCCTGGCATTATTCTTATAAGTTGTGTTGTTTTTAAGCTTTATAAATTATTTTCCATCTGTGGCAATAGACTTTACAACTGTTTTATTTCTCCACTCTCTCTTTAGTCCCAACTTTTCTTTCTTCTTCTTTATCTTTAGTGTCACCGGTTATTTTACCCTTATACAATTTAGAAGATCTAATCAACTTCTTTTTATATAGGAAAAGCTTTTATAACACTGTGATGATATAAACTTTCCCACAGAATAAGTTAACCTGTATATTAACTGAAGATAACATTAAAATAAGCATTTTTGGTTGACATTTGGTTTATATCACTTCCCAGATTCTGTGATCAAACTTTGATTAATATTACTTTTTGCATCCTCAAAACAAGTTTCATTATTTCTACTTAATTTCTACTTTTATTTTTTATTTTTTTGGTTCCTGACATCAAATTCTTAATCATTATACTCTGCTGCCAACCACTGTTTTTCAAAATTGATTATGTATCTCCTTACATTCTGCCTTTCACACTAGGATTAATCTTTGTTTCAGAAACATTCTCCTCACTTTCATTTATCCATATCTGTGCTCAGGTCTTTTCTGTAGCCTTGGATGCTTTCCTCATATTTCTCATATATAAAAATCATTGTCAGTTTTCAAGGCAAAGTTTAAATGCTGTGTCTTCCATGAAGCCTTTCTTAATAATTGAAATTAAAATAAATGTTCTACTTTTTCAAACTGCAGTCATTTATGATAAAAGTACATGGGACCTTGTGCTCGCTGTTTCAGTTCATTGGCACTCCTGCTAGAATTCTGACTCCAGCCCAGAGTCAGAAAGAAAGTACAACATAATTTAAAATACTTGGATTTTTAAGTAATAGTTATCAGAGTTTCAAATCTGGCTCTAGCATTCAAAAATGATTTATGTAGAGAATATGAAACCCTGCATTCCGGTTATGGAATTAACTAACATGCACTAGCAGTATTCACTCACTTGAATTATATTGTTTTTGTTTAAAATTGAATAGCTGCTTTGTTGTGCATCATGGGCTAATCTATTAAAATTTATTCTTACTTCATGAATTTGGATAATGATAGAATGAAGAAATATGTAATAAGTGACTTTGATTTTGGAAGATGAGCAATTAAAAGCCTTAGAGAGAAGGTGGAGGCTTAGGTATTTCAAAGGGAACTGTTCTATGAGTATATAATTAATGAGTTAGAGAAACTGGGGAAAGGGAGGGAGATTGAGTAAACAGTAACAAAGGGAGAAAATTATGATAATTAGATATGAGAAGATGATAATATTGCATTAAGTTAGCCATAACTGATGGTCTTGGCTTTTAGAGGAGCTCATTTAGTTAAAAAATGGCATGCAGTATGCTGGATATTTTACATAATCTATCATATTTTTTCCAGAAAGAAATTTTGGTCAATTCAGAATGCTATTGTAATCATTTCTAAATATATATAAAAACATATTAACGTTAGAAATACCAGAAAATATGTAGTTTAACTTTGTTGTATTTGACTAGCACTTGAATTAATCTTGATCGCAAATTAGTATTTTCAGAAAGACTGTGTGCCTTATGGTGGAATATTTTCAATAAACATGAATATGAGCTGTTAAAAGCTTTTCTCAGTAAACTGAAAGTCAAGAAAGTATAGAACATTTTTCATGCAATTAACTGCAAATGTTTTGCATTCAATATGTCATCCTCTTCCTTCTCTGTTTCCTGTGGGTTCTTTCCTTGGTGTTATTCGAAAGGAGAAACACCAGCTTAGTTTGTTAGAACTGCAGTTTTTTAAATAAATAAATAAATAAATAAAGAAGGTGAGTCCATATATACTAAAAAACAAAAATAACAAATAAGGAAAAATATACAGACGCTAGAGATTGGCCATTGTAGACTACCCCATGTCTTCCGGCTGCAGATCCTGAAGGGATCTCTATGAAATCTGGTAATTAAAGTTTCCAAAACCATTACACTAGAAGATTAAAATAAAATAAATTAGATTAATTTTGGGGATATATTTCATTTTCATTCTGGATCTTTGAGATTTAAGTATTATTTTTTATAACTAGAATTAACTAAGTAATATTTTCAGATTAGCAAATTATAAATTAGAGTGGTGTACACTCCTGGAAAGAATTATTTCCTAAGTAAAATGGGATTATTTCTCCTCATATAAATAATCGGGGAAAATAAAATTGGATTTCTCTCAAATGATTCTTTGGCATTATGAATCCACTTTAAGCAAAATTTTCATACCCAATGTGAATTATCTTAGGGTTTAATATAGAGTATAACACAATGAGATTTGTAAACTGAAAATCTTCAATAATGAGATTAATACAAGTCATTTGAAAATTATTTTTGTTGTAACTATACAAAGTTAATCATACTTCTCTAAAACTACTTAATATATATACCTAAATAATGTTTTTAAATTTAAAAAAATACAGTAAAATAGGCATATCATAAAATTTATCATCTTAACCTTTTTTAAGTGTATATATCAATTGTATTAAATAGATTCATATTGTACAACTATCACTACTAAACATTTTCGGAAATCTGTCCACCTTCAAATCTGAAAATATATTTATTAAAAATAATTTTCCATTTCTCCTTCTCCCATCTCCTGACAACTACCATTCTACTTTATCTCTCCAATTTTGGGGTACTCTAATCGTCTCATATAGGTGGAATCATACAACATTTTTAGTAGTTTTTTTTTTTTTTATCATGGACTAATTACACTTAGTATAATGTTCTCAAGATTCACACATGCCGTAGTATGAGTTCAAACTTTCTTTAGAGGCTGAATAATATTTTATTTTATTTGATACCACACTTTGCTTATTCGTTCTTCTGTTGATGTACACTTGGGTTGCTTAGACCTTTGAGATATTGTATATTATGCTGCTATGAACATGGGCATACAAATATTTCTTTGAGACCCTGCTTTCAATTCTTTTAGATATATACCCAGAAGTGGAATTGCTGGATCACGTGGTAATTCTGTTTTTAATTTTATGTCCCAAAACTGCCATACTGTTTTCCATAGTGTCTGCACCATTTTAGTTGTGACTTTAGAAACATTAACACATATAAACATATGTACATTTTAACATATGGCAATGCTATAAAGTCTAACCTTTGTTAATATCCTTCTTCTGAAAATTCAAGGAGTTTAGAATCTTTTAACTACATTTCCCCTCCTCCTTAATTATATGTATTGTTTACTTGTTTTAAATTTATTAATAACAATTCTTATACAATCATTACTCTTTTACACTTACAGTTTTGCCATTCATGAGAGATTTTCTTTTATCTAGTGCTAAAATTCAAGATATGCAAGTGTTGTTCTTATGTCTTCTCAAAAGCAAAATTATGTCTAGGTTGCCCTTAAATAGAATTGAAAACTATATGCATTTGTTCTTATGTCAACTCAAAAGCAAAATTATGTCTAGGTTGCCCTGAAATAGAATTGAAAACTATCGAAGCCACAGTTTTAAGTGTAGGTGAGGGTGTGGAAGGAGTTAGAGGTTCCCTATTACCTTGACTCCTTTGATGTATGTTTGTACCATGTCAAAGAGGACGGTCATACAAACTGAAGTTTAATTTCTTCTGGGTTAGGTCAAGGTCATCAGAACAAATCTTGCTTCAGTGTTTGGTTCACATTTCTATGACTTAGCTTTCTCAGATTTTTGTTTCTAAAGTTTCCCAATTTTCTTGCCAGTTCAATGTATTTTGAAATGTTATTTTAGTCACACATTTAATTATTTTTATGGTAAAGACAATCCACCATCTTGCAGGAAATGGAAGCTTTGTTCATTATTTTTGTCTTTTTGTTAGTGTTCTAAAGTACAGATGGAAGGAAAATGAAAAAAAAAGAAAGTTACTTCTTAATATGGAAGCTCTTTTTTTCGGGGGAGGTGATGAACAGTGCTTCATATTACTGATGAGCACAATCTACACTTTGAAAAAAATTAAAAAGCAATGAGACAGAATGATAGACTGGAAAAAGTAGTTTGAGTGAAAATATGGCATTGCTTTTTATCCATTAACATATATTAAGCACATCTACGCACAAAGCTATTGTGTACACAAAGGGAAATAGGAGCACGAAATGCTAATAGCCCAGACTTTTCCTAGATTTGACTTAGATTTGTAGGGACAATTTAAAGATGCTTTAATTAGCCAGGTGTGGTGGTGCAAACCTGTAATTCCAGCTATTTGGGAGGCTGAGGCATGAGAATTGTTTGAACCTGGGAGGCAGAGGTGCAGTGAGCCAAGATAGCCCTATTGCCTGGGCGACAGAGCAAGGCTCCGTCTCAAAAAAAAAGAAAAAAAGAAAAAAAGTTTTAAATCAGGAGCTCAGTTTATCATAGAACATTAAAAAACTTAAAATATTTAATAAATATATGTTTTAATTTTTTATTTCACACCTAATTATTACTCTTTGACTTTAGCAATGCCATTGAACTAATCCCAATTAGGATTTTGTTTCCAAATCTGTAAAGTGATAAAACACACTACACAAGAGAGAGTATTTTGCCCTCAGTAGATACTCAAGAGTTTAAACAATATGTACTCCTCAGAACTACACGATTTTCATGGAAATGATTTAGTTTTGGAGAAACTAGTAGTGTCAATTGTAATTTTTACTGCTAATCAAAGCTATAAAATTTGAACAATTATAAAGATTGGGGTGCTATATTGTTTTACAATATGGTAAAACAATAGAATCTTTTACTTAAATATTCTAAAAATATTCAATGAATTTTGTGCATAAGAATTACTCCATCTACCTTTGAGACGTAACATTTATACAACCCATTTTTTCCTGATCTCTTTAACCTTATTCTTGTGTCTGACTATAACTGTAAATGTGCCTGCTGTACAATAAATCTTGATTATTTGTGCTAAAATAGTTGCGCTCTAGGATATGGAATTAAAAAAAAAATTTTTGATCTATCCAGCTAGGCTACAGAGAATGTTGATATGTTTCAAACTTAATCATTATAACAACTAAGTCTAGGTCATGGCCATTTTATCTAAAGTTATACCCCTACCTCCACACCTAGTTTAGTCTTTAATTCAACAAAGAATTCTATTAGCTTGAAGAGGTAATATACAGTTTTCACTAGGTCATATTTCAAATAAATATTAAAAACATATAGTTTTATTTTCTCTAAAACTCCTTTCATTTCTGTTTTATGACCCTCGGTTACCTTACTCTTACAATCAAAATGTTTCAGTGCCCTCTAAAATTGCTTATTTAAATTCAGATACTCCTTTTCAACCTCAGTGCCAGCTCACAACCTTCTTTCATTGCCTTTAGAGTATGTTGCTCTTCTGCTCAGAAATTAAAATAACATTTTTGGTTCACAGATTTTTTTTGGACAGCACTAATTTATGAACTGTTTCATGTTGGACAGGTATCTTAATCTGATTAAGTCTTTGTTTTATGATCTCTACAAGAGTGATGATTGTATTTATAGAAGCCTTACAGAGTTATTGTGAGTCTTCAAAGAATGAGAGCATTGGTATAAAGTTATGGATGAATATAGTTATTGTTTTTCCAGTGTATCAGTTGAATATTGCCAACAAAACAGAAAAGAAACAGCATTTTATTGTTCCAAGTATGTGCATGTGATATGGCATATAGTGTAAAATAATTTTCTTTATTAATTTATGTTTGACACATAATTGTACATATTTATGGGATATAATATGATGTTTGATATATGTATACATTATGCCATGATCAAATCAGGATAATTAGCATATCCATTATCTTAAACATTTATCATTTTTTTCCTATGAGGTGTTAAAACCTCTCTTCTAGCTTTTTTGAAATCTATAGATATTTCAAAATGTTTGTATATTTACAAATATCTGTATATTTCAGAATATCTCTATGTTAACATCGTTGCTAACTAGTCATCCTACTATGCAATAGAACATCAGAACTTGTTGCTCCTATGAAGCTGGGGTGTTGTAACAATTGATCAATTTACCCCCATCTCCCCCTCTTCTCCTTGCTTTCTAATAATCACTATTCTTCTTTCATGAGAATAACTTCTTTGATTCCATATATTTGTGAGATAATGCAGTATATGCCTTTCTGTGCCTGGCATAGCTCACTTAACATAATATACTTCAGGTTCATTCATATTGCTGCAAATGACAGGAGATTTTATGGCTGAGTAGTATTCTACTGTATATAAATGCCACACTGTCTTTATTCATTCTTCAGTTAATGGACATTTGGACTGATTCCATACCTTGGATATTGTTAATAGTGCTGCCATAAACTAAAGAATGCAGATCTCTCTTCCACACACTGATTTCATTTCATTCAGATAGTTACTCTAGGAGTGGAATTGCTGGATGATATTGTAGTTCAATTTTTACTTTTTTGAGGAACCTCCAAATTTTTTACTCATACCAGCAGTATATAAGGGTTCCCTTTTCACCACATCTTTACCTACACTTTTTATCTTTTGATTTTTTATAATAGTCATTCTAACTGGAGTGAGGTGATATCTCATTATTGTTTTGATTTGTATTTCTCTGATGATTAATGACGTTGATAATTATTTCATATGCCTATTGGCCATTTCTATGTCTTCTTTTGAGAAATGTCTATTCAAATTTTTTGCCCAGTTTTTAAATGCATTATTTGATGTTTTGCTATTGAGTTGTTTGGGCTCCTTATATATTTTGGTTATTAATCCCTTGCCAGGTGGATGGTTTGCAGATATTTTCTCTCATTCTGTGGATTGTCTCTTCACTTTGTTGGAAGTTTCCTTTGCTGTGCAGAAGCTTTTTACTTTCATGTAATCTTATCTATCTATATTTGCCTTTGTTGTCTGTGCTTTTGAGGTTTTATGCAAAACATCCTAACCTAGACCAGTATCATGCAGCTTTTTCCCTATACTTTTTCTCAGTTTCAAGTCTTACATTTAAATCTTTAATCCATTTGTGTTGTTTTTGCATATGGTGGGAGATAAATGTCTAATTTCATGTATCTGCATGATATTATCGTTTTCCCAGTGCCATTTGTTGAAGAAACTGTCCTTTCAGTGTGTTCTTAGCACCCTTGTCAGAAATCAGTTGGCTATAACTGCATGGATTTATTTCTGAGTTCTCTCTTCTGTTTCATTGGTCTATGTGTCTGTTCTTATACCAGTATCAGTTTGGGTTACTATATCTTTATAGTATATTTTGAAGTCATATATTGTGATGATTCGTGAAAGATACTTTTTAATATGTAAGTCTTTGTAAAATAATATGGTGAATCACATACTAGCTACCTAGAGATATGTGTATATGTTTATTGAAAAGTATAAATGCATGATATTCTTCTGTTATAGGTGTTATATAATTTAAAGCCAAAATCTAAAAAAAAATTCAGTGTTTTAAGCCTAGGTCCTTGGTTTTATAGCATGGAAAATAAAGAATATAACTGGCAAAGTAAATTCTTCAAGTTCATAAAACAAGTTAGTGGCAGAATTGCATAAGTATAGAATTCTTACTTTCTTCAGGTTTCCATTTTTTAAAAATTAAACATTTATTTGATGTATAGTGTTTTTTCTTCATTAGATGACTAACTTTTATATGAATGGCAATTGAAGTACTACCTGATGGGAAAAATAAATTATTTACAATTTTATGTTGATTGTTAAATTTTTTATTATATCATCAGTTGTATTTTTAAATACCTAGGGGGAAAATGAAGATATTTATTTTATCTAACCTTGTAATTAGAAGAACTGAATCATCTTCCATTTTCCAATTTGCCAGATTTTCACATATATCACATTAATAATTGAATATTGAGACTGAGCCAAATTCAAAGTAGTTAATTTTAGTTGAGTGAATTCAGTGCCATCTGGACTTCCAGCTTTACTAACTTTTAATTGACCTAGTTCTTTCAGAAGTGTCCTAATACTTAATTTATAAAATACTTACTCAAGCCCAAACCAGAATAAGTGAGGCTACTTGATAGAATATTTAATTGCAACTTTATTAAAAATGGAATAAATGAAATAAATGACTGATGTTTAAACGCTTATTTATTTTCATTGTTAGATAATTATGTAGTATAGCAGCCTGATTTCTTAATATTTAATTTATAGTTTTTACTCTCTCCTTTTCCAGTCTTTATAGAATATTACTTCTGTATTTCCTATTTGGAGTCTTCTGATTACAATATATTTATTTTACAAAAAGAATGGTTACCCTTATCTTCATAGTCACCCCATCGCTATCTGAATTGTTCATTTTCTATAAAATATTGTATTTAAATTATCACTAGAAAAGTCATTATGTCATTTAATTCATGTTTACATTGATATCAAAACATTACTGTTTCTACAAAATTTAATTTTAATTACTCTTTGGAGATCATCTTGAGATTATCTTTCCTTTAAATTTTTAAAAAGTTGATTTCCATCTGCTCTATATTCAGAAACTTGGAAAATTAAAATGTTATCTAATTATAAGAATTATCATTATGTTTTTATAAGTGTAAAATAAGGCCTTAGCATCCCCCCTTCATTTTGAAGGTGATATACAAACTTGTTATAGATGCTAAATTTTAAATTAATATTTTCCTCTTCTTCCTGAATTGAAACACAACTATAAATGTCTATACTTTAAAGATTATTTTTATTATAATCATTACTTATGTTTTTTAACAAGCACATACAGTAGTATTCACTAGACAGAAACTATTTTCTATATTCTTTGAAAATATTTGCATTCTATTTAAATATATACAGCATTTAACTATCTAAAAGTCATTCTTAATGTAAAGGAACTCTGTGATTCTGTAACTCCTGCCTATTTTCACATTTATGCTGTCAGCAACCCCAAACTAGTCTAACCTGTGGAAGGCATGGGACTTTTAAAATGTGAGCAGAGACAAGTAAGCTGTGGTAGCATGTATTGCATAAAATATTTATGAGGGGATTTTTAAGGAAAGGTTGAATAATTAAGTTGGGAAAGTTAGATCAGATATGAATAATTGTGTAATTGAGAGGTGTCCAATATTCTGCAGTGAGAGTTCATACAAATCCAAAATTAACATACTGAACAATTATTACTGGTCCTGCTGGTTTGGATTTTTATTATCATTTTAAATATTTATTACATTTATTGTTAACTAGAAATTATTTTAGTTGTAACTGGGTTTTTATATATTTGTCATAGACATTTTCTTTTTAAATCACAGTGTGATACATTTAGAGTTATAGAGGTGCGTTTGGCAACTTCTACAACATTCCATCATTTAAAATATATATATACATTTTTATATATGTAAATTCATGTATATATGTACACTTCTTGTCCAGACTCATACATGTGGACTGTAATGTACACTGTGGTCTTTGGGGAATAATAATGTGTCATGTACGTTCAATAGTAGTAACAAATGTGCTATCTGGTGGGAGATACTGATAATTTAGTAGGCTGTGCATCTGTGGGGTTTGGGAGTGTTTGGATTAACTCTATATTTTTCTCTCAGTTTTGCATTTAACATAAAATTACTCAGAAAATAAAGTATGTTTAAAAAATGCTTCTATCTATATATGTACAAGTAGCACCAAAACACTTTCAGCAAAGAAATATAGGGAACTATCAACATATAAATTATATCTATAAATATTTGCTGAAAAAATATTTTTCTATAAGTATACATCTGTTTAAATATTATTTATGATTAAATGATAAATTTTATCAGAAAAATGCTTGGTTTTACTATCCACTTTTTCTCTCAACAAATAACATTTCTGTATAATTATGTAATCTTTCTCTATAGTCTTAGAAAACTCTACCTTTAAGTGAACACAGAGATAGTTATGTAATTACACAGAAATAGTTTTCTCACCTAGCTTTGTTTTCTCAACAACTTCTTTAATATGCCTGTATATTCCAAAACTCTATAAGACTTTTCAATATTGTATATACTTTTAAAATTTTTATTTCATACGTTTTCAAGACAT
Organism: Macaca thibetana thibetana; assembly: GCF_024542745.1. Classification (NCBI taxonomy): domain Eukaryota; kingdom Metazoa; phylum Chordata; class Mammalia; order Primates; family Cercopithecidae; genus Macaca; species Macaca thibetana. The sequence goes on from NC_065578.1 coordinate 172,968,017, forward strand.
TGCATAAAATTGTTTGGAAAGGAAGGAAGCAAGGAAGGAAGGAGACAAATGAAGGAATTATGGAATAACAGGAATTAAGAAAAAAATGGAAAGAGTAAAAACATGATAAATGTGAAACTTTTTTTTCACTACAGTTTTCTAAAGTATTTTGACAGGTGAAGTGAAAATTATAACACTATTTAAATTGTTCAAAAGTAATTTAGAGGAAATATTAAACACAATTATATTATAAATGGGAGAGATAAAATGAAGTAAAGGGAGGTAAGGTTTCTATGGGAACTGGTAAAATATTGACCCCCGTGAACTGTGATAAGTAAAGCCATCAATAAAATACATACAAAGGGATATAATCAACATTAGTATAGATATATAAAAATGGAATTTTAAAAACTGTTCAAGTAACTCAAAAGGATACAAAAAAAGAGAAAGAGAATGGAAAACAGAAACAAAAGAAAGCATTGTACTTAAGTTTTATAATGTTAATCATTACTTTAAGTAGAGATGGTATACATACACTAATTAAAATACAGACATTGGTGGAATAGATCAAGAAAACATAGCTCCTATGTAAGCTGTCTATGAAGGAAACACACTTCAAATGTAACAATATAGGTTAGGTAGAAGTAAAGAATGGAAAATAACATAATAGACAAACATTAATTTGAGAAAAAGGAGTAGAGACTATATTAGTATAAGCAGAATTCAGAGCAAAGAAATCTACCAGAGATAGTTAGTTTCTATAATGATAAAGAATTAATACAACATGAACACATATTAGCCTTAAATGTGCATGCACCAAACAACTGGACTACAGGATATTGTCAGCAAAATTTAGCAGAATTGAAGGAAGAACTAAAATAATCCACAACTATAGATGGATATTTCAACACCTCTCTCATCAGTTGCTAGAACAACTTGATGAAAAGTCAGCAAAGATATAGAAGAACACAACAATGTCAACAAACATGATCTAATCAATATATAGAACCCTTTAACCAAATACACAAACATTTGCAGGGCCCCTGGGTCACATGACATAGAGCATATTAAGAGTCATGAGACAAATCTCAACAATTATGATCACACAGAGTATATTCTATGACCATAATTGAAGCATTCAAGAAAGCAACACCGGAACGACAAGGGAATTTCCAAACACTTGGAAACAAACCACACACTTTGAAACATACTATAGGTTAAAGACAAGTCCCAAGACAAATTTTGAAAAGACCCAGAACTTAGTGAAAATGAAAACACAAAGTATCAAAAATTGTGGAACATGATTTAGGCAGTACTGAGAGAGAAATGTATAGTAAAAAAAAACTTACATATAGAAAAGAAAAAAAATCAAACCAATAATGTGATTCCTCCTCAAAGATCTTTAAAAAGAGAAAAATTAACCCACACAAATGAAGAAAACATAAAGATAATAGCAAAAATCAATGAAGTTGAAAAAAGAGAAACAGTAGATTAAATCAATGCAACAAAAACCTAGTTCTTTGAAAATAACAGCAATAAAAATAAAACTGGCAATATTCTAGCAAGAAAAAACGAGAGTAGACAAATTACCAAAGTCAGAACTCTTACAGTGGTTATCACCACACAATTCATGGATATAAAAAATTAATTAAGAGGATACAAAGGAATACTGTGAAAACTCTACATATGTATATTTGACTCAAATTAAGCTGACCAATTTCTTAAAAAGCACAAACAATCACAAATTATATCATTGACTAGCTTTAGAATTATTAAATACATTGTGGTTATAATTTTTTAAATTCCAAATAAATCTTCAGGCCCAGATGATTTCACTGGAAAATTCTAACAAATATTTGAATAAGAATTAACACTAATTTTACAGATTATTTCCCAGGAAATAACACTTCCAGTTCATTTCCTTTTTCAATCTACTGCTACCCTGATACCAAACCAGAAGAAAAAGCATGCATACACACACCTGCCCTGATACCAAACCAGAAGAAAAAGCATGCATACACACACATGTACATACACACACATACACACACACACGAGAAAACAGAATTCAGCTATATATAAAAGGAATTACACGTCATGACCAAGTGTAGTTTCTTCTAGCATTGTGAGTTTGGTTCAACATTTTAAAGTTAGTATAATCCATAATATGAACAGGGTGAAGAAGAAAAAATAAAACGATCATACCAGTTGTTTCAGGAAAAAAAAGCATTTGGTGAAATTCAATGTTTATTTATGAGAAAAAATCTGAGAAAAATAGGAATCAAGGAAAAATTCCTCAACTTCATAAATTGCATCTATGAAATTCAACAGCTGACATTACACTTAGTGGTGAAAAATAGTATGTTCCCATTAAGGTTGTAAACAAGGAGCTTTTCTCTCCCCAGCTTTCTTCTAGGAGTTTTATGATTTCAGTTCTTACGTTTAAGTTTTTAATATATTTTGAATTATTTTTTGTATATTGTATGATACAAAGGTCTAATTTTATTCCTTCACTTATGGATATCCAGTTTTCTCAACACTGTTTATTTTCCAATTGTGTGTTCTTGGCATCACTGTCAAAAATTAGATGACCATATATGGATAGCTTTATTTCTGGCCTCTCTATTCTGTGTCTTGTTATGCAAATACCATATTATTTTTATTACTGTAACTTTGTAATATAGTTTGAAATCAGGAAGTGTAATGTCTCCAGCTTTGCTGTTTTTTTTTTTTTTTAAATATTGTTTCATCTAATCGAAGTCCTTTTTGATTTTATATAAATTTTAGGATTCTCTTTTCTACTTATGTGAAAAATGCTATTGGAATTTTTACAGGAATTGCATTAATCTGTGCATTATTTTGGGTAGCATGGGCATTTCAACAATATTAATTCTTGTAATCCATAAACATATGATAATTTTTCATTTATTTATGTGTTCTTCAGTTTATTTCATTAGTGCCTTCTGATTTCCAATGTACAAAATTTTTCACTTATTTGGGTAAATTTACTCCTAAGCCTTTTTATTCTTATTTATGCTATCGTAAATGGGTTTGTTTTCTTAAATTCTTTTGTGGATAGTCCTTTCTTAGTGTATAGGAATCTTACTGATTTTTGTATGCTGAGTTTGTATCTTACAACTTCTTTGACTTTATTTTTTGGTTTAGTGGTGTCTTTAGGGTTTTCTTTGCAATAAGATAACGTCATCTGCAATAGAGACAATTTAGCTTCCTTTCAAGTTTGGATGTATTTGATTTATTTTTCTTGCCTAAATGGTCTGGCTAGAATTTCCAATACTATGCTGAATAGTGGTGAGTGTAGGCAGCCTTGTGTTGTTCCTGATCTTAAAAAGGAAAAGCTTGTCATTTCTCAACATCGAGTATGTTAGCTGTAGGACTGTCATATATAGTCCATATTATATTGAGGTGCATTTTTTTCTATACCTAATATGTTGCGAGATTTTATCATAAAAGAATGTTGAATTTTTGTCAAACCCTTTTTCTACATTTTTGATATAATCATAGTGATTTTGTCCTTCATTCTGTTAATGTTATGGATCACATTTATTATCCATGTATATATGTAATCATCCTTACATCCCATGATTTTTTTTTTAATTTTTAGTTTTTGTGGGTACATCCTCGTAATATTAAAAATTTAAATATAACATGAAACTGCAAAACTTCAAGAATAAAATATAGGGGAAAAGATCCTTAAAACTGGTTTTGGCTACAATTTTTTAAATATAACACCAAAAGCTCAGACACCAAAAAAAAAAAAAAAAAAAAAGACAAATGAGGAGCCAGATCATCATGGCCAATTAGAACTTCCCAAAGATTGTTGCCTTGCAGGAATATTACATTGAATAACTACACACATTAAAAAGCACATTCAAAAGAGCAAAATTAATCACAGTGCCTGATTTTGGTATAATAACCAAAAGAAAGGAATTGAAGACTGTAGGAAGGACAGTATCACATTGTCTAAACCACCCCTTCCTGCTACCAGGCAGAGCCCTGTGGAGAGAGGAACTGGCTGCTTGGGGAGGGAAAGGGAAGGGAGTGTGGGAATTTGCATTGAAACTTAGTGCTGGCCCTGCCACAGTGGAACGCAATGTGGGGCAGGGCCCTCATAGTCCTTGATTCTAGACTGGGGCCCACAGAAGGAGCATTTAGACATCTTTGCACTAGAGAGGAATCTGCCACCCAAGTAGCAGAAACCTGAGTCCCAGCCTGCTTCACTACTAGCTGACTACAGTGGACTCCAGCCCCCAGTAAATTTCAGTACCAGGCAGGCTGTAGTGACCATGGTTTTGGGCAAGTCCCAGTACTGCACTGGTCTGGGAGGATGATGGCTTAGGGAGAAACCCAACATCATGTAAGTTGTGGCAGCCATTAGACTGCCCACGTCACTCCTTCCCCAACCTCAGGCAGTGCAGTGTGGAGACAGAATCCCTTATTGGGGAAAGAAGAGGAAACAGTATGGGGGACTTTGCCTAAGAGTCAAGTACCAACTCTGCCACGTAAAACAACAAAGGAAAGAACCAAGTGAGCTGCTTGACACTTCTAAATTCATCCTGGGCCAGAAAGCAATCCCCATCCTGGCAGAACAAACCCAAATTCTGGCCCTCTTCTCTACTGGCTGGTCTTTTCCAAGTTCAGGTTGGAGCGTTGGTGAGCTAGCAGTTTACAAGACTTACAGCAAACCTAGGCTCAGGGCACCCTTTAGTGCTAAAATGCCAAGAGCGACCACAGGCTTACTTAGCTCAACAGGCAATCCCCTTTAAACTACTGGAAGACTCTCCGAAGAAGGACAGGTACAAACAAGGCAAGACTGAAATAAATACCTAATTTTTCAATGCCTAGGTATTGATGCATGCCTTCAGGCATCCAAAATATTCAAGGAAATATAACCTAACAAAATTGATTAAATAAAGTGCCAGTTACCAAACCTGGAGAGGTAAGGTTTAACTTCTCATCCAGGAAATGAAAATAGCTGTTTTGTGGGCCAGGTGAAGTGGCTCATGTCTATAATTCCAGCTCTTTGAGAGGCCAAGGCATGAGGATCACTTGAGCCCAAGAGTTCACTAACTCTTTTGTTGCATAGGCAACAAAGTAGACCCTATCTCTATAAAAAATTAGTTAGGCATGGTAACACATGCCTGGAGTCTCAGCTACTCAGGAGGCTGAGCTGGGAGGATCACTTGAGATGTGGGAAATTGAGTCTGCAGTGAGCCATGATTGTGCAACTGCACTCTAGTCTGGACAACAGACTGAGACTCTGTCTCAAACAAACAAACAAACAAACAAAAAACCACATACTTTGAGGTACTTATGATAGCTATAAGATGTTTTTTTGTAAAATTAATGACAACCACAAAGCTAAAACCTATGATAGATACCCTAAAAGTAAAACTTAAGGAATTAATAATACCACCAGAGAAAATAACTGGAAAGGAAACAGTAAGAAGTGAAGAAAGGAAGAGAGGAGTTACAAAACATTTAGTAACAAAATGGCAGTATCAAGTCCTTACCTACCAATAACAATACTGAATATAAATGGACTAAATTGTCCAACTAAAATTTAGTGGCTGAATGAATTAAAAAAGAACAAAAAACTAAACCCAACTGTGTGCTGCCTACAAACAATCCACTTTGCCTATAAAGACATACATAGATTGAAATTGAAGAGGTGGAAATATATATTCCATGAAATGAAAACGAAAACCAAAAAAGAGCAGGAGTAGCTATGCTTACATTATATATAATAGACATTAAATCAAAAACTGTAAAAACAGAAAGAATTTCACTGTATAATGATAAAAGGATCAATTCAGTAACAGGATATAACAATAGTAAATGTATGTGTACTAAGACCACAACACCCAAATATGTAAAGCAAACATTAATAGATCTCAAGGGAAAGATACCCTTCAATGCAATAATAGTAGGGGACTTCAAAACCCCATTTTCAGCAGTGTTTACATTATTCAGCCAGAAAACCAACAAAGAAACATCAAAGTTAAACTATGCTCTAGACCAAATGGATAAAGCTGACATTTCCAGAACATTTCACTCAACTGCTACAGAATAAACAGTCTTCTCATCAACACATGGAATATCTTCAGGATAGAAGATATATAAGGACACAAAACAATTTCAAGAGATTCAAAAAAGTTGAAATCATATCAAGTGTCTTTTCTGACCGTAATGGACTAAAACTAGAAATTGGTTAACAAGAGGAATGATGGAAACTGTACAAATACCTGGGAATAAAACAACATGCTACTGAATGACCTATGTATCAATAAATAAATTAAAAAATATAAATTTAAAATGTCTTAAAATGCATAAAAAGGAAATCAAAACATAACAAAATGTATGGAGCATAGATAAAGCAGGAATAAGAAGAATATCACAATAAATGCCTAAGACAACAACAACAAAAAGACTTCATATAAAAACTTAATGATGATGGTCAAGAAATGTAGAGAAGCAAACACAAACCAATCCCAAAATTAATAAAACACAAGAAATAGTAAAGATTAGAGCAGAAATAAATGAAAGTGAGATCAAAATATTACAAAAGATCAACAAATCAAATCTAATATTTTTTTAAAAGATGCACAAAATGAACAAACATTTATGTAGTATAAGACAAGAAGACACATATAAGTAAAATCAAAGATAAAAATGAGACATTACAATAGATAACAAAAAAATATATAAGATTGTTAGAGACTATTATGAATTCCTATATGCTGACAAATTGGAAAACCTAGAAAAAATGGATACATTCTTGGAAAAATACAACTTACCTGTATTGAATCACAAATTAAATGAAAACCTGAATAAACCAATAGTGAGTAAAAAGATTAAAGAAGTACTAAAAATTCTCCCATCAAAAATAGACTTTACTTTTCTACCTATTTATGTATGTATTTATTTATTTATTTAGAGACAGGATCTTGCTCTGTCACCCAGGCTGAAGTGCAGTGGTACAATCAGAGATCAAGGTCCATGTTGCCACAAATGACATTATTTCATTCTTTATTATGGCTGATACTGGAGACATTTTGAGGTAAAATTTGTAAAACTTAACTACAGTAGTACAGAAAACACGGATTACTTCTTAGTAATTTTTGGTACATGAAAATTTGTGAAGTGGATTTTTCATGCCAGGATGTTAATTTTTAAAAATATATACATATTACTGATTAAGGTAATGCAATTTTATAGAATTAATACATAAAAGTTTACAAAATAATTTATAAATAAAATCACTCAAAGACTATTGTGTACATATACCACCTTTTAAAATCCATTCTTTTGCTAATGGACACAGGTTGGTTCTATGCCTTGGCTATTGTGAATTATGCTGCAATAAACATGGAAGTGCAGATATCTCTTCAACATATAAATACGTATATATATTCAGTAGTGGGATTACCAAATCATATGGTAGTTCTATTTTTATTTTTTGAGAAATCTCCAAACTGTTCTTCACAATGGCTGTTTTCATTTACATTCTCACCAAGTGTGTTCAAGGGTTATCTTTTCTCCACATTCTTGCCAAAATTTGTTAACTTTTGTCTTTTTAATTATAACTATTCTAGCAGGAGTGAAGTGATATCTCATTGCAGTTTCAACCTGTGCTTGTATTCTTTGCATTACTATATCACCTATTAAAGTAATTGATTATAAACCTCTTTAGTCATTCACTTCCTACAATTCCTCTTTCAAGAAATGTGAAATGGTTTCAAAGGCCATTTATTTCAATGATTAGGTAAAAGTTATCTGCCAGAAGATGTTTAATGATCACTAGTATGAAAGTTGTTTTTTGCCTGTCAAACGTATAAACTTATTGACTGCTAATCAGTGAAAAATTACATTTTAAAGTTTATAGGAGAAAACTAGTCAAACATATTTATTTTTCCCATAAAAGATGAAAACTGGAATTGTCTATATCAATGTGCTTCCACTGCCTTATGGCTGGCACAGATAAGATAAATTAAAAATCTTATTATATTTGAAATATCTGGATTGCTCTTCTCAAAGTGTATTAATTGTAAGATGCTTGGAGTACCACAATTATACATTTTACTGCCCTAGCAGGAAATGGTAGTATATTTCTAAACTTCCCAACATATATTTTAGATATCAGTGGAAGTAGGTTTTTACATATGATTAGTGCTTCTCAGTTTAGAGCAAATAGTTAACTTTTAATTTGTCCTAGACACATGAACCCTCAAAGATGATAATTGAGAAATATATTCCTCTACTGAGCTTGATTTTCTGTGAACTTTAGTCAGGGTGTATACTAACAAGTAGGAAACCTCATTCTTTTTCATACTTAGGTGGCTATTTCATTTTAGCTTACATGAGAATATTTACTCATTTCGTGATTCCGAGTGTATTTAATGAGTGACTACTATGGATCATTCATTTGAGTCTTAAAAATACAATGGTTATAAGAAGAAATAATTCACATCTACGTGAAACATGAATCAAAGAGTGACACAACTAAGTTCACAGAAGGAAAAGAAAATTGTGCCATGAGTGCATATAACAAGAGGACTTGAATTAATTGGAGACAGGTATGGTAGAGCAGAAAAGACGGCAGTTCCCACATATTATTATTGTCTTTGAAGTTCATGTAAAGCAGATAATATTTAAGAAGTTTATATTATATAAATCTCCAAAAGGAGATGGTAAGACCAAGTGCTTGCTAGATAACAAGTCTCGATTTGTAATCCATACAAGACAGTGATATCCAGAGAAAGATGAAATTGCCAGGTGATATTTTATAAAGTGTTTATGTATAAAATTGTATTCTAACCATCAAGCCTGATTCAAACCGAAAGGTTATAATTTGGGGAATAAAAAATTTACACCTTGTAAACTTAAGTTTATACTTTTTCTGAAAACTTATTTTGTCATAAAATACCATATTCAGTCTCCCTATTCGATGTATATATGAAAGACATAAAATTAAGAGCATGTTGAAATAAATCATTTTTTTTTTTATGACCTGCAGCAACACATTTTCATTTGCCTCAACTATGTGGGAAAATATAATATTTTAAAAGGAATTCTCTTTAAGACATTTTGAGACATATTTCAGGAAAAATATACATTCTACTGAATTGGGTTATTATTCAAAATTCATCTTTATTATGAAAAAAATTTATTAAAAGATGGACAATTTATATTTATTGTCACTAAAAATGCAGTTATTCTTTAAAAACAATTCTTCATTTTGACTTCTTACTTCATGTAACTTGAAATGAAGCAATACCTGAAGTTGTAATTTATTGTAATCTCAGATATATAATTGGTTAGTTACCTTCACATAATCCATGATTTAAAAATCTTTGACACAATGTTTAAGGTAGATGTGGTATCATTATAAAGAAATCTCAGAGGAAATACTGCTTAAATGATTGAAGAAATTGTCAGCAAACATTATTTTTTCATTAACAGATATCTATTTCCCATTTACCTATCTTTATGAGCATTTAACTTATTAGTCTTTACCTGAAACAACAATGGTGATGTGCATAGTCTTTGAGTGATTTTATTTATAAATTATTTTGTAAATTTTTACTTATTAATTCTATAAAATTGCATTACCTTAATCAGTAATATGTATATTTTTTAAAAATTAACATCCTGGCACGAAAAACCCACTTCACAAATTTACATGTACCAAAAATTACTAAGAAGTAATCCATGTTTTCTGTACCACTGTAGTTAAGTTTTACAAATTTTACCTCAAAATGTCTCCAGTATCAGTTTTATTATACCTATGATCATAGATAAGGTGTGTTTACACCACTGAAGTTATGAACATGCAAAAATTCAGAAAGCTTTACATTTTGTGAATTAAATTGGTGAGAATAGGATTTGACACTTCAGCAGTTTCAATCCTAATTTCATTTCCTTTTAAAAATTAAAATTCCCTAGCTAAAATAATAAAATTTATTCATGAATGCAATTTTTTTTCATCTATTAATGAAGATAATGAATTACTTCTGTAACTATCAATGCTAAAATAAAATTATTCAGTTTTTTTATCAGAAAAAAACAGACTAAATATTTCATTTTATTTTATCTCAGATATGTCTGTGCCTCTTGGCTTGTCTACACTGATCAATAGCTACCTAATCTGTATTATTATATGAATGTAATTAAGCAGTATTTTTGATAACTTGATATAATATTTGTAATAGAAATTAAACTATACTATCAAACTTTAGAAAACAAAGTTTAAGCAAAATTTTTACATATTTTACTTTATTCAAATGAGAAGATCATTAACAGCATGTTTGTATATTTTTACACAAAACTTTTGCTAACAAGTGTTCAAAATGTGATTTAATTTAGACAAGCATAATCAATTTCTATATTATCATATATACTTGCATCTGTGTTGTATTTCTCTTTAAGTTTCATAAAATCCTATTAAGCGATGAAAGTGACTTAAAACTATGTAACATAAAATTAAATTATTTTCAGTAATTTCAGAGTCCTAAAATTATAACATATTTTAAGAATTTGAAGTGTGCATAATCAGCCATAAACCGGAAAATCCCTTAACACTTTCTCAGTAGCCCCATCTTCATCTTTTTTATTTCAATGATAGTCATGAGGTTACAGCTACTATTAATTCTTATTGTTCTACTGACATGGCAGTTATTTTTATTGCAGTCATGCTAATTGTCTTCTGTAGTCTACTTTGAGTTTGGCAGCTTTTTCAAAATACAACAGTCATTAATCAGTGCTTCTCAGAAATCCTACATGTAAACATTTTACATAAGTTATATTTATGATTGGACTTTTATCACCAGTATTTTATTTGCATAGATTCATTATGCTAAATTTTCAGCATCATCTAAAAATTTTTCCCGAGCTTAAAAAAAATTAAACTCTAATACTATTAAATTTATTTTTAAAAGTTTGATGTATCAAGGGGCTAAATGGAGAGTGGATTTTTTATCTTGCTAATTACTGAGCATTTAGCTGTTTTATAAACACTAGCTTCAGTGCTACAGGCATCCAGACTATTTGAAACATTTTCCTTTTACCAGCCTAATGGAAAACAGTGTCATTTGTGAGCTGTTGAAGCTATATGGTAAGAATGTTTTTGTTTTTGTTTTTTGAGATGGAGTCTCGATCTGCTGCCCAGACTGGGGTATAGTGGCACAATTTTGACTCACTGCAACCTCCGCCCCCCAGGTCAAGCGATCCTCTTGCCTCAGCCTCCTGAGTAGCTGGGATTACAGGCACACACCACCACAGTCGGCTATCTTTTTTTTTTTTCTTTAAGTAGAGACAGGGTTTCACCATGTTGGCCAGGCTGGTCTCAAACTCCTGACCACAAGTGATGCATCTGCCTCGGCCTCCCAAAGTGCTTGGATTACACGCATGAGCCACTGTGTCCAGCTGGTAAAAATACTTTCAAAAATCAATTTTATATATCACAGTAACCCAGTAAAATTATGAGAAGCCAATATTGGTATTAGTGCCATTTCTTAAGATCCGTATGATTTTACAGATGTAATTAGAATATTGTTATTAAAGTTTGACAAGTTAATTTATGATTTTTGTTTTGAATTTGTTCCCAGTAGACATGAATGCTTAGGTAATATATTTATTTTAAGATTCTGTTGTGTCTGAAAATTTTAATGGTTATTAATAAAATTACTAGCCAACAAATACAGTAATGTGAAAAGTAATGTAATAATAGCACGTAGGACTTTAGACAACTTCGTTTAGTGGAAATTAGCAGTTAAAGGTAAATCTTTTCAGCTACTGCATCATCTGCTTTTGTCAATATATTTTGGCTTTCTTATTCTTTGGTATTTAATACAAAATTTCTAATATGAACAGTGGCAAATTCTGTGTTTTGAGGAAACCAAATATATTTGTGCACTTTTAAAGAAATCATGACAGTTAATATATTTTAAATATACTGAGTACATTTGTGTATTTGTATATATTTAAATGCTAATAAGAAAGGTTAATGGCAATGTGGCAATTATGTGACAGGCGTTTAACTGAAATTTGATGATGTCATTCTTATTTTCCAGCCTTTTTTATAAGCTGAGCAGGGATACAATTATAATAAACATTGTAGAAAAATAAATATTGTGTGGAAATACATAATAGATGATTGCACATCAGAATTTTTAGCAGTCAAACATACAATTTTAATAAACCAATAGAGGCTCCTTAGAGTATGATCCCCAAAAATATTTTCAAAGTAATGTTCTGGTTAAACTGGTTATAGCCCATATGTGTGTTCTATAAAACAGTGGTGCCTTGAAAGGGACTGAGTTACATTAAACTCTAATGATAGTGCCTATTTAATTGAAAGACTATCACACGTTATGATGGGAAGACAGTTACGTTCTGTGAAGGTTCCAAGTTGAATACAACACTTAGTTAGATACAACAATATTCTTATTTAATATAAACATAAAGCATCTGGATGAAATCCTGAGATGCCTTTAGGTAAAATGTTCTCATTATGATAATTACACCCAACAGCATATTTTTAATTCAGCACTCCATTGCTTTGTTTTTCCAGCATTTAAATAATGCATGATCTAGTTGTAACTGAGGTGAACCTTATCTTCAGGAAACAGGGAAAAAAAAAATCTGCACCCCTTAGGTTCCAATTTATATACAGACATTAGCTCCTTATTAACTTCCTAATATTTACCAGAGTCAAAAACTTTACATCAGTAATGATATACTAGATTATATTACTAGAAAATAAGCAAATCAAATAATCCTATAATCTTTGCTGGAGTGCAGTGGCATGATCTTGGTTCACTGCCATCCCTGCCTCTTGGGTTCAAGTGATTCTCCCACCTCAGCCTCCCATAATCTTGATGACTTTACATGACAAAATTTATTTTCAGTTCATTCACTTGTTCATCCTGTTAAGCTTTAGGGATATATGTGGACCATAGCTATTCTGATTATAGTTGCTAATCAACGTCCCGGGCTTATGGACCAGGTTGTACATATATGCTCACAAATCTTCACCAGATTAAGCCACATGGCCACAGTGACTTAAAATGTCATCAGTAAATGTCTTATCTTGTGTTCAGGAAAAAGTGACACTGGGGATTTTGATTCATATTTAATGTTTACTATTTACAGTGTGGCTGTCCAGAGATGACTGTCTTTACTTAAAGTGCTCATATCACCACTTCTTAGGATTATTTTGCTATTTTATCTCAGTTTCCAGCAACACTTTATAAAGATTGTAACAGTGATCATGTATCACGACAATACAAACCAAATGTGGAGTGGAAATCAGAGCTCTCTTAGATTTCAATTTGAAATTTATGTTTTCTACATAAACTAACCTTGTTGGATATACACAATGGTGTGGTGTTTTGCGTTATGCTTTATATGAAAATATGGGGAGAAAACTAGAAGATGAAGTTTCTTGAAATTAAGAAAATAAGTTTCTTTAGTTATTAACAGTAACTATAATTACTTAGTTATTAAATTAGTCTGAGTTTAGCGATGTCCCCAGAGTTTGTTCTTTCTTTATGTTTTTTGCATGACAGATATAGTAGATTAATAGATGGGGTGGCAAAGTGTTTTATCATTTGAAATATTAGAAGGTGAAGTGAGACTACAAATTTAACATACTGAGTGAGTAAAAAGCACCTAATAGCTGAAGAAGGCTCTTTGGAAAGTTGTTCAGGAAGTCTTCTTAGGGTCTTCAGAGAAAACATATCCAAAGTGAGTTGGATTAGATCCATTCATATCAAAGAACAGTGATAAATGGGATAGAGGAGTTGGGCTAACTAAGCTACTATACAATTGTATTTTTCACAGAAAATACTCTAAAGCCTTTGAATTGCAATTTATTCATTCATATTTTATCTTTGTATAATCTTTGAGCCATCAAGGTCATAGATTTTTCTTATGTTCATCTGTATTGCCAGCAACATGGACAATAATATTAGTTGATAATAAAGAATAGACAATATTTTCTTCGAATAGCTGATTCTGCAGTATTATAGTCTTATAAACTGATTTCATAAAATAAATAATTTGTGTTAGTTGTTTTGTAATATGTCTATTGTTCTTATTTGAGAGAAACAAAATGAAGAAAGTCATAAATACATCAGTTCAGAATAGATCATGGATTTATATTTGTATATTTACTAATTGTTAAAAAAGATAGAATTGCACTTTTCTAGCATGTATTTACTCTTTCAGCATTTTAGAAAATCTTTAGAAAAGCATGTATCGAAAATCTTTCAGCATTTTAGAAAGCATTTGTATAGGATATAAAATATTACCATTGAATCAATCATCTTGGATTTTTTAGTCTACTTATTTCACTTAGATTGTATCTTAATCTAAGAATATATTTGAGTTAACAAATTTAGCACTGTAAACCACTGAAAAATATATGTCACAGCTTTAAGGTAAAGTTATGTTATTCTCTATTGATTAAATTACAAGCATTTTACAATAGCTAAAATATTAAATGAGAGTAAGCCTATAAATTTTTGAATTAATGAGCAAATATTATTTTGATCATGGTATAAAAATATCTTCGTAGAAGTTTTGTATTACTATATATCTTGAGGTATATCATCAAATTTTAGGACTTACATATTTTATTTCAAATGATCTTTTTCAATGTTTAAATTTTTATTTATATATCATATATTTAATATTATGTATTTTATATATTATACATTTACTATTATGTACCTACACTTCAGATTTAAGTAACTTTATTATAGAAGTGAATAGCATAAAAATTTATTTATATCAACTTATAAAGATAACAAAGACATTCTTACTCAATTTTGAGGGAACATTTTAATAAATTCAGTCTATGAAAGCCCTATATTTACTGAAAAGATGGCATTTTGATGAGATCTGAAAGGCAACATACCAAATTGTATATATCAGTGGTTTTATTCAAAGTATGGTCACCAGAAGAGCAGCACTAGCATGTCTGTTTAAAATGCAGATTCTAACTCTTATCTAATACCTGATGAATCAGAATCTGTCGTGAAGTTTCCAGGTGATTCTGATAGGTGCTGAAGTTTGAGAACCCTTTTTAGAAAAACGCTAATTAAAACTGTTTAGATGAGCTGATTCTTACAGGAGACAGCAAGAATTTCTCAAAGATGAAAGAACTTCTAATTTATGTTCAGGCCAAAGTCTTCCCTAGATTCGAAAGTGATTCTGATCATATAATTAGTAACAAAAATGGGTTGTTTGACTGTCAAATGTGTGCCACAAGTACTAAATATCCATAGTTAGAAACTGTCAGGGTCATGCCCCTTTGTCCTGGAAGTATGTGCACTGTTCCTCATTATTCTGTGTCAATCCTTTTCCTGCCTCCTTGCACCAAGCAATTTATTATTATTATTTCACATATTGCCTAATTGTTGTCTCCGCAGAGTTACCCTCTCTGGCCATGTAATGTAAAATATGGCCACACTTCATATAGTCATATTTCTCATCAGAGTGGTCTGTATGTGTATCTCTCAGTAAATATCAGAATTTAAAACTTTTAAAAATTAATTTTCTGTCTTTTTTTATTTATTCCTAAACATTTCTCCAAAAGGAGAAGGCTACTTTCAGATGGACAGTATGGGTCTCATCGGTAGATGAATTTCTTATCATGCACTGAGCCTGGCACATTGCAAGCATTTTTTTTGGAGAAAAATATAAATAAATATGGCACATGTGTATAAAGTGTTTAATCAACATTTTATTTGATTATTTTATAAATATGAATTAACACACTTGAAGTATTAAGCCTAGTAAAGTGTTCTTCCCTGTGGGTGACATTTGAGAATTTTATTGGACCACTTCTCAGAAAAAAAAATCACACCCAGCTTACTATAATTATTTTCTAATTTATTATCAGGCTGATTTTATCTCAGTGTAAATATATAAATTCTTTTAAAAAATGTATAAATCTTTTATAACTATATCTTTCATTTTTTCTAACTTGGCCAAATTTATCTATAAAATCACTTTGCATCTTGAGAAACTGCAATAGCTGAATTTGGATTTCCAAATATGTTGTAAACCATAATTATTAAAAATAAAAAAAAAAAGAAGAAAACTGGTTTATCTTTTGATGATGTTTTTAAAGTTCTGCAGCTCCTTAATACCCCTGAGCGTTTTTACATTCTCACTCTAAAGTGAGTAGAGAAAGGAAATCATTAGGATAATGAATATAAATCATTCTTTTTTTTTCAATATACCTTAGAAAACAAAAAAAAAAAAAATACTTTAGTTATTTTGTTAGTTTAGTAACTCTATAGTCATATTCTAGGCATAATAAAGTCATTTTTATGAATACATATTTTCTTGGGGAAAAAAATCTTGGTGGAAGCTGTTCACTTTGGGTGGCTTATTTTTTCTTTACATGACTTGGTTTTAGAGTATTCACTCCAGTTAAATAAATTATAAATATTTCTTTTCCTACTCCTAGCACACAACATAGTATTACAAGCAAGAGTAATTGTAATGTACTGACCCCAGCTAAACTACCAAGTGAACTTCTCAAATGAAAACATTCAGATAGATTACGCATTTATGAATAAAAATAAATTTGCTTTTCAGGGAGTTTGGCCGCTGGAAAGTAAATAACCTTGCAGTTGAGAGAAGAAATTTCCTTGGCTCTCCTCTGCCTCTTGCCCCTGAATTCTTCCGCAACATAAGACTTTTGGGACGTCGACCTACCCTTCAGCAAATCACAGAAAACCTTATCAAGAAATATGGGACACATTTCTTGCTATCTGCTACTCTGGGAGGTACGGCTCTTTGAATGTATTTGTGCCTTTGTGTGCTTGTGCATAAAACTGTATAAATCACAGAAAAGTGTTAATTAATCCAGATAGCTACAGTATGAATAGTTATAGAACTCATTCATTCATTTATCCAACACATTTTGAATGATTATTAAATGTCCCACACAGTGTTCACAATTGTGAAGCAGATGAATATTACTTAGTTTCTGCATGAAAGCTATTTACAATCTAATAACATACACATATTTGACATAATTATTGCACTCTTAAGGTCATATGGAAACTTTTATTTAAAATACATGAATAATAAGCAGTCACAGGTGGGGTCATCAATTTTATTTATAGAGAGAAGGAAAGGTTTCTTGGAGTACATGTTAAATAACTACAATTAAATTTTTAGCGCCATTTTAGTGTTTCTGATTGTAGTTGATACAGATTGTAACTGGTACAGAAAAAGTGATAAACAAATAATTACGACGCATAAGAAAGTAGAAATGAATAAATGTCACTTTCTCGATCAATGTATACATTTGTAAAAATTAAGGAAGCTATTGTGTGATATTGTTAAATCCTATTTAGCCATAAAAATATGGCTTTTTCATAGTGATGTATGATTCAGCATTTTGAATATACTTAAATGACATTTTAGGAGATAATGTGTAATAAGCAACATGTAACATTTTCCTAAAATCAAAAAATATCCCAGCTTTACATATATTTTTAATTTTATGTTTGATTTCAAATAATGTCCCAAATTTCATTTAGAAATAGATGTTACTTTTTCTTATAATGAAGAAGATTGTATAAAATTCAATAGGAAAGCCACAAAAACAGTGAATTCCTGCTTTCTTGTCAATTTCTTAATGAATTTACCAAAGATAGCCAGGCTGATTCACAACAATGATATGGTGCCACAAAGGGCAATTTGTTCATTTTTTAGCCTTAGAGGATGTCTTGTCTTTCCTTAACCTGCCAGCCCAGTCTTTCAGCAAGTCATGTCAATTTTTTACACCGGTATATACCCCATCTCCAGCATCAAAGTCTTTCCTCACTTCCTCTCCAGCATCTCTAGACCAAGACATCATCACTTTTTCTTTTTTCCTATAATACTCCAATGGCCCTTTTTTCACACAGCTCTTTTAAAAACTTGAGTCAGTTCATATTCACTGTTTCAATTGAAACCTAGAACTAGCCACTTAAAATCAAATCTAAGCCTCTCCCTATGATTTATAAGGCCTTACATCAATGATCTGATGGATGCTACCTTTAAACTCAGGCCTCTTCTCACCTCTTCCTCATGCTCTATTTTTCAGTCACAGTCACAATGATGTTCACATTTTTCTACCCAAATGTTATTTTTCCAATGAAGCTTTTTCCTGACCACGCTTTCATCAGTGGCACCCAGTGAACCCCATTGTTCTCTACTATTTCATGATCAAATTTGCATTTCTCACTGTATTTATTATTATGTGAAATTATTTTAATTATTTGACTATTGGTTTATTATCTGTAGTTCTTGCGTATTTTCTTAGAAATAAGGGCCCTAGCTGTATTGTTCACCACTTCATCCCCATGGCTCTAATTGCACTTCATTTACACTAGGTTCTCATTACCTATTTGTTAAATGAATAAATAAGTAAAACTTCACTTTCTTTGGAGACTGAGGTCATCCAAATCACTAGATATATGTAAACATTTATAATATTAACAGAGAATAATTGAGTTATAATTCAGGAATGATTCTGAATGAAAGCAAATCCGGAGAGCCAACTGGATCAAATTCACAAATAAAGATTCAGAATTGATGAGAATCAGTACCCAAGTAAGAGTAGATAAGGAAGGCATGAACAGGTGGAAAAAATGAGTGGATGCCTGAGTACATTGTGGAAAATAACTCCGGCATGGAATCTCAAGACATTAAAGGTGAAAAATACAGGTGACTAAGGCAGTAATAAAAGTCTGACTGTAAATACACACTATCTCTCCATTACCTTCTTCCACAAAAGGATAGTGATAAAATAAGAAGAGAAAGAGATTAGCCACATTCTTGTTGAATCCTGATTCTCCCTCCCTGCTTTTTAGTCAACTGTGAGACTTTAAAATATATTAATTCCTCTGAATTTTGATTTTTTTAATAGAGAAGGGGAGAGTAACACCTATGTGATGGGACATGGGAAGGTTAATATAAATGTTAAAAAATGTGCTTAGCACAGTGTGTGGTATAATTTAAATATGTGATGAACTGAAGTTGTTTTCATTGTATTAGTGTAGACAGCCAAAACATATAAAATATTTCAATAATTGTGAAGAGTGAGTCTGTGAAAGCTGTGTCTATTTGGCTCAATAATGTCAATTATTATTAATTGTATAAAATCTGAAAGGTAAAATTTAAATTATTTCTATAACTCCTCCTCTAAAAAAGTTCAGTGATTTTGAAACACATACTTCATTGTTATTATATAAGTGATTCAAAGCACTCGTAAGTATTTCAGAAGATAAAATATATTTTTCCAGATAAGAAAAGAAGGAAAAGACAAAGACAGAAGAGATAAAAAACCACCAAAGGTTCCCATATACATTCGTGTTCCTTAGTTTCAAAATTTAACTATGTTTTACTGTGTTGGTACTATGAATGCCACATTTTTGCTTTAAGATTCATTTTTGTTTTGTATGTTATTTTATTGTATAAACCATTTTTCAAAATTTATGACATTAATCACTTGAGGTCGATCTTCCAGTGATGGCAATGTACTCTCTCTAAATGATTTTACTTCAGTTTCTTAAAAGTTTTGTTCAAGTATTGCCTTAAAGGGGGAAAGAGATGGAATTGACACCCTTACTCACATTTTAATCTCTCAATATTCCTTGGATTGAGTTTTCATACTCTTTTGTACTGGAATTATTTTTCTTCTCAAAATGTTACTTTATTTTCCTGTGGGAATTTTTGTTTGTTAAAGATAATAATTCAGTAAAGATGCATGCAATAATTTAAATAGCTTAAAGATATAAACTATCTGCAGTTAAAATGTATACCAGGAATGATTTCTGGAAATTTTAAAATTATTGCTATTGTACTTACACAGAAATCTTTTTAGTGGCTGTGAGTTTATCATTTAACCTTCACTCGTTTTACCTGATTGAACATGTATTTGAAATTGTATTTCTGCACTTTTTAAAAGAAATGGAAGTTTGTGGCATTTAATTTGAACTAACTTCCCCACTCCTTTCTCTTAATTAATTAAGACAAAGCAAAAACTATAACACTAGTGTGTAATGTACATAAGCAAACCTTTTAAACAAAAAGCCAGTCACATCCATGTCCCTACAAAGGACACGAACTCATCAGAACATAAAGAATAACAAAAAAGCCAGTCATATTATAACTAGATGCTTCCTAAGTACCTAAATCTTCAACAAAATTTCAATGTTTTTCAAAATAAGTTGACTATGAAATACTCACTATTAGTTTTACAGTCATAAAAAGGAAATAAATGAAAAATGGCTTTTTCCCCCAAGAGTTATTTAATATATCATATTATTGATGTAGACATAAAACTTTGGGTACCATTCTTGAAGCCCTTAAGGGGATATTTTATGACAGATAAAGCCAGTGATTGAATTATCATTCTATTTATAGAGAAAAATAAATTATAAAAAACATTCTTCAATATATATTATTTTCCCCATTTATTTCATTTTATAGCTACCAGACTGTTTATCAATATAGTAATTCAGCTTGCTTCTATTTTGGATAATGATATCTAAACTCCATCACTGTTTGAATATCTAAAATAAGCTACTCAATTTAAAGAATCAATCTTGAAAAAATTGCACTTCTGAGAGATATTGATTTCTAGCTGTGGAATGTATTTAATGACCGTTTTTGTAATATATTTTATTATAATTCAATATGTGACAAATACTAAAATTAAAGTGTATCTGTGTACTGAATATAAAACACAAAATATGAGTGAATATGACAAAAATAATGACTTTAAAATTGGTGGGCTTTAATTAGGGGGAGAAAGAGAGTCTACTATAAAGCAACAAAACTGTGTTCTGGATCAATTTTAAAAGACAAAGGACTAAGGAACATAGAGACCAAAATATTCATTAAAAATTTATTAGATGTTATAACAAAATGTTTACAGAAATTTTAAGTGTGCTCTTATCCTCATCTCTCAAATTATATAGACTTATCCACCCACTCATAGTAGCCAGGAAACCTGTGGGTTCCTCTGCTACTACTCTTGCCTCTCTCAACTTTAAGGCAGTGAGGAGCAGAACAAAGTGTGTAATCTCCTGACAAACATATCCACAAAAGGAGGAAGGGTAAGAGGTGGGGTTTTCATGGGCAGCCTCTTTCCTACACTATGCCTTTCTGTTAACTCACTGCAGCTCTGTGGGCCATCAAACACATGGTAATAGTGATGATTGTTTGCAAAAAAAAAAAAAAAAAAAAAAAAAAAAAAAAAAAAGAATTCCTCATGTAGAGGAAAGTAGGAAAAAAAAAATTTCTTTTCTGAATATATATATAACCAAAATTTATTTCAGGATCAAATAGACAATATAATAAGATTTGTTAATTTAGAAAAACTGTGAAGAATACTTTTTATTCTAGGCATGAGAAAAGCAAGTTCGGTTTGACCACTGTTATTGAATGTACAATTTAAAAAGCTATAATTAAATTATTAGCAGAAATAGTTACAATATACTTTTTTCATTTGCAAGTCCTTTTAATTTTTTTTTTCTGAAAGTGTTTCTTACTATATTATATGACTAAGTTTTTGATTACTATTTGACTAAATGTGAGCATTTTTTAGATATTCAATTTTGTTTCAATACAAAAAATATCCTCTTCATTGTTGGAATAAAAAATTGATGATCGATGTGCAAAAATAGTATTAACTTCATACAATAGTGATTTAAAATAATGTATACTACCTCAATTCTTATGTAGTGTGTATATATATGTAGTATATGTAGTATACATATATATGTGTGTGTGTATATATGTAAAACTATGCCTGCAATGTAGTTCACTTATCTAAAAAGTTTTACAAAATAGTGTGTGTGTGTGTGTGTGTGTGTGTGTATGTGTGTGGTTTAAAGAAAGTATAAGTCTGAATTTAGTAAGATACGATATGGATAAAATATCAATTAGATTTTTTTTCCATTTGTTTGCATTCCCATAAGAATAAGAACTCGGAATATGCTCATTTAATTTCAGAAATAGTCAGTTCTCACTTTTCACCATGTGAATTATGTTCTGGATAAAGTATTCACAGACACTTTTTAATTCTTTGTCTTATGCCACCTTCTTTCAAAATTGATTAACTGCTGTTGTTCTCATTTTCACTTGGTCTCTTAGGAAGCACAAATTTATTTCACTTTAGTTTATAACATAATAAAGGTAATCCACCATACACACACACACACATAAATAATTTATTTCTTAAAGAAATATTAATAATCACTTGAGATGCAAAGAATTACTTTCTCTCTTAGAATATCCATTCTGTTTTAAAAGAAAGAAAAGTAAATATTTTTGAAGATTCCTATCATAGGAAATAATCAAAATAAATGTCATTGAAGGGGGAAAAGGACTGCTATACTGATATTTATTAAAATTAATCTCAGGATTACTGATATTTCTTAAGATTATGTTGGTTTCTCTCTCTCATTCTCTCTCTCTCTCTCTTTCCTGTTTCACTGGTAAATAAAATAAAATATCTGAAGTTAAAGCAATATTGTTAATCATTTCTTAATTGTTTACAAGGCAGTTATCTACAGAAGCGATTTAAAAATCACTTATGTAAATAATAAGAATAAACAAGAGCAAAATGTAATTAAGATTTCTATGACAGTTGATCTTACTAAAGGCATTCCTGGCAACCAAGGTAAAAGATAAATGTTAAGTTGTAGAATATTGGACATTTTATTATTTTCTTCTGGTTCTTTCATATAGCACATTGATAAGGTAGATAAATTACCTGTCTACTTTTTTGACAAATATATACTGAGTTACCTATGACAGTGCAAAACACCCAAGATCTTCTTAAATGAATACTCAGGTCATTGATAAAGACAGACATTTAACTTGGTAATAAGTGTTATTATGGTTTAGAACCTCATTACTTGAGTGTGGTTCATGAACCAAAAGCATCAGTATCACTTTAGTGCTTGTTTGAAATGCAGAATCTCAGATTCCATCACAGATTAATGAATCAGAATCTACATTTTAACAGGATCTCCAGGTGATTTATATGCACATTAAGTTTGAACAACACTGTTTAAAGTTATCTATATAAATTTAAAGTATAATCAACTGTTTTGAGAAATAATCTTTTAAAAAATAGCAAGAGTTTGTAACTGTACATACCAAAAATGTTTTTTAAAATACTCATTATTTCATTGTAAATAGCTCCAAAATTAGAAGTAATTTAATTGTATTTCAGTCAGGGTTTATTCATTGCCACCTAACCTCAGAGCTATTAATTTCCAGTTCCTTTATTTTCATGTTACTGTACTAGTATAGACAGTATCATTGTACCTTCAAATTGTCTTAGAAAATTTATAGTCTATTCTTGGGGGTAACTGTTAATAATCTTAAGATCAGTTACTTTCCTTTGGGATGCTTTGCAAAACATATTATATTTCTTTGTCAAAGTGAGATAAGGTTAGCTCTTTCCTTCCCGCAATATCTTGCAGATGCCAATTGGTGTTAAGCCAACATGTCTATTTCTTAACTATCCTGATATAATTGGCTCTGCTTCTTGCCAAACACGTATTTCTCTAAGATTTTTTTTTTCTCCTGATGTATATTTGTTTTCAAAACCCCCTTTTCCCCCACAATACTGTATTAGTAGCTTAGTAGATCGCACCAGGCTATGTACCTTTAACAAGTGGAGCTTAGGAAGGATGATTATCAGCTCTGAGAGCAACATATAACTGCAAACCCAATATAATTTCAAAAGGGCAACAATAACAAAAATATTGTAAGGCTTAGCACAAGTAATAATGTGGCTTATCATTGCCAAAGAGTGGACAACCTTTCTGAGGCAAAAGACTACATCAAAAATAAAACCTGCAAACAATTACATTAAAACAATGTTTTAAATGTTTATTTCTGTGAGAATGATTTTCAATCAAATAACATTTTTTAATAACTACAAATCACTCCAAGGCAGAACAGGCATTCACAATAAGATATTCAAATGTAAGGAAGTTGAATAACCAGGAAGACATCTGCCATAAATGCACATAATTTTTTTTTTCTGGGTAGAATGTAAACATTGTAGGACAACGGGCTAACTCTAGGGCAGTAGCAATTGCAAAAAAAAAAAAAAAAATACGTCCAACTCGTAAGAGTCGGCTTCACCGTAGTGAAAAAATACCCACATTTTAGTTGATCATTACAATAATTGTTGTTTCTGGCCAACGTTATATGTTGGTTTCTGTGGGTACCCTGTGATTCTGATCTGTGTGTCTTGGGAATCAAGAAGGTCTCTTTTGCAACATACCATCCTCCTGGCGGGGGTAAAAAGCAAGAGAACAGGTGTAACTTTGTGATGTCTCTCCAAACATTCATTATGTCAACATCTGGCTCACTTGTATTTCACTGATCAAAGCGTTCTCCTAATATAAGAGTAAAGGGAACACATCATGAACTACTCATAGTTGTTGTCTACAATGGATCATGAATCTATGTGTGCACGTTTGCATTTATGATGGTGTTGTAAATAGTTGCAAAGAATAAAACAATCTACCACATTATCATTACTGATTTACCTGTAGGATTCTTTTTATCCTTGTTTTATCTATTATTTTTCATATGTTTCTACCCTCAATACTATATATGAGAGAATGCCAACTGAGAAAATCCAAGTGAAAAGTAAATAGTATGAAGGTTCTTTAATTTCTATTTCTCATTGACTCAACATAGATGATTTGAAGATCAGAGTGGAAAAATACATAATTTTAAGGGCCACCTTTTATGAAAAATGTCAAATTCTATGATCCAACTATGGTATAACATTAAAATGGTGATTTTTGTTTGTTTGTTTTATTGCCCCCTGTTTCTCATTTTCTATGAAAGCATCCTTTAATATGTGCTTTTAATGACCATAAACCACCGCAAAATTTTAGTTATGTGAGACACAGCTGCATGATTTCTATGTGGAACAATCACATCTTTTTATATCGACAGTCATTAATCCTTTTGCTGCCTAACAGACTCAGAATGTTGAATCATTTACAAAATCACATTTAGTTTTTACAAAATGTGTGGATGTCCTTTGGAACCCATGTCATGCTTATGAGCTACAGCTGGTTTAATAAAATGAATAAAAATGACTTTTGAACACATTTTTTTTAGTTGATTGAATAACACTATTTCAGTTTCAAATCTGAAGATTGTCATTTAAGTATGTTCTGATGAATTGTTATGATTTAATACTTGTGGAAAAGTTACAGTAAAAGTTGAGAATGCATCTTCTCAGTTTGTAAAAATCTCAAATGACTGTGAAGAAGATAATTACAAAAGTATGATAGTTATGTATAACTGAAAAAAAAAAAATCTCTTATAGGAAAGAAATAGGCCTAGTCTCCATGTAAATTGAGTGGCCTTGTCAAAATTTCTTAAAAATTTACAATCCATGTTTTATAAAAGTTGAAATTTAGCACGAGGTAAAGGATTTACATCAAATAGTTGTGTGCTCTGTTGTAAGTAAGGGTTTTAAACAGGGTATTCATTAAAGGAACTATTATGGTGATTTAAACTACAGATTTAAGTTGCCTCATGCATACCTGCAAGGAAAGTTTTTGCATACATGGATTAAAATTATACCGTAGAGAAGAACCATGAGCAATTTATGAATGGATTCTCTTTATCAGGCTATTAGAAATGATAACCCACTACTATTATTAGTAATCTTATATATATTGATTATTAGAACCAATAGAAACAATTATGACTAAGTCCAGATTACCATGGTGCAATTAAAAATCTATGAAATCCTAGCTTATGAAAATTTAAAACTTCCTCATCAACTGTTGGGTCTTAATAAAAAGGAAAAGAGAGAAAGAGAACATTTACTGCACTCATAATATATGCTCTGCCAGGTACTATAGAGGGATTGTATTATTTGATCTCCACAGATAATTGAGAGAAGGATATTTTCTTTGTTTTAGAGATGGGAATGCTAAGTAAATATGCAACTGTACCAAAGCCCCATAGTCATCAAGTAGAGAGATGATGTGCTATTACTAGGATTTGCCCTTACATACCTGACTCCAAACCTTATGTTTCATTTGCCCTCATTATGTTATAATCCCTTTAGAATTGTTTAATTGAAACCAAGCCAATTAAAACATAAACAATAGAATTAGTAATAAAAGTGTGTTATGATAATACCAATGTATTATCATTTGATTTTTCTTGTGTGGAATACATATCCTTCATGACAGAAGTAAGAAGTCATATTAATCTGTAACTTACAAGCAAATGTGGATGCTGAAAAATCATTGTTTTTAAATCTCCTGTAGATAGAAAATGAAACCCCTCTTATTTGTGATGATGATATAGACCACCATTTTTCTACGTTCATCTTTAATTGCCTCAACATATATTAGGTTTGTATTATCATTCATATAGTTACAATAAGGACTATGCGAAAATGGTGGTCCCTGCCTCTTATTATTTTCCAGTTGTGTCGTGGGACAACCTAACATGTGCAAAGTATTCCTAAATCAAATTGGTTTTAATTCACTGTTTTAAGATGAGCATGTGTTTCACCTTTTTTGTGGGGTGAAGTATGGCTCAATTGGAATCCCATTAAGAAGAAATTAATGATGTGTCATACTTACCTGTAAAGCAAAGACATACATAGAAATATGGTATTTATCTGAGAAGCATTTATCTGAAAATCAACATAGATAGAAATATTATATTTAAAGAACTGTTGTGGGAGATCTTTACTCTCCGTATATGGTTGCAGACTATAGGACAGGGTTAAAGAATATATAAAAGTAGAAAGGCCAACTTCTTATCACAAATAAGATAAAATAGCTAAATTTACTAGAAACTTCTAGGTATGGAATGAGTTGATTTATGCAACTCTGAATCATAGTGGTCAATAGAAGAGAATAATAATATATTAACAATTTTTGAATGACTAGATCCCAGCCATATTCCAAACCCTTTACAGCTATCTATTTCAGCTTACAGCTGCTCTGTGAGGAAATAATTTCCGTGCTCATGTTCCATAAGAGGAAACTGAGTCCTGAGATATGTTGTTGAAGATCATTCAGTTACTAAATTGAAACCAGCATTAGAACTCAAATCCGTTCTACAGAAAATTTGGTACACTTACATCTTAACTAAAACTAATTCTAAATGTCTGTCTTCCAGGACCTCATAATCCAGTGAAAGAATGCCTTCTATTGGTCTAATTTTCTCTTCTGCTCAACAACATATAGATTTTCAATTAATGTTGCAACACTTTGAGTAATAGGAAAATTCACTACTATATAAAGGGAGACTTACCAAAAATGACTCTCTTCACATATTTAAAATGGTCTTCTTGCATCTCCAGGAGGCAAAACTAATGTCTAATTGGTTAATTGGATCAATGTTTTGAATTTAATATATTATTCAACTGAAGGAAATATTTGATATTATTATTACATTTTAAAAATCGTGTAAGTCTCCTTCTAAATACAAGAATCTGTAGAAAACATTGAATGCATCAAGGCTGAACTTGGATGCTTCTTCAACATTTTAATTCATTTTCCAAGTGGAATCATCTGGGAATAGCCAAATCCTTTAGAGTTTTATTTTAGCCATAGTATTGGTTATGAACTTACCAATTACTTCAGGATATTTTTATTATGAAAAAATAGATTTTAAACCTGGGCCAGATGTGGAACAAGAGTTATGAATATTCATCCCATTATGACTTTTTCTTCAATGGTTTTTCAAAGACACCCAAAGTAGAGATATTTGTACAATGAATACCCATATACTCATATGTAGCAACATACTGCATAAAACCATACTACTATGAATATGCTGCTCATATACTATGGTATGAAGTTTATTGATTCTTTGTACTTTTGTCTTTGTAATATATTCCAAAAATTGATTTACATTCAAAATACTGTGTTCTTAAGTCACTTTATTTTTACAAACATGATACACAATTAGTAGCATTGGATTCTGTTTTTAATTTTTAGGAATGGCTTTTAAAATTTGATATAATTTTATTTTTTATAAATAAAGCATTTAAAACTGTTTACAGTGCTTAAACAACATGATAAAATATATTCAGAGAAATCTTTCTTGCAAAAGTGTTTCTTCATCCTGTTACCTTTCTGTATCTGTAGGTAAATATGCATAAATGCTTTTGGTTAATCCTTCCATTGTTTGATGCTTTTTTCCAAATAGAAAGAAATATATACATATGCGTGTATACTTGTATCTTCCCCTTTTCTTATAAAAAACTCTTAGGAAACAATTTTTATTCACTTTGTGATATCTCTGTAGAAATAATTTTTGCTGCCTTCTTCTGGCTGCACAGTGTTCCACTGTACGGTTGTAAACTAGTTTATTCCTACTGATAGGAATTTATATTGTTACCAAATGTCAATAATAAAGCCACAGTGAGACACATTTTGCATATTTTAGTCAGTCATTCTTTGAAATACATTCTTAAAAGTAGGATTGTGGAGTTGATTATTGATAACTATTGCCAAAATTCCCTCTATGTAAGTTACATCATTTTGCAATCCCACCAACAATACATCAGAAGGCCTGTTTATTTCTAGTTTTCCCATAGATTTGCACAGGTTGTCAAAGTTTGGATTCTGGCAGATTCCATCATTGAAAAGTAATATACCAGCATACTTTTAATTTGTATTTTTCATGCTATGACTTAGATTGAATATATTTTCAAATCTGTATGGGCTAGTTTTATCTCTTCTTGTCTGAACACTCTTTTCCTATTTATTCCTGTTTTTCTATCTGAATTTTGTGTTTCTTTTTCTTGATTTCTAGGAGTTCTTGGAATGTTAGAGGAATTAATCATTTATCTGTTATATAAGTTGTAAATATTCCTTTTCAATGCAAAATTTGTTTTATTGTGATTTTGTGCTAAAAAAAATCTGGTTTTACTTGTTCTAATTAATGTATCTTTTATTTCCATACTGTGGGATTTTTAGTTATGAATTATTTCCTTCCTTTGTATTTTCATGAATTCTCCTCTAGTACTTGAATGGTTTCATTTCATTAAATAATCATGTATCTAATCTGTTTGGAATCTATCCTTTTATAGAATCATATCCCTTATTTTCCAAATTGCTATTTAGGTGTCACTTAGTAAAAAGTCTATCTTTTTCCAAGGAATTACTGTCTCATTCTTATTACATGCTAAATTTCCACATGTACTTATTATTTTATGGATATTTTTCCTGTTCTAATTTGTGTGCCTATTCATGTGTCAGCCTGCACTGTTTAATTATACAGGTTTTACAATTTGCATTCAGATATGGTAAGATGTTCTCATTCTTGCCTATTCTTTTTAAAAGTCTTTTTTACTTTTTTCACTTACAATTCATTATTGACATGATTAATTTTCCTACTTCCAGGAAACAAAAACAATGATCTATTCAGTTTTTTAATCAGATTACATTATTTTATATTAAGATAAACTGATATATTTTGATGTCGAATATTTACGCTCAAGAAAAAATATCTATCATGTCATTTAATAGGGTCTATTATGGCAACTTTCAGAAGTGACTTATAAATTTTTCATGTACGTTTCACATTTTTTGTGCCATTTAAATGGTGTGATCTAATCCGTTATTATTTATACTTAGTTAATATTTGTGTGTGTCAGTCTATTGAGTTAGTAATATTTTTATTATTTGCTTTACCTTACTAAGTTTTGTAACTGTATATGTGCAGTAGTTTGTCCATTAAATTTTGGATTTTCACCTGCGTAATCATATTATCTGCAAAAAAACATAGTTTAAGTGTTTTTTCTGACACTGTGATTCTAATTTGCATTCTCATCTATATTTGCATTTTAATATATTTATTAGCATGTTGAATAATAGAAGCAACTGTGGGTATGTTTGTCTGGTTCTGATTTTAATAGGGATGCCTCCTGGGTTTCCCCATTAAGAAAGATGCTGGCCTTTATGCTTAGGATCCTATATTTTACTTCTTTAAAGAAGTTTTTACCAAGTGGAGTGGCTCATGGCAGCAATGCCAGAATTTTGGGATTCTGAGGTGAGAGTATTACTTGAGGCCAGAAGTTTGAGATCAGCCTGGGCAACATAGTGAGACTCCATCTCTATGGAAAAAAAAACATTATTATTCATTGATTCCTAATTTATTAATTCTTAGTTAATCATAAATAGTTATAATTATTCATCAAATGTATTTGAAGCAATAAAGGATAGCAGCATTTTTGTTTCTGGATATGTTAATATTCTGAATTATATTAATGATTTCCCACTATTGAGCCAGCTTTGCACTATTGGAATTATCCTATTGGTCATGAGATATGTATTTTTAATATTTACTGTTGGATATTATTCATTATTGCTTTAGTCATAATTTTGCATCAATATTTATTAAATGTAAAATGTGTTGTGTATGATGATTTTTAGATATCTGTGCTAATTTTACACTCATTTTATAAAAATAGATTTAGAAGTTTTACATTTTCAGTATTATCAATTTTTTTATATCAAACTTTAGGCAAAATCCCACTGTGAACTATCTAGGGAGGTTAATTTTTTTGCAGGGGGAGGTTTTCTGTGACACTTAATCTTATTTGCACTAGCTTTTAAGTGGAAAATGGAATAATTTGCAATGTTATTAATGCAGGAGAAGAATCACTCACAATTTTTGTGGACAAGCGGAAGTTGAGCAAACGAGCTGAAGGAAGTGATTCCAGCACCAATAGCTCTTCGGTCACTCTGGAGACGCTGCATCAGCTAGCCGCCTCTTATTTCATTGACAGGGACAGCACACTTCGGAGACTTCACCACATTCAAATTGCATCCACTGCCATCAAGGTAAGAATGAGTTTATGCTAAAATTATCACCTTCCATTCTTTGATTCTTCTATATCCAAAATGCATTTCTATGTACTTGCTTATTCCATGAATTTAAACAATTATTTTATAAAAATATATTTACAATTTTCTTGCTTTCAGTTATGTAATATATTTAAGATGAATTTGTACGTATTTCAATATAATTTTTTACTTGCTAAGTAGGTTGAGATTTTTCATGGTAACATGTAATTAAAGTATATTTGAATTCTATGAATTTATCTTGGGGTACACAGACTCCCTATACATGGATACAAATTTGTTTTAATAACATCAATTTATTTTATAATTCTCCTTAATTTATTTTACCC
The DNA here is from genome assembly GCF_024542745.1 of Macaca thibetana thibetana. NCBI lineage: Eukaryota > Metazoa > Chordata > Mammalia > Primates > Cercopithecidae > Macaca > Macaca thibetana. Next base: position 172,999,251 of record NC_065578.1, read on the forward strand.
ATCTAAAAATACTATTCTGAGAAGAGAGGCTTTATTGGGCTTAAAGTCATCCATGGCACAAAATATTTTTAAGAAGTCCTGCTTCATGGAAAATGACCCCTCAATGTTTTTAAGATATATTAAGATGTACAGATGCATGGTTATATGGGTTTTTAGGAGGCAAAATATACAATAATCTAGAATTGGTGGATTAATATTATGTGTTCACTAAAGGCATTTGACTTTGAATACACTAAGGTTGACTTTATCAAAACTGAAAAGAGAGGAGAATAATTTAGTTCTGATTTTCGAAAGAAAAAATAAAATGAATGAGAAAAAGAGATTGAGAAATAGAGAGGAGAAATTGTTGTCTCCTAAACAGTAAGTTTTAGACATATTCTCTGGCAAATTAGCTCAATGTAATTCCACTTGTCAAATGGCCATTGTAAAATTAACAGAGTCAGAACAGTATGATCCTAGTCTAAGTTGGCCATAACAAAATAATATAGAGAGAGCATTTCAGTGTTTCAAATCTAACCTTTCATAGTTAATACAAAAATGAATGATTAAATGTAACATTCTATTACTTTATGAAACTAAAATTAATGTGTGTTCATTTTTGTGTCAGTTAGTTGAAAAGTTACTACTTCAACTTAAACCCATAAATGGGTTAAGAATGTTCAGAAGATTGCTCCAAGTATATCTTTTTGTTCAGAATGTACTGGAGAAAATAAAAGGTGATGTGGAAATACCTTTAACTTAAGGGTTACACAGACAATACGCAAAATCCTAATATTGCTAGTAGATGGTGTTGGGAAACTTCAGTAGATATAAATCATGCAATATAGTTAGTTGGCTTCTGACTCCAGGACTAATGTTATATTGAGTAACAAGTATATAAATAGTATTTATGCTGTACAGATAAAAATGTAGCCAGCATGAATGCAAATGTTTCAGTTAATTTAAAAGTTTTGGAAGATGTTGTTAGAAAAACTTAGCTTGAGGTTGCTGAGGAAAACTAGACTTTTCCAGAAATCAGTTTCAAGGATATAAACAGAAACTTTGGTCAAACTATTTTCTAACGGAAAAAATCATTGTTGTAAATGATTTTATTATATGGCTATTGATTTTTGTTGTTATTGTTTAGCACCAAGTGTGACTGTGAAATTATACAACAGTTTTTGTACTCTAGGTAAGAAATATACAGACACATTACATGTCAAAACATAATGGTTATTTGCATATACTTCTCTTCTCCCACAGGAGAAGTATATGGCACAAAAAACCATATGTTTTATTGAGGCATACTATTGTATAGAGGCATTGCATTTAGACTCTGTTAATACAAATGGGAATAATGGTGCTTCGTTAAGTCTATAACCTAGCTGTGTGGTGGAAACGAGTCCCAAAGAAGTGACACTTACAGGAAGTTCGCAGGAGAACGAAAGAGTAATCTGGAATTTGGGAGTCAACAGACTCACCTGGACAGGGCCACAGGGAATGCCTATTGTCCATTAACCATGGAAAGAAGTTTCTGTGCACATAATAAAAATGATTTAAAGTATGTGTAGAGTGGCTGGAAATGGGAGGAAAGGGGGCCTTACATTAGTTGGAGGAAACAGCAAACAGTGGGAATGATACAAGGTCTATATCACTGTGAACAGAAGTACCCATCTTGTGCTGTAACTAAGGAAAAAAGGAAATGAGATAAGCACCAGCTGGTGACAACATAGCCATGAATACAGGCATAGAAATTCATAGAGAGTGCAAGCGTGAGGTGGCGAGGTAGTGGGGAATGGGAAAGAAAGGAGAACAATTGCACCTTTCAGAATTTAATTTAGACCTAAAGGATATTTCCTTCTGAGGCAACTGTAATTTTAAGTAGCTGATGATTTTGCATGCCAGGGTTAGCTGCAGTCAGGGTTATTATGAAGGTTCCAGGGAAAGGCATTGTGCTTGTGTGCTGTGCTCAAGCGAGACTGGAGCCAGAAACCCATGACCATGTGCACTGCAGGAAGTCGACCCTTCTGAGTTACACGAACACTGATGTGTCTGTGCAGTTTTGTGTGGAGATTATCTTTTATTTTTATTACTTATCAAATGTGTCCCTGCGCAGGTAAAAGGTGTCTCTCTTCATTACAAGTTTGACTAAGATTGCAAGTGCTTAGAAGTAAGTATGAGGAACTGAGTAGATGGGTGAAGGGACTTTGGTAGGCTGGATCCAAGGGTATTCAACTACTGAAATCTTTTCTTATTGAATAAACAATTTGATGTAAAGTACTCTTGTAGTCTCTGAAACCAAGATCTCAATTCCTTTACTAAATCCCTAAAGGTTCAGTGCATTGCTTGTGTGCTTTAAATTGTCAAACTAAGGATAACAAGATTCACAATTTCTTTGATTTAGTAATGTAAGTTGTGTTTTAAGTGACGTATAGTAGGTATTTAATTTCTAGAGCAAAAGTTGTTCTGTGATTTACAGAATTTATGAGACAGAAAATTGCTAAAAAATAAAGTAAATAGAGTTGTTATCAGGTAACAGCAAAAATATAATTAGATCTGCAAAATCATGCCAGCTTTTATCATGCTAATTCTTACAAATCACAATAGTTAAACAATTTAACTATGAGCCAGTTTCTAGAAAGTGGAATAAAGCAATTTGTTTGTTTTGTCTTCTATAATTATGAATATAAATGTAGACTATAATTTGTTAATTAATCTGTAAATAAAAAAACTGACACAAACACCCATAGTTTAATTAGTTGCCATACTCTTGCAATTAATAACATTTATATCAAATATTATCTCACAGTATTATTTGTAGTCCAATAAAATGTGAAGTGTAATGTCTAGAGTTGGTCATTATTTTCTGAAGATCCAATTCAATTGACTTAAGTTATTCAAAAAATATACTAACATATTTTTATTTTTAAATAGTCTAATAAATTTTAATGCTATATAATTTATGGTGATGTGAAAAACACAATACATTATATACTTTGAAAGGAGATTTAATCTGTCACCTGATGTATTATGTCATATATATTTTCAAAGAGAATTTTCTTATTTTAATTTTTAGAAATAATGCACTGAGTAAAATTAAGTTTTTATAATAGGACACTACTAAAATATTTTAAGTAATTATTTTCATAAAATAATTACTGATATGTTCCTGTATTTCTTGTATTCTTCAAATATAGAAAAGACAATCAGATAACTTTCAATATTATAGTGTTTGGAAAGTTTTGAGCAGCAAACCTAGGAATAAGCAGAAACAACATATTACAATTAGCTTGAAGGTCAACATTTCAGCTTAAAAAAACCCATCTTGAAATGATTTTTTAGTGCTGCATAGTTAACGTAAGAGTGTTGCAGGTGATATTGAAAAGAGGCACTATAGCTAACTCTAAATTTACACTTCTGAAATTATAAAATACATTACATTAAATTTTTTAAAGCTATTTATAAAATTAAACCCAACAATACTTTTCCAAGAAGCAGTTTTGATAAGTAAATTATTCGTTATTTGGGGGTAAAAATCAGTAAAATGATAATATATTTATTTTTAATTTTGCTCCTATATATATATATACACACACACACACACATATTTAAAACTTACTTTAAGAATGCCCAAGAAACTATGCATGTGAACCATTGATAATAATGGCACATTTTATATTTTGCATTTATAGGAAAGATCCATATTTGGTATTCTTTTTGCTTGTGTATATTTAAGGTGTACAACATAGTGTTTTAATGTACTTAAACATAGTGAAATGGTTACTACAGCCAAGCAAATTACCATACCAAACATCTTTTCATCTTGCACACTCTTTTTTCTTTGTGTTGAGGGCAACTAGAATTTATTCTCTTTGCAAATTTCCACTAGGCAATACAATATTTTTAACTATAATCTTCATGTCATACATTGGATCTCAACATTTATTCATCCTATATAACTGCAACTTTGCACTCACTGACCTAATATCTTCTCATGATCTCCCTCTACCACCTCTCCCATACTGGTAACCAGTCTCTTTTTGTTTTCTTTTCTTTCTTTATTTCTTTTCTCTTTTTCCTTTATTTTTTATTTTTTTAGTTACTGTTACTTTTATTTTATTTTTTTTTTTTTGATCTGGCGTGCAGTGGCATGATCTCAGCTCATTGCAACCTCTGCTTCCCAGCTCAAGCAATTCTCCTGTCTCAGTCTCCCAAGTAGCTGGAACTACAGGTGCCTGCCACCACCCCTGGATAATTTTTGTGTTGTAAATAGAGACGGAGTTTCACGATATTGGTCAGGCTGCTCTCGAACTCCTGACCTCAAGCGTTCCACCTGCCTCAGGCTCCCAAAGTGCTGGGATTGCAGGCGTGAGCCACCGTGCCTGGCCTTCTTTGAGATTTTCTACTAGATAATGTTATCTGCAAACAGAGATAATTGTACCTCTCTGTCCAGTCTGTATTGTACTTTATTTATTTATTTATTTATTTATTTATTGTCTAATTGTCCTGGTGGTGAGAGTGGAAACTCTTCCTTTGTCCTGCTCTTAGGAAGAAAGTATTCCTTCTATCACTATTAGCTAGGATGGGTTTTTCATCCATGCTCTTTATTGTATGGAGGAAATTATTTTCAGTTCATAGCTTGGTGAGTGTTTTTTACATGAAAGTGTGTTGATTTTGTCAAATGCTTTTTTTTGTATCTATTAAGCATGTAATTTTTATTTTTAATTCTATTTACATCATTTATTATATTAATCAATTTTAGGATATTGCATAAACTTTGCATTCTTCGGGCTAAATCCCATCTGGTCAATGTGTATATTTATTTTATTTGTGACTAGATCCAGTTTGCCAGTATTTTGCTGAGGATTGTTATGCCTATATTCAAAGTGGATATTGGACTATATTTTCCTGAGATACATCTGTCTGGTTTTGGTAGGGGGTAATAGTGGCCTCATAAAAGCAAATGGGAAATATTCCTTCCACTTCTATTTTGTGGAAGAGTTTGTGAAGAATTGGTATTAATTCTTCCTTGAATTTTTGGTTAAATTCAACAGTGAAGCCAACTAGATGTGGGCTTTTCTTTGTAGGTAGATTTTGGTTATTAGTTCAATTTATTCACCTGTTATAGGTGTATTCATATCGTGTTTTTCTTCTTGAGTTCAGTGTCAAGAACTTAAGGGGCTCAAGAGATGCTCCAACCTTGGCCTCCCAAAGTGCTGAGGTTACAGGCTTGAACCATCATGGCTAGCCCTTGTTCAGTGTTATCTTACAGTTACATGGTTCCTCCAAATATCTATCACTCTCCTCACTAACTCTATCCAAGCTTGACCCTTCTAACTCTGAGCAATGACCTTCATATTCTATGTCATAAAGGAAATCGAGGTCATCAGTTAAGAAAGTCTCTGTCTTTCTAGAAATGTTTCCATTTCATTGAAATTATACAATTTGATGGCATGGAATTGTTCATACTATTTATTTAATATTCTTAGTGTTTCTGTAAGGTCAGTAGTAATAGCCCTTATTTATTCTTGATTCTTAGTTATTTCTAGTGTCGTTATTTTAAGTTACATGGGTTTTCTCTTTTTATCATGATCAACCTAAGTTAACATTTTTTTTCCAACTTTGTTGATCTTTTTGAAGAAAGAGCTTTTAGTTTCATTGATTTTTCTCTATTTTTCAAGTAAGCTAATATTTGAAAAGCTCTTAAAACAATAACTAGCTCAGTATTTGGGTGTGAGTGTCCTGTTTTTCTGGGCATGGTCTTAGCAAATGGCACAACAAGAGATTATATCCCGCGCCTGGCTTGGTAGGACCCACGCCCAGGGAGCCTTGCTCACTGCTAGCGCAGCAGACTGACAGAAGGAGGGGCATCCACCATTGCTGAGGCTTGAGTAGGTAAACAAAGAAGTCTGGGAAGCTCGAACTGGGCAGAGCCCACCGCAGCTCAGCAAGCCCTGCTGCCTCTGTGGGATCCACCTCTGGGGGCAGTACATAGAAGAACAAAAGGCAGCAGAAACTTCTCCAGAGTTAAACGTCCCTGTCTGATAGCTCTGAAGAGAGCAGTGGTTCTCCCAGCATGGTGTTTGAGCTTGGAGAACAGACAGATTGCCTCCTCAAGTGGGTCTCTGACCCCCGTGTAATCTAACTGGGAGACACCTCCCAGTAGGGGCCAACTGACACCTCATAAAGGCAAGTGCCCCTCTGGGATGAAGCTTCCAGAGGAAAGATCAGGCAGCAATATTTGTTGTTCTGCAGCCTCCTCTGGTGATACCCAGACAAACAGGGTCTGCAATGGACCTCTAGCAAGCCCCAGCAGACCTGCAACTGAGGGACCTGACTGTTAGAAGGAAAATTAACAAACAGAAAGGAATAACATCAACATCAACATCAACAAAAAGGACATCCACACAAAAACACCATCTCTAGGTCACCATCATCAAAGACCAAAGGTAGATAAAACCACAAAGATGGGGAGAAACCAGAGCAGAAAAGCTGAAAATTCTAAAAACCAGAGCACCTCTTCTTCTCCAAAGGATCGCAGCTCTTCGCAGAAACGGAACAAAGCCTGACGAAGAATGACTTTGACAAGCAGACAAAAGTAGGCTTTGGAAGGTCGATAATAACAAACTTATCCGAGCTAAAGGAGGATGTTCGAACCCATCACAAGGAATCTAAAAACCTTGAAAAAAGATTAGACGAATGGCTAACTAGAATTAACAGTGTAGAGAAGGCCTTAAATGACCTAATGGAGCTGAAAACCATGGCACGAGAACTACGTGATGCATGCACAAGCTTAGCTAATTAGACCAAGTGGAAGAAAGGATGTCAGTGATTGAAGATCAATTTAATGAAATAAAGCGAGAAGAGAAGTTTAGAGAAAAAAGAGTTAAAAGAAATGAACAAAGCCTCCAAGAAATATGGGACTATGTGGCAAGGCCAAATCTGCGTTTGATTGGTGTACCTGAAAGTGACAGGGAGAATGGAACCAAGTTGGAAAACATTCTGCAGGATATTACCCAGGAGAACTTCCCCAACCTAGCAAGTCAGGCCAACATTCAAATTCAGGAAATACAGAGAACACCACAAAGATACTCCTCAAGAAGAACAACCCCAAGACACATAATTGTCAGATTCACCAAGGTTGAAATGAAGGAAAAAATATTAAGGGCAGCCAGAGAGAAAGATTGGGTTATCCACAAAAGGAAGCCCATCAGACTAACAGCAGATCTCTCTGCAGAAACTCTACAAGCCAGAAGATAGTGAGAGCCAATATTCAGCATTCTTAAAGGAAATAATTTTCAACTCAAAATTTAATATACAGTTCAAACTAAACTTCGTAAGTGAAGGAGAAATAAAATCATTTACAGACAAGCAAATGGTGAGAGATTTTGTCACCACTAGGCCTGCCTTACAAGAGCTCCTGAAGGAAGCACTGCACATGGAAAGGAACAACTGGTAGCAGCCACTGCAAAAACATGCCAAATTATAAGGATCATCAACACTAGGAAGAAACTGCATCAACTAATGGGCAAAATAACCAGCTAACATCATAATGAAAGGATCAAATTCACACATAACAATATTAACCTTAAATGTAAATAGGTAAAATGCCCCAATTAAAAGACACAGACTGGCAAATTGGATAAAGAGTGAAGACCCATCAGTGTGCTGTATTTAGGAGACCCATCTCACATGCAGAGACACACATAGGTTCAAAATAAAGGGATGGAAGAAGCTCTACCATGCAAATGGAAAGAAAAAATATAAAAAGCAGGGGTTGCAATCCTAGTCTCTGGTAAAACAGACTTTAAACCAACAAATATCAAAAGAGACAAAGAATGGCATTACATAATGGTAAAGGGATCAATTCAACAAGAAGAACTGACTATCCTAAATATATATGCACCCAATACAGGAGCACCCAGATTCATAAAGCAAGTCCTTAGAGACTTACAAAGAGATTTAGATTCCCACACAATAATAATGGGAGACTTTTACACCCCACTGTCAATGTCAGACAGATCAACGATACAAAAGGTTAACAAGGATATCCGGGACTTGAACTCAGCTCTACACCAAGCAGACTCAAGAGACATCTACAGAACTCTCCACCCCAAATCAACAGAATATACATTCTTCTCAGCACCACATCACACTTATTCCAAAATTGAACACATAGTTGGAAGTAAAGCACTCCTCAGCAAATGTAAAATAACAGAAATCACAACAAAGTGTCTCTTAGACTACACTGTAATCAAATTAGAACTCAGGATTAAGAAACTCACTCAAAACCACACAACTACATGGAAACTGAACAACCTGCTCCTTAATGACTACTTGGTAAATAATGAAATTAAGGCAGAAATAAAGATGTTCTTTGAAACCAATGAGAACAAAGACACAATGTACAAGAATCTCTGGGACACATTTAAAGCAGTGCATAGTGGGAAATATATAGCACTGAATGCCCACAAGAGAAAGCAGGAAAGATCTAAAATCAACACCCTAACATCACAATCAAAAGAACTAGAGAAGCAAAAACAGCCACATTCAAAAGGTAGCAGAAGGCAAGAAGTAACTAAGATCAGAGCAGAACTGAAGGAGATAGAGACAAAAAAATACCCTTCAAAAAATCAATGAATCCACGGGCTGTTTTTTTGAAAAGATCAACAAAGTTGAAAGATCACTAGCAAGACTAATAAAGAAGAAAAGAGAGAATAATCCAAATAGATGAAATTAAAAAAAAAATGATAAAAGGGATACCACTGATCCCACAGAAGCACAAACTACCATCTGAGAATACTATAGACACCTCTATACAAATAAACTAGACAATCTAGAAGGAATGGATAAATTCCTGGACACATACACCCTCCCAAGACTAAACCAAGAAGAAGTTGAATCCCTGAATAGAACAATAACAGGCTCTGAAATCGAGGCAATAAGTAATAGCCTACCAACCAAAAAATGTCCAGGACCACACAGATTCACAGCCAAATTCTACCAGAGGTACATGGAAGAACTGGTACCATTCCTTCTGAAACTATTCCAATCAATAGAAAAAGAGGGAATCCTCCCTAACTCATTTTATGAGGCCAGCATCATCCTGATACCAAAGCCTGGCAGAGACACAACAAAAAAAGAGAATTTAAAACCAGCATCCCTGATGAACGTCTATGTGAAAATCCTCAATAAAATACTGGCAAACTGAATCCAGTAGCACGGCAAAAAGCTTATCCACCACAATCAAGTCAGCTTCATCCCTGGGATGCAAGGCTGCTTCAACATACACAAATCAATAAATGTAATCCATCACATGAACAGAACCAACAAAAAGAATCACATGATTATCTCAATAGACGCAGAAAGGCCTTTGACAAAATTCAGCAGCCTTTCATGCTAAAAACTCTCAATAAACTAGGCACTGATTGAACATATCTCAAAATAATAAGTTATTTATAACACACTCACAGCCAATATCATATTGAATGGTCTAGAACTGGAAGCATTCCTTTTGAAAACTGGCACGAGAGAGATGCCCTCTCTCACCGCTGCTATTCAACATCGTGTTGGAAGTTCTGGCCACGGCAGCCAGGCAAGAGAAAGAAATAAATGGTATTCAATTAGGAAAATAGGACGTCACATTATCCCTGTCTGCAGATAACATGATTGTATATTTAGAAAACCCAGTCATCTCAGCCGAAAATCTCCTTAATCTGATAAGCAACTTCAGCAAAGTCTCAGGACACAAAATGAATGTGCAAAAACCACAAGCATTCCTACACACCAATAACAGACAGAGAGGCAAATCATGAGTGAACTCCTATTCACAATTGCTACCAAAAGAATAAAATACCTAGGAATCCAACTTACAAGGAATGTGAAGGACCTCTTCAAGGAGAACTACAAACCACTGCTCAACGAAATAAAAGAGGACACAAACCAGTGGAAGAACATCCCATGCTCATGCATAGGAAGAATCAATATCGTGAAAATGGCCATACTACCCAAGGTAATTTATAGATTCAATGCCATCCCCATCAAGCTACCAATGACTTTCTTCACAGAATTGGAAAAATCTACTTTAAAGTTCACATGGAACCAAAAGAGAGCCTGCATTGCCAAGGCAATCCTACACAAAAAGAACAAAGCTGGAGGAATCATGCTGCCTGACTTCAAAGTATATTACAAGGCTACAGTAACCAAAACAGCATGGTACTGTTACCAAAACAGATATATAGACCAATGGAACAGAAAAGATGCCTCAGAAATAACACCACACATCTACAACCATCTGATCTTTGACAAACCTGACAAAAACAAGAAATGGGGAAAGGATTCCCTATTTAATAAATGGTCCTGGGAAAACTGGCTAGCCATATGTAGAAAGCTGAAACTGGATCCCTTCCTTACGCCATATACCAAAATTAATTCAAGATGGATTAGAGACTTAAATGTTAGACCTAAAACCATAAAAACTGTAGAAGAAAATCTAGGCAATACCATTCAGGACATAGGCATTGGCAAGGACTTCATGTCTAAAACACCAAAAGCAACGGCAACAGAAGCCAAAATTGACCAATGGGATCTAATTAAACTAGAGAGCTTCTGCACAGCAAAAGAAACTACCATCAGAGTGAACAGGCAACCTACAGAATGGGAGAAAATTTTTGTAATATACCCATCTGACAAAGCGCTAATGTCCAGAATCTACAAAGAACTTAAACAAATTTACAAGAAAAAAACCAAACAACCCCATCAAAAAGTGGGACAAGGATACGAACAGACACTTCTCAAAAGAAGACACTTATGCGGCCAACAGGCACATGGAAAAATGCTCATCATCACTGGTCATCAGAGAAATGAAAATCAAAACCACAATGAGATACCATCTCACACCAGTTAGAATGATGATCATTAAAAAGTCAGGAAATAACAGGTTCTGGAGAGAATGTAGAGAAACAGGAACGCTTTTACACTGTTCGTGGGAGTGTAAACTATTTCAACCATTGTGGAAGACAGTGTGGGGATTCCTTAAGGATCTAGAATGAGAAATACCATTTGATCCAGCGATCCCATTACTGGGTATATGCCCAAAGGGTCATAAATCATGCTATTATAAAGACATATCCACACATATGTTTATTGTGGCAGTATTCACAATAGCCACGACTTGGAACCAACACAAATGTCCATCAACGATAGACTGGATTAAGAAAATGTGGCACATATACACCATGGAATACTATGCAGCCATAAAAATGTATGAGTTCATGTCCTTTGCAGGGACATGGATACAGCTGCAAACCATCATTCTGAGCAAAGTATCGCAAGGACAGAAAACTGAACACCACGTGTTCTCGCTCATAGGTGGGAATTGAACAATGAGAACACTTGGACACAGGGCGAGGAACATCACACCCTGGGGCCTCTCGTGGGGTGGGGGCATGGGGAAGGGATAGCATTAGGAGGAATACCTAATGTAAATGACGAGTTAATGGGTGCAGCAAACCAACATGGCACATGTATACCTAAGTAACAAACCTGCACGTTGTGCACATGTACCCTAGAACTTAAAGTTTAATAACAATAATTAAAAAAAAACTAGCATCTTTAAGTGCTAAAAGTCATAAGCTTTATTATGCATCATAATGTTAATGAGCACTTATTTTATTACAGAAGTAGTTTATTGTCTCATCTCTCCAATCAGAGCTCCGTATAAGATAGGAGCTCAATAAATGCTAATTGAAATTAAATGAACCTAACTCAGCATGAGCAGAATCGATGATGTTGTGGCAATCAGAAACTGAAGCAATCCCAGTGTTTCAGATTGCTAAAATTAGGTAAGTGGTAACAACTTTAGCATGGATACTGAAACAGCTTTGAAAAGTTTCACAGGAATCCCCAATAGGCCTTAAGCTTTCTACATCCTCATATTTCTTCTTCTTCAGTGTAGTGGAGTAACAGTTCTTTTAGTAAGCAGAAAGAAAACTCAGTACTCTCTTTTGTAAATACCTTATTTTTAACAACACACAGTTGCTATCTATTTTCATAATAATTCGTATATTCTACATCATGGTCTCCAAAGCATGAAGATCACAGCACAACTAAACTAGGAAATCCCATCAGTGTAACCAATAGGTAAAACTCTTTGGCAGAATCACTCTCATTTTGAAATGCTTGCAGCACTGAGCATGGAACACAGCAGGGTTGTACACACTGACACTCAACAAATATTTGTTAAATGCATTTCGGTGAATTTGTGAAATGTCAGCTGCCAGTAATAAAGGTGCCTACAAGGAAAAAAAAAATCTTTATAAACTATATACAGAGTGACTTTTTATTAAATCTGTGTTACAGTGTATATGACAAACCTTCAGTAGAGAGACTTGTGTTCTCTCATCTATTGAATGAATAAGAACTCATTGTTTTAAAAATCATCTTTTTATTAATCATCAGTGTGTGAATAAAGAGAAAAACTGGATTAGTTTGCCTACATTTGATCAGATCTCTGGTAAATAAAGAAACTATTTGTTGGTTTTGAAATGTATGAGCATGGTTTATGAGCCATCTCTTTTTATGTTATTGTTGTTATTATTAAAGAGTACTGTTAAATATCATATTAAGTGAAATGAAACAATACCTTTGCATTCTAACCCTCCCATATTGTTCTGAAATTGATTTATCTACCTGGCAGTAGATATTACACAGTCATTATTAGACATAAATGCTTTTCCTCAATTTCTTTTATCGCATTCCTAGGAAGAGAGTTAAATGTTTGACAGAAGTATCTCCTTATTTCCCATTTCTGTACACAATTTGTACAAACCCCTTGGTTCAGCATGGCATATGATATCAGAAATAGGCCAAAGACAAGAGAAATGAAGAGCTCTAATTCTGGAGCGACATGGCCCTAGGTTGGTGTCCCAATCTCACTACGTATTGATTGTGTGATTTTGCTCAATTAACTGTCATCTCTATGTATTAGTTTAATAATCTGTAAAAGAAAGATAATAATAGCACTTACATCATAAGGTTTTCAGGAAAATATGGAGAGTTAATATTTTTAAGGTGCTTAGAACAGTACCTGGCACATATTAAGTGCTTTATAAAAGTTATTTTTAAAAATTATGCTCATAGTTATAAGTACAAGTTCAAGCAAATACATAGGACTCAAGAATAAGCTCTAACACAGAAAAATAACTTGGTTAGAGAGTAGAAATTTCAAAATTCTTTTACTTTTTCCAAAAGAAACCAATTGCTAAAAAGGGAACCCAGTTAAGGGTGTTTTACTTTTTAAAATTGTATTATTATTAGTAGTAGTAGTATTATTATTTATAGAGATGGGGTCTCACTATGTTTTCCAGCCTGGTCTCAAACTCCTGGCCTCAAGAGATCCTCCCATCTTGACTTCCCAAATTGTTGGTATTACGGGCACGAGCCACTATGCCAAGTTAAGGGCATATTTCTTATTAAAACCACACTACAATACAAGAACCCTGTATTAAAATTTATGAAAATGTACTGAACCTGAGATTCAGGCTAAGTTTTCTGGTGAATATATGTATTTCCACCCGTAATCACTGGAGAGTGGTTGGAAAAGTGATTGGTAGAACATTCTAAGGTTCTGCTTCCCATATGTGAAGGAATGAAATGAATTCAGGAATCCAAACATTTGACAACTCTCTTTATTTGACTGGTCACTTAAAATTTTTCCAAGATCATTGTCAAAAATTATCGGTACTAGTATTAGGTCTAGGTGTTCTTGACTTCCCTTTTGTCTGCTTAACAAAGGTTTATTTTTCATGACTAAATGAGATAAAAGAAAGTTTGATTTCCCGATCCACAAATGATATAAATTTTTAATTTCATCACTTGGCAAAGTGATGAAAATCCTAGGAAAGGCCATCTTCAAAATACATCTTTTATTGATTTTAATATTTCTAGATTTACAGAAAAAGTATATGGTACCATGTATGGTAGAGGGAATGGATGTCCTAAATACAATTTTCTGTCAATTTAGCATGACATAGGGATAGCATCGTGATAGCAATTTTAACATTCGTGGTAGTAGTATCTTAGAAGGAAATGGCTAGTTATGTCATGATTTAAAAAATTTCCAGTGTGGTTGAAAACACACAGGTTTATTTTGCACTCATGTTACATATCTGTTGCAAACTAACTGTGGCTATGTACAGTTACACTAAAAGCCAGCTAACAGAGGACCACTTCTTGAGTCCTTTCTAGCAAAGGGAAAAGTGGAAAATTCACAGGCAGATGATGTTTTTTAAAGCTTATGTTTAAGAGTGGCATTTGTTACTTCAGCTTGTTTTCATGCCAGCGGTCAAAGTAAGTTATATGGTCAATCCTGCGGTTAGAAGATGAGACAGTGACATAATAAGGGCTGCCCTGAGCCCAGACAATTGTCTAGAACTTGGACCAACAAGCATTTTTGGAGAGTGGATTATCTTATCCCTGACAGCATTTAAAATTGCCAATCCATGCTAATAATGGAAAGCAGTCCAGTTTTATTTTTATGAATATTATCTAAAAATTATCTGCACACAGTACACCCTTTTATTACCTACATATCAGATAGCTGGATTTCACTACCCTGATTTTGATACTCCTTGGAGAGAAGATCTATTCTTTCCCTAGAGGAAGTTGTCCCATATTTGGAAAATGGGCATCAGAAAATGTTTTGACCACCAATACAACTTATCACAGTGGCTTAAATGGAAATATAAACTGTAGCAATAGAGGCATAGATATTAGTGATGGTCTAAGGAATAGAGGCAAAACACATTAGAGGCCTCTGAAAGAAGAGGCTTCATTCTCTGGGTCAGAGAATGTTTTCTTACATGCTAATAAATAATTTTGCATGTGATGCAATTTTTATTAATGAAGTATTGACATATAAGAAATTTCATCAAAGAAGAACGTATGTTTTGTCTATTTTATATTTTATCAAGCATCAACTCTAAACTGACCAAAACTAAGTTATTTTCTACCATAATCAGTAACTGAAAACGTTTCCTTCAGTTTATCACATTTATATCAAATTATAAATGGTTACAAATAACTCTTTGTATGCCATTTTTCCTTTTATTCTCTGTATCTAATCAGTGAATGGGTTTTGCAGATTTCTCTGGTTTCCATTCCTTCCCTTCTATTCCTAATAGGAACTAGTTCGGGCACTACACATTGTACAACTTCTGGTTTTGTTTATTATCATTCAAATGCAGCTTTCATACTCTTCCAAGCTAAATTCGTACAATACTATCTTAAACCATGCCTCAGAGCCGCTCAATTCTTGGAGAGTCTCTTATTTCCTTTTACATATAATAATCTCTATAAATGAATGATGCAATACCCCTGACCCCATCCTATTCAACCATTTCATCACTGACTTGAGTAATGACATAAAGGACAGGCTTATCAAATTGGTGGTAACTTGAAAGGAAGTGAATAGAGATCCAACACTACCACAGTAAGCTGGAGTAAAAGTGAGTTTAAAAATATGACATGCCATTGACAAATATCAGCTTAAAAAAGACATCATATTTTCCCCCTTAACATTCTAAACATTTAATATATTATCTCTCCATCTTAAATTTGAACACTTTTTGCTCAGGGAATTTAATAAAACTTAGCTAGGCTTAAGAAATAATTTGTGATGTGATACGTAATTCCGAATTTATTTTATGTCACTTCATAATGGATATTTTACCCATTATACTGCTTAAGAGGAGTTCAAGCTTTAAGTGATCAAAACTCACTTGAGGATGTGTTTGGCATAGAATTTCTATTTTAGCTTCTGCTTTTCCCTCTAGGTGGATTGTAAAAGGTTGAGGTTAAATTACTTTTACATTTCAAAGTGCATTAACTTCATAACATTTCTGCCCTGAAATGCTACACTAATTTGATATTTGTCCTATATCCATTTTCCATCTAATTTAGACAGAAATCTGAGTTGACCTTAATTGTATTTTCTTTCCTTTTAAACTACTATCTTCTATTAGCAATTTTTGGACTCGTAAATGGAAATTTTGTCATCTTAAAAATTATTTTTTCCTTTTAAATTTAGAGGTTTTGATGAGAAATTTAATAATCCTATTGACTATAAAATATATAGCATTAGTCTTTTGTGACTTGCATCAGTAGAGAAGGTTGGGGCCTGCTTTAGCTAGGTACATGAAAAATGTACTCTCACCTTCACATAACTCAAAATGGCTTACACAATTCAGTTCAAACTCTCAAAGAAGTTCACCTTTGGTGTAAGTTAAAATTTGAAAACCAAATAGAATACTGTCCATTGAAAATGATGACCTAAAAGAAAGCTGGAAATTATAAAATTATCATATTTTTACATAATACATTACTACTTTTGCTTAAGTTAACACATTTTATTTTTCTTGATGCTTATTATAAGAAAAATCACTTGCTAGTTTTTACATTTGAAACATCTCTTAATTCTTTTTTGTTTTAATGAGATTAGTGTAAACATTTAATTGCTCTTACTTGAATTAATAATATTAGAAATTAAAGCAAAATGTATAAATAGTAATTGATCCTGTAAGTGCTAGAAATAATAAAAAATATTTAGTACTCCATATAAGGGTAAGTGTATCTGCAGGTCCAATTTATTTGCATATTTGGAGATTGTTTATTCAGTGTCTGTGTTGTGCTTAGGGCTGCTGGGGAATAGGCTTACATAAATGAACGTGACATGATTTTTATCTGAGAACTAATAAGCTACTGCTGTTCTATTTAAGCTACAGCTGCGTGGCATAGTTTTCTCTAGTAGTCTTCCAGTACTCTCAGGGTTGCTACCAATGGAGTATTCTAATATTCTTGCAGTTGAACTGGAGTCCAAATGAGCAAATAAAGAAAAAAAAAATAGCAACACATACACTGAGGCATCCCACAAAACGCAATATCATTTAGAAAAAATCACTATAAGCCTCTAAAGAAATATAACTGGTAGAGAAAATTCTTGAACATTTGAGAACTATACTCTCAAATAATTTGCTGTTAAGAGTAATATATTATTTAATGGAGAATTGTTACGAATAGAAAATTAACAGAAAATCTGTCTCATAACTATAGATTAAAGGAAAGAAAATACAAGAAAATTAATTTAGGATGTAATATGCAATACAATATATAGAAGTGTTTGTGAGTGAGTGTGTATGTGTGTGTGTGTTTGAATGTATATAAATATAGTCATAGATTTCAGATCTGCATGTAAACTCATAGACTCTGAATATATGTTCTATGTTTTAAATAATAACAAAAGTGACATAATGCAAAAAAAAATTGATATCCTAGTTTAGAACTATACAATCTCAGAAAAAAATAAATATACAAACATACAAAAGTCTTTTCTTGAAACACTTTTGAAAGGAGAGGAGAATAGAAATACAAAAATTCCAAAAGTACCCTGGGTGGGTGGAGAGTAGAGATAGGAAAATGAAAGAATGAAAAATTAAGACGATAGCATCTTAATGAGCAGGTGACACATTATGGAATACAGTTTTTTGGTGAAATATAATTTTCATATTAGATATATCAGAGTAAAACGTTTCCATTATTAGTATTGGCAAAGGGGAGGAAATTATTAATGAGAGGCAGATGTGCAATGAGATTAAATTAAGTTATAATTTTAAAAAGTAAATAGCCATTTGAGTAAATCAATACAATGAATTTTAAAAAAAAAGGAAAATAAAAGTAAAGGTACTTTTTTGCCATTAAAAGTAATGGCAAAAACCACAGTTACATTTGTACCAAACTAATAGCAAGAGGTAACACAGATTTCCCACAAAAATAACTAAAATGATGGATTAAAAATGAAAGAATTCTTCTGTGTATTCATAAGTTGATAGGAAGAATATTCTGAAACCAGAATAAAAAAGAAACTATGCAAAGAGGGGACGCTGAGATCTCCACAGTATTTGCAGAGTCAGATGGATTTGAGCTTCTTTTGTTTTATTCTCCTGGGGCTCAAAGTACAAATGACAAAGTTCAAATTTTGTACAAGATAGAGTGTCAAGGGGGTACCCATAAATGTAAGACCCCAAAGGTCTGTGACCTTGAAATATATTGGAAATGTGTATCGGAAATGTAAGTAGGTAATTTATTTTTTAAAAGTCCATAGGATTATATCACGCCAACATGGAATAGCTTGGAGATCATGTTAAGCAGGATGTCAGGCACAGAAAGCTAAATACTACATGCTTTCACTCACATGTAGGAGGAAAAGAAAAAAGGAATTCCTGAAAGTAGAGAGGTAGAGAGTAGAATTGTGGGTATTAGAGGGTGAGAAGTATGGGAAATAAAAGGGAGAGTGGAAGATGGGGATAGATTTGTTAAGGGATACAAAGTTACAGCTAGATAGGAGAGATGAATTCTGGCATTCTGAAGCACTACAGGGTGAATGTGCTTAACTATGATTTATTGTATGTTTTCAAAAATCCAGTAAGTACCAATATCTGTGAAATGCAGTTCTTCTGTGCAGTTATTCATCTATCAGCATGGACAAAATACACCATTTATGATAGCTAGGAACACTGGCATATTGTTACCATAATGTTGACTAATGAAAAAATTACACTTTTAGTCCTTTTTCTAAAACAAAAATGCATATTTGTAAAGATATGTTCCTTCTTCAGATATTGCAGGTAAATTATTTTAACCTTTATATCTAAGGAGAATACTCCTGAGGCTCAGGGGCTTCATACTTCTAGTTACACAGCTAGTATGTGACAAACCTGAAAATATAAACCAATTTTAAACCTATGATGTGTTTTTTTTTTCTGGTAACCAAATTGCTTCATGCTCTGTGCTAGAAAATTTAGCATAACAATAGGATTATCTATAATATGGATATTTGTAATTTGAAATATATAATTGTTAAAAATTTTCTTGTAAATTTGTTTGAGTTCTTTGTAGGTTCTGGATATTAGCCCTTTGTCAGATGAGTAGATTGCAAAAATTTTCTCCCATTCTGTAGGTTGCCTGTTCACTCTGATGGTAGTTTCTTTTGCTGTGCAGAAGCTCTTTAGTTTAATTAGATCCCATTTGTCAATTTTGGCTTTTGCTGCTGTTGCTTTTGGTGTTTTAGACATGAAGTCTTTGCCCATGCCTATGTCCTGAATGGTACTACCTAGGTTTTCCTCTAGGATTTTTATGGTATTAGGTCTAACATTTAAGTCTCTAATCCATCTTGAATTAATTTTCGTATAAGGAGTAAGGAAAGGATCCAGTTTCAGCTTTCTACTTATGGCTAGCCAATTTTCCCAGCAACATTTATTAAATAGGGAATCCTTTCCCCATTTCTTGTTTCTCTCAGGTTTGTCAAAGATCAGATGGCTGTAGATGTGTGGTATTATTTCTGAGGACTCTGTTCTGTTCCATTGGTCTATATCTCTGTTTTGGTACCAGTACCATGCTGTTTTGGTTACTGTAGCCTTGTAGTATAGTTTGAAGTCAGGTAGCGTGATGCCAGCTTTGTTCTTTTGACTTAGGATTGTCTTGGAGATGCAGGCTCTTTTTTGGTTCCATATGAACTTTAAAGCGGTTTTTTCCAATTCTGTGAAGAAACTCATTGGTAGCTTGATGGGGATGGCATTGAATCTATAAATTACCTTGGGCAGTATGGCCATCTTCACGATATTGATTCTTCCTATCCATGAGCATGGTATGTTCTTCCATTTGTTTGTGTCCTCTTTTATTTCACTGAGCAGTGGTTTGTAGTTCTCCTTGAAGAGGTCCTTTACATCCCTTGTAAGTTGGATTCCTAGGTATTTTATTCTCTTTGAAGCAATTGTGAATGGAAGTTCATTCATGATTTGGCTCTCTGTTTGTCTGTTACTGGTGTATAAGAATGCTTGTGATTTTTGCACATTAATTTTGTATCCTGAGACTTTGCTGAAGTTGCTTTTCAGCTTAAGGAGATTTTGGGCTGAGACAATGGGGTTTTCTAAATATACAATCATGTCATCTGCAAACAGGGACAATTTGACTTCTTCTTTTCCTAACTGAATACCCTTGATTTCTTTCTCTTGCCTGATTGCACTAGCCAGAACTTCCAACACTATGTTGAATAGGAGTGGTGAGAGAGGGCATCCCTGTCTTGTGCCAGTTTTCAAAGGGAATTTTTCCAGTTTTTGCCCATTCAGTATGATATTGGCTGTGGGTTTGTCATAAATAGCTCTTATTATTTTGAGGTACGTTCAACCCCATCAAAAAGTGGGCAAAGGATATGAACAGACATTTCTCAAAAGAAGACATTCATACAGCCAACAGACACATGAAAAAATGCTCATCATCACTGGCCATCAGAGAAATGCAAATCAAAACCACAATGAGATACCATCTCACACCAGTTAGAATGGCGATCATTAAAAAGTCAGGAAACAACAGGTGCTGGAGAGGATGTGGAGAAATAGGAACACTTTTACACTGTTGGTGGGATTGTAAACTAGTTCAACCATTATGGAAAACAGTATGGCGATTCCTCAAGGATCTAGAACTAGATGTACCATATGACCCAGCCATCCCATTACTGGGTATATACCCAAAGGATTATGAATTATGCTGCTATAAAGACACATGCACACGTATGTTTATTGCAGCACTATTCACAATAGCAACGACTTGGAATCAACCCAAATGTCCATCAGTGACAGATTGGATTAAGAAAATATGGCACATATACACCATGGAATACTATGCAGCCATAAAAAACGATGAGTTTGTGTCCTTTGTAGGGACATGGATGCAGCTGGAAACCATCATTCTTAGCAGACTATCACAAGAACAGAAAACCAAACACCGCATGTTCTCACTCATAGGTGGGAACTGAACAATGAGATAACTTGGACTCAGGAAGGGGAACATCACACACCGGGGCCTATCATGGGGAGGGGGGAGGGGGGAGGGATTGCATTGGGAGTTATACCTGATGTAAATGACGAGTTGATGGGTGCAGCACACCAACATGGCACAAGTATACATATGTAACAAACCTGCACGTTATGCACATGTACCCTACAACTTAAAGTATAATAATAATAAATAAATTTAAAAAAATAAATAAATAAATAAATAATGAAAATATAAATCAAAAAAAAAATTCAAGTTATTTTTCATAGCTTAAACTATATTTAATATGTCAGAACATAAAAAGCAAGTGGAGAAGATGCCTGAGTTAATATAAAGAGATTTCATAATTTTCATTTCTAAAGTTCTTGTCTTTTAGCCGTGAGAGAATCCTGTAATTTTTCATTTAGAAACTACTCCGGAACAAATCTACCTACGTTGCTTATCTGGTTTCTTCACTGATAATAGATTTGTAACCAGCTTTTAGAGAGTGATGAAAAGGGCTGCTGGTAGGAGGCACAACAGTTACATCAAGTGAGATTAAATTAATTTAGGAAAAGGAAGCAAGCCACATAAAACTGCTAAAAATAACATCTCCTACATTTCATCAGGTTTCATTTAGTTCATGGGAAAAAGCCAAATTCTCAATATATTATCAAAAGTTTTTCCCTCAGTATTAAGTAAATCAAATTTGAATGAATAGTAGTTTTATTTTGTAGTCTGTTTCATAGAAAAATGTAAAACACATAAATTGAAATATTTATCCAGTGAGAAATCATTTTTCTCCTTTTTTTTTTTTTTTTTTTTTTTTCTAACTTGGTGCATTTTAGTGTTAAGTGAGCTAACAATCAACTGGTTGTATGGTTAAATACAACTTCTAGAGACCCAAAGTTCATAGACCTGGAGTTTTATAACCATGAATAACCCCAATGCAAGTTGTTAGTGGATTGGCTGCAAACTGAGAAACCCTTGATGTCCATAAAGCTTCCTCAAGTCCCAGAGGTAACATGAAGATACAAAGTTCCTCTTAGATTCTTAGTGTTTTTCCTGGCACTTAGAATTTTAATAATTATTTGTAATTCATGTACACTCTATGTTTCTTCTTTCTCCTGTATAATTAGATTTGTTCTTTTAACGTCATCTTTATGCTGACTTTTACTGATAATAAGTTGCTAAAGAATTTGGATTTGTATTAACATTTTTGTGAGCAAAGCCAATTTATTTTTCTGAAAAAAAAAATGATAGAACAGTTTCTATAACGGCCAGTTGAAACAAGAAATTCACTTCTGTCTTTCTAATTATGTCTGAGTCTGTTGAGTTTTAGTGTGCTGCGCTTCATCAGTTCTCTTGGGTGCTTGTTTAATTGGGTGACAAATGTAAGAATATGACGGCCTCAGTATAAAACTTTAGCTAGTCTGTGCGCAGGCATTAGCTGTCCTATTATTAAAAAAAAATGAAGTCAGAAGCTTTTGATATGCTTAAGGAATTCAGAAATATTTGATAGTGCTGAAACTTCAAACGGCTATAATAAAAAAGTTTTAATTTTTTAATCATAAGCAATAACATATGTTTTAATAAATATTTCAGAAGAGCAATATTAAATATGGAATTTCAGAGGAGAAATTGAAGATTTTTGATAGAAGTATTTAGTTGAAATAAAATAGTGGGCACTCTGAGGTATGTTCTAATATACTATATTGGCTCCTACATTGAGAAGGAGAAAATTAAAAGTAATAATAATGAAATAATTTTATTAAATGTTAAACAACCAAAATGTGTGTATCTAAGGAGGTTCCCTGTTTTAGTACCCTAGTATAGCAGAGAATCTTACGGAAAGACTGTTCGTCAGGATTTTGACAGTGACAGATTGCTTTGTGTGCACTGCTAGCTGCGATTCGCTGTCAATGCCCTTGATTCTGCTGCCATCGTCCTCCAGGAGGGTGATAGGTGCTTTTATTTCATTCAGCAGTTGACATTTGCACCTGAACATTTTTAGTTACTCTGTCAAAGAAAGCAAAACAGATAATTCAGTTTCTACGTTTTTGTACCATTTGGAGCATCAGCTTGCAGTTTGCTTGACTGAGACGCTAGGTGAGTATCAATCGAGCAGATTGGGTAGATGTAGAAGTGTTTTGATAAATAAAATTATAGAGTAGGAAGTAGGAATTAATAAAGGGATCAGTTATGTTTAGTGTGACATTTTGCTTCTCAGTCTTGGCAACAGATTTTTTTGCAACTTTAGTGGGATTTGCATAATTGTAAGTTAGTCTGTGCAAACAGTCCCCATCCATTTTGGCACCAGGAACTGGTTTCATGGAAGAAATTTTTTCCATGAACTTGGTGGAGGAAATGGTTTCAGGATGATTTAAGTTCATTACATTAAGGTGCGCTTTATTTCTATTAACATTACATTGTAATATGTAATGAAGTAATTATACAATTCACTGTAATGTGGAATTAGTGGGATCCCTGAGCTTGTTTTCCTACCACTAGACAGTCCCATCTGGGGGTGATGAGAGACAATGACAATAAAAGGCAATGAGATTAAAGAACATAGAACAAACAATAAAGATTAAAAAATAAAAACAGTCTTTAATATTTTAGTTCTTCAGATAGCTTTCATTTGTAAAATAAATATAATCAACGCTGCTTTAGATTACACTTTTTAAATGTAAAGAAACAGAAAAATACCCTGGCTCCTGAGTTCCCTGAAAGGTCATTTCTCTGGCCCAGGAAAAGCGGCATTCAGGCCGGATAGTAACTGTAACAACTGCAGTCACTGCCTAATAACTACCACCAGAGTGCAAAGGAAATGCCACAACCTTGAACCAGGTTGAAAACTGTACCTATTGTTTGTAACTCCCTGTGGCAATAAAGTTTTACTTTTCTTATTATTAATATTGAAAACCTCAGAAAACTCATTAGCCAACTGTAGTCACAATACATCCCTTTAGATTTCCTGTAATGAAGTTCAAGTTTACCATTCATGTAACATCATCAGTTATAGCTCTCACAAATATAGTTTTTATAAAAATGTCAGTTTTCCAAACGTATATTCATGCAGTTAGGAAAGTAATGAAAGCTTTTTTATGGCTATGTGTATTTTTTACAATTGCTGTGATTTTAAGCTCTGTGTTATCAAATAAATAAATAAATAAATAAATAACATCCGTAGGAGTGAGTTTACAGACTTGGCATCTCCAAGGCCAATCAAGTGCCACACATTTATTTTCCATGGCAACCATGGTTTAAGCACAAAAAGGTCCTGATGTTATTTGGCAACTTTGTCCTAACTAAATTGTGTCCAGTTTTGCTTATTCCATATTACACCAAATCAATACTTTAAGAACCTGAGAAAACTTCTGTTGTCTAGCCATTGTATAGTTTTATATTTTAATCTGTACTCAAAGGATTAGCATAGTCTCTCTCAATAGGTTTACATGTGGATAGTTGTGGGTGGTGTGCTTATTTTTGTATTATTTTGATGGAGGATAATTTATAGGGTAGGAAGAAGTAGGACAGTCATTGTAGTCATGCCTGGACTCATGGTGACAAACACAAATGAAAACTGCACTGAAACAATTGCTCTTCAAGAAGACATCCTCAATTTTGTTCCTAAATAGAGTGCTTTGTTTTTTGTATTGTTCTAATGTAATCTTCAATTTACTTCAAATAAATATATTTTGCTCTACATTTTTTTCCTATGGTTAAATTTTGTAATTCACAGTTATTCTGCATATATTTTATGGGTATACATGATATTGTTTATAATAATATTTTCATTCCTCATGTTTCAAGTATCACTATTTCTCTGGTCAAAAACAAATAAAAAACCAAACACTACCTTTTAACAATGCAGTATTTTAAATGAATAATTCTAGTATTTTTAAAAATTTGGTTTACTGAAATTATGAGGAATAGATTAGAGGATATAGTTGTCAACTTCAAGTAATTTGCATAGATGCATAATTCAACAATGGTATAAGCTCCCTTGCATTGAATGTATTTATCCATGTTTGTGTTTTTTATGTGAAGATGTGAGTCATACTGGATGGATAATATACACTGTTTTAAACTGTATCTGTATGTTTGGAGAAGGCCCAAGAAAATATTGACAATGTTAAATTTATTTTAAATCACTATATTAATGATGTAAAACACACTAAATATAATGCTTACTTTTGTGTTGATATGCAAGAAAATTTTGCATTTATTTATTTATTTAATTTATTTTTATTTTTTATTTATTATTATTATTATACTTTAAGCTCTTGGGTACATGTGCATAACATGCAGGTTTGTTACATATGTATACTTGTGCCATGTTGCTGTGCTGCACCCATCAACTCGTCAGCACCCATCAACTCGTCATTTACATCAGGTATAACTCCCAATGCAATCCCTCCCCCCTCCCCCCTCCCCATGATAGGCCCCAGTCTGTGATGTTCCCCTTCCCGAGTCCAAGTGATCTCATTGTTCAGTTCCCACCTATGAGTGAGAACATGCAGTGTTTGGTTTTCTGTTCTTGTGATAGTTTGCTAAGAATGATGGTTTCTAGCTGCATCCATGTCCCTACAAAGGACACAAACTCATCGTTTTTTATGGCTGCATAGTATTCCATGGTGTATATGTGCCACATTTTCTTAATCCAGTCTGTCACTGATGGACATTTGGGTTGATTCGAAGTCTTTGCTATTGTGAATAGTGCCGCAATAAACATACGTGTGCATGTGTCTTTATAGCAGCATGATTTATAATCCTTTGGGTATATACCCAGTAATGGGATGGCTGGGTCATATGGTACATCTAGTTCTAGATCCTTGAGGAATCGCCACACTCTTTTCCATAAATGTTGAACTAGTTTACAATCCCACCAACAGTGTAAAAGTGTTCCTATTGCTCCACATCCTCTCCAGCACCTGTTGTTTCCTGACTTTTTAATGATCGCCATTCTAACTGGTGTGAGATGGTATCTCATTGTGGTTTTGATTAGCATTTCTCTGATGGCCAGTGATGACGAGCATTTTTTCATGTGTCTGTTGGCTGTATGAATGTCTTCTTTTGAGAAATGTCTGTTCATATCCTTTGCCCACTTTTTGATGGGGTTGTTTGTTTTTTTCTTGTAAATTTGTTTGAGTTCTTTGTAGGTTCTGGACATTAGCCCTTTGTCAGATAAGTAGATTGCAAAAATTTTCTCCCATTCTGTAGGTTGCCTGTTCACTCTGATGGTAGTTTCTTTTGCTGTGCAGAAGCTCTTTAGTTTAATTAGATCCCATTTGTCAATTTTGGCTTTTGCTGCCGTTGCTTTTGGTGTTTTAGACATGAAGTCTTTTCCCATGCCTATGTCCTGAATGGTACTACCTAGGTTTTCCTCTAGGGTTTTTATGGTATTAGGTCTAACATTTAAGTCTCTAATCCATCTTGAATTAATTTTCGTATAAGGAGTAAGGAAAGGATCCAGTTTCAGCTTTCTACTTATGGCTAGCCAATTTTCCCAGCACCATTTATTAAATAGGGAATCCTTTCCCCATTTCTTTTTTCTCTCAGGTTTGTCAAAGATCAGATGGCTGTAGATGTGTTTGAGGACATGTAGCATTTTTATGTGAATTTTCACTTTTCCCACAAAATGTACTGTAAATACTAAAACAGTTGTGAAAATTAAGAAACATTTTGCTACTGAAATGTTTATTCTGAGATGAATGTTTTGTTTTTAATGCATCTTATAATTAATCATATGTTTGAAAATTCATTCTTTAATAAAATAAGCTTCAGAAATATTTCAACTGGGTAAAAAAGTGGGACTACGTTGAATTACAGTCTGATGTTAAATGCTTAATAGAATGTTGAAATACGACTTAATGACTATCAGAGGAAAAATATTAAATGATAAAATTACCTTTAAACTCAATATTCACATTTGAAAAAATATAAAGCACTATCTTCAGTTGAGAAATGAAGGGAAGTTATATATATTCTTATTTTTTAACATCAACATTTTATAAAGCATTTTGTTAATTTAATACCTTTAGCAATATGTAATGGTAAAATATCTTATATGTGTGATGACAGAAAAGATTGTACTGTTTTAGGAAATAATAGAAACTAATCAACTCTTGTATTTTATTCTTCAGAATCCTAGTTGGAAGTAATATAAGAATATGCAGGATATTATATTTCAAAGCATTAATAAATTAATGCTTAGAATAAAAGTTAATTTATTTGGCCTTCAATCAAAGTTATATTAACCAGTACATTCATAGCAATATTTTTTTGTTCATGAATGACCCAATATACTACACCATTGTAATTGACTTCTACATCAATCTAGACCAATTAAATTGTGTTTTATTGTAACTTTACTGCCAGAGAGAGAGAGAGAGAGAATTAATTACATTGATTAAGCCAAGCAAAGTTTCCAAAACTTGATAACTATAAAGCTTGGACAGCCAGTGTGATGCTTAGAATGGATATTTGATTTGTGAGTCAGGAGGTCTAAGTCCCAGTTCTAGCTCTCATTTCATGCACATGATCCTGAAGTAGCTTGATAGCATCCCTGGCTCCAGATACAGTATCTCTTTTATATAATGAGATGGTGAGACTAAATGATTTCAAAGTTCTGATAGCTGTAAAATTTTAGATATTTCAGCTCTTCTACATTTCCTTCAAGAGATTCCCAAAAACTTCAATAAATTTTATTTTGTAATAAATCTTTCTAACTAAAAATAAAATATTTATCCACCAATTTAATCCAAAAATTTTTAATTTCTACCATGTGCCCAGCACTGTGTATAATTATGCATAGAAAGTTTATAGTTAATTAAGGGAGATAATACAAATAAATTAGTGCCCTGTAATTTTATGATTGGCATAATGAAACATAATGGAAACTTTGGGGTAAAATAAAATAAATTCAAGCTATCTTGGAGAATACCTTCAGGTTTTGTTGTTGTTGTTGCTGTTGTTGTTGTTGTTGTTGTTGTTGTTTGAGACGGAGTTTCACTCTTATTGCCCAGGCTGGAGTGCAATGGAGCGATCTCAGCTCACTGTAATCTCCACTTCCCAGGTTCAAGCAATTCTCCTGCCTCAGTCTCCAGAGTAGCTGGGATTACAGGTGCCCACCACCACACCTGTCTAATTTTTTTGTATTTTTATAGAGATGGAGTTTCACCGTGTTGGTCAGGATGGTCTCGAACTCCTGACAGCAGATGATACACCCTCCTTGGCCTCCCAAAGTGCTGGGATTACAGGCTTGAGCAACCGCACCCAGCCCCTCTTGAGAGTTTTAATACCCAATTCTTCGTATATCTACTCCTCAGATAATTTTTAACTCTGGGGAAACAGTGTTTTTGCTTTTGTTTAAACAACTGTTTAAAACAAACTGTTTAAAACAAAAATAATTTTGCTTCAAACATTTTTTGCAAGTAAACCTATGGGGTCTTTTTCTGATACCCCTGTATTCACTAGGATTTGTGTTTTGAATATAAGCTATATAAATATATATATTTAACAAACGTTTGTGTTATTAAGTATAATGATTCATTTGCAAATACTCTAAAAAGTATTTCTATAGGCAAAGGAAACCTGCACAGAAATTATCATAAGAATAATTGAATATTTAAAATAAACTGCTTATTTATTCATCCGTTTTATTGCTATTTAGAGGTGAACTTACAAGAAAAAAACTTTTTTTTTTTTTCATACTAGGTAAATATATTGTTTGGAATAGTAGGTACTTATAAAATAAAAATGAAATATGGATATTAACCTGTTAGTTCCTGGTCGAAAGTTAATTTATCATCTGTATATCTTCAATTATAGAACAGTGCAATTGTAGCCTTGAAATAAAACAAAATAAATATGAGACATACACTAAAATGATTAAAAATAGATTGTATTGGATTTTAAAATAAACTCATATTAGTAATTGAAAGAAGTAGTTTGTTTTTCATAATCTTTCACAGTATCAGATTTCAGCATTTTGTTTTTGCCAAACCATATTAGAATAATTATACATTTGAAAGGATATAAGTATGAAAATCCAAACTTGCGTTTTAGTACATATGCATGGATGATTGCTTAAAACAGATAGGTAAGTAGATAGATGTCTAGATATCCATATATATGTAGATATAGATATAGATGTGGTACCTTCCTTGATATAATTCACAAGGAAAATTAATATTAACCAATTACTGTTAGTAAATGTTAGGGG
Source organism: Macaca thibetana thibetana (assembly GCF_024542745.1). Classification (NCBI taxonomy): domain Eukaryota; kingdom Metazoa; phylum Chordata; class Mammalia; order Primates; family Cercopithecidae; genus Macaca; species Macaca thibetana. Next base: position 173,028,325 of record NC_065578.1, read on the forward strand.
TAAAATAAAATAACATTTATACAGCGAAGTACATAACGTGTTCAAATTTGAAAACATTTCAGCAACCATGGCCTAGACTAAAAAATAGGACATTACTAGATCATAAGTATTACTCCTAACGCCCTCTTACCACCATTCTTATATCCAAAGGGTGACCACCATCCTGTATTCTAACACTAAAAGTTTATTTTACCCAATTTTGAGCTATATATTAATGGAAGTTCAAAATTAGGCAAAATAAACTTCTAGTGTTAAAATATTGAAACATTTATATAATGTTCCTTCAACATTATGTTTGTGAGATTTGCTCATGTTCGGTATTCTATGGACAGTGTACATAAAAATTTATTCTTACTGTAGTACAGTATTCAAATCTTCTATTTACTTCCACATTGTATTACTGTTTGCCACTTGATGTGGTTTGGCTCTGTGCCTTCACCCAAATCTCATCTCAAAATGTAATCCCCACATCTTGAGGGAGGGACCGGTGGGAGGTGATTGGATCATGGGTGTGGTTTCCCCCAAACTGTTCTCCTGATAGTAAGTTCTCAGGAGAGCTGGTGGTTTTAAAAGTGTGTCACTTCCTGGCTGTCTTTTGCCTGCCACCATGAAAGACATATCTTGCTCCCCTTCACCTTCTGACTTCGGCCATGATCTTAAGTGTCTAAGGCCTCCCCAGCCATGTGGAAGTACAAGTCGATTAAACTTCTTTCCTTTATAAATTACCTAGTTTCTGGTAGTATCTTTATACCAGTATGAAAATGGACTAATACACTAATGTAATATGTTTCTGTTTGGAGTTACTAAGAATAATTGATACTAACCTCTTTGAAAGTGCCTTTTGTACATACATGTTCACATTTTTGTTGACTGTGTATCTAGCTCATATCATGTGCCTATGTCTATTACGTAGATACTTTCAAGGAATTTTCTAAAGTGATTGTACGAGTTTACACTCCCAGCAGAAGCATACAAGAATTCCAGTTTCTCCACTGTATTGTCACCACTTGGCATTGTCTGGCTTCTTATGCTTATAAGACTTTCTGGTGAATGGATAGTAGTTTCTATGTTTTAATTTCCAGCTCTTTGATAATAAAGTTGAAAACTATTTCAAAATGACTGGATGTTTACATATCTTTGTTATCAAGTGTGTTTTCAGTGTTGCTCTTGCCATATTATTATTCGTTTGTATAATTTATTTATATATTCTAGATATAAACCTTTTGCTGTATATATGAATTGCAACTATGTTAATCAATATTTTTAAAAACAAAGAAATTATGCAGTGAATAAATTTTAGTTCTAATTATGTAAGATTAAATCTTTATTTCTATTTTAAAAATAAGTATCAATTCTTATATTAAATGTTAAGATATCAGAAATTCAATATGAGTCTAATATAGTTAATATTCTCTAGTATAGTTTCTACCTTCTCAACCCAAAGTGTTTTGAATGATTAAAAAATAGAAACATTTATTTCTGGAAAAGGAGACAACTGAAGTGGACTGTATGATAGAGTATATCTAATGTGAATAGGGGCAAAACGTGTAAAAGGAAATAACTGGTATAGCAGTTTGTCAGGACGCAGGTATCAATAACAAATTTCACTACTCCCCCACCTCAACTCCTGTTATTTCAGACGTGCTTTTCTTGTTACAATATAGGATAGGTAAAATCTCCTCTTAAATATTAACATTCATTTTGTAGTTATGCAGATGAGATGTAGGTCTCTAGAAGAGAAAATTGATTTCAGATGGAAAGTCTTAGATTATGCCTCTTTGGGCCTAACTCAATTGTAAAACAGCTAATTGTACTTATCAGTATTCCAGTGTTTTATCTTCATTATCGATGGCTGATAAAATTACTCAGAAGTTACTTTGATATAACCTAATGTAACTAGGAAATAAATAAAATAATTCATGAGAAATACACTTTGAAAAGGTAAAGGCCATGATATTTGGGTGCTGCAAATAACGAATAGTCTTGAAGCGCAATTACTCCTAGTCTCAACCATTTTCATGTCTGGTAAAAGGCTAGGGGAATCATAAAAGTAGAAAAAAAATGACAGTTGCTCCTCTGGCTAAGTATTTTGTTTCATTGCTTAAATTTCCATCATGGGAATTTGTTACTTTTATTATTAAAAATGATGGGTTGGAACAAACAAGTAAACTGCTATTCTGTGTTTTGGCACAGTTAGCATCTCTGTAGTAAATTTATTTTTATTTTTTCTTTCCATTTTTATTTATTTTATTATTACTGTAAAAAATTAAATAAGTATGGGTACATTTACTAATGCTGGCATTGGTAAGGCATATGGAGTCCTTAAATGGAATACAATTTAAAGATAGATTTATTTCATATAAAGTGCTAGAGTTTGTAAAATTTTATATTAACCCAGATAGTGATCAGTGAATTCAGATGTGAAGGATAGAGAACAAAATAAAACTGTAAGTATGTTACGCTAAATTTATATGACGGCATATCATGAAAGATGAGAAAGTAGAGCAATATATAAAGATAGAGATATTCAAATATTCTCAAAATGTGTATCTATTATTTAATTGTCTCACATGTATTCTCAACAACAGAGTAGGTGAATATAAGAGACTCTCTGTAATGGGGTAATATTATTTACCTTCTTTCAAGGATGAAGTGTTAGAGGATTTTGCCTTCCCTTTTCCAAGATCACATATGTCAATGAGTATGAACTTAATGCCAATTTTACTTGGAAAACTTTATAAAAAAGGCAAGCATGGGTGTGTGTTTATATTTGTGTGATATGTGTTGGTTGGCAATAGTGAAACCACATGATAGGAGAAAATGAAAATTTAAATTACCTTATACCCTAAGTATTATCTTTGATGCTTTTATTTTTCCCTTTGCCCTTAGGTTGTTACTAATTTATACTTAAATATTAATTATACATACATATATCAACACTATAAATTATTTCTCTAAACAAAATAAGTTCTATTCACTATCATCAGTGGGGAAGAGTAGCTGGAGAATAATTCAAAGTTTTTGTAGTGTTAAGGAAAAAGTAATTTTTTGCCCATGATAAACTACATTGTCAACTCTGGCTATGTACACATAGTTAATCTTGGTTACTCTGAAGAACTTATCATTTAGAAAATATAATAGAGTTATCATGACACAAACATGCACTCAATGCATTTGAGTTAATGTATCTGTATCCATCATTGATTATCGCCTCTAAGTTGATGACTTCCAAATTAGTAGTCCCATCGTTGACATAACTTCTAAGATATAAACCTGTGTTGCCACTCCTACTAAATATTTTCACCAAAGAGAGTAAACATGTTCAAAACTGAGCTCCCTTAAATGCCCTCCACAGTGGGCTTCTTAGCTTCATATTTTTAATGTTATCACTAAAAATGGAAGCCTCAGTGGCCTTTCTCTGTACCAGTGAACATTTTCAGTGTTTCATAATGTCATTTCATAACCTTGTTATGTCTTGTTTTTTACAATTGAACTTCAGATAAAGTTTATTGTCACTATTTACTTTAGGCTTTCATCATCTTCATGATGGCCTTAATGTCTTTCCTGCTCCATAGTACGAAGTTTTTCCTTATGTTGCCTCCTCTTAATCAATACCTTTCTCTTAATCAATACCCCTGGGCTGATGCAAGAACTTAATATGTTCTATGGATATGTGAGTGAACAAAATAGACAAAATCTCCTGCACTTTTAGAATGTGGAGCTCTCATTCTAGTGAGAGGTGTCAACAGTAATCATAAAAAATGTAAATTGTACAGCATTTTGTGAGCTGATGTCTACTGTGAAAAAGGTAGAACAATGTAAGAAATAAAAAAGAAAATGTTGGAAGAGTTTGGGGTATTCACTTTAAATAGGTTAGTCCAAGTAGTCCCAAGAGAATGAGATTTGAGCAAAAATTGGAAGGAAGTGAAGGATTAGCTAGAAAATAGTTTGAGGAAGAACATTCCAGGTACTAGAACAACAAGTCAAATACCCCAAGGCATCTGCATAATGTAATCAGTATGTATGTTTGAGATACAGCAAGGCAGAATAAATAAGAGAGGAGACAGATTTAGGGAGGTAACAGGGAGCTGGGTAATATGGTGTCTTCCTAGTCCTATAAAAGACTCTAAGTCATACCCTGAATAAGAATGGGAAACCATTAAATGATTGTAAACAGTGGAACGAAGTGATCTAAATTGTATTTTGCAAAGACCAGTCTGGTTATTAATAAAGAATATCTTATTGAAAATACAAAGGTTCTGACAATATTGTTCTGCTTTAAATAGTTTTAAATCTTCAGGATTAAATCTTCAGTATAAATTTTCAACCTCCTATAATTCATTAAATTTAGTCTCCTCATCTCCTCCTATCCCTCCCAAGACACCCATGAAAAAATCAGTCCACATATGAGAATACATATTTAAGTACTAAATCTGTGAGCTGCAGACCAAAATTGGATGGAAATGGTAAAATAACACAGATAGAATCATCAAGGAATACTTTGTGTAAATGTTTGAACATGAGCTTAATTTTGAGGATAGATAAAACTGATTAGTCAAAGTTGAGAAAGGAGAAGTTTCTAATCCAAGTGGGGTGGGAGTGGAGGATGTTGTATGATCAAAGGCCTAGAATGAATGTCAAACTGAACAGGGAGATACTGGCATATTGGAAAGAACTGGGCCAGATGGAAGGCAGAGAGTTAAGAATTTCATGCCAACATAAAAATGGGAAAAATATAGATTTTTAGGTAAAAGAAAATAATAAAATCAGTTTTGAGAGCGTAGCCTGGCAGATGGCTCTGATCTATTGAGTAAAAACAAACACAAACAACTCTCATATGAGTCAGAACTTGGTCTCTTCCATAAGGAGTGGGCCTTTTTTATATCTTGGGTGAAATCAGTGACTTTATGAGTTGTGCTTTTGAACAAAGATGGCATGCATTATTTTCTTGGAATATTTATACCCAACCAAAGGAAAGAAATGAGTTAAAGACAAAGGGAGTTACTGCTTTGCGCTATGTTTAGGTGTGGGTATTGCTGGTGTGTATGAGGTCCTGGACTTTCGGTGATATTTACTGTCAAACATATAATATTAGTGTGTGACAACTACAATGAACCAAAAGGACATTGTAAAGTCTGATTTAGATAATAAAGTTGATGTTTTGTTTGCCAGGTAACAGAAACACGGACTGGTCCTCTTGGCTGCAGTAACTATGACAACCTAGATTCTGTCAGTTCTGTTCTGGTTCAGAGTCCTGAGAATAAGATTCAGTTGCAAGGTATGTAGGTAAAATTTCATTAATTCTCTACGAGCCTGGATAACAATTATCCAGTCATGATTTATTTTCCATTTTTTAAAATAAGCTACATATACGTACAGGCTATTAAAAACTCTCATTAAAGGCTGATGTCATAATTTAACTGATAAAATATGAAATTCTAGACCATATGAATAAAATATCAAAATTCTCTTTTCTTCTCAAATTAAGTAACATATAGCAATTGAAAATCTGTCCTAATAATATTTTTCTTACATATAGTAATCATTGTGTCATTATGTAGCAGTTTCTTCATATGCTTGCCTCAACTTTGACTTTTTACTTAAAGATTCCTGTGAAAGTTGTAACCATATTTATGCATGGTGTAAAATGAACTGTTGACATTTTATATTTAACCTAATGTGGCAGTCAAGACTGTATTTTTCTTCTGATAAATAGAAATGTACTTAAGGATATATTAACAAAATATTTACATTCATATGATTTCCATTTTAAAGTTAGATTTTATAAAAATAATTTGCTATTTTCTATGACTACATATTTTAGATATTCAATAGAGAGTATTTTATTCATAAACACTTTAAAAAATACAATAGGTATGCATACATGTTCATTCTTATAGGCAGGAACAGGTTATGAATACACACGTTTAAACACCTCTAGTTGAACAAGTTCAGAAAAGTCTTTGTGATGACACTTTTTGTCAGAATTAAGTTGACTGATCAAAGAGGTAATTTTGAGTTGTTCTTCTCTAGTATGCGTTTTTTCAATTGCATAAATTAGAGCTGAATATTTACATTATTCGGTTTTGCATAAAAATGCTTAAAAGTTTCAGAAATCCTACCACTTTTTCCCTTAACTTTGCAATCTTGAAAAATGTATCAGTGTCCCCGCATGTTGGCTTATGCCTGCAATCATAGCCCTTTGGGAGGCTGAGGCTGGACGATCACTTGAAGCCAGGAGTTCAAGACCAGCCTGGGCAACATAGTGAGACGTAAAAAAGAAAAATATTAGCTGGGAGTTGGTGTTGCAGGCCTGCAGTCCCAGCTACTCAGGAGGCTGAGGCAGGAGGATTGCTGCACCTGCGTTCAAGGTTGCAGTGAGCTATGACCATACCACCGCACTCCACGGCCACTCCAGCCTGGATAGACATCACTTTCCATGCTGCACATCACTGTCCAGACACTACACATCATGTTACTCCAGCCTGGGTGACACTGAGACCCTGTCTCTAAAACATTTAAAAAATAATAATTAATTAAAAGAAAAATGTAACAGCATTTAATTGTTTAAATTTATCCTAAATAGTGAATGAATGCCTTTTATTTTGAGTTGTATTAAAAGCACTTGGCCGGGCGTGGTGGCTCAAGCCTGTAATCCCAGCACTTTGGGAGGCCGAGACGGGCGGATCACAAGGTCAGGAGATCGAGACCATCCTGGCTAATCCGGTGAAACCCCGTCTCTACTAAAAAAATACAAAAAACTAGCCGGGCGAGGTGGCGGGCGCCTGTAGTCCCAGGTACTCAGGAGGCTGAGGCAGGAGAATGGCGTGAACCCGGGAGGCGGAGCTTGCAGTGAGCTGAGATCCGGCCACTGCACTCCAGCCTGGGCGACAGAGTGAGACTCCGTCTCAAAATAAATAAATAAATAAATAAAATTTAAAAATAAATAAATAAATAAATAAATAAATAAATAAAGCACAAAGTTCTTAAATACTTTAACAATTTGAATGTTACTCAATTTATCAATATCAATTACAGATTTACATTTATTAAAACATTTTCTCTAATTTAAATAAAAATGTTGTCCATCAATATTTCCTGCAATTCTCTACTGCTTACTCCTTTTTAATATATGGATTAAGTTTCTATCAGAATATGAATTACAATAAAAATGACAACCCATTTATAACAATTAGTATGACCACTTCAGTTTGTTATAAAAATTATTTATTAACAAGATTTGTTGATTTTTGTCTGAATTACTGTGTTCAGTTTTCAAAATATTAAATTGTTTTTTAAACCCCTCAGTCCCCTGTCTAGAAAAATAATTAGCACAAGGAATAAATGAAGCAACATTTCTCTTTTGTATAATTATTATTTCTATTATCTTCAACTAATGTGAGTAACTCAGAAACCTCCATCTCTTTCACTTTTTTTTTCTGTTTTCCATGTCTATATTTTTAATTGTCTATTACAACTTTATTTATACACCTATAAGTACAAAGTCCTTTCTGAAAATAATTTTAGGAAGTCAATTTCAAGACCCTCAGTATTTCATGCACTCTTTCTTAAATTCAATTGTTATTTACAATCCAAGTATAATGTTGACTCATCTTTTAAAACTCTCCTTTGTACTAGCCCTCATCTACCTTGTAAACTAATGTGAACAATTTATTAACTCCGGATCAACGTAACCATGGTGCATTCCTTTGAAGGGTATAGATATTTCTGTGTCACCATATATGGCAATTGAAAACACTAGTATCACTGAAGAATATTTTATTAAGGTAGCAACAGAGATCTGCATGTCTTTTGGAGTTAGCTAGTTAGATATTTGGTCTGATAAATGGATGGATATAGATACAGATGATAAATAGATATAGATAGTTGCTTGTGTGTTGTGTTTTGTTTCTAAGTACAAGATGAAGTTTTAGAATCAGAGTGTTTGTCCCATTTTGGAATCTTCTGAATTTAGATAAATTATTGAAAGAATCCTGAAATTATCACAGTTTTTTAATAAAGACCTTCTTCTGAAACTCTCCTCTTTCAGTAGAAAAAGAATTGTTCCTGAAGTGGAATTGTATCTAAGCAAAGCAAATAAAGCACCAATAATTGTTGAAGTCAACTGTATTAGACAACGAATTCAGAACAGAACGCTATGATTTAACCATCAGTATATGAATCAGTATTTTTTAAAAAATTAGAGATATAAAAGATGGACTTTGAGATCTCATTTTGCTGATAAGATTACAGAGCAGGCGTTTTTCAAAAATTTAAAAAGCCATAGCTACAACTTCAATTTAGTGATGAAAATATATTTAAGGTACATAATAAAAAGTAGTTATAAGAAAATATTGGCAAATACATATTGAAATATGTTTTGAAATTTCTAATATTGAAAATTTTCAACTGCTTATGAGTATAACACATCAAACAAGGTGTCTCTGAGTGAAAATGTAACCAGAATAATTAAAAGTCATTTATTAAATTTTGGTAGTAATTTTTTGGTAAAATTTCCAGACCTTGAGAAAAAGAATAATTTATAGAACTGAATTACAAACACTTTTCCAAATTGGTTAGTTCCCAATATTTTATTTAAATGAATTTGACAGGACTAGGCTATTTTCAGGTGAATGATTAAATGTAATTTTTAATGATGGTTCGTAAGTGTTTTGGCTTACAATAAAAATTGAATGATGCTGCTTCATAAAACTCTTTTTGTTAATATTTGTTAATTTATTGAAACACATTTTCTCAGTGCTTACATACATAAAAATGAAGACGGATAATCATTTACACTGAGGGAAGGGTCACTCTAGCCAAAAAGTGTATAAACCAATCAACAAAAGTCCTATTTAGTCATTCAAGTCATGTATTTTCAAAAAACTGATTATATTTGCTTTAAAAAAATATTTCTTCATACTTATAATAAGTGCACTTCTATTGAATTGCATATTACATATGATAGTTATAATAATGTCAGAAATATTTTTAAAATTTTCATTATCAAGAAATTATATATAGCATACATTATACTATATGATATTTCATATTTAAATTTTCAGTAAATATATGTATACATATATACATTTCAAGCTATTTACTTTTATAAAAGATAAGAATGACTATGATTAAGAAAAGACATTGATTAATGAAATTTATTATATTTGAATAAAAATATTTAGGGATAATAGAATGAAATAATGACTTGGAGGAAAGAGATGTGTGTGTGTGTGCATGTGTGTGTGTGTGAGTGTGTGAATAATTTTATTTCAGGAACAATTCTTTTTCCACTTGAAGAGCAGATGTATGAAAAAGATCATTACTAAAATGCTCATAATTCACACAAACATATGTCTATACACACACTATACATACATATATACAAATTTTATTTTTATATTTGTATATCTTGTGCAAATGTTATTTTTAAAATATGTATTAGTTACCAAATCAACAGGAATTATATTTCATTTGTACATATATACAGTGTAATATTTTTGTTGTAAAATATACATATTAATAATATCACAGAGTTTACCAACTTTGGGCCTCTTTTATGTATGATGAAAATTTTAAACAAGAGCTTACTCATGTCCAAAGTAGTGTTTATGTTTTCAAAACTATTTAAGGTAGTTCATGAGCAAAATAGCATTGAAGAACATTGACTAGCCGGTCACTTTTACTTAGCTGTTTGTCTTGCCATAACATATGCTGATATGCTGTAAATTAATTTATATTTTTTTATGTTCCTCATCGATTTTCTAATATTGTTTTATATTTGTTTAACAAATATCATTTATTTCCTTTCTTTCCTCTCATTCTGGGTTATAATTAAATGTGGTTTAGGTCTTTCCATCATAACACAAATCTTTTATGCTATTTTCTATATTTTATATCTTTTTGCCCTTTTATTCCTTTTAAACATATTCTTCTGACATATTTCAGTTCACGAATTATCTCTTAAATGTCTATGCTGCTGTTAAAGCTATCCATTGGTTCTTAATTTCAAATTATGCATTTTTATTTGTAAAATAGCCACTTGATTTTTCTTTATAATTTCTGGTTCCTTGCCATATTGTCTGTTTTGTTATTAAATTTTTGATCATGTGATTGAAATTAATTTATCATTCTTGTTTGATAACCCCTATACCATCCCATGTCTTTTTATATGTTCATCATATTTTATTGAATTCTGTTGTGCATAAAAGCTTATACAAATATCTTAAAATTATTGATGGTGCATTTTCTTCAGAGAAGATTTAGTTTTGTTTCAATGCTATTTTAATTCATTTTGAAATATGCCAATTGGAACTATACTTCAGATCTGGTGAAAGCTAGTGTGTGTGTGTGTGTGCGTGTGTGTGTGTGTGTGTTTCGTTTTGTTTTTCTTTACTCTTTGGTTATGTAGCTCATCTAGTAACTAAATCCTGATGAAGTTACTGTCTCTGTCATGGTTGGTATCAATGTCAATTTGTACTTTGTTCTGGGCAGAACTCTAATGGAAAAGATATGCCCAATATATTAGTCTGTTCTTATGTTGCTAATAAAGATGTACTTGAGACTGGGCAATTTATAAAGAAAAGAGGTTTAATTGACTCACAGTTCCACATAGCCAAGGAGGCCTCACAATCAAGACAGAGGCAAGGAGGAGCAAAGTCACATCCTTTATGGTGGCAGGCAAGAGAGGGTGTGTGCAGGGGAGGCCCCATTTATAAAACCATCAGATCTTCTGAGACTTACTAACTATCATGCAGAAACCTTCCTCCATGATTCTGTTACCTCCCACTGGGTCCCTCCCGCGACACGTGGGGATTATTGCAATTCAAGGTGAGATTTTGTTGGGGACACAGAGCCAAACCATATAACCCAATATTGGGCTCAATCTGCCTGCGGAATTTCCTTCTTTCCAGGTTAACCCCAGAAATTCTCACTTCGTTTTTGTCCTTGTTATCTCTTCAGACAGATTATTTTTAATACTTTACCTAGATTTCCTAGTTGGCTCTAGTGAGAAGGTGGGTTGAAAACAAACTAGTCTTTTCACACCGGAAACATTCATATTTTTACTCTGTGGTTTTCAGCTTGTAGCAGTTGCCCTCACATCCTGGCTTTTACAGGAATCCCATAGGTTCAAAACGAAGCTTTGTTAAGCATTGTTACAGCACCAGGTGGACCTGCTCTAAGTATAGTGCTGTCAGTATTCCTGCTTTCTTGTTTCTGTACATTACAGAAAAAAAAAAAAAAAGAAAATTTCGTGGCCAGCCCTGAACCACTCTTGAGTTGTTTGTCAGAGCAGGCCAAGCTATCTCTCTAGGAACCAACTAGTTCATATTGGTGGTCTGGTCATAAAATTCAAGTGTTCTGAGCTATGCGTCCTTAAGCCTCTTTTCTCAAAACTCTTTGATTTTAGAATGGTTTTTCAGAATATGAGTTAGCTTCTTTTAGCAGTGTATGTATGTATCATCATAGCAGGAATATTTGTGTTTCTAAAATGGAACTCACTATTTCTTGCCACCAATCTTTCCTCCTCAAATTACATCTCCTGCATTCTGTATTTCTCCAAAAGCGCTACCATCTTACATACTCAAAGTTGTAATGCAAAGATGTGCTTTATGACTATGAAAATGGTACATGAATTCTTTGATTTTTTTTGTGTGCAATGAAGATTAAAATAGATCAGTAGTTTACAAGTTTGTAGTCCACATTCAATTACTGTTACCTTAGGTCTTTTAATAAATATATACTGATTCCTGAGTTCCTTGAGCAAAGACTCTGAATTATTCAAATTGTTTTTAGCACTTAAAATTTTCAGAAAAATAAATCACTAGATGTATCTAAAATGTGCAGTAATTTGGTAAACCATAAGACTAGACAATTAAGAAAATTTCTGATTGTGTCATTTTATGCCTCTTAAGTATTTTAACACTTTTCATTTGCCTTAGATCAAATAAAGTACTATTTAGCAGATTCTCATTATTCCTCTATCCTTAATTGCTTTCCCTAGCTTTGATATTTTCAATCTTCTTAAAGATATTAAATCTAGGCCGGGCGCCATGGCTCAAGCCTGTAATGCCAGCACTTTGGGAGGCCGAGATGGGTGGATCACGAGGTCAGGAGATCGAGACCATCCTGGCTAACACGGTGAAACCCCATCTCTACTAAAAAATACAAAAAACTAGCCAGGCGAAGTGGCGGGTGCCTGTAGTCCCAGCTACTCGGGAGGCTGAGGCAGGAAAATGGCGTAAACCCGGGAGGCGGAGCTTGCAGTGAACTGAGATCAGGCCACTGCACTCCAGCCTGGGCGACAGAGCGAGACTCCGTCTCAAAATATATATATATATATATAAAATCTAATCTTAAAAATTAGTCAACTCTAGTATATTTCTTTGCCTTCTACCTCCAAATAAGTACCACTCTTAGTATCCCACATGGTAAAATTAATTTAAATCTAAATGAATTAATTCTGTATTCCCTGATATAGGAATCCCAAATCCCAAAAACATGACTCCCATATATGTGCGTAAGCACCTCTTTCATTGTATTCTTATAAACCATGTGCAACGAAACAATATTACTACTTTCATTTCCAAAATATATTAATATATACCCCAGCTTTTTATCTGTGTATGATATTGTTAATGTATCACTCTTCACCACAATCACTCAATATTGAAAACTCTACATCTGTCAAATAGTGTTCAATGCCTAACTTTTTAATAAAAAGTTTTCTTACTTTTTTGAACTTAATATAATTGCTTAGCCAATTACATTAATTGAATCACATGTATCTTATATAGTTGAATCTTTTTTAAATTTTTCTTAAATATACTGCAAATATCTCTGTGACAAATAAATTTCTCGGTCATCTTCACTTTTGTATCTTACCTGGAAATTTTCTTCAAAACGAGAGTGTTCAATAAATATTTATTCCAGGTGAAATGAAAATTAATACAAAATCGAATATAGAAGTTCTAAGAGTACTTTTTCCAACAATTTGCAAAAGGAATTTTGCAATTTGTCAAGATATTTGTAAATTAAATTTTTTACTAAATGTTAATCTATGATTTTTATTAAATCAACCTCTAAGATAATAGTCAAGGGTCAAAATTGATTTATTTTGTTAAACAGAAAACATGTAAAGCCATAAAAGTTCAATTTCTGGTAAGTAACAATTTGCTATTATCAGATTTTTCCTTAGCTTTGTATTTATTTTTACCTGCTTATTTGTTTAAATATTTAGTATTTAAATTTTCTTAAGTAGCCAGAAATAATGAAAAACTACCTTTTTGAAATACCATAATAAATGTTACACCCTGAGAAAACCCAAAATCTTAATTTTATAATATTTTGGAGAGTTTTTAAGAGATAGCAACTTTACTAAACATATTTCTAGCAAACTAACGAGCTATGCCACTAGGGCTGTCTATACATGGCAAACAAATAAACTGTGAAATAACTAAATCAGTCCATCTGACTCCTGTAGTTATTTTTAGTACTCATTCTTGGAAAACAGAATTATATAATTTATATGTTGCTAATGGCATGAGATAAGCCTTACCATCAACATTCAATATGTATTTTACCAATGGCACAACCCATTATGTGATATTTACATTGATGTGGGCTGATAGTCTAGTGCAAGCAAAATGAAAATATTTAAAACAATTTCAAATCAACTGGTAGAAAATAAATGCATACGTGCATTTTCAAAGGTTTAGAAAGATAGGCTCCATCTATATTATGTAAAAATAACCAAATATTGTGATAAATTACATCAAATAGTCTGAGTTTTCAGTCATCTCCATGATTAGTCATCTCTATTTCAGAAGTTTCATTATTCATGCAGTCAGAATATGTTGGAAGAGTTATAAATATTTGCAGTATGTAGACTCAGATATTTTTCTGATAGTTTAAAAACACATAATTCAAAATTTAATATACTAAATTATCTACTGTTTTGATTGAATATTATAAGTAAGTATTTTAATTTTTTCTTTAACTGAGTAAATTTGTTTGATTTCTTTGTTCTTCAAGGGCTTCAAGTGCTTCTCCCAGACTATCTTCAGGAACGTTTTGTACAAGCAGCTTTGAGCTACATTGCTTGCAATTCAGAGGGAGAGTTTATCTGCAAGGAAAATGACTGCTGGTGTCACTGTGGTCCCAAATTTCCAGAATGCAACTGCCCCTCCATGGATATTCAAGCCATGGAAGAGAATCTTCTTCGAATAACTGAAACCTGGAAAGCCTACAACAGTGACTTTGAGGAATCAGGTAAGACATGTATTTTAACACTTTTAAATATTGACAAAAATATATTGAAATGGCTAATTTGTCATTTTGCCACAAACTATTACATAGTTGGAAAGATTTTCACTTTTTTATTCTTTCAAATGGTCATTTTCATTGCTTTTATATACTGGTTACCAACTGGTGCTTTGTGTATCGCTACGTACTATTGGCATTAGAGTTTAGCCTGATTCTAAGTTGATGTATTAGTGACTTAATAAATAAAGTTCTTGCTTTTCTCAGTACAAGAATTTTTAAGTTATCATCTGATACCTCTGGGGTCTTTCACTACTTTTCTAGTGGCTGCTGTTTCTCTTGTGCAGCAAAATGAAGACAACGTTTGTTCCATACCTTCTTCAACATAATTCTCATTAGTACTTATTTTCACTTTACTTATTTTTATAATGAAATTATCTAAATTTTAATTTTATAGTGTTGTGTGAGTTGTGTTATGATTGTTTTATTTTTACTTAGTTAAAGCATACATATAAAATTTACTATCTTTACCATTTTAAACACACATAATAAGTACATTTATATTCTTTTTTTTCCCCTTCATTTTCTCCCAACCCCCACTACCCTTCCTGGCCTCTGGAAACCACCATTCTACTCTCTATCTTCACGAAATCTACTTTGTTTAGCTTCCACATATCAGTGGCAACATGTGGGTTAGAACATTTGCCTTTCTGTGATTGACTTACTTCACTTAATATAAAGGCCTCTTGTTCCATCCATGCTGTTGCAAATGACAAGATTTCATTCTATTTTATGGTTGAATAATATTCCATTGTGTATATGTACCACATTCTCTTAATCTGTTCATCCACTGACGGGCAGTTAAATTGAATCCGTATTTTGGTTATTGGGAATAGTACTGCAATAAATAAGGGAGTGCAGCTATATGTTCAATATTCTGATTTCCTGTATTTTGGATATATATTCAATAGTAAGATTAATAATATGGTAGTTCTACCTTAGGTTTTTGAGCAAACTCCATAGAGTTGTCCTTAGTGGCTCTACTAATTTATATTTCTACCAATAGTGCAGGAGGGTTCCCCTTTCTCTACATCCTCACCAGCACCTGTTATTGTCTGTCTTTTAATACAGCCCATTTTAAATTGGGTGAGATGATAGCTCATTGTAGTTTTGACTTGCATTTATCCGATAATTAGTGATGTTGAGCATTATTTCATGTACCTATTTGCCATCTTTATGTTTTCTTATGAGAAATGTGTATTCAGATATTCTGCCTAGTTTTCAATTGGATTATTAGTTTTTGTTTTTCTAATTTTGTTTTAGTTATTGAATTATTTGAGCTCCTTATACATTCTGGTTATTAATCCCTGGACAGATGAATGGTTTGCAAATATTTCCTCCCATTCTGTGGGTTATCTCTTCACTTTGCTGATTGTTTACTGTACAGGGGCTTTTTGGCTTGATATAATTCCATTTGTCTATTTTTTTTGCTTCAGTTGCCTGTAATGTTGAGGTTTTACAAACAAACAAAGAAAAATTTGCCCAGACCAATGTCCTATAGTGTTTCCTAAATAATTTCTTTTTTACTTTTATATTTTTAAGTTTTAGATTTAAGTCTATAATTTATTCTTATTGGATTTTTGTGTATGGTGAGAGATAGGGGTATAGATTTTTTTCTGCATATAATTATCCAGTTTTTCCAGCAATAGTTATTTAAAAGATTTTCTTTTTCCCAATGTATGTGTTGTCTTTGTCAAAGTTGAGTTGGCTGTAAATGTGTGGATATTTATCTGGGTTCTATTCTATTCCATTCGTCTATGTGTCTGCTTTTATCCCAGTACTATGCTGTTTTGATTGCTATAGCTTTGTAGTAAATTTTGAAGTCAGATGGTGTGATAATTCTAGCTTTGTTCTTTTTTGTTCATGGTTACTTTAGTTATTTGGGTATCTTTTGTTGTTCTGCATATATTTTAGATTATTTTTTTCTATTTCTGTGAAGAATGTCACTGTTTTAATGGGGATTGTGCTGAATCTATAAACTACTTTGGTAGTATTGTCATTTTAACAACATTAATTATTCCAATCCACATGTATGAAATATCTTTACATTATATGTGTGTTTTCTTGTACTTTTTTCATAAGAATTTCATAGTTTTTCTTATACAGATCTTTCTATTATTTGGCTTGATTGCTTTGAGGTGTTTTATATAGTTGTAGCCATAGTAAATGAGGTTGCTTTCTTGTTTTTTCAGATTATTTGTTGATTTCTGTAGTTTATTTTATATCCTGAAACTTTACTGAATGTTTTTGTCAGTTTTAACATTGTTTTTATTCAGTATTTTTTCTAGGTGTGAAATTATGTTATCTACAAACAAGGCTAATTTGACTTTTTCTTTCTAATTTTTATGCTTTTTATTTGTTTATTTTCCCTACTTGTTCTGGAGAGGACTCCCCATGTCATGTTGAATAAAAGTGGTGAAAGTAAGCATTCTTATCCTATTCCAGTACTTAAAGAAAAAGCCTTTCTCAAAAGAAAAGATTATTTTTTCTCATTCAGCAAAGTGTTAACTGTGGGTTTGTCATACACAGCCTTCAAAATTTTGAGGTGTATTCTCTCTGTACCCATTTTAATGAGAGTTTTTATCATGAAGTGTTGTTCAATTTTATCAAGTGCTTTTTTGGCATCTATTGAAATAATGATATGGTTTTTGTTCTTGATTCTGCTAATGTGATGTATCATGTTTGTTGATTTGCATGTGTTGAACCATCTTTGCATCCCTGGGATGAATTTCGCTTGATCATGTTAATGTGTTGTTGAATTTGGTTTGCTAGTATTTTGTTGATGATCTTTGCATCTCTGCTCATCAGTGATATTGATCTGTAGTGTTCTTATTGCTTTCTTGTCATGTTTTTGTCTGGTTTTAGTATCAGGGTAATGCTGACCTCATATAATGAGTTTGGAATATTACCTTCCTTCCAAATTTTTGGAGAGTTTGGGTAGAACTGATATTGGTTCTTTAAATTTTGGTAGAGTTAGCAGTGAAGTCATTGATCCTGAGCTTAATTTTGGTGGAAGACTTTGTACTATCTCTTTGATCGCCATACTGATTATTGGTTTGTTACTATTATTTTTTTTATTTCTTCATGGTTCAATCTTGGTAAGTTGTATATGTTCAAGAATTTATTCATTTCTTCCAAGTTTTCCAATTTGTTGGCATGTAGTTGTTCACCATAGTCTCTAAAAATTCTTTGTGCTTCTGGGTTCTCAGTTGTTGTGTCTCCTTTTCCATTTCTGATTTTATTTAATTAGGCATTTCTATTTTTTTTTTCTTAGACAAAGGATTTGTCAATTTTGATTAGCTTTTCAAAAACCCAACTTTTTCTATCAATGATCTTATGTATTTTTCTAGTATAAATTTCATTTATTTCCCTTTTTCATTTCTTATTTTATTTATTTGCCTCTTCTTCCTTTATTCTTAAACTGGCTAAAGGTTTGTTAATATGTTTTCAAACATCCAACTTTTCCTTTTGTTGATCTTATGTATTTTTTAGTCTCAATTTTATTCATATCTGCTGTGATTTTTATTATTTAATTTGTTAATTTGGGCTTTGGTTTATTTTTGCTTTTCTAGTTTGTTGAGGTACATTGTTAGGTTATTTGAAGTCTTTATACTCTTAATTTAGGCATTTATTACTATAAACATCCTTCTTGATACAGATGTTATTGTGTATCAGAAGTTTTGGTTTGTTGTATTTTTGTTTTGTTTTGTTTTTTAAATTTCCTTCTTTTTTTTTTTTTTTAATTGACCCATTAGCTGTCTAGTAGGGTGTTTAATTTCTATGTGTTTGTGTATTTTCCAAGGTTCCTCTTGTTTTCAACTTGTGGTTTTTATTCCATTGTGGTCAGAAAAGTTACTTGATAAGATTTTTATTTTTTAATTTATTCAGACTTTTTTGTTGCTTAAGATATGACCTATTCTGAAGAATGTTCCATGCACTGAAGAAAAGAATGTATATTCTGCAGCAGTTGGGTGAAATGTTTTGTTAATGTCATTTAGGGCCTATTAGATCTAGTGCATAGTTTAACTGTGCTCTTTCTTTGTTGACTTTCTGTCGGATTATATGGTCATTACCGATACTAGGGTGTTTAAATTCCACTGCTGTTATTTTATTTTAGTCTTATGTATATTTTTAGCTCTCCTAATGTGTGCTTTATATACTTATAGGAAACTCTGTTGTTGGGCATAAAAATATTGATAATTGTTATATTTTCTTGCTGAATTGACCCCTTTATCATTTTATATTGATTTCCTATGTCTTTTTAAATCTTAGATTTTTAATCTATTTTGTCTGATATAGGTATAGCTACTCCTGCTCTTTTGTTTTCCGGTTGCATCGAGTATATTTTTCCACCCCTTCACTTTCAGTCTATGTGTGTCTTTCTAGGTTAAGTGGATTTTTTGAAGGCAACATATAGTTGGGTCTTACTTTTTTATTCATTCAGCCAGTGTATACATTATAATTGAGGAAGTGAGACCATTTACATTCAGTGTTATTATTGATAAATAAGTGCACACTACTGCCATTTTGTAGCGTGTTTTCTGGTTGGTTTCAGTCTCTTCCTCTCTTCTTACTTTCTTTGTGATTAAGTGATTTTCTTTGGTAGTGTGTTTTAATTTGTTACTTTTCATTTCCATGAATTTATCTCAAGTTATGAGGCTTACAAAAATCGTCTCATAGGTATAACAAGTTGTGCTAAAGAGATGACAACTTACCTTGGATAACAAACATAAGAACAGAAACAAACAAAGGCAAAAAAGACATAAAAAATTTTACACTTTAACTCCACTCACCCACATGTTTACTTTTAGTTGTCTTAGTTTACTTTTTGTTTTTTGTTTGTTTTTGAGATGGAGTCTTACTCTGTCGCCCAGGCTCGAGTGCACTGGCGCGATCTCGGCTCACTGCAACCTCTGCCTCCTGGGTTCAAGCGATTCTCTTGCTTCAGCCACCCAAGCAGCTGGGATTACAGGCATCCGCCACCACGCCCGACTAATTTTTGTGTTTTTAGTAGAGACAGGGTTTCACTATGTTGGCCAGCCTGGTCTCGAATTCCTCCGTTTACAGATTTTTTATGCTATCTCTTAAAAAGTTGCTATAGCTATTATTGTTTTTGATAGACTTTACTTTTGGGCTTCATATAAGGCTGAGAGAATTGCATACCAAAATTAAAGTGACAGAATATTCTGAGTTTGTCCTTGTACTTAATTTTACCAGTGGGATTTATGCCTTGAAAGCTTTTTTTTTTTTTTTTTTTTTTTTTTTTTTTTTTTTTTTTTTGGCATATTTGTATGCTTTTACTTTCAGATTGAAGAACTTCCTTTATCATTTCTTGTAAGATGAATCTGGTTGTGGTAAATTTCCTCCCTTTTTGTTTCTTTGGGAAATAGTTTATCTCTCCATGTTTTAAGTATGACTTTGCCTAATACAATATTTTTTAGTTGCAATTTTTTTCTCTTTGAACACATTGAAAATGCCATTGAGAAGTTTGTTGCCAGAGAAATCGAAGCTCCTTTTATGTCTTTTATGCTATTTGCTTCTTTTTTTTTTTTTTTTTAATTATACTTTAAGTTCTGGGTTACATGTGTGGAACATGTAGTTTTGTTACTTATGTATACATACGCCATAGTGGTTTGCTACACCCATCGACCCATCACCAACATTAGGTATTTCTTTTGATGGTAACCCTCCCCTACGCCCCCCACCCCGCGACAGGCCCCAATGTGTGATGTTCCCCTCTCTGTGTCCATGTGTTCTCATTGTTCAACTCACACTTATGATTGAGAACATGCAGTGGTTGGTTTTCTGATCTTATGATAGTTCATTGAGAATGATGGTTTTCAGCTTCACCCATGTCCTTGTAAAGGACATGAACTCATCCTTTTTGCTTCTTTTCTCTTGCTACTTTTAGGATCCTCTCTTTTTCATTGATCTTTGGGAGTTTGATTATTATATGCCTTGGAGGTAGTCTTATTGGGATTGAATCTGACTAGTATTCCCAGATCTTTCTATACCTGAATATTTCTCAAGCTTTGGAAAGTTTTTCATTATTTATTTAACTACAATTTCTACTCCTTGATCTTGCTCGGGTCACTTTTGAATACCAATAATTCTTCAATTTGGTCTTTTGAGGTAATTTTCTGTGTCATATAGGTGGTCTTTGTTCCTTTTCATGTTATTTCATTTGTTTGTTTTCCTCTGACTGTGTATTTCCTTTTTTTTTTTTTTTTTTTTTTTTTCAGAGTCTCACTCTGTCACCCAGGCTGGAGTGCAGTGGTGCGATCTTGGCTCACTGCAACCTCCACCTCCCAGGCTCAAGCTCTCCTGCCTCAGCTTCCTGAGTAGCTGGGACTACGGGCATCTGCCACCACATCTAGCTAATTTTTGTATTTTTAGTAGAGACAGGGATTCACCATGTTGGCCAGGATGATCTTCATCTCTTGACTTCATGGTCCACCCGCCTTGGCCTCCCAAAGTGCTGGGTTTACAGGCGTGAGCCATCATGCCTGGCCCTGACTGCGTATTTTCAAATAGTCTTTTCGCTCACTGATTCTTTTATCTGCTTGGTCCATTTTGCTGTTGAGACCCTCTAATGAATTACTCAGTTCAGGAAATGTATTTCTCTATTCCATGATTTCTGTTTGACTTTTTATTATTTTAATATCTTTGTTAAATTTCTCTAATAAATTTCAGAATTGCTTTTCTGTGTTGTCTTGGAGATCACTGGGTTTCCTGAAAACTGCTATTTTGAATTCTTGGCCAGAGAGCTCACAAATCAGCATCTTGTTTGGGTCAGTCACTCAATTTTTGTTCTGTGTTTTTAAAGAGGTCATGGTTTCCTGTTTGCTGTTGTTTCTCATAAGTAAATGTCTGTGAATTGCATTGGAGGATTGATTATTAATTCTAGTTTTATCTGTCCAATTTGTTTCATTTATAGTTAAATATATTTGCTCCTTGATTCTTTGCTGCTAGATCATTGCTTTATTTTTAGCTCTTAATTATGCCTGAAGCCCCTATTTGCATTGCCGTTGTAAATATTGAGAGCTCTGGCTGTCCTGAATGGGGTTGGTCCCAAAGGGTTTATCCCAACACTGTGTGAAGGTGACAAAACATGTTCCAGACAATTAAAAAAAACACAATGATGGCTTCAACAAATTATTTTGTTGTTGTTGTTGTTGTTGGAAATTACACAAATTACACAATGAAAGGGTAAATAGATTTGGGAAGAGTTAGTAAATGTAGGCTCCCTTAAGATGTATTTGATCAAAATAGAGCATTAAAAAAACTAAAATAATGGAAGAAGAGATTGGTGAATAGAAGGGACTAGGAAGGGGAGGGGAAGTATGAAGAGGTGACCATCAAATGTTACAAAGTTTCAGTTAGACAGAAGAAATAGGTTTTGAGATCTATAGCGTAACACGTTGACTATTGTTAATAAAAATATATGTCTCAAAATTGCTAACAGAACATATTTCTAATACATTTCAAATATCCTCACCATAAAAATAAGTATTTGAAGTGGTAGATATGTTAATTAGCTTGAATTAATCATTCTTCATTATATACGTATATAATAACATTCAGTTTTACCTCATAAATATATACAATTATAATTCTTCAAATTACAATAAAATACACATCAATTAAAAATGATTTTAAAATTGCGGTATATTTACACAATGGAGTTGTATAAAGTTTGAAGGAATGGACTAGCCAAAATATGAATAAATCTCTGAAATATCACATTGAACAAAAGAAGCCAGACTTAAAGACACACATATGATTCCATTTATATTAAGCATAAAACAAGCAAAGCTTACCTGTACTAACAGATCAGGGCAATGATGCCTTTGTCTAAGCAAGGGCTGATGTGATAGATGAGAGTCTGAGAGGCTTTTTTGGTATGAAAAATTTATTATTTCTTTATCTACAGTCTGACTATATGGTGTATATAGTTTTTGAAAATTCTGAGTTATATGCTTACAATATATATATTTTTTCTGTATTCATGTAATTTAATAAAATAAAAAATAAACACTTTGGCAACTAAATAATCTGAAGGACATAATGACAGAATAATTGAATAGATTAATATTTCCAAAGTTCACTACATGTTATATGTTTAAATTTGTAGTGAATTGGTAAATATTTGATCTGGAGCATTCATTGACCAGAGATTTTGAAGTACTGATTAGAAGCCACTCCTAACAAAAGTCAGACTTTTTAATCTTATCTCACATTTGGACTGTTCATCTTAGGTTTATAACCAAAGGCTCTTGCCATAGTGATTCAGTTATGTCAATATAGGGAAAACACTGATCTACAGAATAAATCTATTTTCTGATATAGTATCCCTAAAACTATTTCTAATATTGAAAATTACAACGTTGAATTATTTGCTGTTATCAGTGGTCGAATGTATTTAGCTGATTCATATTTCACTTGAAAAGTTGCCCTACTTTGCTGTAAACTTAATGATTCATCACAGAAAAATATTTATATTATTTTTAAGTATATAGATAGTTAAATAATGAACTCAAACTTTTATTCATAAATTATATCTTCAGTAAAACCACATTCACTTTTCTTGGAACTAAACAATTGGTAAAATACTATATTTGTATTGGACTCCTTTTAAAACTAGTAAGATATACGAAAGAGCACATGTAATAGTTTTGAGAAAAGTTTTTGGTTGAGAGAAACTTTCTTTTTTCTTTTTTTTTTTTTTTTTTTTTTTTTTTTTTTTGCCTCATAGAGATAAACAAAATGTAAGAAGTAATTTGGCAGCTATTACATGGGGAAAATAATTCTAAAATATTCTCACCACTCACAGGCTCTTATAAGTTGATGGTCTTTATTCTAAGTACCATGATTGTAAAGAAATGCACCAGCTTATTTCATTTCCCTGATGGTTGGGAAAGCAGCAGAATTATGTGCAAGTGCACTATTTACATGTTTCTGCTGGGAATTCTTGACTTTTAGGTGTGAGACATACTAATTCATCTATTCTTATCTACATGCTTGAAATTCAAATGCTGTTTTACTTTGCATAGACAATAGAAATTGGAGTAGAGTTTTAGGTTACTTTCAAAAGCTGATTCAATGTAATGTGAAAAATTAAACAAATGCAAGTAAATAACATATCTGAAAGTTATTTTTATTAAAACAGAAAAAAAATCAATTTATGTTTTCTATTTTATTAAAAGAGAATATTCATTTGAATTTAAGAAATCTCCCTTAAACGTAAGTAGCAACATGAAGTGTGTCAGAGTGCATACCACAACAATATAGAATGCTAATAACTAATACCATACAAAAAGAAGAAAGGAATTTGAATATTTCATTAGGTCAAGATAACCTGTTTGTAAATGACTTTCTATTGTGTATGTTTCCTATTTTCACCGAGTATAAAATTCAATCAGTAGATAGGATTAGCACAGAATGATAAGCCATTTTTATATTTGATTATATTTGATTCATTTTGTTCTGTAATGGGCAAGTCCTGCAAAACACACCTGTTACAGCCGGCAAATAAAAGTGTCAGGGAATTTTAAAATAGAAGTATTTATCTTTTCATGTCTTGCAACCTGAGAAAATTCCTCACTCTAATAACAATATTTGTTGAAATCCATTTATTCTCTACCTTTACATTTTCAGAAAATAAATTGATATTGTTTAATAAGAAATATTGGCGACATATACATAATAATTACAATAAAAGATAGTATAGAATAAATATATATATAAATATAGAGGCAGAAAAAAATTAAACACACAAAAACCTCACAATTGTAGTAACCACATAAAAACCAATTTATGTGTTACACTTAATTAGACAAAGATCGCAATTTTGTTGGACGTTACTTAACCAATGTCTACCCAGATGTGGATCAAGGATTCAAACTTAATGAGAAAGCTGGAAATACAAATTTGCATGCATATTTTAATGACTAAAACCAAAAGACTTATGCAAACAGTTACCAAAATTGCCGGAAAAAATGAATAACTACTACATATGTAAAAATACATTATCTTTTCCAAATAACTTTCCGAGTTATCCCCAGTTTTTCTGCATAAATAAAAAACTTCATTACTTAAGTTATAATTATGAAATATAGCAATATTCCTGCAATTAATAATCCTAAGGAAAAATAAAGAGATTGGTCTATATAAATAACAGATATTTTACAAATGTTTTGGCATGGCATTTTTACTCTTTGGAAAAAATGTATTACCACTTGGTGTATAGAATATCTAAGGTGTATTGTATGCTGTCAACATATGTTTTTATCAGCATCATGTCCTATTAAATGTAGAGACATTTATTTGATGATCTGAGAATGACAGTTGGCGGCCATCTTGTATTGGCAGTCATCTAGGTGTAACTGTTACAGAACACTATCTATTTTGACACTTCATCTGAAAATAGATAAACTTTCTAATGTTACAAAGTCAAAAAAATTGAATACTGCAGTATTGCAAAGATTGGGTTAGCTAGATTTACAAACTGTTTTGCAAGAAAAAATACATTTTTTTATTTTATGTAGATTATTAATTTTCTTTATCAAAAATAGTTTTTCTCTCAGATGATATTTGACCATCAGTTTATGGAAAGAGGACATTTTCCAGGGAAATAAGTATATCCAAATAAAATGTTTCAATTTTAACTAAGATAATACTTTACATGTTGTAATCTTTAATAAAATCTACTGTCTGTTTGCATAGTGTTCATTCTCCTTCTTTGCCAGTAAAGTATTCCAGATTTTTTGGAAGTAAAACCTACATTTAATTTTTATTATTGCACAAAGTATGGGATTGAGCTTATATTGATATCCAGAATTGCTCTCTGATTAATGCACGGCAATCGCAATAATCTATTTCCCTGTCTACGAAGATCTGTTCAAGATACATAAAAATTCAGGCCAATGAGACCCAGAAATTTATTTTGTTAGGGGTATTTGGGGAAGACGCAAGATTTCTTTTCTTCACAATAGCTACATGTAGTGCTATTATCTTTTCTTCTTAAATGGAAAAGAAGAACATACTTATAAAAGTATTAGAGAGCTTTCTTGCATTTGTAAGAATTGTAAGATATTCAAGATAGAAAAATGTTTCTTTGGCTATGTCAGCGAGTTGTTGAATCACACCAGCTTCAAGTTTACCTTGCCTCTAGAGTTTCAATTACATTAGATGATAAATGTCCTTCACTGTTAAGTCAATTTGAGATGGTCTGTCACTCAGGACAGGCTAGGTAATCCTGCAGTAGTAAAGAATTCTCCAAATCTGTGAGTTATAGCATGAGTTATAGCATTAACTTCTTCCTAATTTGTTCCTTGCAAGTTTGCTATGGGTTTTGCTATGTTTTCTTCCAGAACTCAGGCTGACAGCAACCCCTAAAGGCAAAAGTGATCATGAAGGCAGAAGGAAAAGAAACCCACAAGGAATGCACACACTAAGTCTTAAAGTTTCAGCTAGAAACATGATATAGGACACACCTGCTAGGATTCCATTGGCCAAAACAAATAACTCATAGTTAATTCAAGGAGGGCTTTTATCCCTGAAAGAAAACCTGAAAATATGTGAGAAGTTCCAGTGACTCTACAGTGCCCTGTTCTAATCACAAGATACTCAGTTTACTTCTCGTCCCAGAGGCAGGACGCTTCACCTCATCCCCAAGAGAAACGGAACAATAGTCACATGAATAACTGAGTCCAGCACGATGAATGAGGCTTGGCTGCCTCCTCATCAAATCCAGATGTAGTTTCTTTTGCTATCAAGACATGATCCAAAAGCAAGTTATTTATGCCAGAAATATTATATACCAAGTGAGAATTTCTCAGCATAACTATAATAAGCACTTCCAGTCAGAGGAAAGAAAACAGGACACACAAAACAAACTCAAGCTGGAGTAGTTCTAAAATTTTGAAGGCCTGAACCTGAAGGTGGGGAATGCTCTTTGAAGATTCCTCAGTTTTTATTTCTGAGATTAGCTCTCTTGTCTACTGTTTTTCATGGACTCAAGCTCCAACCTATGAGTGATCCTTTCTATCCCATTATCCTCCTTAGCTACATAGGAGATGAGAATTGGAGAATATGCCTGGGGGATAGCTCTCTCAGGTTGCTTTCTACCCAACTGGGACTCATACATTTTAAATTTTAAACTTCATTTTTTTTTTTTGTTTTTTTTTTGGCAGTATAACTCATGTAAAAATTAACTGATCTTTTCACAGAGTTCAGTCAGTTTATGTCAATAGCCACACCCACAGTCTTTCCTAAATATGTTTCCCCTATTTGCTTTTTATTCACCCTATTCCTCCCTCCTTTCTCTCATTTCAATTGCACAATTTTATTAGAATTTTACTTGGGCTTTGGTATTCAATGGAGAGTCTTTTCTGGGTGCCACAACTTTTATTGGACATTGTCCCTAATGTCCAAAAAATTAATTTATTAATGATCATGGCAAGGGGCATGAAAGCCAACCACATATGATCCTTGCTATGAGACTGAATTTTAATTGGCCATTGTAACTCAATTCGTTATTTTATTACTGGGAGTTGAGAAGCAGTTACCTCTTTCAACTCTACCTGATTCATAGTCTCTCAATTCTCTTGTATTCATGCTGTCAAACTCAGCAATTATTTCTAAGTTTGAGGTCGTATGTCAGACAAGAAATGGAGGTAGTTCTACAGAAGCACACAATGAAATATTATCTTTGGATGAGGACATTGCAGTTCATTTTGCTCATATCACTTGTCTATTGTGTATTGGTTGTGAAATCTTCTCTATGTGTTCTCACCCCAGGATGGGGGCTCACGATGCAGCCATTATCTTGAGCTATGTATCACCATGACAGAGTGTAATATGTTGCCATACTTTGGCATAAACAGTTACCAGCTAAAGAACTAGCAGTCTCTTTTTCTGACGTCTGAGTCTGTGGGTATACACTATGCTTTCCTAGTTACAGGTAACAGTTTCCCAGCTGTTTCCTCATGGCCCAACATGGATTGTCATCATTCCCATTTCAGCCTCTTCTAAAGGGTACTTGACACCTTCATGATCCACTGAATCCATGCCACAACTGTAGAGTTTTGCTTTTCTTAACACTCTCCCTCCCCTCCTTTCCTGGGTCCAATTTCTATATAAGTTAAAATCAATTTTCAATAATAAACAACCCTAAAATCTTAAAATGATATAAGCAAATATCATTTCTAGCTCACATTACATGCCCACCATGGGTTAACTGGAGTCTCTTCTCAGCATTGACTTCACTCCTGGACTCAGGCTGATGGAAACATCACTATCTTGAATGATTTATTTATAGAGGCAGTGGGAAAGCATACAGATAATCATCACTGGCTTTTATGCGATGTGTGCCTCGCTAATTCGCATTACTTATGATCACATTTTATGGCCAAGGCTAATTTCAAAGGAAACAGAGAAATTGCACTTTAAATTGCCTGGAGGAGAAGATGATTCAGAATATTTGCAAACAGCTAGAATGTCAGCCACAGTTGACTTTTCAGATACAAGAAACTGAAAACATCATAATCTGTATCATCTGTTCATATAATCTCAGATGAGGATATATAAGTTTTTCTCTTGCTATCTGATGTTTTCCAGTCTTCTATACTTGCAGGAAAATGAGATGTATCTGTAGTTGAAGTGACCTTTGATTCATTCAATCCAGGGTACTCATCACTTTTTCCAAACCAAATAGCTGAAAATAAGATAAACTGAGCTTTACTAGAAGGAAATATTGCGATCATTAGAAAGTCATTTAATCTCTTAAAATTTTGGCTACTTCATTGGTCATTCAGTAACTATTATTAGACTTGATGAACTGGATATAAAAGCCTAATTCAAAATTAACAATCATATAATATTGCCTTCTCATGAGTAAAGGTTTTTGATAATCATAATGCTTGTATTTATAACATAGCTATTTTAAAGGATTGGTAGTTGGAATATAAAAGTAAAGGAAAAAAACAAGCTTTTTGTAATAACAGTCTCAGTCTTGATTTACATGATATCAGTATGTTTTTAATTTATCATGACGATATGCTCATTGCACTATACTGTAATTTGTAGATATCTCCAGTACCAGGGAGGGTATTTATCCCCAAGATTGTTATGCAAAACCAGTTTGATTTCTGCTGCTAATTGTTTTGATTGGTCAGTCTTTCCATTATGACTTATCAATGCCTGACTATACCATGTTTAAAATATTATGAATATCACCTTTGTCATTACCAAATTTTGCTCTGTACTTCAATTAATTTTTAACATCATCTGACATAGATGGTTATGGAGTGTCAAACAGGTGTTTTATGTAATGATTTATGATTTGGATCTCAAATGTCTTTATGCCAAGTGCCCTCTACCTGTTCCAATTGGCCTGATGTTTTTCTTTGTTTAGATCAGTGCCATCATTCCAAATATCAGAAAAGAGTTTGACATTTTTTGAGGGAAGAGAACAACATATTTCTTTCCACTGTTATATAAAAGCTATTGAGATGTGCTTTATATAGAAAATACATTACATATCATATTATATCCTGATTGAGTGATGAATGAGATAACAAAATATATGTGTGTCCAGACATTGTCCATGCATTTGATTTGATTTACTTTATTAAGTGTCTCTAAGAATGTCATAGTAATTGTAATCCTATTCACCTTTTCAGTAGGCATAGTGTAAAGATCAATTTTAAAACACAGAAATACTACCTGTATTACCCAGGGTTCTCTAGAGGGACAGAACTAATAGAATATACGTATATATTAAAGGAAGGTTTTTTGTTTGTTTGTTTGCTTACTTGCTTGTTTTTGAGATGGAGGCTTACTCTGTCACCCAGGATGGAGTGCAGTGGCATGATCTCAGATCACTGCAATCTCCACCTCTTAAAGGGAGTTTTTTAAGAAGAATTGACTCACACGATCACAAGGTAAAGTCGCACAAGAGGCTGTCTGCAAGTTGAGGAGCTAGGAAAGCAATGGTGGACCAGTTTGAGTCCAAAAACCTCAAAAGTAGGGAAGTTGACAGTGTAGCCTTCAGTGTGTGGCCAAAGGTCTGAGAGTCCCTGGCAAATCACTGGTATAAATCCAAGAGTCCAAAAGCTGAAGAACTTGGAGTCTAATATTTGAGGGCAGAAAGCACCCAGCACAGGAGAAAGATGGAGGCTGGAAGACTCAGCAAGCCTAGTCCTTCCACATTCCTCTGCCTGCTTTATTCTAGCCATGCAGGGCAGCTGATTAGATGTTGCCCACCCAGATTGAGGGTGAGTCTGTCTCTCCCAGTCCACTGAGTCAAATGGTAATCCCCTTTAGCAACACCCTCACAGACATACCCAGGAACAAAACTGCCAATCAAGTTGACACTCAGTATTAACCATCACACTCACTCACTGTTACTTTAAATTTTTATACAGGTATTTTGAGAGTTTTTTGTTTTGTATTATTCTTTGTCATTCAGATATGAAGAAGAGCATGAATGACTGCCCTGTTGTAGTCCTCATAATAAGATGATAGAATATATATTTATACCCGAACACACAAATTATTTTTCTATTGGTTTCAATTTATTTATTACAAAGGATTGTCTCTCAATATAAATGTGCCTGTTTGTCTCCTATAGTCTGTATTTATTTGAATTCAATTCACTCAAAGATTCAGTTTAATCTGAAAAACATTAAAGTATTTGATTCAATATCATAAAATCAAAATAAAAGATGACTTAGATAAAATTTTTGTTTGCTTTTCTCATACTGACACATGTCATAGTGAAGAGAGATCAGTAAATAATACAATATATTCAGAGAATTTTTACTTGCTACTCTATTGTCAATTTTATAAAAATATATGTGATGACTTCACTAAATTGTGTATACTTTATGTTACCATTTGGATCATTTTGATAAAAATAGTTATTCACGTCAAACACAAACTCTCAGAAGCCATGACAAGGGTTATCAATACTGAGTACATTCATACCTTTTACAGTAACCTCATAATGGCCACATAGACTTTGTTAAAATCCTCTAATGTCATATACCCAGTAGTTTGTGTATTACCTCTTCCATGTCTATATAAATTTAATTTTTAAGCAATATTATCTTATAATGACAAACTAACAAGTAGTTAAAGTACGAAGTATGTATTCATTTTCAAAGAAATGTACTATTTTTCAAACTTCATTTTTCTCCTAAAGCATACAAGTGAACTCTTCACGTATGTGCAGAGTTAATCTGTGATTTATATGAACTGCCTTGTCAATTATTGCACTGAAAAATAAAGACAGCAATATATAGAATTTTGACCTAAAGTTTTGGACGTGTGACTGAACTTTTGGATTTTAGACCACTAGAAATTAATTCAAAGTCAAGATATATTATGTGAAATATTTTCTATTTGATTATCAGATCTCTCAAAAGAGATATTTAAAGTGCAGAGCAAATATTTTAAGAATACCAAGTGAAATTGATACATAATACAAAGTTGTCATTCATGCTCTTCAGGAAATATTGCTGGTTCTCATTCTTACAGACACATAAGAAAGTCGGCCTTCCAGCACACTTGAAGTTAGGTATGGCCTTGTGACTTGTTTTGATAAAGGAAGCTTGAGAAAAAACTATACGTATCACTGTCTAGAGGAAGGCTTTATAAAACTGGCAGGCACTATATGCTCAGTTTACTTCCTCTGCCAAAGCAACTGATGATATTCTAGATGTTGAAAACTGACTGTTTGTGTTACTGAGATAGGAAAAAGGCAAGCAGAGTCACCCAGCCGACCCTAGGTAGATTATAACGTGAGTTGAAACCTAGAAATTTTTAGTTGTGGTTGAAATCAGAAAACCCTTTGGTTATGTTTGTTACTTTGGCAAAACTAGTCTATACTGAATTATGTATAAGAAGATTAAGCTTTCTCTTTCACGGTGAGTAAAACAGATTTGTGATTATAATTTATTTATTCAGTAAAACACTAGCATGAAAATTTAAGTTTGATTTTCTATAAAAAATCATGGTAAATATTTACTGTATTTTCCAACTGCATAATATAATGAGGTTAATGAAACTATAATGAACCCCTTATAATGGATCAAGTATAAAGGACATTTTAGGCATTATGCCATTTATTCTTTAAAGTAATCCTTAAAAGTGTTAATGTTATGATTTTTTTTTTTTTTTTTTACTTAAGTAACACGTGTTAAGTGACTTGTACAATAGATACATTATGTAATAAAGCCAGGATTTGAGGTCATACAAAAGTAGGTGGTTCTGGTTGGGCATGGTGGCTCACGCCTGTAATCCCAGCACTTTGGTAGGCTGAGGTGGTCAGATCACTTGAGGCCAGGAGTTAGAGAACAGCCTGGGCCACATGGTGAAATCCCGTCTCTACTAAAAATACGAAAATTAGCCGGGCGTGGTGGTGCTGTCTGTAGTCCCAGCTACTAGGGAGGGCAAGGATCAAGAAACGCTTGAACCAGGAGGCAGAAGTTGTTGCAGTGAGCTGTGATTGTGCCACGGCACTCCAGCCTGGGTGACAGAGCAAGAGACTGTCTCAAAATAAATAAATAAATAAAGTACATGGTTCTCACACCATGTGGACCTCTTTAATAAAGTGCTATTATTACATGCTTTTTATATCTCTTATTATATCTGCATGCATTAAGTAGTGGCATGTTCTGATCCAGAGGTTACAATTAATGCCTCCTGATAAAAGTAAATATATGTAGGCAATGCACAAAGACACATGATGTAATAGTATGTATTACAGGGCTGGGTACAGTGGCTCACACCTGTAATGCCAGCACTTTGGGCAGCCGTGTTGGGTGGATAGCTTGAGTCAAGGAGTTCAAGACCAGGGAAACATAGTGAGTCCCCTAGCCTTTACAGAAATAATAATAATAATAAATAGCCAGATGTAGTAGTGCTTACCTGTAGTCCTAGCTATTTGGAAGGCTAAGGTGTGAATATCCCTTGAGCCCAGGAGATGGAGGTTACAGTGAGCTGCACTCCAGCTTATGAAATGCAGCGAGACCCTGTCTCAAACAAACAACCCAATATGTATTAAACAACATGTATTACACATTTTACCTAGAGCGAGTTTAACTCCATACAAGACGCCTTCAGTCACAGTTAATGTTTGCTGTCGACTTTTTATCAAGGCTGTGAGTTACTTTTAAGGATCATAATCTAGGCTGTAATACTAATTTTAACAATAACATGTCTGTATCTCTTCTAAAAATCAATTTGTTCATTATCATTATGTAATTCAATATTTATATGCATTTACAAATGGAAACTTTGTGAAGTGTAGCCACATGACTCAACAATTATTAAATCTGTTTGTAAAATATATATTTCTTTTTGTTTGAACAATGTGCTTTCCACCTCCTCCATTCTCTTCTAGTGACACCTATATGGCATGCATATAGCATGCACATAGCAACTGTTGTGAGGCTAAATGGCCTGTCACTGAGAGTCTCATTTAATTTTTGTTATCTTGCTAGTATGATCTTAACAGCTAGCTTTAAAGAAGAAATAACCCTGCTGTTGGCAAAAGTCAGTGCTTCATTTAAGGAGTTGACAAAGTGCTAGTGGAAAGATCTCAGAGTTAATTGGCAGCAAAACAAATGTGTGGTGTTATGTCAGATTGTCAGGTAGTTGTGTTGTGTGAACTCTGAACAAGTATCAATCTAGAAAGGTTGACCAAATTTGTCACACTGGCTATGCAAGTTAACACAGAGAATAACAGGATAATTTTCCCCAAACACTATTGAAGCATGAAGTCTTGCCTCAACTGTTAAAACTGAAAGAAAATTTAGTGGTCAGCTTGTCAAATGTTGTACCTGATAAAGAATCCTCTCCTTTATACAATTTAGTATTGATTATTTAATGTCTGTTTCCAGTGACTAGGAGCTCAGTGTATCACAAAGTTGAAGAGTATAAGAAATAAAATCTCTACTATTAAGACCACCGTTATTTATTTTGAACTATTTTTTTTTATTTTCCACTTTTCTGCAAAAAATATAAAAAATAAAAAAAACCCAAACGTGATACTGTGTTGTGCTGAAATATTTATTCTTTCTCTCTGGAGGCTACTCCCTCTACTAGGTCAGCCTTCAGGTATTTGCATATAGCTATCTTTTTTTTTTTTTTTTTTTGCTTATTTACTTCTGTAAATTTAATATTCTCACTCTCTTAGATTGTAAACAAATATCCTAGAAATGAAAAGATTACTCTTTATTTCACAAAATTTCTAAACCCTTAACCATTTTTAATCTTTTAGGAATAATCTCAATTTGTCAGTGGAATTCAGAACTGAACAAAACCCAGTGTTAACAGATGTGGTTTTATTCATTTATTTTACATCCTTTATTCTGAGCACAATGCAATCTATGATTCCTCTAACTTTCTGGCAAGAATGTCACACTGTTCATTAATATCGAGTTGTGAGGAACAATTCCTAAGTATTTTTTCATGAAAACTGCTCTTAAATAAGATTCCCTCTTTTTTTAATCATACGCATACACACATTTTTTTCTAACTTAATGCTGCGCTTTACTTCTTAACAAATCTTGAAATTTACATTTATGTTTCTACCATTGTCACACACCTTGAGCTTTTTTCAGATCCTCAATGTATTATAGATTGTTTTTCCTTATTGCTCATAGACATTTATTTATTTATTTATTTATTTATTTATTTACTTACTTAGCAGAAAAGAGCAAATAGAAACCTATCATAAACCTTTATGAAAACCTGCCATAAACCACACAAATTCCCTGGAATTTGAAGAGTTCCATGTTTATTTTAACAATTTATATTCACCTCTATTCCTCTTCCTTCATATACCTAAACTAATATGCCATGCGGTCTGTGGTGTTGCATGTAAGTCATGTAGTAAAGCAGTGAACCCTAAGTTAGCCTTAATTCGGCAATGGTGTACTGGTAAGTGTGTTTTAGACAATGGATAGTTTGGCTCTAGACCATAGGTAAGGTTTCCACATAAGCAACAATGTAGTAGGATTTCTTTTTTAAGCCTGGTACCATTCCCCATTCTCCTGTTCTGCACTAGGTGATTATCTAATTGTAATTTGTCTTAACATAAAGTGTTCCTTTGGGGAAAAAAATAAACTCTCATAACATTTCTGCCTTACGTGTTATTAAAGCATGTGTGACTCATAATAGAGGCCCGTGGTACCACAATAGGGTTCATCTTGGTCACGGGTTTGGAAACAGAGGGTCAAGAAACAAAATGTTTGAGAGTTCAAGCGAGATAATGAAGAAAAGGACTATTTTTGTATTATTTTCTTAGCCTTTTGTATCATTTTCTTGTACCCTCATTTTATCATTTTCTTTTAGGCCTGGCCCTAAACATATTTGGAAGTATAGTAAGCAAGTATCTGAAATTGTCTTATACATTTTCTTAGAGTCATAAGTAACCAACAATCCAATTCTGACCCAATCATTTCTTTTCTCTAATGATGAGAATAGTCTGCTTCTGACCTGCTTAATGGACAGAATTTACCCAATTAATGCACCTTTTGCCCAACTGCCATAATTAGTCAGAGCAGGTTAGATAACTAATGACCTTAGGAACTCATGAGTTTTAAAACATGGAAACTTTATTCATCCTCTATACTGCATGGTGGGGGGAGGGTGCTACAGGTCAACTGTTGTCTGCCTCCTACCCATCTGAGACCAAGGCTGACAGAACAAACTCTCACTTGAACATGGGAATATTTCCATGTGTGGCAGGCAGAAAAGAGAACCAAATTAACTGCATACTGGCTTGCAAAGGTTCTGCTCAGAAGTTGCATACATCGTCCAGGAAGTTTTTTGTTTGTTTGTTTGTTTCCAAAGGAAATGATATGCTGAATACAAAATTCAGTAGAGAGGAAATGTATTATTCCTCTCTTTGGAAGTGTAACAAAGAAGGAACCAACAATGGATAAATATTCATTAGATGTATCACATTTCCTAGGAAAATTTTGATTCACTAAATTCAGCTGATCTCAGTATTTAAGAAAATAACTATATTGAACCATTTTATGCTTAATGTGTAATGATAGTTCTCAAACATTGTTACAATTATTATTTCAGACTCTGAAATCCTCTCATAGTATTACAATATTTAATGTTAGAAAATATATTAGAGATTGAATAGTCTGCCCTATCCATCTGATATTTGAATTCCTCCTATATAATACTTGAAGCATTGATGGATGAGCTACTCTTGCTTTCTGCTAAAACACACACACACACATATATATATGATAAGTACATTTACAATGTGTCTCTTTTAAAAATATTGTGTTCCCTTTTCATCCCAACTCCTTCTCATATTCCTTTAGAGGGACGTATTTTAAAAACCCAATCCATTCCTGAATAAATATAGATTGCTCTTAATGAATTATATAGCCTTTAAAGTACTATGTCATCATATAATTGGGAGTTATAATTTCAACCTCATATTGACAATAAAGTCTAAACGTCTTACTTACTCTTTGTGAAAGAGAATAATACAAAACTTTAACTGATAGAATTTTACATAAATCATCCTGGTACAGAATTGAAGAAGATTCAATGCAAGTCAAAATGGTAACAAGTTTTCCATGGATTAAGCCCATTTGTAAAAATGACAGCTTCTTATGCCATGTTTATTATTGCAATAACCTAAATGGAGCTCAAGTATAGGGGATCTGTTAATGCATTCTGTATTTGGTACTCTGTGCTGGGTAAAAGACCCTCATGGTTAATTAACCTTCTTCTGTATTAGGTCATTTTCATGCTGCTGATAAAGACTTACCTGAGATAGGGTAATTTACAAAAGAGAGGTTTAATTGGACCTACAGTTCTACATGGTTGGAGAGGCCTCACAATCATGGTGGAAGGCAAGGAGGAGCAAGTAACATCTTATATGAATGATGGCAGGGAAAACTAGACCCTTTTCAGAGAAACTCCCATTTTTTAAAACCATCAGATCTCATGAGACCCATTCACTATCACAGCAGCATGGGAAAGACCTGTCCCAATGATTCAATCATCTCCCATGAGGTCCCTCCCACAACACATAGGAATTATGGGAGCTACAACATGAGACTTGGGTGGGGACACAGAGCCAACCCATATCATTCCACTCCTCCCAAATCACATATCTTCACATTTTTAAAACCAATCATGCATTCCCAACAGTCCCCCAAAGTCTCAACTCATTTCAGTACTAACTCAAAAGTCCACAATCCAAAGTCTCATCTGAGACAAGGCAAGACCCTTCTGCCTATGATCCTGTGAAATCAAAAGCAAGTTAGTTACTTCCTAGATACAACGGGAGTACAGGTATTACATTAATAAAGCCATTTCAAATGGGAGAAATTGGCCAAAACAAAGTGGCTACAGGCTTCCTGCAAGGCTGAAATCCAGTGAGGAAGTCAAATCTTAAAGCTCCAAAATAATCTCCTTTGACTCTATGTCTCTCATTCAGATTATGCTGATACAAGAGGAAGGTTTGCATGATTTGGGTAGCTCTGCACTGTGACTTGAAGAGTACAGCCTCCCTCCCACCTGCCTTCATGGGCTGGCATTGAGTATCTGCTACTTTTCCAGACATATGGTGCAAGCTGTCAGTGTATCTACCATTCTGAGGTCTGGAGGGCGGTGACCTCTTCTCACAATTCCATTAGGTGGTGCCTTGGTAGGGACTTTGTGGGGATGCTCTGACCCCACATTTCCCTTCTGCACTGTCCTAACGTAGACTCTCCATGAGGGCCCCACCCCTGCAGCAAACTTCTGCCTGGATGTCCAGTCATTTCCTTATATCTTCTGAAATCTAGGCAGAGGTTCCCAAACCCCAATTATTGACTTCTGTGCATTTTAGCTGAAAATCATGGTAAAGCTACCAAAGCTTGATTGAGGCTTGCATCCTCTGAAGCCACATTCCGAGTTCTATGTTGGCCTCTTTCAACCATGGCTGGAACAGCTGGGACACAGGGCACCAAGTTCCTAGGCTACACACAGCATGGGATCTTGGGCCCAGCCCATGGAACCACTATTTTCTCCTAGGTTTCTGGGCCTGTGATAGGAGGGCCTGACATAAGACCTATGTCATACCCTGGAGACATTTTCCATTTTCCCTCTTTTCTTGGTGATTAACATTTGGTTCTGTGCTACTTATACGAATTTCTGCAACCAACTTGAATTTCTTCAGTTAAAATGGGATTTTCTTTTCTGTCATATAGTCAGGCAGCAAATTTTCCAAACCTTTTTTTTTTTTTTTTTTTTTGAGACAAAGTCTCACTCTGCCACCCAGACTGGAGTGCAGTGGTACAATCGTGGCTCACTGCAAGCTCTGCCTCCCAAGCTAAATGCCATTCTCCTGCCTCAACCTCCCAAGTATCTGGGACTACAGGAGCCTGTCAATGAGCCCAGCTATTTTTTTTTTTTTTTTTTTTGTATTTTTTAGTAGAGATGGGGTTTCACCATCTTAGCCAGGTGGTCTTGATCTCCTGACCTTGTGATCCACTCGCCTCGGCCACCCAAAGTGCTGGGATTACAGACATGAGGCACTGTGCCTGGACAAATTTCCAAATTTTTATGCTATGCTTTCCTAATAAAATTGAATGCCTTTAACAGCACTCAAATCACCTCTTAAATGCTGTGCTGATTAGAAATTTATTCTGCCAGATACTTTAAATCATCTCTCACAAGTTCAAAGTTTCACAAATCTCCAGGGCGGGGGCAAAATGCCACTAGTCTCTACTAAAACATAACAAAAGCTACCTTTGCTCCAATTCCTAACAAGTTCCTCATCTCCATCTGAGACCACCTCAGCATAGACCTTATTGTTCATATCACTGTCAGCATTTTTGTCAAAGCCATTCAACAAGTCTCTAGGAAGTTCCAAACTTTCCCACGTTTTTCTGTCTTTTTCTGAGCCCTCCAAACTGTTCCAACCTCTGCCTGTTACCCAGTTCCAAAGTTGTTTCCACATTTTGGGGTATCTTTTCAGCAACACCCGACTCTACTGGTACCAATTTACTGTTTTAGTCCGTTTTCATACTGCTGATAAAGACATATTCAAGATTGGGCAATTTACAAAAGAAAGAGGCTTAATTGGACTTATAGTTCCACATGGCTTGGGAGGCCTCACAAACGTGGTGGAAGGCAAGGCAGAGCAAGTCACATCTTATGTGAATGGTGGCAGGCAAAAGAAGAGCTTGTGCTGAGAAACTCCTGTTTTTTAAAACCATCAGCTCTCCCGAGACTCATTCACTGTCATGAGAACAGCATGGGAAAGACCCGTCACCATGATTCAGTTATCTCCTACCGGCTCCCTCCCACAACATATAGGAATTGTGGAAGCTACAAGATGAGAATTGGAAGGGGACACAGAGTGAAATCCTATCATCTTCCATCATCAGATGACTAATTGATCAAAATGTATATTTAGGATTTGGTAGTTATGTCTGTGGCTAAGCTGATATGTTTAATTTCTGAAGTCCTATATATAAAAATAAATGTTATATGAAATTCTATATTCCTAGGGAGGTTCTTAGACACCAGTCATCCATTTGTGCAGTCTGCTTTCTGTGAATGGAGAATAATATATGGTCTCTAAGATCTATTGGTTCATGTTCTATATGTTCTATTCCCATTCAAATTCTAAATTCATCTGAAGTCTAAAATTATCTCAAGATGGAGCTAATAATAGTTTTTGTAGCCAGGCATAAGACAATGGACTTTGGCATAATTCACAAATTTAGTGGGGGCGGTTCCAAGAAGGCCAAATAGGAACAGCTCCAGGCTACAGCTCCCAGCGTGAACAACACAGAAGACAGGTTATTTCTGCATTTCTAACTGAGGTACCAGGTTCATCTCACTGGGGCGTGTTGGACAGTGGGTGCAGCCCACTGAGTGAGAGCCAAAGCAGTGCGAGGCATCACCTCACCGGGGAAGTGCAAGGGGTAAGGGAATTCCCTTTCCTAGCCAAGGGAAACCGTGACACAAAGCACCGGGAAAATCAGATCACTCTCAACCTAATACTGCGCTTTTCCAAGGGCCTTAGCAAATGGCACACCAGGAGATTATATCCCGCGCCTGGCTTGGAGGGTCCCACACCCATGGAGCCTTCCTTGTTGCCAGCACAGCAGTCTGAGATCTAACTGCAAGGTGGCAGGGAGGCTGGGGGAGGTGTGCCCAGCATTGCTGAGGCTTGAGTAGGTAAACAAAGTGGCTTGGAAGTGAACAAAGTGGGTGGAGTCCACCACAGCTCAAGGAGGCCTACCTGCCTCTATAGGGGACAGGGCATAGCCAAACAAAAGGCAACCGAAACCTCTGCAGATCTAAATGTCCCTGTCTGACAGCTTTGAAGACAGTAGTGGTTCTCCCAGAATGGAGTTTGAGATCTGAGAACGGACAGACTGTCTCCTCAAGTGGGTCCCTGACCCCTGATTAGCCTAACTGGGAGGCACCCCTGAGTAGGGGCAGACTGACATCTCACATGACTGAGTACCCCTCTGAGACGAAGCTTCCAGAGGAACTATCAGGCAGCAACATTGGCTGTTCAGCAATATTCACTTTTCTGAAGACTCTGCTGCTGATACCCAGGCAAATAGTGTCTGGAGTGGACCTCTAGCAAACTCCAACAGACCTGCAGCTGAGGGTCCTGACTTTTAGAAGGAAAACTAACAAACAGAAAGGGCACCAATAGCAAAACCCCATCTGTAGACCACAAAGATGGGGGAGAACCAGCAGAAAAGCTGAAAATTCTAAAAATCAGAGTGCCTCCCCCACTCCAAAGGAACGCAGCTCCTCGCCAGCAACAGAACAAAGCTGTACAGAGAATGACTTTGACGAGTTGAGAGAAGAAGGCTTCAGACGATCAAACTTCTCCAAGCTAAAGGAGAAAGTTTGAACCCATCGCAAAGAAGCTAGAAACCTTGAAAAAAGAAGAGATGAATGGCTAACTAGAATGACCAATGTAGAGCAGTCCTTAAATGACCTGATGTAGCTGAAAATCATGGCACGAGAAATGCGTGAGGAATATACAAGCTTCAGTAACCAATTTGATCAACTAGAAGAAAGATTATCAGTGATTGAAGATCAAATGAATGAAATGAAGCAAGAGAGAAGTTTAGAGAAAAATGAGTAAAAACAAACGAACAAAGCCTCCAAGATATATGGGACTATGTGAAAAGACCAAATTTACGTCTGATTGGTGTACCTGAAAGTGACAGGGAGAATGGAACCAAGTTGGAAAACACTCTGCAGGATATTATCCAGGAGAACTTCTGCTGCCTAGCAAGGCAGGCCAACATTCAAATTCAAGAAATACAGAAAATGCCACAAAGATACTCTTCGAGAAGAGCAACTCCAAGACACGTAATTGTCAGTTTCACTAAAGTTGAAATGAAGGGGAAAATGTTAAGGGCAGCCAGAGAGAAAGGTTGGGTTACCCACAATAGGAAGCCCATCAGACTAACAACAGATCTCTCGGCAGAAACTCTGCAAGCCAGAAGAAAGTGGGGGCCAGTATTCAACATTTTTAAAGAAAAGAATTTTCAAACCAGAATTTCATATCCAGCCAAACTAAGTTTCACAAGTGAAGGAGAAATAAAATCCCTTACAGACAAGCAAATGCTGAGACACTCTGTCAGCACTAGGCCTTCACTACAAGAGCTCCTGAAGGAAACACTGAACATGGAAAGGAACAACCAGTACCAGCCACTGCAAAAACATGCCAAAATGTAAAGACCATCGATGGTAGGAAGAAACTGCACCAACTAATGAACAAAATAACCAGCTAACATCATAATGGCAGGTTCAAATTCACACATAACAATATTAACCTTAAATGTAAATGGGCTAAATGATCCAATTAAAAGACACAGACTGGAAAATTGGATAAACAGTCAAGACCCAAGAGTGTACTATATTCAGGAGAACCATCTCATGTTCAGAGACACACATAGCCTCAAAATAAAGGGATGGAGGAAGATCTACTAAGCAAATGGAAAACAAAAAAAGGCAGGGGTTGCATTCCTAGTCTCTGATAAAATAGACTTAAAACCAACAAAGATCAAAAGAGACAAAGAACACCATTACATAATGGAAAAGGGATCAATTCAACAAGAAGTGATAACTATCCTAAATATATGTGCACCCAATACAGGAGCACCAAGATTCATAAAGCAAGTCCTTAGAGACTTACAAAGAGACTTAGACTCCCACACAATAATAATGGGAGATTAACACCCCACTGTCAACATTAGATAGACCAACAAGGCAGAAAGTTAGCAAGGGCATCCAGGAATTGAACTCAGCTCTGCTTTAAGTGGACCTAATAGACATGTACAGAATTCTCCACCCCAAATCAACAGAATATACATTCTTCTCAGCACCACATTGCACTTATTCCAAAATTGACCACATACTTGGAAGTAAAGCACCCCTGAGCAAATGTGAAAGAACAGAAATTATAACAAACTGTCTCTCAGACCACAGTGCAATCAAACTAGAACTCAGGATTAAGAAACTCACTCAAAACCACACAACTACATGGAAACTGAACAACCTGCTCCTGAATGACTACTGGCTACATAACGAAATGAAGGCGGAAATAAAGATGTTCTTTGAAACCAATGAGAACAAAGACACAATGTACCAGAATCTCTGGTACACATTTAAAGCAGTGCGTAGCAGGAAATTTACAGCACTAAATGCCCACAAGACAAAGTAGGAAAGATCTAAAATTGACATCCTAACATCACAATTAAAATAACTAGAGAAGCAAGAGAAAACACATCAGAAAGGTAGCAGAAGGCAAGAAATAACTAAGATCAGAGCAGTACCGAAGGAGATAGAGACACAAAAAACCCTTCAAAAAATCAATGAATCCAGGAGCTGGTTTTTCGAAAAGATCAATGAAATTGATAGACCGCTAGCAAGACTAATAAAGAAGAAAAGAGAAGAATCAAATAGATGCAACAAAAAATGATGAAGGGGATATCACAACCGACCATACAGAACTACAATCTACCATCAGAGAATAATATAAACACCTCTATGCAAATAAACTAGAAAACCTAGAAGAAATGGGTAAATTCCTGGATACATACACTCTCCCAAGGCTAAACCAGGAAGATGTTGAATCCCTGAATAGATTAATAACAGGCTCAGAAACTGAGGCAATAATTAATAGCCTACCAACCAAAAAAAAAAAGTCCAGGACCAGATGGATTCACACCTGATTTCTATGGGAGATACAAGGAGGAGCTGGTAGCATTCCTTCTGAAACTATTCCAGTCAACAGAAAAAGAGGGAATCCTCCCTAACTCATTTTATGAGGCCAACATCATCCTGATACCAAAGCCTGGCAGAGACACACACACACAAAAAGAGAATTTTAGACCAATATCCCTGATGAATATTGATGCAAACATCCTCAATAAAATACTGGCAACCCGAATCCAGCAGCACATCAAAAAGCTTATCCACTGTGATCAAGTGGGCTTCACCCATGGGATGCAAGTCTGGTTCAACAGACACAAATCAATAAACATATTCCAGCGTATAAACAAAACCAAAGACAAAAACCACATTATTATCTCAATAGATGCAGAAAAGGCCTTTGACAAAATTCTACAGCTCTTCATGCTAAAAACTGTCAACAAACTAGGTATTGATGGGATGTATTTGAAAATAATAAGAGCTATTTATGACAAACCCACAGCCAATGTCATACTGAATGAGTAAAAAGTGCAAACATTCCCTTTGAAAACTGGCACAAGACAGGGATGCCCTCTCTCACCACCTCTATTTAACATAGTGTTGGAATTTCTGGCCAGGGCAACCAGGCAGGAGAGAGAAATAAAGGTATGCAATTAGGAAAAGAGGAAGTCAAATTGTCCCTGTTTGCAGATGACATGTCTGTATACTTAGAAAACTCCATCGTCTCAGCCTCAAATCTCCTTAAGCTGATAAGCAACTTCAGCTAAGTCTCAGGATACAAAATCAATGTGCAAAAATCACAAGCATTCTTACACACCAATAACAGACAGAGAGCCAAATAATGAGTGAACTCCCGTTCACAATTGCTTCAAATGGAATAAACTACCTAGGAATCCAACTTACAAGGGACGTGAAGGGACCTCAAACGATACTACAAGTCTTCAGTAACCAAAACAGCATGGTATCGGTACCAAAACTGAGATGGAAGAGAACAGAGCCCTCAGAAATAATACCACACATCTACAATCATCTGATCTTTGACAAGCCTGACAAAAACAAGAAATGGAGAAAGGATACCCTATTTAATAAATGGTACTGGGAAAACTGACTAGCCATATGTAGAAAGCTGAAACTGGATCCCTTCCTTACACTTTATACAAAAATTAATTCAAGATGGGTTAGAGACTTAAATGTTAGACCTAAAACCATAAAAACCCTAGAGGAAAACCTAGGCAATACCATTTAGGACGTAGGCATGGGCAAGGACTTCATGTCTAAAACATCAAAAGCAATGGCAACAAAAGCCAAAATTGACAAATAGGATCTAATTAAACTAAAGAGCTCCTGCACAGCAAAATAAACTACCATCAAAGTGAACAGGCAACCTACAGAATGGGAGAAAAATTTTGCAGTCTACTCATCTGACAAAGGGCTTATATCCAGAACCTACAAAGAACTCAAACAAATTTACAAGAAAAAAACAATCCCATCAAAAAGTGGGCAAAGGATATGAATAGACACTTCTCAAAAGAAGACATTTATGCAGCCAATAGACACATGAAAAAATGCTCATCATCACTGGCCATCATTGAATTGCATATCAAAACCACAATGAGATACCATCTCACACCAGTTAAAATGGCGATCATTAAAAAGTCAGGAAACAACAGGTGCTGGAGAGGATGTGGAGAAATAGGAACACTTTTACACTGTTGGTGAGACTGAAAACTATTTCAGTCATTGTGGAAGAGAGTGTGGCAAATCCTCAAGGATCTAGAACTAGAAATACCCCATTTGACCCAGCTGTCCCATTACTGGGTATATACCCAAAGGATTATAAATCATGCTGCTGTAAAGACATATGCATACATATATTTGTTGTGGCACTATTCACAATAGCAAAGACTTGGAACCAACCCAAATGTCCATCAATGATAGACTGGATTAAGAAAATGTGGCACATATACACCATGGAATACTATGCAGCCATAAAAAAGGATGAGTTCATGACTTTTGTAGGGACATGGATGCAGCTGGAAATCATCATACTCAGCAAGCTATCACAAGAACACAAAACCAAACACCGCATGTTCTCATTCATAGGTGGGAATTGAACAATGTGAACACTTGTACACAGGAAGGGGAACATCACACACCTGGCATGGGGTGGGGGGAGCGGGGATGTATAGCATTAGGAGATATACCTAATGTAAATGACGAATGAATGGGTGCAGCACACCAACATGACACATGTATACATATGTAACAAACCTGCCCGTTGTGCACATGTACCCTAGAACTTAAAGTATAATAAATAAATTAATTAATTAATTAATTAAGAAAACAGATTTAGCTATTTATTGAGGAAGAGGTGCTAGTAGGCATAAGAGATATAAAATGATCAAGATTG
The DNA here is from genome assembly GCF_024542745.1 of Macaca thibetana thibetana. Classification (NCBI taxonomy): domain Eukaryota; kingdom Metazoa; phylum Chordata; class Mammalia; order Primates; family Cercopithecidae; genus Macaca; species Macaca thibetana. Next base: position 173,073,287 of record NC_065578.1, read on the forward strand.
TGTCTTTGAAGACTCAAAATCTCTCTTTCCAAACAAATTCCAATATAAATAAGGCACAGGTAGACTCTGGGTGGTACTGTTAACACAGAAGGGAAATAAAGCTTGATGTGTTGATGAGAAGTAATAAGGAAAAGCTTCTGGAAAGATCAACATTGAGCTTCATCTAGAAGAATAATTAGGCAATAGTGAAGCCAGCTCCTGTCATTACCAGGACTTCAGTATCACAAACTAAGGGGAAAATGGTAGAAAATGAGTGGCAATTCAGGCAGATGTCACATAGACAAGGTGAATATTTTTTATTTTGTTATTTTTGTTTTTCTGTCATATTAAGTTTTATACTTAATGAAGTATAATTTTCCCTAGAAAAAAAGAAAGATGGTTAGTTTTTGTTTTGTTTTGTTTTTTGGTTTTTGGTTTTTGGTTTGTTTTTTTTTTCCCTGGGCTTTGACAAGACTAGCAGATTGCAATTGTTAAGAATTTGTCACCTTAAGTATTGTAACTTTTGTTTTGACTTCTATCTTGACTAATTTTCTCCTAACTTGTGACAAAGATAGCTTTTGGCATCATCAGAATTTTATCCAATAATCTTAGACTAAGCAAGAAAATGTTTTGGTTTTTGTTTGTTTTTGTTTTATTTTGTTTCCAAATGTTACAAAAAAGAAATGGATTGGAGCCTTATTCCTCTGGTTTGGATATCTGCATAATACTGAACTAACCATTAGAGCCAAAGGGTTAGGGTTGGAAGTAAAATGTTCTTGTCTATCAAACCTGGGGCATTTGTTTCTCCTCTTCCTTAGCTTCAGATTTTGTGGTGGATGAAGTAATATTTCAGAATTATGATCAAATTCATTGTACGTCCAGGAAAAATGGAATGATAGAATAAAATGGTTATACAACCAGGGCAAAGAGATGCCTGTTTGATAATTCATATGGTTTGTCTCTGTCCTTACCCAAATCTTATCTTAAATTTTAGCTCCCGGCTGGGCGCGGTGGCTCAAGCCTGTAATCCCAGCACTTTGGGAGGCCGAGACGGGCGGATCACGAGGTCAGGAGATCGAGACCAGCCTGGCTAACACAGTGAAACCCCGTCTCTACTAAAAGAATACAAAAAACTAGCCGGGCGAGGTGGCGGGCGCCTGTAGTCCAGCTACTCAGGAGGCTGAGGCAGGAGAATGGCGTAGACCCGGGAGGCAGAGCTTGCAGTGAGCTGAGATCCGGCCACTGCACTCCAGCCTGGGCGACAGAGCAAGACTCCGTCTCAAAAAAAAAAAAAAAAAAAAAAAATTAGCTCTCATAATCCCCACAAGTCATGGGAGGGACCCAGTGGGAGGTAATTGAATGATGGAAGCAGGTCTTTCCCGTGCTGTTCTCATGATCATGAATAAGTCTCATAAGAGCTGATTGTCTCACAAAGGGGAGTTCCCCTACCCGAGCTCTCTTGCCTGCCATCATGTAAGATGTGTCTTTGCTTCTTTGACTTCCGCTATGATTGTGAGGCCTCCCTAGCCATGTGGAACTGTGAATCCATTAAGCCTCTTTCCTTTATACATTATCGTTTCTCTAGTATGTCTTTATTAGCAGTGTGATAATAGAGTAACACAGTAAATTGGTACTAGGTGTAGGGTGCTGTTGTTAAGATATCAAAACGTGGAAGTGACTTTGGAACTGGTTAACAGGAAGAGGTTGGAAGAATTTGGAGGTCTCAGAAGACAGGAAGATATAGGAAAGTTTGGAACTTCCTAGAGACTTGTTGAATGTTTTTTGTTTCGTTTTGTTTTGTTTTTACCAAAATGCTGACAGTGATATGAACAAAAAAGTCGAGACTGAGGCAGTCTCAGATGGAGATGAGGCTCTTGTTGGGAACTTGAGCAAAGGTGACTCTTGCTAAGTCTTAGCAAAGAGACTGGCAGCATTTTGCTCCTGCCCTAGAGATTTGTGAAACTTTGAACTTGACAGAGATGATTTAGGGCATCTGGTGCAAGAAACGCTTCTGGTGTGTTTCTAAACAGCACAATATTCAAGAGGTGATTTGAGTGCTGCTAAAATCATTCAGTTCTATGTATTCACAAAGATATGGTTGGAATTGGAAATTATATTTAAAAAGGAAAGCAGAGCATAAAATTTCAGAAAATTTGCAGCCTGATAATGCAGTAGGAAAGAAAACCCATCTACTGAGGAGAAATTCAAACTGACTGCAGAAATTTGTATAAGTTACGAAAAGCCAAATGTTAATTGCCAAGGCAATGGGGAAAATGTCTCCAAGGCATGTCAGAAGTTTTCACAGCAGTCCCTCCCATCACAGGCCCACAGGCCTAGGAGAAAAAAATGATTTTCTGGGCTGAGTCCAGGGCCTTGCCACTTTGTGCAGTCTTAGGACTTGTTTCCCTATATCACAGCCACAGCGAAAGGGGCCAACATACAACTGAGACTCTTTGCACCCTTCAGAGGGTTGGCAGCTTCAAGCCTTGGCAGCTTACAGGTGGTGCTGGGCCTGTGGATTCAGAGTTAAGAACTGAGGTTTGGGAACCTCTGCCCAGATTTCAGAGGATGTATGGAAATGCCTGGATGTCCAGGTTAGAGGTATGTTGCAGGGATGGAGCCATTATGGGGACCCTCCGTTAAGGCAGTGTGGAAGGGCAATGTGGGGTGGGAGCTCCCATACAGAGTCCCTACTGGGAAACTGCTAGTGAATCTGTGAGAAAAGGGACCCCGTCCTCCAGCCCCCAGAATGGTAAATCCACCAACAACTTACCCTCTGCACCTGGAAAAGCCACATACACTCAATGCCAGCTGTGAAAGCTACCAGGAGGAGGAATTACCCTCAAAACCACAGAGATGGAGCTGTCCAAGTCTATGGGAGCCCACCTCTTGCATAAGTGTGACCTGGATATGAGACGTGGAGTCAAAAGAGATCATTCTGGAGCTATATAATTTGACTACTCTGCTGAAGTCTGGATTGCATGGGGCTTATTGCCCCTTCATTTTGGCAAATTTCCCCCATTTGAAATGGGTGTATTTACCCAATGCCTGTACCCTCATTGTATCTAGGAAGTAACTAACTTGCTTTTGATTTTATAGCCTCATAGATAGAGGGGACTTGCCTTGTCTCAGGTGAGACTTTGGACTATAGACTTTTGAGTTCATGTGAAAATTAGTTATGACTTTGAGGAACTCTTGGGAAGGCATGACTGGTTTTGAAAAGTAAGGACATGAGGTTTGATAGGGGCCAGGTGCAGAATAGTATGGTTTGGCTCTGTCTCTATCCAAATCTCATCTTGAATTTTAGCTCCCATAATCCCCATATGTCATGGGAAGGACCCAATGGGAGGTAATTGAATCTCATGAGATCTGATGGTTTTATAAAGGGGAATTCTCCTACACAAGCTCTCTTGCCCGTCACCATTTAAAATTGCCTTCGCTTCTCCTTTGTCTTCTGCCATGATTGTGAGGCCTCCCCAGCCACACAATGTGGAACTGTGAGTCCATTTTCTTTATAAATTACCCAGTCTCTCCTATGATTTTATTAGTGATGTGAGAACAGACTAATACAATAATATATAATGTATTATTATGTTTATTATAACAATGAGCTTATTTCAAACCTAACCTTATTTGTGTTGGTTTGAAGGCAGAATATCAACATTAAATGTGCCCATGAAACTTTCTCAGTGACTATCTGGACTCCACTTATAGATGACCCTTGTTAAATGAGACAAACATGGATCTCAGAAAAACAGTGACTCAAATTAAATTGTTGATACTAAAACACAAATAGTAATTTTTCATGAAAATTTTCTTAAGAGTTACATATCTTCAGAACAGAAACAAACAAAAAATAAATCTATCAGTTAATATGGCCAACCACTGTGGAAACAGGCAGCAATAATGACCAAAGTGTCTGAGTTCCTGATTATGTTTACCCATTTCTTTATTTTAATGTCTCAATATTAATGCCTAGATATGTGCTTCTCTGTTGGATTTCTAGCTGAGGAAACTGTAATTATAACTATTTAGTCTGGAATGCAAACATATGTTTAAATGTTTTTTTTTTTGGAGGAAAAAATGTATACTACAGATCTAAGGCCATATCAAACCTCATTTGAAATGTCTAGGAAGATACTAAATGTCACATTAGCAGAACCATTATCTGGTGTTGAACAAGCAATTTGACTATTTGATTTATAGCACCCAAGAAATCTAAATCTATATGCCACAGTTGGTAACTAATGATTGTACTCCAATTACAGAAGGCAGGGTGCTATTGGTGCGTGAGTGGAGTTGTAGCAGTCCTAAGGGAACAGAATCTAATGTACAAAGAACCATAACTGAGATCTGGAAGCCAGGGTTGGGATAATAAATTAGTGATTGATGGCAATGTCTGTTTTATAGTGATTGAAACTGTAACACTTATAAATCTTGGTTTTGAAAATGTTACATGAGAATCACCACAGAATATAGGAGAGCTTCTATACAATCTAGCTCAAAAAGCTCATGCTTACAACATTTGAACAACTGCCAACAGTTATCTGGCATATAATGTTTTGGACTGAGAAGGTATGCTACATATGAGGTTTTTGATAATGTGTAGCTGAATATGAGTTTAAGAATAATTGAATAATTGAGTGGAAAGAAAGTGGAGATAACAAACTTTTTTTCATTAACTCCAATTATGGATATAGTTACAAATTTAGAATGGTGACTTGAAGAAAATACAGAGTTCTGTAAAAATTATTTAATTAGCAAGTTGCTAGTCATATTTTCCCACTGAGAGGAAGAAAAAAATGAAGAAGAGAATATTAATTAACTAAGATAAAGGCAATTAAGATCACATTGGAAAAGCTTACAGCTCTGGATGAAAATAGGCTTAGGTATGTATGTACCTTTCTCTAAGAGACGAGAAAAGGAATTCTTCATATATATAATACGTAGAAAAATTTGAAGGAAAAGTGAATAAATGTGTCGATGTTCAATCTTTTTTTAGGTAGATTAAAAAAATAAGTTTATTTATCAATGGATATATTAAAAATTTTCTATAAAATTAAAGTACCTATTAAGATTACAAAACTTCAGGGCTAGTATTACATTTTCTTCACCAAGGGAGCAGTTTCGGATTTTTAATCTGTAAAATAAAGTCAAATGAAATGAACTACGTACAAAAGTACTGGTAAACTCTTTTTAGTTATGAAAATTGGTCTTGTTTTATAGTTGTAATCAAAACTATACATAAGTCAACATCAGTTTAGCCTTAACCACATTTACACTGATAGCATAGATATATTTACTTGTGATTGCACATATAAAGTACATATAATGCTCTTATGTGATGCATGTGATATCATAGGCTGTATTGATTTTAGAGGACTAACACTTAAATGATTATAATTTTTGTTTTTAAACTTCATGTTGAAAGAAAGCATGAAAAGGAAATATATTTTTTTCTAAAGTTCCAAGTAACCTTGTAAACATAGTTTAACATATTGTTTTTCCCAAAACAAGTGACTGGAGAGCTCTTTTGAATTATTTATGCTAACCATCTGTTCCTCGCTTAGCATATCTTGCAGAACAGACAAATCTCATGGCCTTCAGACGTTAGCTACTACTACTTCTAGATGAGCAGCTGTTTTCTTATCAAAAATCCATACTGAAGCTGTTCATTCTAAATTGGTAAATTTCATTAGTATCTCCAGGGCTTCAGTTGAATTAATCTACTTAAACAGCATTCTTCTTAAAAACAGGTGCTCAAGTGACTTATCCCAATTCTATCATTTAAACAATAGTAAATAAGAAAAAAAATCTGTTTTTTTGCAAAAACAAAATAGTATGATTGGTTTCATTTACTATTTGTTTTGAAAACAAAGTATAGTTTTCAACATATGGTACTCTTATGATACTGCCCTAATCAAACAGTGACCCCAATTTACAAATGGAATTAACATTTTACAGTAGTTTTTATTATAATATTAAGATGATACACTCAAATAAAAATGTTTTCTGATCAGTCTATATGTCCTAGGGCTGCCATAAAAATTGTCACAAACTTGGTTTCTTGAAAAAAAATATTTTTCACAATCCTGGGGGCCAGAGGTCCAAAATCAAGATGTCAGCAGGACCACTGTCACTTTGTATGTTCTAGAGGAGAATACTTTCTTGCTTCCTCCAGCTTTTGGGTGGCTTTCAGTGTTCCGTGATTATGCTTACACCAATCCCTGCCTTTGAGGTCACATTGCATCTTCCTTTTCTCTTCATGTACTTTTCCATGGACTCCCTAAGATTACTTGTCATAGCCTTCAGGGAACATCTGGATAATTCAGGTTAATCACTCTATGTTATCAAGGAAAAAAAAAATTGCTTTGAACAACTTAGACAAGGAAAGCTTTATTTAAGACTATTGCAATAGGGAAGAGAGGTTTACCTCAAGTCATTTAAGCAAAAGGTAGGGAAGATTTTAAGCACTGGAGTGAGTTAGTGGAAAATACCAGAGGATAATTTAGGGGAAAGTTGGTTAGTGTTATTAGGCCATCTGTGTTTGCTTCTTGTTACCTACAGAAAATTGGCTCTTACCCTCACACAGAGATTGGGAGATAGGAGCCCTATATTTTTTATGATTACATTTTAAAGAGATGGCTCCCTGGCCCTTGAGAAAAACATTTCTGATTGTAAAACTGTCCAGAGTCTGGGAGTAGATTTACATCTCAAAGGAGCAGGGAAAGAGTTTACAATTGCAAGTTTTCTGAAGTAAGGGCTCTAATTAAAGGGAGGTCAGGAGCTTATAATCATTCATAAATCTGTCTCAAGTTTAGTCAAGCTGAGGGGAAGAGTAAGACTCTAGGTCAATGTTGAGCTCCTTAACTTAATCACATCTGCAAAAACGCTTTTTCTAATTAAGTTAACATTTGCATTTTCCAGGGATTAATACATGTATTTTGCGGGGGAGGGGCATTTTTCAGCCTACCACAGTCAACAAAATAGTAAATAACATGCATAACTCTCTTTATACTCAGGCCTCTTAAAAGTTCTTAGCACTTGAATACTTAAGAGTAAAAAAATTATGTACACTTTCACAACAGACTGAACCAGTTTCTTTATCTCTCACAAAACTGAATTGCAGAAATTCCTGCTTGGGCCTTACACATTACCTCTCCTCTCCTCTAAAACATCATTTTATTCTTTGTCAATTTACTATTTTGTATGGACTATTTTTTTTTTTTATATCACAAACACCTCGTCATTTCTTCCTCCATATTGATAGTTTTCTTCTAAGGAAGCCCATTAACTCATTCAGCGCCACTCATAAACCATTCCACTCAGGATTTTCAGAAAGAGTAAAGGAATTCATAAATTTAAAATAATTTCAAAATAAATCAAATTAACAATAAGAACATTTGGATTGCCTTGGAGTCATTCATCTTTAGTTTCTATACAAATATTGCACAACTGACTTCTGCATAAGGCAGACATTTTTTGAGAGACATAAAGTTTACTATATCCCTCACCAAATGTAAATAAAAATGTAAAAGTTTAAGCAAAACATAAAACAACAAATTAAACAATACATAATTATCCTAGCAGAATATTTAGAATCTTGGCTTTTGGCTGTTGTAATTCAGTTATATCAGTTCTTCCTCATGCGAATCAAAGCCCAGCCACTTTTATTGAGCCTGGCTTCCAGAAACAAATCTCTGTCTCTCTTTATTTATTATTTGTTTACCCTTTTGTCACAGTTTAATATTTTTTTCTTGTATGTAGAAAATACACTGCTAATTTCATTTCACCCTTTTCTTTACCTTGAATCAGTATTTTTGAGGGTCCTAGAAAACTTCCAGCATAGGTAGTAGTTATCTTTACTGAAAGTCTTCATTTTGGGATACTTTATTATGCTGATGCCAATTGCAAATCTAAAGAGCAGGCTTCCTTGAAAAAAAAAAAAACTAAACTGATATCAAGTAGGACATGTTGGTACACGTTGATTCATGGAACATATAACAAATGAAGAATTGTTTATTTATTCAAATAAATTTTATTTAAAGAACACCACTTTAATGTTTCTTGTTTAAGTAACAGCATTTTTAATTATCCTTAGTGATTCAGTACACTAATCTGTGTACTGATTTGTTTTAAAGAGTACAAAATCGATTTGACCTAAGAGTATCATTTGAAATCAAACATGAAGCTTAGTACTTTAAAGATCATTTTTACTTGAAATTCACTTTAAAATATCTTTTAACATGCTTAAGCCTTTTTTTTAAAAGCAAAGAGATAAACTGCTTATTTGCTATCTACTTTGTTTATAAATATGTCCTGTGAAGTATTGGATGGCAAATCAGTTTGTAAAAGCATTCAGATCACATATTTCTAGAACTCAACTTCAGAGCATGTTTGCAATAGCAGTTGGTTGTAACTAAGTTAGTGAAATAATAAGTCAATTTCAGCAAGGACAGATTTTTTTAAGTCTTGAAATTTGTAAACATTGAGTATATCATTTGATTGAACTTACATATTAATTATATGTTATACTTTTATTTTTAAACCTGTTTTATTCCCTTAAATAATGCAGTAACAAGAATGTAAAAATTGATTTTAAAATTGGGGAGCAATGTTGAAAACTATATTTTTTCCTAAACATAAATGCTTATAAGAATATGTAAGATTTCAATGCAAGTCATGCCATAGGACTCTGGTTCTCAAACTTTACTTCATTTGCAACTCATTGAGATTATTAAAGACACAGGCACACATATGTTTATTGCAGCACTATTTACAATAGCTAAGACATGGAACCAACCCAAATGCCCATCAGTGATAGACTGGATAAAGAAAATGTGGCACATATACACCATGGAATACTATGCAGCCATAAAAAGGAATGAGATCATGTCTTTGTAGGGACATGGATAAAGCTGGAAGCCATCATCCTCAGCAAACTACACAAGAATAGAAAACCAAACACTGCATGTTTCACTAATAAGTGGGAGTTGAAAATTGAGAACTCATAGTCACAGAGAGTGGAACAACACACACTGGGGCCTGTTGAGGGGTGGGGGTGAGGGGAGGGAGCTTAGAGGATGGGTCAATAGGTGTAGCAAACCACCATGGCACACATATACCTGTGTAACAAACCTACACACGTTATGCACATGTATCCTTTTTTTTTTTTTTCTTTAGAAGCAATTTTTAAAAGGCTGTATTATAGCTCTAAATTTAATTTGTATAGGATGAAACCTGGAAATGGGGTTTTTAAAGTCTCCAGATGATGTTAATGTGTACGTAAGTTTGAGAAGAGAATCATTGTTATAAAAAACTATTTTTTCTTGTTGAAACTGAATGATTGATGATTGTTAAGTTTTATCTGTCAAGTAAGGGAGGTTTCCTCTTAGAAACTAGTGTGTCTGCTTTATAAATGCAGTTAAATGCTTTAGCTCTGATTTCCAATGCAATTGACCATAAAACTATCCTCATTATCACTTTGCTTACAGATCACTAGTTCATAATGCTTTTAATGTCTCCTATTTGTATTTAAAAATCATTTTTCACTGAAGTTGATATGTGAAAGATTGTGACATCCATCCTATTCTATTTGGTGAAGTGAATACATTTGTGGAAAGAAAAAATATATTTTAGTGTAACTTGATGATGACCAAGTAATTTTATAAATATATAGGTACATAATATTAAACACAAAGTTAACTGTTGAGGGTGAGTTTTTAATCTTAGTAACCCCAATATAGCAATTAATTTATTTAAAAAAAAAACACCTTGATTTTCTCATGTTTTATAATTTATTTTCCTGATTAACATGATACTCTGAATTCTGATAGGCAAGAATTAGTATGCTCTACAATAGAAATATGTTGTTATTGGTGAGGAGAGTATTTTTTTGTATTACCAAGACTTCACAGAGGAAGCAGAGCAAGGTGGCAGAGTAGGACTGTCAAGTGATTGTACCCTGCAGAAACGTCAGTTTGAACAACTACTCTTGTGCAAATATACCTTAAAAAAAGACTGAGAAAACCAGATGAGAAATCATAGTACCTGGTTGTAGGACAGTATTAAGAAAATATGCATTTAAGATGGGAAAAAGAACACTTTTACGTTACCCACATCACCCTTCCTCCAAAACCAAGCAGTCCTGTGTGAAAAGGGAGGCTGTCTGCTTGAGGAAAAGGGAAGGGGAATGAGCATAGGACTTTGCATTAAACCCAAACACTGGGCCTGCCAAAGTAAAGCCCAGCACCTGGGAAAATCCGACAGCCCTATATTCCAAGCCAGTAACTATAAACTAAGTTTCTGCACCCTCCTTGGTGCCAGGAAATATCAAATAACCCCAGGATGAAGGTTTGCTTGGTGAATTCAGTCTCCAGCCTTCATCAGCACCAACTAATATCATTGGCCCGAGGTCCCAGGCAGCCTTAAGCACAGACAGACCTCAGTGTCCCTGAGCTTCTGACTCTCCTCAGTGCCACAACTGCCATAATGTATCCCAGACTTTTGGCAGTGCCACACTGACTGCAGATGCATTTGGCTTCTTATGTGCCCCAGTACTGAAATAAACGCGGGGCTTTTCTAGAAAAAGCTGGTCTATAAAGACTAAGAACCTATATCTTACAATAACACAAACATTGACCAACAACCACAAGGATCAGGAATATCCAGGGAAACATGACATAATGAAATGGACAAAATAATGTGGCCTAAAGAAATGGTAATTATAAATTACCTGATAAATATTTCAAAATAACTCTTTTTAAGCAAGATCAGTGAATTTCAAGAAAATCCAGAGAAAAAAATTCAATGGGAAAAATAAAAAAAAAAAAGTGAGTAGAATGAGAAATGAAATAGATTTAAATTAAAAACGAAGTTAAACATAAATGTTGGAACTGAAAAAATACAATTAACGCAATGAAAATGCAAAAAAAAAAAAAAAAGAGTATCAACAGCAGAATTGAACAGGCAGAAAAAAATTGTAAATTTAATCATACTTTATTTGAAAATATATAGTAAGAGGAGAAAAAGAAAAAAAAATAGAAGGGATGAAGAAAGCTTACATAATTTTTGAAACACCATCAAAAGAGAAAATGTTCAAATCATAGAAGTTAGAAGTTAGAAAAGGAAAGAGAGATAATGGAGTAGAATGTTTTATTAAAGAAATATTAGGGCCAGGCACGGTAGCACAAGCCTGTAATCCCAGCACTTTGGAAAGCCAAGGCAAGTGGATCACCTGAAGTCAGGAGTTCGAGATCAGCCTGGCCAACATGCCAAAACCCTGTCTCTACTAAAAATACAAAAATTAGCCAGTCATGGTGGCACATTCTTCTAATCCTAGCTACTTGGGAGGTTGAGGCAGGAAAATCACTTGACCCCAGGAGGCAGAGCTTGCAGTGAGCCAAGATTGGGTCACTGCACTCCATCCTGGGAGTCAGAGTGAGACTCTGCCTCAAAAAATAAGAAAAAGAAATAGTAGCAGGAAACTTTCCAAATAGATATATTTTGATCAAATTGTCAAAAGTCAAAGGCAAACAAAGGTTCCTGAAAGCAGTAAGTAAATAAATAACATATAAGGGAGTTCCAATACATTTAGCAGGTGACTTCTCAGCAGAAAAGTTACAGGCCAGGAGGGAATGGCATAATATATTTAAAGTGCTGAAGAAAAGAAACCACCAACCAAGAATAATGCAGTCAGAGAAGCTGTCCTTTACAAATAATGGAGAGATAAAGACTTTTTCAAATAAATAAAAGCTTAGAGATTTAATTGCCACCAGACTTATCCTACAACAAATTCTAATGGGAGTTCTTCAAGTTGAAAGAAGGACACTAATCAGTAACACAAAAACATCTGAAGATATGATACTCATTGGTAAAAGTCAGTATACAGTCAAAATCAGAATACCCAAAGACTGTGATGGTGGTATATAAATTATATAAATCTTCAATATGAAGACTATAAGAAAAAAACTATGAAAATAATAATAACTACATCAATATGTAGGTATAAAATATGATATAAAATATTTAAAAATGTTAATAGTTACATAAAATTCAACATGTGGGAGGGAGAGATCAAGTAAAAGTATAAAGTTTTGCTTTTATGTGTGTGTGTGTGAATTTTTTTTTTTTGGCAATAAAAGATAAGTCGTCATCAACTTAAAAATACCTATTATGACTATAAGATGTTTTTTGTAAGCCTTCTTGTGAATGACTATAAGATGTTTTTTGTAAGCCTTCTTGTGATCACAAAGCAAAAACCTATTGTAGATAGATATTCAAAAAAATAAAAAGCAAGGAATCAAAACATACAACTAGAGAAAACTTATTCAGAAAGGAAGACAGCAAGAGAAGAAGAAAGGAAAAAGAACAAAAGATCAACAAAACAACTAGTAAGCAATTATCAAAATGGCAACAGTAATTCCTTACTTATGAGTAATTATCTTGAATATAAATTAATTAAATTTTCTCCAATGAAAAGGTATAGAGAATGTGAATGGATTTGAAAAGAAAAAACTAGAAACACTACAAAAGTGATTGAAAAGATGAGCAAAAACTAATATTTGATTTTTTAAGGTAAAACAACAAACCATCAGCTACATTGATTAAGAAAAAAAGAGCCAACACTGCAATGATACATGGAAATACAAAGGATTATAAAGGATTATTAAACATAATTATATGTGAAAAAATTGGATCACCTAAAAGATATGGATAAATTCCTTGATACATAAGACCTACTAAGACTGAATAATGAATAAATAGAAAATCTGAATAGATGAATAACAAATAAGAAAATTGAATCAAAAAATAAAAAAGCTCCTGTCCAAGAAAAGCCTTAAACCTGATGGTTTCACTGCTAAGTACTGTCAAACCTTTAAATAACAACTAATACAAATACTTCTCAAACAGTTCCACAAAATAAGAGAGAATAATTCCAATCACACTTAACAAGGTCAGCATCATCCTTATAGCAAATCCAGACAAAGACACTTCAGAAAAACCAAATTATAGGCCAATGTTTATGATGAAAACAGACGCAAACATTCTCAACAAGATACCAGCTCATGCCTGTAATCCTAGCACTTTGAGAGATCGAGGCAGGCAGATCATGAGGTCAAGAGTTCGAGACCAGCCTGGCCAATATGGTGAGACCCCCTCTCTACTGAAAATACAAAAATTGGCCTGGTGTGGTGGCGAGCCCCTGTAATCCCAGCTACTCAGGAGGCTGAGACAGGAGAATTACTTGAACCTGGGAGGCCGGAGTTTGCAGTGAGCCGAGATCGTGCCATTGCACTCCAGCCTGGGCAATAAGAGCAAGACTCCACCGTCTCAAAAAAAAAAAAAAAAAAAAAAAAAAAAAAAAAAAAAAAAAAACAACAAACAAAAAAAAAAAACAGCAAACCAAACATGAGAGCACATTACCAAGATCATTCACCATGATTCAGTGGGATTTATTCCAGGGATGTAAGATAATCCAAACAATACAAAGCAATAAATGTGATACAACACATTAGCTGAACAGAAAAAAAAAAAAAATAGATGTTTTTGATAGATGCAGAAGGTGCATTTGACAAATTTAACATCTTTTCTCAACTGTCAACTAATGAGGTATAGAAGAAGTTACCTTAGTGAAATAAAGGCCATATGTGACAGTCCCACAGCTAGCATTGTATTCCATGGGGAAAAATTGCAAAATTTTACTCTAAAACCAACAAAAAGAAAAAAAAAAAAAAAAAAAAAAAAAAAAAAAAAACTCTTGCAACTTCCATTCAGTATATTACTGGAGATCTTAGCAACAGCAATTAAACAAGAGAAATAAATAAAAGGTATCCAAATTATAAAGGAAGATGTGAAATTGCCCCTATTTGCAGACAATATAATCTATATACAGAAAATCCAAAGGACTCTACCAAATAAATGTTAGGAATAATAAACAAAAGATTAATTTGCAGGATACAAAATCAACCTTCAGAAATCAGTAGCATTTCTATTGAATAACGAATTCTCTAAAAAAGAAATTTTAAAAATCACATTTACAATAGGTACAAAAATAAAATGTTTTAAGAATAAACTTATCCAACAAGGTGTAATATCTCCACAATGAAACTATAAAACACTGACAAAAGAAATTGAGAAAGACAAACATAAATGAAAAAAATAGCCTGTGTTCATGAGTTAGAATAATTAATTTTGTTGAAATGTCCATACTACTCAAAGCAATCTGAAGATTAAATCCAATTATTATCAAAATATCAATAATATTTTTCAAAAAAATTAGAAAGAAAAAAACCCTAAAATTTGAACGATACTGCAAAAGCCGCTGAATAACCAAAGCAATCCTGAGCAAATAGAACCAACCTGGAGACATCGCACTACCTGATCTCAAAATACACTATAAAACTATAAAATAAAAAGAAAAACTCACAAAAAAAGTGGCGCTGGCATGGAAATAGACCAATTGAATAGAAAAACAAGTCCTGAAATAAATCCATGCATTTACAGTGAACTAATTTTTGGCAACGATGCCAGAAATGCACAATAGGGAAAGGATATTCTTCAATAAATAGTGTTGGGAAAACTGAACATCTGTACACAAAAGAATAAAATTAGAAAATTTTGTCATACTATATGATTAAATAATTAAATATAAGACCCGAATTATGAAACTAATAGGAGAAAACACAGAAAATACCTCCATGATGTTAATCTGGCCAATGAGTTTTTGTCTATGGCTTCAAAAGCACAGGCAACAAAACCAAAAGTACACAAATAGGATTACAAAAAAATTAAAAAAAAATAAATCTGCACTTAAAGGAAACAAATTGTAGAATGAAGAGAAAATCTGTATAATGGGAGAGAAACATTTGCCAACTATACATCTCATAAGGAGACAATATGCAAAATATAATAGTAACTCAAACAACTTAATAGCAATAAAACAAATTAGTCAATATAAAAATGGAGAAAAGGGACCTAAATGAACATTTCTCAGAAAAAGACTTATGAATGGCCAATAAAGCATGTGAATTAAATGGTCAACATCACTGATCATCAGAGAAATCCAAATACATATATAATAGCACTTCACCCAGGGGTTTGAAAAGCCCTTTCCCTAAGAATGTTGGAATCTAAGTTCTAACAAAAACTCTGTGTGTTCACTGATTGTAGTTCTAGGTCACACAATTTAATACTGGTTAATTATTTGTAAAAGGAAGGCAATATGCAAAATATAATAGTAACACAAACAATAGCAATAAAACTAATTAGTCAATATAAAAATGGGGAAAAGGGACAAAAGGTTTGCAAATATTTTCCACCATTCTATGACTTGCATTTTCACTCTGTTGATTATTTCCTTTGCTGTGCAAAAGCTGTTTAATTTGATGCAGTCCTACATTTTTGTTTAGTAGACAATAGGTAGTTTTCCAAACCTTGCCTCCCTCCCTCTTTCCCACTTCCAGTAGTACTCACTATCTATTGTTGCTACCTTTATGTCCATGAGTGCCCAAAATTTAGCTCCCACTATAAGTCTATATGTGAAAAGACAAAGTATTTGTTTTTCTGTTTTTGCATTAATTTGCTTAGGGTAATGACCTCCAGTTGCATCCACATTGCTGTAAAGGAAATGATTTTGTTATTTTTATGGCTGTATGGTAGACCATCATTTATTTGGACCACATTTTCTTTATCTAATTCATCATTAATGGGCACTTAGGTTGATTGCATGTCTGAGCTATTGTGAATGGTGTTGTGATGAACATATTGAGTGCATGTGTCTTTTTGGTATAATGATCTATTTCCTTTTGGGTATATACACAATAATGGGATTGCTGGGTGGAATGGTAGATCGGTTTTAAGTTCTTTGAAAAATCTTTGGATGGCTTTCCACAGTGGCTGAACTAATTTATATTCCCACCAACAGTGTACAAGCATTCTCTTTTATCCATATCCTTGTCAGCATCTGCTGTTTTTTGACTTTTTAATAATAACCATTCTCAGTGACATAAAATGGTATCTCATTTTGGTTTTGATTTTCATTTCTGTGATGATTAGTGATGATGAACATTTTTTATGTTTGTTGATCACTTGTATATCTTATTTTGAGAAGTGTCTGTTCATGTCCTCTCCCCATTTTTCATTTTTTTTTTTTTTCTTGTAGATTTGTTCAAGTTCGTCATAGATTCTGGATGTTAGGCCTTTGTCAGTTGCATAGTTTGAGAATATTTTCTCCCAATTTTAGGTTGTCTGTTTACTTTGTTGATAGTTTCCTTCATTGCACAGGAGCACTTTAGTTTAATAATTCACACGTGAATTTTTGTTTTTGTTTAATTGCTTTTGAGTATTTAGTGATAAATTATTCACCAAGGCCTATATGTAAAAGGATTTTTCCTAGGTTTTCTTCTTGAATCTTTATAGTCTGAGGTCTTACATTTAGATCTTTAATTCATCCCTAGTTAATTTTTGTGTATGTTGAAATGTCGGGCCGGTCCATTTTCCGTTCTGCATATGGCTAGCCAGCTCTTCTAGCATCATCTATTGAATGAGATACCATTCTCCATTGCTTGTTTATGTCAGCTTTGTTAAAGATCTGTGAAAAATGATGTTGGTAATTTGATAGGAATAATGTTGGGTTTGTCAATTGCTTTGGGCAATGTGACCATTTTGATAATATTAATTATTCCAATCTGTAAGCATGGAATGTTTTTTCCATTTATTTGTCAGCTCTGATTTCTTTCAGTAGTGTTTTATAGTTTTTGTAGAATTATTTCACCTTGTTGGTTAGATATATTCCTAGGTATTTTATTTTTATATGTGGCTATTTTAAATGGAATTGTCTTTTTGATTGGGTTTTCAGTTTGCATGTTATTGGTGTATAGAAATGCCACTTATTTTTCCTTATTGATTTTGTACAAAATTTTCCTGAAAATTTACTGAAGTCACTTATCAATTCTATGAGCCTTTTGGTGGATTCTTGGATATTTTCTAGGTATACAGTCCTTTTGCCAGCAAAGAGATAGTTTGACTTCTTTTCCTGTTAGGATGCCTTTGATTTCTTTCTCTTGCCTGATTGTTCTAGCTAGGACTTCTAGTACTATGTTGAATAGGAATGGTGAGAGTGGGCATCCTTGACTTGTTCAACTTCTCAAGAGGAATGCTTCCAGCTTTTGATCATTCAGTATGATGTTGGCTTTGGGTTTGTTATTAATGACTGTTACTATTTTGAGGTATGTTCCTTTGATACCTACCCTGTCGTGAGGTTTTATTATAGAGGGATTTTTAATTTTATTAAAAGCTTTTTCTGCATCTAGTGAGAATATCTCTATGGTTTTTGCTTTTAATTCTGGTAATGTGGTGAATCATATTGATTGAGTCACATATGTTGAACCAGTTTTGCATCCCAGAAATAAAACCTACATGTTTGAGGCGTATTGACTTTTAATATGCTGCTGGATTCAGTTTGCTTGAATATTAAGGGTTTTCGCGTCTATGTCCATCAGGGTATTGGCCTTGATGTTTCTTTTTCTTTTTTTTTTTTTTTTTTTTCCATTTGATTTTTGCCAGATTTTGGTGTCGGCCTGATGTTGGTTTTGTGGAATGAGTTAGGATGAGTCCCTCCTCCTCTAGTTTTTGGAGTAATTTCACTAGGATTGGTGAGAGTTCTTCTTTGCACATCTGGTAGAATTTGAGTATAAATCAATTTGGTCCAAGTGTTTTTTCAGTTGGTAGTTTTATTATTACTGATTCAATTTTAGGACTTGTTATTGGTCGGGGAGAGTTTCATTTTCTTCCTGGTTCATTCTTGGGAGGTTGTGAGTTTGTGGAAATTTATCAATTTACTGTAGATTTTCTAATCGGTGTGCACAGAGGTATTCATTACAGTCTCTGTGTATCTTTGACATTTCTGCATAATCAGTTTTAATGTTATCTTTGTCATTTCTGATTTTACAGTTTTTTGGATCTTTTCTTTTTTTTTTCTTTTTTTTTTTTGGTATTTTTAGTAGAGTCAGGGCTTCACCATGTTGGTCAGGCTGGTCTTTCTTGAACTCCTGACCTCATGATCTGCCTGCCTCGGCAGGCAGTGCTGGGAATAAAGGCGTAAGCCACCACGCCTGGCCCTTTTTGTTTTGTTTTGTTTTGTTTTTTCATTCAACCTAGTGTTCTATTTAGCTTGTTTACTCTTTCCAAGAACCAGCTCTTGGTTTCAGCTTAATGTTATAATTTTGCATTTCTGGATACTGTTTGTGAATGAGCCTACCCTTTTCCCATTCATATTCTTGGCAACCTTGTGGAAGATTAGTTGACTACGTATTCACGGATTTATTTCTAGGCTCTCTGTTCTCTTTCATTTTTCTAAATTTTGGAAAGGACATGTAGAAATTGGAACTTTTGCACATTGTTGTTGGGACTACAAAATTGCATAGCTGCTATCGTAGACAGTAAGAGGGTTCCTCCAAAATGTTAACATAGAACTTCCATAAAACTTTTCATATAACAATTCTACTTCTAGTTATTTATACAAATGAATGAAATTCAGAACCCAAGGAGACATTAACCCTCCCGTGTTCATTACAGTGCTATTCATAATATGTTAGTATGGAGATGGTCTAATTCTTTAACACATTATAAGAAGGAAATTCTGAATTATGTAACAATATTGATGTACTTTGTAGATATTGTATGAAGTGATATAAGATAATAAAAAAAGATAATAATACATGGTTTATCTTATGTGACATATCTAAAATAGTCTTATTCACAGAATCAAAGAGTAAAATGGCATTGCCAAGAGATGGGAGGAGGGGGACATTGAACGTTGCTAATTGATGGGCATAAAGTTTCTGAAGATGAACAAGTTCTAAAGATCAGCTGTACAACATTATGCCTACAGTCAAGACTACAGTGTGTTATACACTTAAAATTTTTAAGAGAGTAGATATCAAATTATGTATTTTACCACAATAAATTATTTTAATAAAAAAATATTAGTGCTACTTTATTTCTGTTCCTTAAACTAAAGAATTTTAGCTAAAAACTATTACAATCTCTATAAAATCAACATAAGACTTTAAGAAGTGCAGAGACATTCACATTCTGGAGAAGGACTGTAGGACATGAGAAAAACATATAGCTATCAGTTCTTTAGAGCTTTGTTGTTGCTTTTTAAAAATATTTTTTGCCTTATAGATCATGCACTATATGGTACACTCTCCAGAAACTAGAAAATACCAATGGGAGCAGACAAAAGAAAAGTCTGCTCTCTCTAGGCACAGAATCCGGAAAGTGGCAACCTAACAATATAGACAACAATTGTCCTGCCCCTGCCAAACACCACATAAAATGCTGCAGCCCTAACCTACCCCTGTCATTAAAGATCAAGTAGGGAGTCTGGGCTTCTGCCTTTATCAGGCTATCATGAAGTGCTCCAAACCACCTTATTGTGGTGGTATGATGAAAACCAAGAGAGGAGCCTAGACTTTCATCCCTACCGAGTGGTAATGATTGCAGCCATCCACACTGTGACAAAGAACTCCTACTGGAAAGTCAGAAAGTCAGAACTTTTCTCACAAGCTCAAACCCCAGCAGTATCAGTGGAAATATCTGCAGAGCATTAATGAGGCATCCATCCCCCATTACCAGGATGGTATCAGCAAAAACCTCATGAGAAAACTGACCTATCACCTCTTCCCAGCTGTAATGAGAAGCCCTGTTCCCCAGGGGTTTCAATGGAAGACAAATTTGGAACTTAAAACTTCAATGCTAACCCGCCATTAATCTGTCATTATCTTTATTCCCTATTTGAGCAGAGTCAGACATGACTTACAAAACCACATTTAAATAAGACCTAGTAGTTCCCAAATAATACCCCAAATGTTCAGGTTTAAATTGAAATTACTTACATGAAGTACCAAAAAATCTCAACTGAACTGAGAAAAGATCATCAAAATATACCAATAAGAAGGTAATACAGTTGCTAGAATTATCTGACAGAGATTGAAAAAGAGCCATCAAAAACATGCTTCATTGAAAATTACGAACATGCTTGAGAATAAAGAAAAAATGCAAAGTCTCAATATGACAAGTTAGACTGATTGCTAAGTTACAGGTAAGAGTTCTCACAGTGTGCTTCTACTCTCATTTATAACACCAACTGCAACTTCAGGAGTTTTCCAAACCCCCATTCAATTTTAATAATTCACTTGAAGGACCCACAGACATCACTGAAGATTATTTCACTTATAGGTATAAGTAATTACAAGAAATTGATACATATTAAAGTCAGCCAAAGGAAGAAGTATATCCCTCACAAAGGCATAATTGATTATTTGACTGCCCATATGATCGATCTTAGTCGCCAGGTCAATGGATACTGTGTGAACCAAAGCTCCCACACTCCATCACATTGTTTGTCTTTCTGGTATGGGTTTCCCTCATCCTAAATATCATCTGATGTGTCTAGCCTCTTGCATAAATAACTATGTAGACTATCCTGAATAACTCAAATCTTCCAACAAAGCAAAAACACTACTATCATCATGCAAGCCAGAGATTACCTCGTTGAGCTGAACAAAAAGGCCATACCTGCTGTAGACAAGGTTAATTTTTTAAAATCAAGCAGTCAGCAAAGAAATACATGTTATTTTAAAAAACGCCAAATTGAGATGGTAAAAATAAAAATTGTAAATAAAACAAAACAAACGATAAGCTCAACAGAAGAATTAATAAGACAAGGAAAGCAATCATTTATCTGGAAGGTAGAACAATAGAAATTATCCAATCTCAACAGCAGTGAGAAAATATTCTGAAAGAAAATAAATAGAGCCTGGGGAACCTGCAGTACTCTAACAAAACATCCAACTTTCTTGTCATCAGAAGCCTGCAAGAAGAGCAAAATGAATTTGCTAAAAATTATTCAAGACAAAATAGCAGAGAATGTTCAAAATTTGGCAAATAAATACATAAACCTAACGTTTATGAAGTTGAAAGAATCCTAAATGGGATAAACGCAAAGAAATCCACACCAAAACACATAACAGTCTAATATTTGGAGGCCGAGACGGGCGGATCACGAGGTCAGGAGATCGAGACCATCCTGGCTAACCCGGTGAAACCCCGTCTCTACTAAAAAAAATACAAAAAACTAGCCGGGCGAGGTGGCGGGCGCCTGTAATCCCAGCTACTCAGGAGGCTGAGGCAGGAGAATGGCGTAAACCCGGGAGGCGGAGCTTGCAGTGAGCTGAGATCCGGCCACTGCATTCCAGCCTGGGCGACAGAGCGAGACTCCGTCTCAAAAAAAAAAAAAAAGAAAAAAAGAAAATACAAAGAAAATAAATCTTGAAAGCAACAAGGGAGAACCAACCTTTACCTATAGGTAGAAAATAATTTTAATAATTTTGATCAAATACTATGAGGATGAGAAGGAAGTGACATTTTTCAAGTGCTAATAGAAAATGTTAACTATGATTCAATGTCAAGCAAAATATCCTTCTGAAATTAAATGGATTTTAGTAGGTTTTCAATGAAGGAAAACTAGATATTTTTGTCACTAAAGACCTCGCTAAATTAATGACTAACAAAGTTCCCTAAACAGAAAGAAATAACAAAAGGTTGAAAAAACAAAAATGGATAAATAAAATCAACTTTCATTTTCTTCTTGTGTTTTCTAAATTACATTTGATGGCCAAAGCAAACATTATAACATGGTCTAGAATGATCCTCAATACATGTAGAGGGAATATTTAAGGCAATTACATTATAAATGAATGAGAGTAAAGGAACTTAAAGGGGAGGCAAGTTTTCTATAATTTATTCAAACTGGTAAAATACCTACACTAGTCTACCGTGATAAGTTTTGTACACATAGCGTAATACCTTAGGCAGCCATTTAAAACAAATACATACAAAGGGATACACTCTAAAATACTACAGGTAAATCAAATAAAATTTTAAGGAAATTTTATGCATAGAAAAGCAGGACAAAAAGAAAACAGAAAGCAAAAACAAGGAATGACAAAAGAAAAAAGTAAAATGGCAGACTCAAACCTTAACAAACCTAAAATTACATGAAGTGAAAATGGTTTACTTTATTTCTGGCAGTCAAAAACTAGAAACAACCAAAATGTTCCTCATTATATAAATTATTAAACAAAGTGTATTGCACATACCATCAATTTATATTCATCAATAACAAGAATGAACATTTTGCATGTATATTGGTACAAACAATAACTTTGATGTATCTTGAGGACATTATGATAAGTAAAACAAAAAAAAACAGTCTCAGAAAATCACATATTGTCTGATTTCATGTGTATTACACTTTCAAAATTAAAAAGTTATGAAGATAAAAATTGGGTAGTGTTTGCCAGGGGTTAGGTACAGCTGGAAGTGGAAGGATTGGTGTAACTGCAAAGAGTTGGAACTGAGCATGTATTTGTAATGATAGAATAGTACTGATCTTGACTGGGTCATAACTATACACACAAATTATGCCTATTAAGTTCCTGTTTCTGATATTGTGCTTTACTGATGTAAAATATGATCATTAGTAGAACCTGGATGAGAGGTACACAGGATTATCTCTGTACTATTTTTGTAGCTGTGTAGGAATTGTTATTTTAAAATAAAATGCGGCCGGGCGCGGTGGCTCACGCCTGTAATCCCAGCACTTTGGGAGGTCGAGACGGGTGGATCACGAGGTCAGGAGATCGAGACCATCCTGCCTAACAGGGTGAAACCCTGTCTCTACTAAAAAATATAAAAAACTAGCCGGGCGATGTGGCGGACGCCTGTAGTCTCAGCTACTCGGGAGGCTGAGGCAGGAGAATGGCGTGAACCCGGGAGGCGGAGCTTGCAGTGAGCTGAGATCCGGCCACTGTACTCCAGCCTGGGCGACAGAGCGACACTCCGTCTCAAATAAATAAATAAATAAATAAATAAATAAATAAAAATAAAATAAAATGTTAAATAAAGACAGCTTAGCACTAAATAGCGATGTGTTACATAAAGGTTTTTAATATTTAAATACTATGGCTAACGCACTGACTTCTAAAGTCTTTAAAAAATCAATTGGAGTTAGAATTTGTTCATACTATAATTTTGAGTAGTTAATAATGAGTGATTTGTTAAGCAATTTATTTATCAATTCATTTAAACATCACAAATCCTCATAGGTGGCTACTTTATTACTTGTGAGAGTACATAGCTTCCCTCGATTTCTTAACGTTCCTGTAAAACATCTTATTATCCTAAAAATGTACCATAAGTAGTATATCTATAGCATTTTTCCCTATTTTGGAAATGAATTTCTCTGATCTAAAAGGATACTAAAACGTATTTTATCACCACGAGAAGTCCACATAGTTGTAGCTCACACTCAGTTTCATGCTTAAACCCCAAAGTGCCAGAAAGACTATAACAGCTATATCTACAGAAGTGCACATTTGAAGGTTCTGAATTTGGATACACCTCTAGGTTGTGAAACTGTAATGTAAAATGTGAGACACATGGAGTTGTCTGGTTCCTAGAGAGATTTCATTAATATACCAAACAGGTAAAATTAGGATTTAGGCCCATTAGACCCTTTCAAGTAGGCAGTAGGCAGGTGCTCTTTCCCTTTTGTGTACAGAAGAATTATTTTCTCCTGTCCCCAGGTAAAAGGCATGTTGGGTTATTTGCGGAAGAAAAAGCAAATGGCATCAACCCTTCTTATGTCACCACAGCGGTAAAGATTAGGGAAAAGGAGGGCCGACATTACCAGGAGTACCACGTGAACTCATTCAAGATAAAATTAGCAAAACGAGTAGTACAAACCCAACATTATTCCACTTTACAGAAAAGGAAACTATGTCACAGATAGGACAAAGAACTGTCTCTTAAGTCAGATGGTTGCTGAGTGACAGTGCAGAGACTAAAGCCTAAATAGCTCAGCTTGAGAGTCTGTTCATTGAGCCACTATCCCATAATGGAGAAAGGGGAAAAAATAAATTTAACTGATCACAAGGTGAGAGTAGATAAAGTGTCCTAACTATTTCTCACAGCAGATGTATTTTACTGGAAAGATTGTTCACTTTATATGCAAAACAAATTTTATCTTGTTTTCATTGAGAGATTCCTTGGAGAATTTTAATTAGACTGATGAAAATTCAGTATTCATTTTAATAATTTAAAATAAGAAAATAGAGCATTAATAATTACTGCTTTTTGTTAGGAACAGAGACTGGGTTGACAAAACAGTGTAGAAAGAAAGGAAAGTCAAGACCTCAGTTGACAAAGCTATACAAAGAGACCTGGGAATATCACGTTTAGGATTACAAACAGTCTTTTGGGGTTCTCAATATAATTATGTTTTCTTCATTATTTTTCAAGAGTGTTAATTGCCTCCTAGTAATTAACTTCCCATGTGACTGTCAAGAAATGTAATCAATAGTAAAAGCAGAGGGACCAAGCTGTCATTGTTTCTGTGACCAATATCTTTTTCTCACCCCTGGCAAGGTGTTTCTGTTTTAATAAAATGAACAGGTGCAGATGTGGGAGATTTCTCCAGAAAGCCACTAGCTAAATCAGTTCATCTCATAGTTCTGAAATTAAAATGTAGCCAATCAGAACTTTGAAATATAATTGCCTCATTTTCCAACTTAAATATATTATGGGCCTCCTGCTAGTGCTGCACCTGGCAAATCTACTTATTAAAGTTATGAAGGAAAGAGTTTGCTGAGACATTTTAAATATTATGCTGACATTGTAATAAAAGAAAGGAGAAAGGTAGGCGTGATCTAATTCTACTGATGTCTGCTCAGTTTAGAATATACTGTTATTTCTATCAAGCTGATAATCAAATTTCATTCATGGAAATATTTCAAATAATTCTGTATAAAATAAAACCTACTGAATTTAAATGCATTACCTCCCTTATCGTTCTTCAATTTCTCTTGACTTTTTTCATTACTCAGATATTATTTTATCATTTAACTCACCCAATTTGTTTAATATTTCTTTTCTAGCAAGTCTGTTTCCTTTCTTCTCTATAGTGGTTGCCTGTATATTTATAGGTACTTATGTAAGTGATGGGTAGAGGCTGTAAGAAAAATGGACTGCAATTTCTATCACTCTGCTGGCAAAACAGTCATGTATGCTCTGAGTTGTGATTAATCTTCATCAGCAAGCAGTAAATACATAGAACCAGTATTTAGGTTTTTAGCATCAACATTTTTACCTAATCCCTTAGATTGCTTTCTCTACTCTTCTAGATCCTATACAGTAATAAAACATTGAAGTTTTGATTGGCAAAAACGTGCATTTGCAAAGTGTGGCATTACAACTAGCTTATACAAAAACAGTTGTACTGGTTAAGTATATTTAAACTGCAAATGGTTTTAACACTAACAATAATAACAACAACATAAACTAATATTCAGAAAGAAAAATCAACATATATTGAAAGGCAGATGAGTTAAAAATACAAACATAATAAATACAGAGAAACATATTGTGTACCAAAGCAGTCATCTATGATATCCTATCTTTCTACATGATTTAGAAATTATACTACCTGCAAAACACTTGGGAAAAATGTGTTACAGAATTTATAATATTTAATCTTTTAGAATGAAAATACGATGCAAATACAGTGTATTGGTATCCAGGGGTTCCAGGACCCTGAAAAATACCAAAATACATGAATGCTTAAGTCTCTTATATAAATGGCATAATATTTGCATATATCTGACCCAAATCCTCTTACAAGCTATAAATCATCTCTAGATTATTTATAATACTTAATACAACCTAATGCTATGTGAATAATTGTTATACTGTATTGTATAGGAACAATTACAAGAAAAAAGTGTGTATGTGAACAGTACAGATGCAACCATTTTTTAAATTTTCTATTTTCCACCTGTAGCTAGTTAAATCCACAGATGTGGAACACAGTTAAGGAGGGCCAACTGCAATGCATGTGATATATAACATTCCAATTTGTTTGACATTGCATCATAATGCATTAGGAAAGATTTATTCCCAAGAGAACTTAGGTAAAATTATCCTTGATTGTCAAATTAATTACAAATTTTGGTTCTATTTTTAGAGCTTATGGGGTATTAGTATTATAAATATCGGATTGTAGAGTTTGCTAACAATACATGCTCTTTCTTTTTTTCCATAATATGGTAAACTATTTTACCTTATTTGTTTAAATAAGACATTTAGATTTTTTTTATCACTACATAATCTGTTCTTTCCTGACTACTACAGAAATTGTGCTAGAAGTGGGTGCTTCCGGGCCGGGCGCCGTGGCTCACGCCTGTAATCCCCAGCACTTTGGGAGGCCGAGGTGGGCAGATCACAAGGCCAGGAGATCCTGGCTAACATGATGAAAACTCGTCTCTACTCAAAATACAAAAGAAAACAGAAAAAGAAAAAAGAAATTATCCAGGCGTGGTGGCGGGCGCCTGCAGTCCCAGCTACTCAGGAGACTGAGGCGGGAGAATGACGTGAATCCAGGAGGCGGAGTTTGCAGTAAGAGGAGACCTCGCCTCTGCACTCCAGCCTTGGTGACAGAGCGAGACTCCGTCTCAAAAAAAAAAAAAAAAAAAAAAAAAAAAAAAAAAAAGAAGAAGTGGGGGTGCTTCCATGACAAACCAACAAGCAAAACCATGATTTTGGCCTAGTACTCAATTGGAGATGTAGCAAAAAAATCTGTCACCTCATGTTATCCTGTGGTAATACTGTCATCTGCAGTTACTTGCAAGGGAGGCCATCTGCCTCATGCAATTTTAGCTCCATAGAAAGAGGTCGAGAAGCAAAGCCTTTGTGTTTTGGGTTGATGACTAATGGCTGTGTTTGGCCATGCGTTAAAAGAAAGAGATGAGCTCTCTGGTACATGAAACAGACAAAGTCAGAGATTTCATTCCTCCAGAGTTAAAAGAGCTAACTGCTTCTTGACCCCGAGCAGTAAAAGTAAGAATGAGAAAGCCTAAGGGACACATGTTCTGCAAAAGATCACAATAAGGGTGTGGTCTCCATTTAAAACCTTGAAAACTTTAACATAGCCAGTCCCTTTAAGTTTAAGAGAAGCAGAGAGGAAAAAAAGGTAAAGAAATGTAGCAGATCCAAGAACTGTATCTGCAAAATAACTGGAAGTGAGGTTGTTAGTAAAGGGCCATGATTAAAAAGAACCACCCAGAAAGTAAAGCTATTTTCAAGTTTTTTTGATTGTTAAATTAATTACAAATTTTGGTTAAATCCACTTCCAAGGTACTTTTCATGTACCTGTCACATAGGGTTTCAGGATGGCTGCTAATAGTGACTTTGTACCTCCCATTTGTGTCGTTTACAAGGGTTATGTTTATTATGGTTATTCTATTCCTCCAACATTAATATTGGTATTGGAGACAAATAATTCATCTTTTAAATTTTATATTATAATCAACTTGCAGGCCAATTGGAGCCATATCTGAAATTGATTAACACTAGCCCACATTTCTCAACAAACTTGGCCTTTGCAGTTGATACAGTGATGGGATAGTTGGGTCATCTTTCCCAGGGAAGTGTGTGGTATGTTCTTTATGTGGAACAATGAGAGGAAAGGAATATTTGATATCATCAGGGTGAGACAGAATGCCCACCAATTATTAGACTCACTCTTTTATGTTTTTCTAGCTTTCTTGTAGTTAGATGGTGCAACGTGTTAAGTTCTGAAAAATAAAGGGTGAATGCAAGTAAAGGGCATCATTTACCGGCTGAGGCAGTTAAAAAACAAAACAAAACAAAACAAAACAAAAACATGTTACTCTCTTCCCCTGCTGTGATAACCAGGAAGGCCTCATGTTCCAGGGCGTGCAGTTAGAATATAGAGCCTCCATGATTCAAGATCCTGCAGAGCCCAACACTGATTCACTAAGGCATGTAATGTGAGAAAGAAATAAATTGTTTTAATCATCTAAGGGATGTTGTGTTACTTCAGCAAAATGTAGCATCTCCAGAAAGTTACAAGAAATGTGACAGATGTTGATATATGACAGATAGATAGATAGATAGATAGATAGATAGATAGATAGATAGATGACAGATTTCTGTTATGCTTTTCATGTCCTACAAGGAGTAAAACATATATAATAATGAATTCTTTTAAAATATACAATAACATCAAGAAATTTTTAGTTTTTAACATATTAAGAATCATTTCTAAACCTATTGACTGTGTATGCTTGTGCAGAGAAGCAGCAACATTTCTGGGTAAGGTCTAATGTTTCCATGGTCTCCAATGTAAATAAAAATAACATTCCTGGAAATTGAGAGCCTAGTTTTTAGGATGAGTTAAGTAATGTGTTGTGAACAACTAAAACTCATTGGAACGTAAAAATAACTGTATTTTCATTTTAGTTCTTTTTATTGTGCCCCAGTCGATGAAAGAACACAAGACTCTTTTAAGTAATGTATTTTTGGTAAATCACTATTATAATGTTTGCACAATAGTGAAGCATTATTTTACTGAACATTTATTTGGAAGCTAAAAATATTGGTTCTACTCTAGATCAATCCCTCTGATAACAATTTTGCTCGCTTTGCAATTTGCTATTTCAATTTAATATTGCCAGTGGTGTTAGACCTGCTATTACATTTATTGCCTAGATTACTACTAAAAATATTGTTGTGAGAAAGGAATAATATTGCCATGATTTTATTATTAGAACACTTTTCTGATACACAATGCCAGGAGTCTACAAAGCATCAGGCTCTCAGGCCATGCAGTATCATTTATAACTTTTATGACTGGCTCTCAGGGTTCTCCACAAAGGATAGTAATGATGATTTCCAGAGCAATGGTCAGAGAAGCTCACCTCTACAGCATATAGAATAAATATGATTCCTCAATTTTAATATGTGGTGGCATATTTCAGGGGAAAAAATTGCATGATAACTGCCAAAGTTTTGTTTATCTACCTCATGAAATTCCAAGACAATCTGTAGAAAAAAGCTAGATTGTTAAGAGGATCCACAGCTGTTAAATATGAACTAACATATGATTTTCTCCTTATTATGCTGGGTGGTTTGAAAAATGAAACATTACATATTAAACTCTTAGGAATATCACAAGTTCCCTTTTCTTTGATTAGGTAGCATACTATAAATACTATGAAATTGGTGCTGCTTTTTATTATATTATTTCAATGCTATTATATATAAAACTATACAGATATTTTTAAAAATTGGTACATATTATTAAATTCTAAACAAAATATGTAAACTTCGAGTTTTGCCGTTTTTACATATAGACAGGCTAACATATATAATATCTCATATATATCATATTTATGTGTTTATAATCCAATGTACATGTGCATGTGTGTGTATGTGTGTGTGTGTGTATATATGTATGTATCTACATACTCAGAAGAACTACATTTTTCAGTTTTATATTTTTTCTATCCATCCCTTCAATATTACTTTCCACAGAGAACTACATAGTGGAAAATAAGACACATTAATGATGAGGCAGAATAGGTATCAACTTAGATGTTGGAGAAAATGTTACCACTTTGAAGCTAAGTTCCCTTGACAATAAAAGGGAGTCAACAGAGCAGAGCTACTCTTACTTACTTCATAGGACTAGTGAGGATTTTAACTGAAGTAATGTGTAAATTATTAAGTGACTTACAAACATGAAAAGGTGATTATTTTATTATTCTTTGCAGCCGTACTTCTCAACATGTATCAGGAGAAATCTGCTGGTCCCTTAGATACTTTCAGGAAGTCCACAAGATCAAGCCTTTTATTATAATAAAATAGAGATGTTGTTTCATTCCATTTTTATTTTTATTCTCTAACGAGTGTACAGAGGAGAGGTCTAGAATCTACATGGTGTGTAATACTGTGGAAAATTGAATACAGAAGCAGATATGAGAAGTCAGATGTTTTCTTTTATGCCAGACATTAAAGAGGTTTGCCAAATTTGAAACAATGCTAATCTCACAAAAAAAAATGAGAGAGGGAGGAAATATAGTTACATTCACAAAAATGTGTTATTTATGTGTATTTCATTCATAAAATATGTTACTTATATGAAATGGTTTACATTAATAAATACATATTTAATATCATACATGCCTATAAAATATCTTCACAAACAAAAACTCTTTGGAGTCTTCAGTAATTTCTAAGAATGTAAAGGGCTCTTGAGATAAGCAGTTTAGGAATTATTGCTTTAAAGACTTCCATTCTTGCTCTTTCTTTCTCATTTTCAATGACAACTATCTGCATGTGGCAGTAGTGAAGTGGTGGTGCCAATGCTGCTTCAAGGGTGTGAGGAGATGAAGATTGCTGTATCTCCCTTTCTCTTGACTTTTTCCTTATGGTTACAATGCGGCTGCTCCAGCTTTGGGTCTACATTTTACCCCAAAGGACACAGGAAAGCTCAATGAGGAATAAGGATAAGATCTAAATCTCAAACTGAAAACATTAGCCATGAATACATTCCTTCCCCCACATACAGATTCTTGCTTTTGTCTCATTGGCCAGATGGTTGCTATGTATACACCAGATGCTGCAAGTAGTTTTATATCTGGATCCATTGCTGTCCACAACAGAATCAGTGTTCCGGTTGTAATGAGTGAAGAATGTGTGTAATAGAAAACTAGCCGCAGCTGCATTACTTGATTTGTTCATCTGTTTTTAAACAGGAAAGTAAAATAACCAAAAGTATGATAGAAACAAGGGGTTTTAAATGGGAATTAGCACTCACATGAAGATGTAGAGAAGATGAAGGAAAGGAAGAAGGTAGAAAGAAAACTGGAGAAACATTCTTAATCCACTTAATCTCAAAGCCCTGGCATGGATAGAAAACCTAGTTTGTAGACAGGTCCAAGAGGTTGCATGCATCTGGCCACTGTGAAGTGGAAACCTTGGGGAGGTATTTGGAAGCTGCTATGTCTGGGCATGCTGCCATTTCTGTGGAAGCTGTTGTGTCTGTTCGTGAGAGCCACCATATCACTGCATTTTGGGAAAGACTATGTTCGATTGTCATGTGTTCATGATCATAAACTTCTGAGAATGATGGCTTCCACTTCCTGTCAGCCTTCCATATCCCACATGACTTTTTCTCACTGATAAAGTCTAAACTGGAATTTCCCAGGGAGGGGGGTTTGGGGAGAAACTTAGCAGCTTCAGACTATTGGCAATGGTGCCAAGTTCATAATAAACAAGTTAGCACAGCTGCCAATTATCTGTAAATTATTAATGCCACGGTCTGAGATGTTTTAATTTGAAATCAATAAACTAAACATGACCAATTAGAAACATCACACATAGTTTTTATTCAATAAAGTTCATTTTCTGACAAATTTAAGTAACATGAAAAATACATGGAAGAGTATAAGAAACAGCACATTTGGTTAATTCAATCCAGAGGAAAAATGTCTTCAACAACTAAGAAACATGGTAAATCATTTATAAACATAACATGATAAAAATAAAGAGTATAACATCCCTCATTACATAAAAGTCAATATTTAAATATTTGAGGGTAAATTTAACTCATATATAAGGAGTTATCCCCATTTGTCACCCAAATCACTGATATTGACTTATTAAAAATTTAATCATATTGTTTTTATTTTTCATCTAGTAGGCAGTTCCATTATATGTAAAACTACTGCAAGAAAAAAAGACTGTTTTAAATTTATTTTTGAGATAGGATCTTGCTCTGTCACCCAGTTGGAGTGCAGTAGTGCAATCATAACTCACTGTAAACTCGAACTCCTAGGGTTAGATGATTCTCTCACCTCAGCCTCCTGAGTAGTTGGGACTACAGCGACAACTGGCTAATTAAAAAAATAGAGAGAGAGAGTTGGGGTCTTACTATGTTGTACCAGCTGGTCTCAAACCTCTGATGTCGAGCAATTCTCCTGCCTTGGCCTCCCAAAGTATTGGGATTACTTGCGTGAGCCACTGAGTGTGGCAAGAAGACAACATTTTTAAAAATCAGATTATAGCTGAATGTCATAGAGCAAAATAACTGACAGGTTTCCCATTCTTCCTAGTTGTGTGTAGAGATACTTGATGTGGCTAGTGGATAATATATTTTATGTTTGTTCTTAACTTTCCTAATAGTTAAATAATATGTGAATTAGTATTACTTTAATAATTATACATTTTCATTTAATGTATATAACACTTCAGTAGCAACATAATATGAAAGACAAATTATGGATGAAATTTCTTAGTTTAAGTACTAATTCAACTTTTCTGTAGATCTTTATTCATAAGGAAATCACTAAACTTATTTGTCCTCCATTTACATTGACTGGTGAAAAGGAATTAAAAGCTGCTGCAAAAATTAACAACTGGCCTATCAGAGGAGCGTAGTGGCAAGCAAGTGCCTTTCCTGTTGAAAAGAAAGGGTATTTTTCCTTGAAGGTATCATTACTTGCTCTTTAAAGGGTGTGAAGTGTTTTCCACCAATTCTCTCTCCATTAGATGTGGATCAACATACCTTTGGCTATTTAGTGCAAGCAATCAAACAATCAAAAATAACAATCTGCTTGTGCATGTATGCTGATTTATTTATGTCCAGTAAAGAAACAGGGAACTATGGGTGGCAGGGGGAAAATCCCTCCTCTGAGATTATCTCTCACCACTTCACTCTATTTCTGGATTCCTCATCTGCCAGTGGGTACATGGTTTCATTTGAATTTCAGTCTCATAGACAAATATTGCTTGTGTGTTCAGCAGCTTTTCTCCAGGCATTACGTATCAGGCATCACACTTGGAAAAATTTACTCAACATATCTAAGTCATGGTCATTGTTTCAGTACAGCAGACATTACAGCTATAACTAAGATACAGAGTTAAGAGTGTTAAGGGCCTATAAGAATGCTTAAAACTTAAAAGGTGCTGAATGTAAATTTTGTTTTGTAGTCATGAATATGTACTACTAATTTTGCTTATAACCAATGATCACAGGTTATTGCAGGATATTTTGACTAATAAGTCATCAATCTGCAATTTACACACATTGTAATTTTTCCACCTAAACTTCATTTGACATTTTCTCATCCATAAGTTAAGAAATGTATCTAGGTTTTTATCTTGCACTTTTGCTTTCAACCTGAATTTTCTATGTTCATATTAGTATTAAGGCTTAGAACTGTAAAACATATCTTATTTCAACTGTTTTTTACCCACGTGAGTTATTCGTGGTCCATAAGATACAAAAACTGGCATCACGTTTTATATGACTAAGCTCTAACTGCTTTTCCACATAAACTATTCTTTAGATGTTTATATTTAGGTTCAGTCACTTCCTTCTGGAACTTGTTAATTGGTTACAACATTTAAGAAATGGATACTTAATTCATAGTATATGTAATATGCTGTCTTATGCTTTTGGAAATGGAAAATACAAAGAAAAATAAAACACTGTCCTGACCCTCAGAGAAATATAAAATTATTTCTCCTTTTCCTCAGGTCTATTATTTTCCTATTTTTTTCTCTCACAGGTTGGTATGTCAATAATCCTATAATTCAAATTCATTTCACACCACATCTCAACAAAACCAGACTGTCCTACCTCATGGTTATTACGAGATTGAATGTGATAATGTTTATGAAAAGTATACCAAACAAAAGCGCTCTTTAAGTGTAGGGAATAATAGTTTTATTTTCCTGTCAACTCTACAAGAATTTACATTTATTAAGGCAGGAGCCTTGCTTTCTTCAGACTTGGTTTGCTCTGGGCTTTAATTAATAACTGTGTCACTTTGAACAGCTTGCTGAAACTTGCTTAGGGAAATTTTCTCATCAGCAAAATGTAGATTATAGTAGTACCCACCTCCTAGGACTGCTGTAAGGATTAAATGGGATAATCCATGTAATGTGCTAAACACAGCACATATGGAAACACTAAATTATAGAAGAAAAATAATAACTAACAGTTATTTATCACTAATTACATGAAAGACATTTTATTAATTTTTCATAGTAATTATATAATTTCAACAAAAAATTCCTGATAAAGTTGCCATTATTATAACAATAATAATTATTATTACTATGGTTTTAACACTGAAGTGGCACAGTGACTGGTACACAGTAGCCATTCCACAAGTATTTGTTAAAATCTTGTTGAACTACAAACTATAATTGCCCTTGAGGCCTCAGTTAGCTGTATCAGTCAACCTTCTTGTAAGAACAGAATCTGACTGCAGCAGAAAGGAATTTATTCAAAGCCATTGGATTGGATAGTTCACAGAATCAACAAGAGGACTGGAGACGCTGGCTCAGATGCTATGCCAGGAACAAGCCTGAAATCACAATAGCGGAAGTCATCTCTTGAGGTCATCAAGGAGCAAAAGTATTGCAGGTGGCACATCTGCCACACTAATACAGATCACTGAAGCCATCATTATCGATAATGTCACCAGATAAATCATTTTATGCAACTTCCAAGATTTGTACATCTTTCTTATTAAGGAGATATGAAGAAGCAGTCATTTGTTCTTCATTTGGAAGAGGATATCCAAATGTGCACACAATCACCAGACTCTCAATATAAATAACATTTATTTTCAGTCCTCATGCACACCTAAGGTATGGGCCAGAAGCTAGAATACCTGCTACTTGTGTTTTTTTACATATTTCGCATTTCATATTTTTCAGTAGTATGTCATTAACAAAATATGTCCTGTGGCACAGTGAGATGATCTACATCCTTGTAAAATAAATTGTAGCACAGATGCTGAGAAACTACTTAACTCCAGAATACAATGAGAGTGTTTAACTCTTGTGACTGACATGTGAAAGAAAAATTGTTCCTGATATTCTCTGTTTACAGGTATAGAGAAAACAGTTTATACCAGAGAGGAAGCATTATCTCCAGTGCCAAGAATCATGCCACTGGTAAACCTACCACATCAGGAATAGCAGTTTTAATTAGAATGATTCTATGGTGAAGCTTTAGCCAACATATTGAGTTAATTGGAGATGGAATATGAATATTCTCTTCACAATTTTCAAGTACTGCATGCATCCCAAATTCCTGTAATTGTGTCAAGCATGAAAAACAAGCAGTGTGACTCTAGATTTATACTTTTAGCAGAAACAGGAAGTCTCACTTTGTATTTTTGCCTTAATTGATCTTACTCCATAATAGCTTATGAAGTCAATGTTCTTCTATTAC
Organism: Macaca thibetana thibetana; assembly: GCF_024542745.1. Lineage (NCBI taxonomy): Eukaryota > Metazoa > Chordata > Mammalia > Primates > Cercopithecidae > Macaca > Macaca thibetana. The sequence goes on from NC_065578.1 coordinate 173,108,445, forward strand.
AATTCTTTACTCGAATAATTGGAAACTAAACATCTTATGGGTTACGGTCCTTATTGGCTTAATGAGAAGAGCATATAGGGGAAATTGAATGTATTACCTGATTTTTATAAGACCACACTCTGATTTCCAGAGTATTGTAGTATACCAGAGCCCCAGAAATTATCATTCACTATTCAAGTTGAATATTTGCCCTACTTAGTAACCTGTGATACAAGAGATCTGGTTTTAGAAATGATTCAGGAATGATTCAGGGCTGAGAATTTGATAGGACAGCTTTCTTTTCATGATGACTTCAACCAGGCCTTTGTTGCCAGACCTATGTCTTTTTTTGTTTGTTTGTTTGTTTGTTTTTGTTTTGTTTTGTGTTTTTGTTTTGTTTTGTTTTGTTGATACAAGCTAAATAGGACCTCAAGGCACTGGTCACGTATTTGTCAAGGGGCATGATCTGATTAGTAATCCCTAAAATTTCTACAGGCTAAACATTTGTAAGTAGCACATTGAACTTTCTGTGTATTACAATACCTACGTTCACTGTGACTCTGATGGCTAATAGTTGCTATTGGGCCGTAGTACAGAAGGCAATTATATCTTCACTGAAGTCAGAGCTGAACTGATTTCACACCGATTTTTACTCTGATGTCCCTATCCTATAGACAACTGCCAATACATTACTCAGAGATACTAGCATTCTTTTTACCAATGCATTTAATGCTTTTTCCTCCAATAAAAAAAATGATAGTCTCTTGGAAAATTATCTTTCTCTTAGAATATTTTTAATAAGCTCCCCTGGGGCATGATGGGCATAAGAATTGACTTCACAGGGTCAGGAAAGCAAAAGTTCATGCTTTAGATTATTTTGAATCGATTCCAGTCATCCCACTTATCTACCTTTCAGTTCTGAAGTTCCCATGCCTCTCCAATCATGGTTCTTCGTAACTTTAACATAACAGATCTGAAAGGAATTTAAATTCAATCTTGAGGTCAAAGTTTGTTTTGAAACCCTACAGCTGCAAGAGGTAAAAGATTTATTCAGTTTAGTCTTTGAAAGTCTCACATTCATTCTGTACTTTGAATGGGTAGGAATTGGGGTGCTTTAAGCAAACCATCTCTATTAGTAGTAAACTCACCCAAAGTCTTTGAATTTTTTATGCTCTTCATTCAATTATATGCAGGCATATGGTTCCAAATGTCATTTCTGCAACACACACTTTATTCTAGGTGGGCAGAGGTGGAATTTCTGTTGTCAAAATTCCACTCTTAATACTAGTATAGGTTTATAAAGGTTTTTGTCCCAGTCAGTAGGAAATAAACCACATATGCTCTCAATTTTCTTTAGAAGCTTTTACCAAACCACTTCTGGTATCTGTAGCTGTATAAGCCCAGATTCTTCAGTGTAAGTAAGACAAACAGGCTCTAGCTCACTTAATCAGATAAATTCAGGGATTTTGGATGACACATCCAAAATTGGATAAAGGGATTCTGGATGGCACATCAAATCACCAAGAAAAATAGGGAAACCTACCCATGTGCTACACAGGAAACAGTAACAAATTTTTCATAGGCCTGGCACGATGGCTCACGCCTGTAATCCCACCACTTTGGGAGTCTGAGGCGGGCAGATCACCCGAGCTCAGGAGTTCAAGGTCAGCCTGGCCAACATGGTGAATCCCCATCTCTACTAAAAATATAAAAAATTAGCTGGGTGTGCTGGCAAGTGCCTGTAATCCCAGCTACTTGAGAGGCTGAGGGGCGAGAGTCACTTGAATCCTGGGGGCGGAGGTTGTAGTGAGCTGAAACAACCGCCACTGGACTCCAGCCTGAGTATCAGAGTGAGACTCCTTCTAATTAAAAAAAAAAAAAAAAAAAAAAGCGTAAGACATACTTAGTGAGATCAACACTGCTAACTGCAATGAACACCATATTGAACTAACCAACTAACCACTGTCATTACTGCTGCAAACATTATCTCCTGAGAAAATTTCTCTAGACACCCTCTTTATCTTTGCATTAACAAGTTAAGATCAAAATCTGGGTGATACACCTGTTCACTTCTAGTTTAAATGATACACCCACTCCCTCTGTAGCTGCAAGGACACTAGGACAGTGAGGACCTGGGTTTTCCAGCTTCTAAGAGGTAAGGCTCTATTTGACTAATTTCTCAGACAGTTGAATGGGGTCATAAACAGGGCAACCCAATGAGGGACAGATTAATTGGCTTGATGTATCGAAATGCTTTAATATAAAACATGATGCATCTTTCAGAGAAAAATAAAATAGAAAGGGCATACCTTATTTCTAGGCAGCTACTAAGGAATTAGAATCTGTTTCTGATTTATACCCTTATGTACCCATCACTTTGTTGTCTCATAAAATTGGCCAGTTCACAAGTTATTGAACAGGCTTGCCATTTATTTTATGCAACATTATAGTATTTTGTCAATTTCAGTGTAAACTCTATACCCACTGCTTATAGAATGGTTTGAATAGACTTACAATGATGTGTGGGCACTCAAAGTCGTATCAGTGATTTACTGTAGATGTTGGGAAATTTCGAAACCAATACAAATCATTGAAATAGTCCCTTAGAAATGTTAGGAGAAAAAAAGTTTGCAAAAATAAAAAGCAACCAATTCTAGTAAGGGTTATAGTGTGGGTCAAAATTCGGGTATTAGTAGTGCTCCCTGGAGGAGCAGATGTCATTTTAGCCCTTAGTAACTTTCTGCTATTCAGGACACTGATTGCCTGGAATTTCTTTGTCTCAACTTTTCTTGCCATGAGTCGTTCCTCTCACTCACATTCCCTCTTCTTTCATATCTTGCCAATTTTGTATCTTACTGACTTAAAGCCAGTATTTGTATAGTGTCAAGGTTTTTGAATAACTTATTTGCTAGATTTTCTTTTTTTTTTTTTTTTTTTTTTTTTTGCCACTGAAAATCAGAAGACAGAGGAACTCATATTACAGGAAAATGTGGTTCTCAAGGAACAAGAAATAGCTTTATTAGAGGGTGTTCTGGTTGGGCAGTAACATTGAAAACGTAGTTTCATATTTATTTGTCACCTTTGGAGTTAGTACTTAGTATTGAGTCTAAACCAACTTTAGACTAAACAACAACAAAACACACACACACACACACACACACACACAAAATAAAAACCCAGCCAATGAAACAGAGCATACTTGCTATGTGTTAATGTATAGAAAGGCCCAAAGTTTGCATTTAGTGTAAGAAAGTAATCTTTTGTTTGTTTGTTTTTTTTAGTTTATTGCTTACAAAAAGTTTGTGTTACTAGGTTTTGTTATGAGCACATATTATTTTCCAAGAAATCCTATGTTCACAAACATAAGTAGAAGAAATGAGTTTAAAGTCATTGGATTGGTAATATAAAATCAGAAATGATCTTTTTTTTCTGTGTAAAAACAAATGTGTGCATGGATTCTTTATATATATGTCAGACATATGTTTTTGTCCTATTTTCTATTTTCCTTTTATTTTATGTGCCCTGTGAACATCCTTTTTTAATATATATATTATGTATTTTTGTTAGCTATTATGTATCCTTCATTTTTGCTAGATATTATGTGCTTTTCTATTGTTGCAAAACTGTTGCTATGCTTTCATAATAAATTTATCATCCATATTGCATTGTTATTTCTACTGAAATACTTTAATTATACAAATATGTACATTGATTTTAAAACACACGCATATAAAATGTGAGCCAGTAGAGTTTTACCACATGTTAACAAGTAATTAAATAGTGTCATTTTATTTAAATGTCTGAGGCCAGTCACTGTAGGTCATACCTGAAATCCCAGTGTTTTGGGTTGGCGAGATGGGAGGATTGCTTGAGCCTGTGCAATACGGTAAGACCCCATGTCTACCAAAAAAAAAAAAAAAAAGATAAAATATTAGCCAGGCATGTAATCCTACCTGCTGGAGCAGACAAGACTGGAGAATTGCTTGAGCCCAAGAGTTCAAGGTTACAATGAGCTATGATCATGCCACTCTACTTCAGCCTGGGCAATAGAGTGAAACCTTGTCTCTAAAAAATAACAAATAAAAAATCAATGTCTGAAACATAAGATACGTACTTGGCATATTGATAATTCTGTAGTATTGTGCTTATATTTTATATGTATTCACAACAGTAATATAAATTGTAATACGATTAGCACAATAATATGAATTAATAACAATCATAAAAGCAAGCACAAGTTTCCTCTTTCAATACTCCCAATTCATAGTCCTACTTACAAATGGCAGCAGCTTCTGTTTTGAGTTATTTTAGTTGATTTATAACTCAAGAACTTATTTCCAAAAAATGAAAACCTGATTAATGTTTTACATAATTCAGGAAGTAAATTATATACCCTCAAAACTCTAGAAAATTTAGAATGCTTTATAATATCCTTGAAAATATATTCTAAAGCAGTTCTGAATAGAGATTCTGAACATTTGAAAGTACACAATCAAATGCATTTGTCAAAGTATTTTTATGTTTATTAGTAAGGGTAAAAATTCCAGTCAGGATGGTATGTATCTGAGTCTGATTCTTTAATATCCCCAAAATTTTCACTTCCCCACTCTCATCTGTTTAATTCAATTGCAAAGCATGGAAATAAAGCAAAAGATATGCACACATAAGATAACTGTGTATTATAGTAGTGTTAATAAAACTTTTTGCCAACAGTTATGAAACCAAGTATTACCTGTGTTTTGCATATAAAATTGCTCCAATAAAATTTGCATGAAGGATTACTGGGATAAATAATTGAATTAATATTTATAGCTATTAGTTTCAAAATTAGCTAATTAGGTATCAAGTGTTAACTAGATTTTCTATTGACAGAAAAAGGATAAAAGTACAACAAATCTTATTTAATTATTTTCAAAATTACTCAATTTTAATGGAGAAGTAGTAGTAGACCAGAGAGTTAACATCATGCCTCTTTATTCATCTATAATTTATTAGAAAGTTGTCACCCAGCCTAATTCTATTTACCTCCACAGAATTCATTAATATAATACATTTCCCTATGTATTATTATTTGCTTCATGTGAAAAGTTTTAAGAAGACTGTGACTGACTATAAATTCCTGCCAGCTTAGATGATGTTTATTCCCATTATTATTGTTTTTGCAGTTTGTTCTTTCTTGATCGTCCTCAAAATTATGCTATGAAAAGTACTCACTTGATGCATACTTAACACAGAGATATTTGTAGAATAAAATCTAATTACCGAAATTTTAGATTTGTTTCTTCTAGGTAATTTTACATGGTATTAAATTGTTTTATTTTACAGACATATTTATGTATCCCCAAAAGTATGGCTATTGTGTATTTTCCACTTTAAAAGCAAACAATACTTTATTTTCTACATAGCTTTGGAAATTACTGTAAGGTAAAATGTTATCTGGCATCCCTAACAATTGTGGTTTATTTCTGTAGTTATGTAAATTGTTGATTTATATTATAATTCTAATGCATCATTCAAATTTTATTTCTGTGTTCTATAATTATAAATTTTACTAATTGCCAACAATAAAAGAAAAGATATCCACAGGAATATTTCTGGGGGTCTTCTAAGTAGAGTGAATTTCAGATACTGAAGATGTTATTTTAAAATCTGAATATATTGCACATCATTAGTTATTTTTTAAAATAAAAAGACAGGTTTATCCATACTTGTCATAGATTGAAACATCTGTATGTTCTGTGCACAACAGGTGTTCAATAAATGTTTTGGGTGACAGTAGTGACTCTTAATGACTTCATAATGAAGTAATTATTCAAGTGTCATGTTAAAACCCTATTTCTTAGGAATTACATACTGGCAATTTTCAGCTGGCATACATTGTTATATTCACTTTAGTTCAGTTAAAAATATATTTTAAAATATTCCTTATCTTCAATAAAATGTACAAATTTCAAACCCTTCCCAATACTGTTATAACAAACAATGAACATAATTAAAATATGTATATCTACAATACAATAAAGAATTTTCAAAACTATTTAAGTAAAAGATGACAATGAAATGAGTAGTTAGTTTTGAAAGTAGTGGCATCTGCTATGTGAATAATCCAAGAAATGCTTTCCAATTTCCATGCATTAACTCTTTATTCAAAAGAGGGAATTTCACAAAAGACACAAATGGGACCAAATAAAATATACGACAGTATCAAATTGGAATTATAGGCCAGGAGGAGTGGCTCACTCCTGTAATCCCAGCCCTTTGGGAGGCAGAGGTGGGTGGATCACCTGAGGTCAGAAGTTCAAGATCAGCCTGACCAACACGGTGAAACCCCATCTCTACTAAAAAATTACAAAAAATTAGCTGGGCATGGTGGCACGCACCTGTAATCACAGCTACTCGGGAGATTGAGGTAGGAGAATTGATTGACCCTAGGAGGTGGAGGTTTCAGTGAGCCGAGATGGCACCATTGAACTCCAGCCTGGGTAACGAGCAAAACTCCATCTCAAAAAAAAAAAAAAAAAAAAAAAAAAGAAAAAAAAAGCATCTGTTATTTACACTCTGCTCACTTAAAAAAATGGTTTGAAGCATATTGGACAGATACGTCCTATACAATGTTCTCTCTCTTTTTTTTCCTATAAAAAGTACTGTTACTTTGCTTTAGTTTTCCTTCTTTTTTCAGTTAAAAGTCTATTCCTTCAATGCCTGAAAGATGCCAGAACTCTGTACTTATTTGATCTAGGAAAAGTAAACCCAATGTTAATGAATATAATTCACTGTGAATCGTTAAAAAGTTGCATTTCGCAGGATTTATATTTCATAAAAGGGAAATCATACAATATATTTTTCCTTTTGTGTCTGGCTTATTTCGCTGACTGTAATATCTTAAAGGTCCATCATGCTGTAGCATGTGTCAGAACTTTATTCATTTTTATGGCTGAATAATATTCTATTGTATGTGTATAACACATTTTGTGTTTGCTCATATTTGTTGATTAACAATTTGGTTGTTTCCACCTTTGGACAATTATTTCAACTATCTTTTGTGTCCAAATATTTGTTAGATCTTCTTGATTATTATTTATTTTAGTGTAGCATCAACTTTTATTCCTAATGTTGGTTAAACCACACATTTGAAAAGACAGCACAATTATTGACTCAAAAACAAAAAACAATATTTCAGCTTTAAATTATTTTCAATATTTTTTTAGCATATACTCATTTTTTAAATGGTTAGAACAAATTAGAATATAGTCAGTTACAAAGAGGGCTAAAAATAAAATCAGTTATAATTAGGGTGCATAGTTGAATATTATAATTTTATATTTAAAATCAAAATTTTACATTTAAAAAGGTTTTTGCTTTTCTTTAAAAACTAATAAAATTATTTAGTAGCAATTTTATATATTTTATATTCTGAGTTAATAAAAATTTCTGAAAAGCTTTTTAAGTACACAAAGGATTATTAATACCAATGCCAAAAATGAAAGTCAGATTAATGATGACTATGTATTGAGGAAAGTTCACTGAAAAACCATTAAAAGAAGCACACAGAAAAATTAAGTTGAACTTAAACTTTCTGTCCCAACTGTTTGCTTTAGCACAAATTATTTTAGTTTTCTTCTTTCGTGAAAGTTCTATTTTAAAGGGAACAACAAAGAAGATAATTCTAAAGCCTCTAAAAACCCATCTTCTATTAATTAGCTACTCACAAATGATACACTGTATTTATTTGTTCTTAGTTTGACATATATGTGCATATGTATTTGTTCTTAATATTGACATATTGTATGTGTTTACAAAAACCAGAAAATTGTTTCATAATTAAAGTGTTGAATTTTGACATTTTTCAGATGAATTCAAGTTATTTATGAAAAGGCTACCTATGAATTATTTCCTCAACACATCTACTATAATGCATTTGTGGACAATGGATTCTAATTTTCAGCGCCGTTATGAACAACTGGAGATCAGCATGAAACAACTTTTCCTAAAGGCACAGAAAATTGTACACAAGCTTTTCAGCCTTAGCAAGAGGTGTCATAAACAACCCCTCATCAGCCTGCCAAGACAAAGGTAAGACATTTGTGGCAATGTAAGCAATTAAGTTTACTGTTGAGAAAGTGAGTTCTATTTATTTTTCTGAATGCAGGTGTGTTAATATACAAATCATGATTTAATATATATTATTAGAGATAATTTGAAAACAATATATTTTCTCAAATAATAAATTATAGTTATTTTTCAAAGTAACCGTACAATGAGAAAAATATATACTAGCATTTCTTTTTTTTTCTTTTCTTATCAAAATGAAGAAATCATTCTAATTTGTTGTGTGTTGTAGCCAACTAATAATTGCGTTACAGTGAGCAGAAAAACACAAAGTCCTATGGTTACATTGTGAGCCTAGGAAATAAACAGGATGAGAAACTGAAATTCCTCAATATGTAATTTTCAAATAAAATAATTCAGGATATATTTTCTATAACCAGTATATAGAAAACCATAAACCTAATTCTACAAAAACTTCTGAAAATTACTATGAAAGCTTCTAAAATTGAACAGGAATGATGACAGACAATTAAATTATTTGTGTCTGAACTGAGTTGGGGAAGCAGTGTTTCAATTTCCTACTTTAGGATGTACTGACCAGTAAGTGTAATAAAAAGTTGTATTTATCTATTTGAGGTCAGTTTGAAAACGAAAAGCTACGGGAAAATATAGGACAGTATCACAAGAAATATACATTTGTACCAGTATCTCGTACATAAAATGCTTGAATTTTGACTAGGTGCTTAAATCATTAAGATGAGAAATCTGTAATTATAGATTTCTTTTGCTGGGAAAAAAAAAAAACAACAACAACAACAAAAACCCTGAAGGTTAGTACATAATTTTAAACATTCATTTAAAAATAACTCATTGGATTTGTGTTTGCTTGTTTGTTTGTTTGTTTAGAATTTATTGGTGTCTAGTATACAAAAAAAAAAAAAAACCTGTCCAAATATCATAACAATCTAAGGTGAGGTCCTTTGCATTGCCTCAAAAAGGAATGTATTACCAGTTAACAGTTACTCTTTATAAACCCTCACCCAGTCCAAGGCTGTTTATCTCTATAAATTTCTCTAATCTACTATTTGTCTCTGTAGATTTGTCTATTTTGGACATTATCTGTAAATGGGATCGTACAATATATGGCCTTTCGTGACTAGCTTCTTTCACTTAAAAAACTGCTTTCAGGTTCTTCCATGTTGTAGCATCAGTAGTATGGGTATACCATATACCATATATTGGGTTTTTGTTCATCACGTGATGAAAATTTGGGTGGTTGTACTTCTAAGCTATTATGAATAATGCTTCTATGAACATTCATGTACACTTTTTCATGTGGACATAGGTTTCAATTTTCTGGGGCATATACCAAAGTGGAGAAATGCTGAGTCATGAGATAACTATATTTAACATTTTGAGAAGCTGCCAAACAGTTTTTCACAGTGGCTGCACCATTTTATATTTTCACCAGTCATAAATAACAGCTCCAGTCTCTCCACATTATCTTCAACACTTGTGATTTTGTGTCATTTTGGTTAAAGTCATCGAAGTGAGTATGAAATAATATATTTTGGGTTTGATTTAAATTTCCCTGATGACTGACAATGTTCAACATCTTTTCATGTGTTTTGAACATCTTTTCATGTTCATTGTATATCTTTTATGGAAAAATGTCTATTCAAATCCTTCACAGATTTCAATATTTTTTTTTTTGAAAGTGAGCATTGAGTTGTAAGAGGACTTCATGGCCAGGCGCGGTGGCTCACGCCTGTAATCCCAGCACTTTGGGAGGCCGAGGCGGGCAGATCACGAGGTCAGGAAATCAAGGCCATCCTGGCTAACACAGGATGAAACCTCGTCTCTACTAAAAACACAAAAAATTAGCCGGGCGTGGTGGCGGGTGCCTGTAGTCCCAGCTACTCGAGAGGCTGAGGCAAGAGAATGGTGTGAACCTGGGAGGCAGAGCTTGCAGTGAGCCAAAATCGCGCCAGTGCACTCCAACCTGGGTGACAGAGTGAGACTCTGTCTCAAAAACAAGAAGGAAAAAAAAAAGAGAACTTCATATGTTCTGATTGCAAGTTCCTTTTCAGTTGTATGATATACAAATAATTACTTCTGTTCTTTAAGGTGTCTTTTCAGTTTCCTAGGCAGTCTTTTCTCTTCTATTCTCTCTCTCTCTCTCTCTCTCTCAATTTCTCTCTCTCCCCTTCTTTGTGATCAGTTTAGCTAAAAGTTTTTCAACTTCATTTTTATTTTTCACTAACTTTTAGTTTTCTTGATAGTCCTTTTTTGTTTTTATTTCATTTTTCATACCAATTCTATTATTTTTTCCCTCTTTGATATGTGTTTAATGTCATTTTCTTTTTCTGGTTTCTTGGAATAAAAACTTAAGTTATTAATTTGAGAATTTTCACCTTTTGAGAATAAAAATTTCTTTTTAATTTTTCAACTTTTATTTTACATTCAGGTGGTAAATGTACATGATTGTTTTATAGGTATATTGCATGATACTGAGGTTTGAGGTATGATTGATCCCATCACCCAGGTAATGAGCATAGTACCCAGTGGTTTTTAATAATTGTCCCCCTCACTTTCCCTCCACTCTAATAATCTCTAGTGTCTACTTTAGTATGTTTATGTCCATAAGTACCAAATGTTTAGTTCCTGTATTAATCCATTTTTATGCTGAGGATAAAGACATATCTGAGACTGGGAAGAAAAAGAGGTTTAATGGAATTACAGTTCCACATAGCTGGTGGAGGCCTCACAATCATGGCAGATGACAAGGAGGAGCAAGTCACATCTTACATGAGTGGCAGCAGGCAAAGAGAGAGAACTTGTGCAGGGAAACTCCCATTTTTAAAACTATCAAATCTCGTGAAACTTATTCACTATCACAAGAACAGCATGGGGAAGACATGCCCCATGATTCAGTTACCTCCCACAGGGTTCCTTCCACAACACGTGGTAATTCAAGATGAGATTTGGTTGGGAACACAGCCTTACCATATCAGTTCCCACTGTGAATAAGTACTCACATTAATTGGCTTTCTGCTCTTGTGTTAACTCACTTAGAATAATGGCCTCAAACTGCATTCATGTTACTGCAAAGGACATTTTATTTTTTATGGCTATGTAGTATTCTGTGGTATGTATGTACCACATGTTTTTTTATCCAGTCCACCATTGTTGGAAACATAGGTTGATTCCCTGTTATTGCTTTCATCTTTTTAAATACAGGCATTCACATCAATAAAGCTTCCTCTAAGCACTGCCATAATTTATTATTTTATGCATCTCATATGTTTTCTTATTTCCTCCACAAATAAGATATTTAATATGTCTTTTGGTGTACCCCCAGGGAACATTCCATGACAGGGAAATGTGGCTGGGTGAAGATCTCGTTATTTGATTACAATGAGCCTTATGCCTTATATATGTAGGTTAAAAGCAATTTGAAAACCATGAAATAGGTTATTTTACCCAAAATAGAAAGTGCAAGAAGATGAAGTGAGTTAGGAAGCAAATTGATGAGTGTGGTTAATAAAGACATTGACTTTAGGGTTATAATATAAATAAATTATAAGTTGACATACAAAAATGATATAAAAGTTCAAGGTCTGTAATGAAATTGTGGGAAGCTGACATCCCAGTTCAAATTGGGAGTGTCCAACATAAATAAGTAGAATAAAATAGAGGAGTATTATTTTAACTAGTATGTCTAGAGCTGCATATGTATGTCTGAAACTCAGGGAAGATTTGGACAATCTCAGGGAATCCAGTCTTAAGGAACAAAATCATTGGTTTACAGGAATCCATGAAATCTGAATCCAGCTGACATTTGAACAACAGGGGTTTGAACTGCCTGGGTCCAGTTATATGCAGATTTATCCCAATCAAAAAAGTTTTCACACAACCTTTTCCATCAGCAAATTCCTCACCCTCAACCTAGGGATGAAAAATATAGTATTATGGGATGCGAAACCCATGATAAGGAGGGCTGACTTTGTATCCTCAGATTCTGCAAGGCTTATTGTGGGACTTGAGTATGTGTTAAAAAATAAATAAATATATATATACACACACACACACACACACACACACATATATATATATGTGTATATATATATATCTGTATATATGGGGATGGCAGAATTCCTGGAATCAATTATCCTGGTATACCAAGGGAAGACTGTATTATCAGAGAGTGCAGATATATGTGAGGTGAGTGAAGAAACAGAAACTGCAATTGAGCAGATAGTGGAGTAAAACGTATCATGGAAACAACCTTAATTTCTAGTAAAAATAAATTATAAGTTGACATACAAAAATGCTATAAAAGTTCAAGGTCTGTAATGAAATTGTGGGAAGCTGACATCCTAGTTCAAATTGGGAGTGTCCAACATAAATAAGTAGAATAAAATAGAGGTGTATTATTTGGATTAGAATTCAATATAGTATAGATAAATCTTTGTTTTCCAAAACTTCTAAATTAAATAAATCAAATATTGCCACAGAGTTTTCTTGACTTTCTTTTTTTAATTTTGCATAATTCCGAAGTTGACTATTAGTCACCACACACACAAAAACAATGCAGACTTCTTGCTAGATAAATTTGCTTACTGAAGTTTGATATTTTCCATCCCCATTTTTCTTTTATTGCCAATGTATCGTCTTGTTTCTATTTCTCTTTTTTTTTTTTTTTTCCATTTTAAAAGAATAATATGAAATGACATCAGGAAAACAAAATAAAATATGTACTGGATTCTAGGAAGGTAGAATATGGCAGAGTGTAAAGTGGACATTGGCTATTTGTAAGTTATGTTTTCAGAAATTTTTGAAGAGGAGGTAGATAAGCCATACCAGTAATTCACTTTCATTACAAATTATATTTTTTCTTGCCTTTATGGAATTGTTCTCAGTCATTCCCTTGAACTTTTCTCACCCTAAGAACGGTCATTCAATTTACGATCTTCTGAAATCTTGAAAAATAAGCAAAAACAAACAAGACTTTCAAAGTACATCTCCACCAATAAGATATTTTCACATTTCTTATATAATGACAGATAGATTAAAGTTACTTTGCGTAATGTATAGTTCTTCCTTTTCAATAAAGCTTGACATTCAGATTAATTTCACCATTTTTCCTCTGAGGAATTCATGTGATATAAAAATCCTTTTTCTTACTTGAGTAAACTCTAAAACCTGTGACAATTTGGTTTTCTTGAGGCAGTCAACTTTTGCTGCTATTCTAAAACTTTGCAGATATGTAACAATGGCTTACTAATGTCATCACAAGATAGCGATTACAGCAATTGTATTGTCTGCTTCCACACTGCTATAAAGAACTACCTGAGACTTGGTAAATTTCTAAAGAAAAGAGGCTTAATTGACTCATAGTTCTTCATGGCTGGGGAGACTGCAGGAAACTTACAATCATGAAATAAGGCGAAGGGGAAACAAGGCACATCTTACATGGCAACAGGGGAGAAAGAGAGAAAGAAAACTAGGGGGGGATGTGCTATACTTTTAAAACATCAGATCTTGTGAGAACTTAGTCACTCACAAGAACAGCACAGGGGAACCTGCCCCCATGAATCATTTACCTCCCACTAGGCCCCTCCCTAGTGTGGGGATTGTAATTAGAGGTGAGATTTGGGTAGGGGCACAGTGTCAAATTGTGTCAGCAATTATTGGAAATTATCATAGTATAATTCCTAAAACATAACCAGCTATAATATGTTGTGCTGCCATTCACAGAGCAGCAAGGATCCATAGAAATATTGCATTTAATGAAGTGTTGGTAAGGGTTTAGCAACCAAATCTTTAGGAAAAAAGAAAGCTTTGATGAACAATATTTAACAATTTTTGTTCACTACCACAGGCAATATCAATCTACCAATGTGAAGTCACTGAACACAGAGTTGTGAATAGAAGTACACACTCAGATCTTCTGAGTTGGGACACACAGGCTGCAGCAAGCAATTAAAACAATTGAATATATTATTATTATGGAGCTATTCATTTTTTATTAATGAGATAAAGTGAGATGTAATGAAATATTTTAAGGCCACAGAGAAGAATGAGTTGAAGTCTACCTATTCATTATATGAGAGCTATGTCGTGCACTCCTATATATGCTCTTTCAAATTAGATATGAAAATCTTCCAAATGCTGACATATATCAGTAGGCAATAACAAAAGAACTTATTTTTCATATCATCATTGGACTCATGAGAAAAGCCTTTGCATTTTAGGAAGCTGTCAGTCTTCTAGCAGCAGATACAAGTTTTCCAAGTCTGTATTGTTCACTTGAATGCTTTATTGTTATCATTGCCGTTAAATAAGTCAGTTGTTTGTCCTGAAGCAACAGCCTCATCTTTTTAAGTTTTGATAACAGATCCAAGTGTCCAATTCTGAATAACCATCATTTTTCTGTCAAACTATATCAAGTAAAAATGATTCGCCATGAAAAAAGTGGCTACATCAGCTTGCAACTGAAATAATTGCAAAAGTTATTTTCCTCAAATCAACTATTATAGTGCTGTCTGCAGCATAAGTCCTTTATTCATGTGTCTTGTTTTGACATGCAGATTTATACTGAAGATTAAGATGCAGTAAACTTTATTTTAGTTCAACATGAACATTCTTGAAAACATTTCTTTCTATTTTACAAGTATGTATCAGTAAAGAATATATGCCCACTAGGAGAGCAGTTTGGTGCCATTACTTGGTTTGTACTAAGCCTTCAGCAGTAGTTTACTCTCCATTGCCTTAGAACTGTCAGTGCAAGTGTCAAAACAATGCAAATGAAAAATGTATTATTTATTTCCATGAAAATAGTTTTGACTTTGTGCATCTTCTGATAGGATCTTGCAGTCTTTCCCAATCTTCCTCCCATGTACACCCAGGGTTATGTGGATCACTCTTTAGGATAGAGAATGCCTGAAATCAAGTTCTTCTCCCTGTAAATAGCTAATAGACAGAAGACAAACACTTCTTCCTTTACATCTTCTCTTCCTTTACTAGTACAACCCTGAGTTTCATCTGAGTGGATGCTGCATCACACCTGTAGACCTTCCTTGCACTTAAGGTGGATACATGTATATAAATGGGAGGAATGCATGAAACTTCTAAATTGGTTCTTAAGGGAAGAAGAATATGTGTCATTTTCCTTCTCTCTTTCCCCTAACTAAGATGAAAATATGATGACTAGTACTAAAAATCATAACATGAAGAAACTTGTGAAGAACTGTAGAACCCAGCATCTTTGAGGCCACCATATAAGTCATGGATTGTTTATGTTGTACTGTTATTTGGGAGGAAAAAAAATCCATCTTGTCTAAGTTACTGTTATTTGAGTTATATTACTAGAGCCAAACTTGCATCCCAACAAATAAAAGTACCTTACAGAATGACTTCCAAATTATTTCATTACTTATTTATTTTGTTGAGACAGAGTCTTACACTGTTGCTCAGACTGGTGTGATCATAGCTCACTGTGGCCTTGACTCATGAGCTCAAGTGATCGTCCCACCTCAGTCTCCTGAGTAGCTGGGACTACAAGCATGAGCCACCACAGCTGACCCAAATTCTTTAATGTTATGGAATCTATGATTTATTTAAAAATTGGATTTATATATCAATGTGAGGTACTTTTTCTGAAAGCAATTTTATATGAAACTGTAGGGAAAATTAGGATATTATTTTTTTCTTACATTTACATGTATAAAATAATCTTTTATTATTTTATTATTTTTTGAGTTTCAGGCACTCCAGGATGACTCACAAGCACATACCTCGATAATAATGAAGCAGTAAATTTACAAACCCTTACATTATGTATTAAATGTTATGGAGAAATTCAAATATGAAGTGCCCAGTGCATGAAGGGTGCTTAGATAAGTATTTTCCATTTCAGAAACAGAAAACCCCTTTTCTTGTGTGTAGGTATTTCTAATACACTAATAAAGTTTCTGCAAAATGTCTTTCATGTGTTTCACACTCAAAATAACATTGGGCGTAAAGATAATGGTCTAAATCCAAACAAAGTGTTACTTAAAAAAGAATGTCTTAGTTGTCTGAATTCTGATTCAAGGGAACCAAGATTAACTTTCTGAGGACAACAGAAGAAAAAAAAAAATAGTGCGTGTACCCCACTGTTTTGATTGGGATAACTTCTAAATAAGTTTCGAAGTAGGTAAAAGTTGTCCTATCACTTATCCTACCAATTTTCTTTTTTTTTTTTTAATGCATATTGCTTTTATTTAAAAAGTAGGCAAAGTAAATATGACAAAATGTCAACCTTTATACATTCTGGGTTATAAGGATATAATTTTAGTTTACTTTCTGTTTTATGTAGTTTCAAAAATTCTCAATATTATATAGAATATAATAGTTACAGACGTGTATAATAAAATATTCTTTAACATGTAGAACTTCAATTTTAAAATACAAGGTATAATTTTAAATATACTTTATTTTAATTTTACATTTAAAAATATATATTGTGCATTTTCATCTAATTCTTGGTATAGGTTACATTTCAGTCACCATGGCTCTAAAATGGCCTTTGTTTAATTTTTACCATAATAGTTCTACTCTAACCTACTCAGGGATCTTTTAATTATCTTTCACTTTATTATATCTTAGATAGTTGTCAGTTGAAACTAGTTTTATTTTTAAACTAATTTATATGTATTATATGTATGTATAAAAATTATTGGTACTCTTTAATTATACTATTTGTTAGCCATACCAGTCACTAATTTGGGCATTTTAGGCAGAGTGCCACTATAATGATAAAATAAAATTAAAGTCTGTAGAATTATAGCTCTGTGCTTGCTTTTCTTCATCTTTTTCTCATGGATGAAAGATTAGGACATAGACTTCAGTACCTCAACATTTTGTCCAGTGAACTCTCTCTGCAGCCCACAATGTACACAGCAAAGATGTCCAGACCCAACCCAATAGAGGCACTTTTTAAAAATAGCTGATTTTGACAATACTAACAGAGTCAAAGGGCTTTGTTTTTTTGTGTGGGTGGTGGAGGGGTTTCTGTGGAGATATATATATATATTTGTGCATATATGTAATAGTTCAAAATGCTCATCTCATTATTTTTATAGAGATCTGGCATGTTGTTTTTTGGACCATATCAAATTCAATTTTTACAACAATGAGAAAGGATAAACTCTGAGTCTGTCTGAGAAGATAATAAATAATTATTTGCTCGAGATTGGTATCTAGCATGAAAACTACTAGAAAACAACTGAAGTGTTGAGATAATGAATGCCATGGTTAGTTAACAAAAAACAAAAGGGACCAAAAATATTCTGTATCTATATATGAATTAATTTAAAAAGAATTAATTTTACTGACAACTATCTAAAATAATAAATCTATCTAAGATAATATATTTTATCTCAAATTAATACATTCCTTTCTTAAAAGGGAGTGGTGGTTAAACAAATTTGGAGATTCCTGAATACTGCAGCCCTTTTTGGAAATCTACAATGCATGCAGGCCAAATATTCCATAAAGTTTTGCAATTAGGAAATAAACATGATTAGATTAATTTAAACAAGGAATTTTCAGAATTCAATTTCTACTTCCTTAAATACCTGTTAATTTGCCCAAATATATGCTTGGGGATCAGTGTCACATCATTTTTTACCCAGTTTTTTGATTCTAGACTTGTCTTCGGTTGTAATATAGTAACTTCAATCACAGTAAAATATTTGGCAATTACCTTGAGCTGAAAATGATTTTAGAAGATTCTTCTTTGCTCAACACTTTAGTTGTCTTCTTTGTGATGGGTATCAATTATGGCAAACAATTACTTCCTTACCTTCTCCAATGGACTCAGAGATTACACCACTATGTCCTTGTAAAATTCTAATTTGATAAATCCCAGCAAATAAAATTCTGACTCATTTACTATAACTTTTTTTTTTTTTTTTTTTGGTAGATTTCTTTCTTATAACCTTCACTTCTGAGATTTTCATCTCAATTTTTATTTTGGCTCAAATAGAGAGAGTTACTTTAAGTGAGACTCTTCTTTTGATATTGATACAGGAACTTACATCTGAGAGAAAAATATTATGGAGTACAAATTGATAAACTGATTATTTGCTGATATCACAATAACTGTCAATGGTTTGTAGATGAGCCACATAGTGTAAATCCATACAGATCCCAAGGTACTAATGTTTCTCCACATCTTATAATGTTTTTGACAGTGAAATCTCTAGAATGGTTGCACTTTTGCTTTTTAAACATAATTAAGATAGCACTGAAACTCTAGTAGGTCTCATCTGTGTTTGAATCACTATCGTGAGAACCCGCTCCCGATGTTTAACGTGGGTTCTTTTCTATTTCCTAAGTGTCTCGGCTGGATTGAGAAATAAAGAGAAAGAGCATAAGAGAGAGAAATTTAAAGCTGGGTATCCGGGGGAGACATCACATGTCGGCCGGATCCGTGATGTTCCCCCAGCGGTAAAACCAGCAAGTTTTTATTAGTGATTTTCAAAAGGGGAGGGAGTGTACGAATAGGGTGTGGGTCACAGAGATCACATACTTCACAAGGTAATAAAATATCACAAAGCAAATGGAGTCAGGGCGAGATCACAGGACCACAGGATGAGGTGGAATTAAAATTGCTAATGAAGTTTCGGACACACATTGTCATTGATAACGTCTTACCGGGAAACAGGGTTTGAGAGCAGACAACCTGTCTGACCAAACTGTATTAGGTGGGAATTTTCCTCCACTTAATAAGCCTGGGAAACTTATTAATAGGAGACCGGGGCTTATTTCATCCCTTCGACTTCAACCGTAAAAGACGAGGACACCTTAAAAAGGGGCCATCTATAAGCCTACCCTCAGGGCGCATTCTCTTTCTCAGGGATGTTCCTTGCTGAGAAAAAGAATTCAGCGATATTTCTCCTATTTGCTTATGAAAGAGGAGAAATATAGCTCTGTTCCGTCTGGCCCACCGGCGGCAAGTTCAAAGTTACCTCTCTTGTTCCCTGAACATCGCTGTTATCCTGTTCTTTTTTTTAAAATGCCCAGATTTCATATTGTTCAAACACACATGCTCTACAAACAATTTGTGCAGTTGATACAATCACAGGGTCCTGAGGTGACATTCATCCTCCTCAGTTTACAAAGAAGATGATGGGATTAAGAGATTAAAGTAAAGGCAGGCATAGGAAATCACAAAGATATTCATTGGGGAAGTGATGAGTGTCCATGAAATCTTCACAATTTATGTTCAGAGATTACAGTAAAGACAGGTGTAAGAAATTATAAAATAATTAATTTAGGAAACTAATAAATGTCCATGAAATCTTCACAATTTATGTTCTTCTGCCACGGCTTCAGTCGGTACCTCCATTCGGGGTCCCTGACTTCCCACAACAAATCACTTGTAAACAATTTTACTTACATTTTTGAAGTGGATGCCTTTTAAACTGCCAAATAAATAGGAAACTGAATGTCTTTTTTTTTTTTTTTTTTTTTTTTTGAGACTGAGTCTTGCTCTGTAACCCAGGCTGGAGTGCAGTGGCATGATCTGGTGTCACTGCAACCTCTGCCTCCCGGGTTCAAGCGTTTCTACTGCCTCAACCTCCCGAGTAGCTGGGATTAAACGCACACACCACACCCGACTATTTTTTTGTATTTTTGGTAGAGACGGGGTTTCTAGTCTAATGATGTGGTGGTTTTGTTATCTCAAAACAGAATCCCATCTCATATATCAGAATTATTTATCTTTATCTATGACCTTTCCTCCTAAACACTTCCCATTAAAATGTTGTGGCCAGGGATAGACACCATGATATTGGTGTCATCTGACTGAGATTAGAGTAGCATTTTAAAAATCTCTTGTTCTAAAAAATATAATAGTGCATGCATAAAAGAGGAATAACTCAAAGTGTTTTCTCAAAGTATGAGAATCTTGTCAGCTTTCATACAAATAATATTGGAAGCATCAATGCATATAAATGAAACTGGTTATTTCAAAACTGTCATTAGGTAAATATGTAGATATTTGTCCTAAACTGCTTATTCTGAATGATAGTACTAATAAATAATATGATGTTGTACTAAACACCTAGAAATCAGGTAAATCTTACAGATGATATCATTTCTGATCAAACTTTCTCAATTCAGTGGGGAAAATCTAATTTGAGTTGCTTTAATGATACATTTAATCTAATGCCTAATTTGGTAACACCATTTAGATGCAGTAAGCAATCTTTAATCTCAATAGTATGTGTCAGAATCCTCATGCAGAGGACAAAAAAGTACATGTAAATAATCTTCCTCACCACCTTTTAGCATCATTATTTTATAATATGTATATGTATGAATGTATGTATGTACACACATACACACATACATAAACACACACACATAGATATGCACGTATATACCAACTCATCAAAATGGCATATGACTGAAATCTGGAGTTCTTTTCTTTGAGCACTAAATTATGACACTTTTCTAAAAGTGAAAATGGTTTATAAATCGAGAGGATGAAAACTAAGTATTACCAGACCCATACCATCACAAATTCCTAACACTGAAAAAAACTGTTCATTTTAGGCAGCCAACACAAGTTATAAAGTGAGTGAATACATTTCAAAAATCAATGCCAATTGAAATAAAAATCTCCTATTTCACAATCTAGATGCACTTCAGACAACAGCAAATAGAACATCACAAAAGAACATTGATGTGACCAAAGAACACTCGAGAAAATGAAGGTCAGTTTGCTGTGGTTGTTGTATTAAGCTCAGCAGGAAGAATTCATGTAGGCTTCTCAAAGGAAATGCAAAAGATCAAATCTCAGGTAACACTTTTTATTGAACTGAAACAAAGTCACCTCATATAAGCAGGAAAGTTAGCTATAAACAAATATAAAAACAATATACTTTAGTAATAGTATAATTCCTTATATTATTCTACCGGGTCTCTTTCTCACACACACACACACCCCTACTCAACAATATACTAAGTGCACACTAACACACACACACTGACACGTGTTTACGAAAGCATACATGCTCCCTCAACTATATATTTAAAACATAAGGTGGGCAATACATGATCATGATGTAAATACATGATTTTTCTTTTATAACCTCATCTAAATTCCTATTGAACTGAACAAAACTAACTGACTACCTGAAATTATTAAATCATTCATCAATATGCAATAATATGGAGAGATTTTTTGAAAGATAAACTGCAGAAAGTAAACAGGAATGAAACTGAAGCTGAAGCTGACCAAATCACAATTCACCACATGTAAGATATAAAAATATCTATCTAAATAGCAGAAGACACATTAGGTGGAATCCACTAATATCTCTTGATGAAGAGCCACAGACATGCCGAGCTAAAAGAGATTATCCTGGAACTGACTCACTAATAACAACTGTCATGTTTAACTAGTTATTAGCTAACATGTATTAAGTACAAACATTTGTGTCAAACACTGTTCTAAAGGCTTTACCATTTTTCATTTTTAGCTTAATACAATGTTATAACGTGGGTTGCAGTTTTACTTTAAATTTACAATAGAGGACTCTGAAGTTTTGATAATCTAAACAAATTGAGCAAGATTACTCAACTACTGGTTGCAGAGCTAGAGTCCAAACTCAGTCAGTCTGGCTATAGAGGTCGTTGAGTTCTTCATTACTCTACCATGTTATTTCTCAGGTTTCTCATGTTTGTTAAAGAAGGTGTCTTAGTTCTTCCCAATCTATCATCATTGAAAAGTTTGAGAAAGTATTAAATTCACGGAAAAAACATTAAGTAATGGAATGGAAAAATAAAAAAAAACAAGAAAAAGAATTTAGAAAATAAAAATATGATTACTAAATTTAAAACTAAAATAAATACAGTTGACTACTAAAAGAACAGAATTGGTTTATTACACTAAAATTGTAACAAGCTAATGCAGTACTATAAATAAAGAATGGGGAGATAGAATTTATTTTAAAAGTAAGGTTCATGAAGAGTATGGGTGAGAGTAAAAATAAACAGCATGCATAATATAATTTCCATAAAAAGAAGACTGATATTTCATTAAGAAGAGGCAATGAGAATGAGAGAGAGCTTTTCTTAAAAGACTTGAATCAGATGAAAAAAGACTCAGCACCAAGCAAAATATATAAAAAAGAATTGTATTATGTAATGGTTCCAAGTTAATATCAATCATTTTTAGCTACTCCATTTCAGTTTTTCTTATTTCAGTGAGTTTAAATATTTAATGTATTTAACATCAGGGAATTAATGTAACCTTACAACTAGTCTCTTGGTATACTTTCTCCTTGACAGTTTGTAGCCCTCTTGAATGGTACACTGATAAATCAAGTTGCTTCATATACGTGAGTTTGTTTCTAGACTTTGCAGCATTTTCCATACTATTTCAATTACTGTATCATTATATATATATATATATTCACTATTTTAATTACTATATCATCATCACCATCATTATCATCATCATTATCAAATAGATTATGTTTCTGAATTTTAATAAATGTAGAGACTTTGAACATATAAAAGAGATTCACTTTAATAATAATTTGGTAAAGAAAGTATTCATTATAAGTCGGGAACTGAAGTCAAAAGAGATGAAGCAATTTTCAGTGGCTACTCAGCAGTGTAGCCACAGCACTTCTAGAACACTATTTTATTTCTTAAGAATGTATTTTAATATCTGGCAATCCTGGTCTACTATCATTATCACTCTTTAAAAATATTATTTACTATATTTGCTTACTTGTTTTCCCATATAAATTTTAATACATATTGTATTAAATTGATATTTAATTAATATTTTATTACAATATTAAATTAGTGGAAAATATTAATGGAGAAAATATATGTATAGAATTATTTTTCCCTTCAGAAAATGACTAAGCTCTTTGTTTATTCAAAATTTCCCTTAAATTCCCACAATATTTTTATTACATTTATTTTCTTATACTACATATTTTGATATCCTTGTGGATGTATTATTTCCTATTATATTTTCTTAAGGGGTTTTGTTTCCCTGTTGGTAGGCTATTCATTTTTATTTATTTTGTATCTAGCAACTTTCTTTGCTTAAGTACATTTTTTCAGGTTTTTAAAATAATACTCTATGGGGCTTTCCATGTAAATATGCATGCCACCCACAACTAATAAGCATATTTTATTTTAAATATCAATATTGAATATTTTTAAATTTCAAATTATGTATATTATAGGCTTATTTTACTGTCAAAACTTACTAAACAAGGACAAACAATAAAGTAATAGAAGATGATCTTTTTTTGGCATAAATTTACCATCTAATAAGAATAACTTATTTCAGGATAAAGTTTATATACCTTCTTGAGTTGATTATTCTATTAATTGGTTTAATAAGCAATGTTTTCAGAACTATTTAGAGATTATAATATCTGAAAGCACTTTATATGTATGAACATTCTTTTGTTTTCCTCTCATATAAAACATCATTTACACTAAACAGAAAATATTTGAGTCATATTTTTTTCCCTCAAAACACCATGGGTTAATCTACCATACCTTGCAATTAGTGTTTTAGATTAAAGAAATTGTTTTCATCCTCACTTTGTTACATTTCCAGTGAGAAAAACAAAACAAAACAAAATTCTTTTGCTGTCACAGTCTTGGAAAGACAAGCTGGAAGTCAGTTTCCCTCTCATGGTTAGATTGGACTGCTATATGTGCCTTTATAACCATACACTACTTGACATCCTGAAAAACTGCTTTGTTCCTCTGGTTCTCCCTGAGAGAAGAAAGATAGGAATCTGAGAAACCAATCTGTGGTCCAGAAAGAGTAGCTTGCCATATCTGCCTTCAGTTACTTCCATCTAGAAATGAAGAGGCCAGGATGTATGATAGACAAATGCTGAAGTTGTTGACTTGAAGCCAGACATGTGAGATGAGCATGCTATGGTGCACAGTTTTTCTCCTCCTTTTTGCCCATACACACAATAAATGGACTTTAAAATACATTCCTTACCAAATTATTAGGAAAATGAATCTCTTTTATAGGTGCAAAATCTCAGCATTTATTAAAACTCAAACAATCTATTTGATAATGATACTAATGATAGTGATGATGATATAGTAATTAAAATAGTGAATATATATAAAATGGTACAGTAATTGAAATAGTATGGAAAATGCTACAAAGTCTAGAAATAAACTCACGTATATGTAGCAATTTGATTTATGAGTGTACCATTCAAGTGGGCTACAAACTGTCAAGGAGAAAGTATACCAAGAGACTAGTGTAAGGTTACATTAATTCCCTGATGTTAAAAGTTTAACAAGGTACAGATTAGGTCATTTTCTTTTATCATAATCTAGTAAGGTTAAATATTTTAAGGGAACATTTTTTACTCTTTTTAAAAATTATTTCAATAGTTTTGGGGTGCAGGTGGTTCTTTATTGATAATTTCTGAGATTTTAAAGCACTCCTCACCTGAACAGTGTACACTGTACCCAATGTATGGTCTTTTATCCCTCACCCCCCTTTCAGCTTTCTCCCTCAAGTCCCCAAAGTCCATTATATCATTTTTATGCCTTTAAGTCCTTATAGCTTAACTCGCACTTATAAATGAGAGTTGCAAATTTTACCATTCCTCAGATACTTCACTTAGAATAATGGCCTCCTGCTCCAGCCAAGTTGCTGCAAAAGACATTATTTTATTCCTTTTTACGGTTGAGTAGTATTCCATGGTATGTGTGTATAAATGTATGTGTGTGAATGTATATATAATAACATTTTCTTTATTCACCCTTTGGTTGATGGACAGTTAGGTTGGTTTCATGTCTTTGCAGTTGCAAACTGTGCTGCTATAAAAATGTGTATGCACATGTCTTTTTCACATAATGACTTTTTTCCTTTGGGTAGATACCCAGTAGTTGGATTGCTGGATTGAATGGTAGGTCTACTTTCAGTTCTTTAAGGAATCTCCATACTGGTTTCCACAGTGGTTGTACTAATTTACATTTAAGTGAAATTGTTGACACGCAATTTTAAAAAATGAAATTCTTCTCTGATTGGAAATTAAGAAACCTATTCCTAATTAATCCTTTGTTCAAAGAAAATTCAAAGGGAAATTTCAGACTCTAAAGAAAGCATTTCAAAAGAGAGCACTTCATAGTACTATGAGAACATAATTAATTTTAGACTCAAAATAAAGCTTATAGTTACAAAAGTCTTAATTGATAAAGAAGAAAGAATAAAAAATTAAAGTTTCTTAGATGAATTCAGTAAAGTTGCATGATACAAAATCAACATGCAAAAAGTTAAAGTTACTGAGAACTTGTAACCATTTTTTTATTTCACTGGACAAATAAAATTTAATGTAATGTATAGACACAGGACATACATCAGCCTGCACAATTATACATAGAGAGAGATTGTATATAACGTATATAGATAGCCTAGAAATTATGAATTAAGGATTTAGTGGGATGAAGAAAATAAAATAAATGGGCAAATTATCTATTATTTTAGAAGATTATTAGTACTATGGAAAAAATAAGCCAGAAAAGAAAAAAAGGAAATGCCAGGGGTGAGGCATCTATGTGCTTGTTACTGTGTTTGCAATTTTAAACAAGACAGTCTGCAAAGATATGAAGAAGGTGAGAGTGCAGTATGCCATATGTATATCTGGAGAAGTGAATTACAGGCTGACTGAACAGAAGCATGTTCAAATTCCTGAGGTGCAGTGGGGCCTGCTGTGCGCCAGGAATAGTGAGTAGCCCCTGTGGCTTCCCAAGGAGAGTATAGTAATAGAAAACATAGTCAGAGAGTTATTGAGGATTACTGACAGATCATTGGGAAAGGTGATAAAATACCCATTTTGAAAAGTATGAAGATAAAATTTGTTCATAGGTAAAATTTTTCTGACTTTAGAAGGTTAGAAATATTTAGATTTTTCCAGGCAACAAGAAACTATGGAAGGCAATCTTTTATAAAAATGATACAACTTTAATCTAAAAAATTATACAAAAATGGAAACAAAAGATGAATATACCTAGTTTTCTAATTTAAATTGTTAAAATATAAAGTATCTTAATGGAAATAAAGTGACCACCTAGAGGAAAGGCTACATCACAATGGGTTGAAATTTCTGTAGGATATGACCATCCCAGATGAGACTACACAGTTGATGATGCCGTTGTCCATTAACAAGATTCCAGGGCTATCATGAATTCCCCTCCTCGAAACTTGGAGTCAGATACTCTCCTTGAACTTCCACTTTGTTTTAGGGCAGGTTAGCATTAGAGAATGAAATATGGATGCTATGGATGCCATTGCATTATTTTATATGAGCACTGAGGGAAGATACTAGTTATGAGCCAGTTTAGTGAAAGAGAGGAAGAGAAAAAAAAAAAAAAAAAAAAAAGCAGGGCTTGCATTTCAAAAAGACATTAATTGATACTGAAATTTCCTGTAATTTTCTTGACACATTTTATGTCTCCTATGCCTGTACATTATTTGGTGTTTCTGCAGCCTTTTCTTAAAGAATCTTGGCCGGGCGCGGTGGCTCAAGCCTGTAATCCCAGCACTTTGGGAGGCCGAGACGGGCGGATCACGAGGTCAGGAGCTCGAGACCATCCTGGCTAACACGGTGAAACCCCGTCTCTACTAAAAAAATACAAAAAAAACTAGCCGGGCGAGGTGGCGGGCGCCTGTAGTCCCAGCTACTCAGGAGGCTGAGGCAGGAGAATGGCGTGGACCCGGGAGGCGGAGCTTGCAGTGAGCTGAGATCTGGCCACTGCTCTCCAGCCTGGGCTACAGAGCGAGACTCCATCTCAAAAAAAAAAAAAAAAAAAAAAAAAAAAACAAAAGAATCTTGTACAACAAATAGGGAGAATTTCCCCCCTAATACTCTCCTATTCATTTTCATGGACATAAATACCCAAACAAGCCAACCAGACATCATGCTCCTTGTATAAATTTGTGAGGAAATTAGATAAATGTTTTATTGATAATATTCTTCAATAAATTATAAATGGTCATGGCTGTGCAGTTCTCATAAACTTTCAGATTACCAATCTGTCTAGGGACTCACAATTCTAAATGTTGTAGTCCAATTAGCATTTGATAAAGAGATATTACCTGACCACCACATTGCATTTGGCTAAAATGACTTAAAATAGTCTTGGCATACCTGAGTACTGACATTCAGCTAGAGCCAGAACATAGCAGTATAAGAGCTGCTACCATTCTTATATGTTGGGTGTTCGTTCTGATGGGCTGGTGTCCATGCAGTGCTAGTCATTAAATGTTTTTGGATTCAGCCCTTACTCATCTATAGCAATACACATTGCCTAGATAGAAGAAGAACTCAGTTCTGGGGGTGTTGATTGTTGAAGCATCCCTCCCAAAACATTCCATTATTATTTCCATATCCCCAAAGAACTACTGGTCCTGCAGGGATGAGAATGGTCCCTCAGTTTCCCTTAGGAAAAGGCTGTTTTCTATTTTTAGCTGAAAGGCTTGACCTTTGAGTAGTTCCATTGGTGAGCCAGTTTCTCTTTGCATTCAGAAGCTGGAGAGCATTACATTTTCTGCATCTATTTCCATGCCGTCTTCATGATTTTATTATTTCTCTTGGCCTAACCAAACTGAACTGAGTGGACACATCTTCTGAAAGCCAGCAGTCTCCGTGTGGTAGAGGTAATCTGACTTCAAAGAGTTGTGCTGTTCTGCAGAAGCCAAAAATATTTAGAAAGATAATCAGTCAAGTGTATTATATTCCTCCACTCCAAGCTGATGTACAGTTCTATGTTTTTGTGTATTTAAAAACATTTTAACTTTTTAATTGAAAACTTCTTACAAATCATCTTTACTTTAAAGAAGGAAGTGGGGTAGCTAGGCTCTCTTCCCCTATTTTCTTTCTTCAGATAACAAAGAAAACTAAAGCCAAAATTCTAATGTCTGGAGAAGGAAAAATAAAAACTACTTACAAGCTTTCAGGAAATTTTTTTCGGTAACAGTTTTCCAGCCATCATTTTAGTCTCTCCTTTTATCTCAGATCTCTTTAGTCCAGAAAGGTCAAATTTTTTCTGCCTAAATAAAACATATTGCAGAAGCAAAAAGTGAGCTATTTGATAATTAGATTAGAATGTCTCAGGAGTACTTCGATTCCATATTTTTAAATTTTTATATTTGAAAGTTATATTTTTTCAAGGATAAAAATATTTCTGAGAGGCTATCATCTGAATACTATTAAAATGAAGACAAGTAAGGTGCCAAACACTTACAGAAAAGTAAAAAACGAAAAAAGAAAATTAAATTGTAAAAAATGAAAATGAAATCCCACTCAAATTAGTGTCCAAGATAGCTATACCTTTGCACATGGCATTTTCTGTAAAAACAGAGATCAACACACACATATTAAAATAGAATTACTTAAGCATAGCATGAATCTTATCATTTCCAATGCCAATGCAAAAGTAAAAACCTTTCTTTTACTCTGTTTTTATCTCCAGCCATATCCAAATCTTTAGAAGTTTTACAGTTTCTGACTAGAGTGAGATTTCCTTTCCACACAACTAATCATGGTTAGTATCATTTCAGATGCTGCTTGACCCTTCATATATCAGGTTATGTAAAATGTTTCTTCAATTATGTTGTTCATTTTTTATTGAGCTGTTTGTATTCCCATTATTAGGTGAAAATACTTAATGACATATTCTGAGGCAAGCACTTTTTTGCTGACTTGTAAATGTGGTCGACCAGAATGTGGATTGCCATTAATAAAGTCTAATTTATCAATTATTTTCTTCTATAGGTAGAAAGGTTGAATCCAAAGAAATTTTTGCCAATCACAACTTGAAGAGATTTTCTCCCGTATTTTCTTCTGGAAAAAAAGTCTATTTTATACATTTTTTTCTTTTCATGTTTGTTTTTTACTTTTTAAACTTTTATTCATGTTTTTCATAGCCAATATCTTTTTTGATCCTCACATTAACTACCTGAGATGTACAAATCAGGCTTTATTATTTTATTTTACACATATAGGAAATATAATGAGAATTAAGGTGGGGCGTAGTGGCTCACGCCTGTGATCCCAGCACTTTTGGAGGCTGTGGCGGGCTGATCATAAGATCAGGAGTTTGAGACCAGCCTGATCAACATGGTGAAATCCCATCTCTACTAAAAATACAAAAATTAGCCCAATGTGGTGGTGCGTGCCTGTAACCCAGCTACTCAGGAGGCTGAGGCAGGAGAATTGCTTGAACCACG
This sequence comes from Macaca thibetana thibetana, assembly GCF_024542745.1. Taxonomy (NCBI): domain Eukaryota; kingdom Metazoa; phylum Chordata; class Mammalia; order Primates; family Cercopithecidae; genus Macaca; species Macaca thibetana. The sequence continues at coordinate 173,137,771 of NC_065578.1, forward strand.
AGGAGGAGGTTGCAGTGAGTGGAGATTGCGCCACTTCACACCAGCCTGGGTGACAGAGCAAGACTCTGTCTCAAAAAAGAAAAAGAAAGAAAGAAAAAGAAAAAGAGAAAGAAAAAGGAAAAGAAAAAAGGAGGATTAAAATATTAAGTGATATTCTAAAGGTTATACAGCTATCAAATTGTGGTGTTAATTCTAGAATTGAGCCCCAGTCTAGTGCAACGTCTTCTCGACTACTCTGCAGATAAACAAACATCTCAATCAAGAAGATGAATTTAAATCCCAGGCATAAAATTATCTTTATTACTGGGAAAATAACTAAGATTTATAGCAATTTAGTATTGATGAAAAACAGGAGCTTCTTTTTACTACCAGAAAATCTATAAAATATATTATATTAATATCTTAATGGCAAAATTTGCACGAGAGACACAAATCAATTGGCATTTGATATTTTCATTAGTAAAATATATTAGGTACAGTCTGCAAGAGTATAACATTCAAATTAGAAAACCTATGAAAAACAGGCCTCATTTAAAGAAACATGGCATTAAAATGCTAAAGCCAAGGGATTCTTTCAAGAATATTTATAAGAGAGTCAGTGTATAATTCTGCACCTGTTGTTAAGAGGAGGTATAACTGGTCAAGTTCCTATTTGAATTAGCATCAAAGATTTTAAAAAATAGCCTCTCTGTAAGTTTTCCCGTTCTTGTGAATAGAGATTTGTCTTTTGTGAGGGAGGAGTGGCAAACTATCATTCTCTTCAGGCAGCACCTGTGAAATTTGGCAAACTTGAGTGTCTTAAGCTGCTGGCATGAATAGCTTTACACTATGGGTAAAGAGGCCACCAGTACTTTCTAATGAATGAATCCATGGAATGCTAATTTTGGTATCCTTGAATTATGTGACTAGTTCAATGTTTATGTGCTATTTTGAAATGCAGTTCATCTCACTAAGTTTGAAAACATATTCTACAGCTTTAATTTTAAAGTTTTTATTTTATTATTTTATTAAATTGTATTATTTTTATTATTTTATTATTTTATTAAAGTTTATTTTGATGTTGAGCAATGTCAAAATTAATTTATTTTTATCCTAAAATTTATAGTTTTAGGAAATAAAATAAAATTAAACTGTATTAATATAAAAGTTGACTTTTATGCTTGCCATAAGATTAATAGTTAATAGTATGTTTATATGCATTTATATAGTTCGGTGTGGTGCATTTTTATACAGTGTGGTTAAGTAAACAGACATATCAGGTAAATTATGTTTCATGGCAAATGAAGTCATTTAATAAGTATATAATAATAATAGCATTACATGTAAGTGTAGATTTTGCATCTTCTTATCTTTCTATGAATCTGTAGACTAACAATACAAGCATATTTAAAAGAATAATCAAGATGGTTTTGAACATTAGTGAAAAGTGTTTGTATAGGTTCACTTCAACATGAACAATATTTGAAAGAAATAAAGTTTAAGTGGAGAAATGCTTATGGTAATGTTTAACAAAATAAAAAGTACTCAAATTAAGTAGAGCTTACCTGATTTTTCCTAAAATATTTTAACCTATTTCCTGTATTTGCTATATATGTTTACAAAACCCAGTTGAAATATTATCTCCTTTCTTAAAAACTTTTCTTAACCCCTTTCTCTACAACAAAATTAGAAATTGTCTTTTGGAATTCAATATTTCTCCATTTTGTCTTATTATATTTGTATCGTATTTATTTGCTTATGTTTGTCTTTTCCAATAGAAAGCAAGCCCTCAGAGACAAGGATTGTGGTTTATTCATGGGGTAGCTCCTTGACTTAACATAATGAGTAACCAAAACATGTTTACAATAGATATAATATTGGGCCTGTAAACATGAGAAAGGTAACACTAAATGTTGCCTGGAGAAAACCTTAACGATGTATATTTACATCATATGCTATATTCCCTCAAATCTGGCTTGACTGAATTCTAAATATCACTCAGCAATAAAGTCACATTTTTGCTCCTTTCCTACAGTGACATGAAAATGTTTACTATTTCCTTCAAGTCTCCCTGCCCCCCTTTCTTTCTAATGTTCTTTATTAGCAACAGATCTAGTATTTTTTCACACATAAAAATTAATAAAATAATTCATAGTCAATATGATTTTGCAAGTCACACTCTCAAATTTCAGATGACAAAGATCATTTTTTTTTCTTTTCTTTTCTTTGTTTCTTTTTTTTTCTTTTTTGAGACAGAATCTCATTCTGTCACCCAGGCTGTAGTGCAGCGGTCAGAGCTCAGCTCATTGCAACATTCGCTTCCCAGGTTCAAGTGGTTCTCCCGCTTCAGCCTCCTGGGTAACTGGAATTACAGGTACCTGCCACCACCCCTGGCTACTTTGTGTATTTTTAGTAGAGACGGGGTTTCAGCATGTTGCCTAGCCTGGTTTCAAACTCCTGGGCTCAAGCTATCCACCTGCCTCAGCCTTCCAAAGTGCTGGGATTACAGGTGTGAGCCACTGCTCCTGGCCGATCATGTTTGTTTGTTTGTTTGTTTTTTCCATGATATAGTCTTCTGACAGTGACCCATCTATTTTACCAAATGTAGAAATGTAATCTAAGCACTTTTAGGTATATTCTTTATAAATCTAAAGTTCAACTCTGGTCTGTAATTTCGTTGCAATCAGTTATAAAATTCCCTCTCAAGACTTTTTCTCTCCTTCTCTCTTGGGTTAATTCTAAACCCAGGATGGATTTTCTAAGCCCCACTGTTGGGGAGCTCCAGTTTTGTTTGCCTGTCCCTGCTGCCGCCATTGAGATGTATATGATCTGGACTCAGGCTCTGAAGGACACAAAGCTACACAGGCCACTCAGCACCTTCCTCGTCTTTGTACTCAGGTCACTGAGGTCCTTTGTCCTTTCTTGGTCTGGACCCAAAGAAGGCCATGGCCATTCTACCAGCCTTTCTGAGACCCACCCGTCTGTGTTGCTGGTGTCTCTGAAAAGCTGCACCCAGCCTCAGTTCTGCAACTCTGCAGATGGGCTGCTGGCTCCCTTATGCCCTGATCCCCAAGTTTCACAGGGTTCAATTATGTCTCCCCCAACCCCTGCCCACCACAAATGCCACCTATACCAAGGCTCAACACAGAGGGCAAAGCACAAAAACTAACATCTGAGCTTGTTGGGTTTTCCTACAATTCTCTTGTCTGGAATGAGCTACCAAGTCATTTTCTGACTCATGCCTGCTTTCCGATATTTCTTGCTTCATATCTGGAAGGTGATTTTGAACTGAATAATTCAAAGATTTGGTTTTTAACTTATGCAATGACTTCTCCACCTCAAATCGTGGGTAACTCATGTTTAGCAGTCTTCATTGAAATAAAGATTCTCATAATACTAATAAATACGTTTGTTTGGGTTGCTGGGGATCTACCATTCAAAAACTAGGAAGTCTTGGCCAGGTATGGTGGCTCACACCTGTAATGTCAGCACTTTGGAAGGCCGAGGCGGGCAGATCACCTGAGTTCGAGAGTTCAAGACCAGACTGACTAACATGGAGAAACCCTCTTTACTAAAAATACAAAGTTAGCCGAGCATGGTGGTGCATGCCTGTAATCCCAGCTACTTGGGAGGCTGAGGCAGGAGAACCGCCTGAACCTGGGAGGCGGAGGTTGCTGTGAGCGGAGCTCACACCATTGTACTCCAGCCTGGGCAAAAAGAGCAAAACTTAATCTTAAAACAAATGAACAAACAAACAAAACTAGAAAGTCTTTTCATAATTTCTATAAGGTCAGGTTGCATCATTTGTGGAATGGAAGACAAGACAGTTGTCATGGTTACAAGAATCAGCATATATAAAGTATCTAACATAATTTATATTTAATCAGTTTAATCAATATGTACTTCTTTTCTTTCTTCTCTTTTAGTTTCCTCTTTCTTATCTAATATTATCCAGTCTTTAAACATTGAAGCATGGCTTTCACTCCATTATTGCTATCTTCTTCCATCAGTCTTAAAATAATGATCAGCTAATTGACAGATCAAATGGCTTATCACTTCTTGTCAACCTGGAATCCTTAAAAACCATACTGGCTTTGCTCTTTTTTCAAATTCTCTCTTTTCAGTTTCTATGATCTCACATCCTCCCGATGTGCTACTTCTGTAATCACACCATTATCATTCCAGACAATTCTTGTATTGTACTTCCTTCTCCCCGTCTTGTCTCTAATATTATGCATTTTTTCAGGCTTGTTTTTATTTCCTTTGGTTCCAAGTCTAGAATTCTCACCCGAAAGAATATTTGTATGTCTAGCTGGGATATAGCTCCCTGCCTCCTGTCTCAGATCATTTCAATTTTTCCTTCACATGCCAATCAGAGTATTTCTTTTCCAAAAATAAAAACCGGATAAAGTGGCATCTTTATTTACTCTCTTTCATCTATAATTCTTCATAGCTCACAAAGAAAAAATTATATTGCCTTGGGCCTTCAAAATTTTACTCCTGCCTTTTTTCCCCAAACTTCCTTCAGTGGAGTCTAGAGATTAAAAACAGAATGTTTTATTTGAAAAGAGTCATGTTCAAATATTTATTGTCTCATAGTGAACAAGACACATAGGTACACTATACCTCAGTTTATCTATAAACTGGGGAAAAGTGTAGCTTTTCATCCAGATATTGTGAGATATTGTGAGAACTTATAATAGACTAATTTGATTAATTACCATACCCCAGTTTTTAAACAAGAATTTTATATAAATATATATTTAATTTACTTGGGGCCAATTTAAATAAATGACTGGTTGAATTTCAAGTGTTTAATAAATGCTTGATATGTAGTAAGTACTCAATAATTGGCAACCATGATTATCTCATATACACTTCTCATAGCTCTTTTAGATTTACATTTGCTTCCTATTAGTATTTTGGAAAAGTCTCTTAATATTTATTTATGAGTAAAAATTAAGGTAAGAATAATGGCTACCCTTAAATTACAAGACTTATGCAGACTATATGATAAATTTGAATTAGATGATTGGAAAAAGAAAAATGTTTGCATATGTTAAAATTGTAAGCTCACAGTAATTTAATTTTCAATGAAGAAAATAATAACTGAAGCATTATTTTAGGTTAAAAATTTGGACAAACAAGATTATTCAAAGAGGGAAGGCAGGGAAGAAGGTGAGCAGTATCCTGGAATAATGTAAGCATTAGAGAAAAACTGCAATTAGTGCATTGCTAATAGGAATAGAAAAGAAAGAATCCATGTGAGAAACTGAGTTCAGCTGTGGTGGCTGAGGTGGCTAGGTACATAGCCTAAGAGATAGTGATTTTGTTAAACAATGATTGTTAGATCTTTAAGTGCATTGCTAATTAAGTCTTTTTTAAAACTCTAAGTCAGATGTATTAATTTTCTTTTTTAAACAAAATATAAAGAAAACTTTCAAAAAATTCAATATATTATATTCTGGAGATTTTGAATATTAATACTCTCTTAATATGATTGCACTGTATTAGAATTTCTCTCTTCGAATTTTTTTTTCACTTTTAACAAAATAGGAAACCAGGGCATGTGCCTCTTGTTGTGGGGTGAATAGAAGATGTTTGCTACACACACAAACATACATACACTCACACACCTTAGTCTTAATTGTCTTATTATTTCTAGACTTAATTTTAAGCACATTTCATGGTAAGATAATTTTGTTCCACAAGAAGTTGGCTACTATAGTAATGTGTGCATTATTTTACATATGTGCATCTTTGTATGGAGATAAGAGAATTAGAGAAATATTCACAAATTTTAATAAAATAGGACATAGTGATATATGTTGTGCTGTATTCTGCCTTTTTACGTATATTATAGACAACCTGCAATATTCAGATAACATGAAGAATACAAACTAAGCAGAAATAGTTATTCATTAATTTATAATTTATAATCTACCCCTTTACAAAATCATGTTCGAGATGAATACATGAAGCTCTAGTTTAGCCTGGGGCTATAACCAGAAATCAAGGAGTTGCATGCAAGTGTCATTGGTAATTTTATTAAAAGCAAACATATTTGTCATTGGCATGATTATTGTTTTCTCCATGGAACATGAAATGTACACAATTATGATTTCTGGCTACTTTTACAATATTACTTTAATTTCCAAAAGTGGTTTCCATTGCCCATTTGTATGCATACACACCAAAATTAAGAACAACCACTATATTAAAAATAATAACAAATTTCTAAATGCTTTGGAAAAGAAGTGTCATCTCCACAGTACTAAAATTCATGAACTCCCAATTCTACTAACAAATGGAAGAAAAGCATCAAGCATAAGTGAAACAGGGAATATTCCCAGAAACATTTCCATGAAAGAGCTTTTAACTATGTGTATACCATTAAAAACCTATTATTTAAAATTCTATCATGACAGCATGACTAATTCTTTATTTTTGTTGAGTACTTTTAACAGCAACTTGAAAGGATTAATTCCCATATGCATTTGTTATCAAAAATGTAGTAATGCTTTGTGGAGATTCAACCAACAGAATTAATCTAGGTTTCTTGGAAAGATTATCTTTAAGAAAGGTCAGAGTCTTATCAAGCCAGGCATTGGCAGACACTTCTGATGCTAATTGATGTATATACATTTACTATTCTAGATGGTAAATCATCCTTAAATAACATGTGGACTTCAGCAGGTCACTAAACTTGTCACTAACCCTCTAGTAAAGAGGCACTGAGATATACCTCTCTATAACTTTTCCCAGCCTCCTCTGGAGGCTTGTTGCCTTGTCCTAAAAGCTCATGTTCCAGCTGTGTAGGACCAGTGACATCAAATGTTGACATTTTATTATTACTCATATATTTGTTTGTGCATTATGCAAATTTAATATCCCTCCCAAAAGCATGAGTTAAAATGTAGGCTATCATTTTATAAATCAGATCATGCAATTTTATTTTTACCCATTTGCTCTGGAATAAAACTGAAGATGCTCATCTAATCCAATTGGTTTGTATGACTCCTGCCTGTCTCTAGAGACTCTTCTAGAATCTTTCAAACCCTACTGTTTCCATCACTGCCTAGAATAATTATATGTCTTCCTAAAAGTGTAACTATAGCTGTAGCATCATAACTAGTCTATGTCATTCCACTCCTGCCCTTCTTTTGAATTCATTCTCCACACAGCAGTCATGATGTTTATTTTGTAAAACCTAATTTTTTTCTACACTGATTTCCTTTTCACTAATGCTAAAATCTAAACCCGTTTCTAATGACTGACATAATCCTGCTTTGTCACTCTCAATGAACTCATGATGTTACAGCCACATTGATCTTTGTTATCCCTTTCTTGCCAAGCCAAGGCATCTGCACTCTACCTGGAACACATATCCTTTTGTACATCTTTGCACAGAGAGCTAATTCTAATCATTTGGCTTTCAGTTGAAACATCGCCTCCACAGAGAGGCTTTCCCAAGGCTCCCTAACCACTGTAGTCTTCATGCATTATTATCGATCATGTCACACCCTTAACCATTTCACAGCACTTATGCTTTCTTAATATTTTCCTGTTTATTTATTGTTTCACTTACATATTGAGAATGAAAGCCCCAGTGGAACTATTTCTCTTCTTTGCTATTGTATTTTAAATCCCCAACACAAGAAATGTAGTAAGTGGTTTGGGGGTTTTTTTGTTGGTTTGTTTTGCTTTTATATTTTGTTTTATGTGTCTGGTTTGACGTTTTTGAAACTTAGGTACAGAGACTTAAGTTACATTTCATAGTTACCATTTTCTTTCTAGACCAGGGACCCTGCCTCATTTCATGAATATATGTAGTTTGCCCTTTTAAACCCCTTATTCTGACTTCAATTCCCTTCGCCAAAAGACATACCTACCGTATGGGGCTTGATATATGTCCTTAAATGATGGATGTGCTATTGTAACATTTAATGATATACAAGTACACCTATTCAATTTGTATTAAGCGTATTATGCATCGTGTTTGTTACATTTTTACATTATGTTTTTAAGATATATCCATTCTTATCTGCCTATCTTGTTTGATGTTTAATTGTACAATAAATATTTTTAGCATGCATCCATTATACTTTTCATCCATCATACTTTTTTTACTCCATTCCCTCGTGATGTGATTCCAAACTATCTATAACACCTACCACTGTATACTACGCCACAGTAAATATGCTGCTGCATGTCCTGCCTCTGATTTATGGGGATTCTTCTGTAATATATGCTCAGAAGTAAAATTCCTAGGTTATAATGCATATATTTATTTTCAGTAAGGCAGTAGATGTTTGGTAAATATTTGTTAAATTGATAATTTTGCACTGTATAATAAACTATTTTACATTATAATTTCATCCTATGGACGAGTATGAATTTCCCATAGATGCAGTGTATTACAAGTTCTTAGAGAATACAAGAATAGTCTTACTATAATCTATAAAGTATTAGTTATCTATGGCTGCAAAACAAATTTCCCTAAAACTTAGAAGATGAAAACAACAAACATTTATTATCCCATAGTTTCTGGAGGTCAGGATTTGGGGAGTAGCTTAGTTAAGTATTCTTACTTAGAATGTCTCATGACATTGAATCTCTCATGACATTGCAGTCCAGCTACCCGCCAGGCTGCAGTCATCTGCAGCTGGGCCTGGGACATACCTACTTCCAAGATGACTCACTAGCATGGCTATTAGCAGGAGTTGTCAAATCCTTGATAGGTAGACTTGTCAAAGTGCTTTTTGAGTGTCCTTATGATGTGTTAGCTGACTTCCTTCAAAGTTAGTGATTCAAAAGTTAGAGTGAGAAGGAAAACACAAAACCTTTTATGACTTATTCTCCTAAGTTACAGTCACTTTCATCAGTTGCTATCTGTTATATGCAAATCTTTTCCACACTCAAGGAAGGGGTAATTAAACCCACTTCTTGATGGAAGGAGTTTCAAAGAACTTGTGAACATATTTTAAATTCACCACAAAATCTAGAGGATAAAATGGAGTACAATATTGTGTAAGTTCTGAATAAACGCACATGCATATATTATGTTATATGTTTGATTCTGTAAACATTAAATGTCAACCTTGTGCTAAACACTTTCCTAAATAATATGAAGAATATGAATAGTTAACATTTACACTCTGAAGAAACTTACAATTGGATAAGAAAAAATATGATACAAACAGCTTAAAAGGCAATTTGATAATATACATTGAAACAAGTTTTACTACAACCCAATATAATACAAATATCTAAGATTACACAGTCTCACATGATGTGATACATTAAACTACAAAAATTGTAATGGCATAACATGAGGACACTGTTAACGTAAGTGAAATTAACCGGATTCTGTTTGGGAATAAAAGTTTCACAATAAAGTTATAATGTTAGGTAAGATTTAAAGAATGATTGATTAGGTAGTTTTTAGATAAATTACCCATCTATAGGAGGCTATAGGCAGAAGAGTATGATATGCAAATCTACAGAATCATGAACATTGCAGATGTGTTCAGGAATCTATAATTAAAGGTCATTGACAAATTTGATATATAGGTCCTGAGTATTTCATAAATTTTATACTAAAGAATATTACAAATTAATGCTTAGATTATAGACAATTGGCAAACTTTCATTTCAGTCAAGTCATTTGCTTCTACACATTAGCCAGGATAGAGAGTTTAAACCTTCACTGCACATTTTGCATATGTTTTCTTAGCCATCCTAATAGCCCTATGTTGTAGATACTATTATATCCATATATTTCCAAAGTCATCATTGCAAATGACCAATACAGAATATTAAATCTGATAATGTCCTGTACCTGTTATAGTTTAAAGTTTCTATCTCATAAATTCAAGAAAAAGATGAAGTAAATGAAAGTGCATTTGTAGATAAGAGCAAGATCATGGAGCGCTTGATAAGTCCACAATGTGAATTAATTGTGGGCTGAATTGTTGGAGCAGGAGAATGATACTATCAGATTTACTTGTTAAATATTTCACTATGGTGATAGTATAAAATGTAGCTAAGAAAGGTTGAAATTAGAGACAGGGGACATTAGACAACAGATGACAAAGATTTTCACAGAAGAAGGGCATAAATAAAAGGTATGTTGAGGAAATAGAATAGACATACCTTGTAGACTACAAGGATGTGTGAGAATGTGGAAGTCAGAAGCCTTTAGAAAAACGTGGATTTCTAACCCAGGATCTACATTGACAGAGATATTATATACCATGTTAGGATAGCTGCAGTAGTGGAATAGAAGTGGTTATTGTTGTTATTATTACTATATTGAGTTCTTCAAAATTATACATTACTAGTTAATCTCAACATTTTAACTCATGAATATCCATCCAGAGTCGATTACTGTCAAAATATCTTACATCCACTTTACTTCGAGTGAAGGCTTTGTACACAGTTTTCGGTAGCACGATTTCGGAGTTCGCTTCTCTACCCCCTTCTCCCCACCCCTCACCACGCACACACCTTTTACTGTTACAAGCAACCTAAACTCTCTTGGTCCTAGTTTCTTCATCTATAAAATGAGGATAATAATATCTATCTGTATCAGTTAGGGCAAGCTGATAGAGCAAACTGTAACTTTTGGGAAAAAAATGCTAACGGAATAAGAAAGACTGCTAACAAGGCAACTAAAAACAATCCTTTGTTTGCTAGCATCATCTACAGTTTAAAAGTCCTCATCACATCAGTAGCATTCTCATTCTTCACACTAAGCATGCTGCTCTAAACACAGATTGGCTTATTGTCCTCAGTGTTCGGAAACTGCACCTGTTCTTTTCTAATGGTATTTAAAAGAACATAATGCTGTAATTATCTACTGCATGAATTACAAGTATCCCCAGAACTGGTAAATACTATAACACTACAAACTGAAATTATAATTCAACGCTTATTTGCATGTAGATGACCAAAAATACGTCTCTCATTGCACTCTTCATCTAGTAGACAATACAATTACTACCATTTCACTTTTAAAAGATAACTCTGTTTCTTTAAAATTACTGTCTGAACTGAATACATTTTACAATTGGTTTACATAGAGGAAAATATCAGTAAGAAGAAAAGGAATTTAAAAAATAGATTTGTTTATTAGCTTTCTCATTGTGATGTCCCTAATCTTGATCCTTTCTTCGATGACAATAACTGAGTGAGTGGTTTTGTGGAAATGAGATTATCAGATGATATCAAATATGATTTATTTATACTTTGGGAAAGGAGATGTGTATAAATAAAAACACAATGAATATTTTATTCTGACTCCTCTGTATATACATGGCAGACTTGGCAAATCAAATCAGAGCATTCAAGTATTTATTCTTATGAGATAATAATCAGACATATCTATAAGATTTTAAAATTATTTTCCATGTTCTACTGTAGAACTGGTATTGGTATAAAGATCTTTTTTGATCTAGTGTAAGTCAAGCTTTGATAAATAAATTGAGTCAGGAAGGATTTTCAAAGCATTAGCTATATTTAAGATATGTTACATCCAATATCCCTTTTCATCACATATGTAACAAATTAGTTTGCATGATTTAATCTTTCTCTTGATTCTCTGCTACTTCAGGAATAAGGTAAAGGCAATTCATCTTTTATGTGATAAACTTGTAAATCACAGCAAATATCACAGCAAATATCAAATAGGAATTAATCCTAGGAAGCATAATTTATTAACAAATAATGTATATTGAGTGTGGAATTGTATCTCATTCTACCATTTTTGTCAGATATTGGGCAGACTTCTAAGAAATTAAATTCTGGGCTGGGTGCGTGGCTCATGCCTGTAATTCCAGCACTTTGGGAGGCCGAGGCAGGCGGATCATGAGGTCAGGAGATCGAGACCATCCTGGCTAACACGGTGAAACCCCGTCTTTACTAAAAATACAAAAAAATTAGCCGGGCGAGGTGGCGGGCGCCTGCAGTCCCAGCTACTCGGGAGGCTGAGGCAGGAGAATGGTAAGAACCCCGGAGACGGAGCTTGCAGTGAGCCGAGATCGCACCACTGCAGTTCAGCCTGGGGGACAGTGAGACTTTGTTTCAAAAAAATAAGAAATTAAATTCTGGATCAAGTTGATATTTAAGTTCTGTGAAACCAGTGGACAATGATGTCCTTTATTCATCAACCAACTCTTGTCCATTTGATGTAGACATACATCAATTGTAAATCAATATATCACTGAGAAGCTAGTAAAAATAGTTTGTGGATTATAAAATTGAATGTCAGTTATATAACACATTGTAATTGTGTGATAAATGTTTATATAACAAATTGATGAAGTTATATAATTACAAAAAAATGTAATTAAAAGTCATTTTAAAGTCTGGGAAAGTAGTCCTGGGGACTTAATATATGATAATCTTGCACATATATCATAGAATCTAAACCTTACCACAACCACATAAAGTAGTTATTTCTCCATTTATCTAGAGGAAGAAAAACAAAGTTCAAAGAAGTAACTTATGAAATTCACATGATTATTGATAAGTATGAGATAAAAATGTTGACTGACTACTGAGGATCTTTGTATCCTCCTCCCTGATTTTTCTGGCTCCGTTGTATTTAGATGGAGTCATGATACTAATTACACCCAATGGATTGAAAGCCGCATTGATATTACTTCTGGACCAATAAGTTTGACTCAGTGATCACTCCTTTTCGTTTCTTTCCCTACCCTATTGATCCTGGAATCCTCAGCTGAAATAGTGAACTAGATTACACTGCTATAACATACAAATCCTAGGTTTTCAGTGATGTAACACAACAAAAGTTCATCATTCTCTCACTCTCCCAGTCCAAAAAAAAAAAATTAGAAGGTAATCAGTTTCTTGTAGTCACTCAGATACCCAGGCTGATGGGTGGTCCATTTTGCCATATATACCCGTAATTGCTAGGGCAGGAAATACAAACTGAAGTGTGCAATCCTTACTAAGTCTTTCTTCCAGAAGTGACAACATTACTTTTATTTTATTTATTTATTTATTTATTTATTTATTTATTTATTTATTTTGAGACGGAGTCTCCCTCTTGTCGCCCAGGCTGGAGTGCAGTGGCGTCATCTCGACTCACTGCAAACTCCGCCTCCCAGGTTCACGCCATTCTCCTGCCTCAGCTTCCCGAGTAGCTGGGACCACAGGCGTCTGCCACCATGCCCGGCTAATTTTTTTGTATTTTTTAGTAGAGCCGGGGTTACACTGTGTTAGCCAGGATGGTCTCGATCTCCTGACCTCGTGATCCGCCCGCCTCAGCCTCCCAAAGTGCTAGAATTACAGGTGTGAGCCACCGTGCCTGGCAACTTTTGTTTTTATTTCATTGGTAAGGAAATTTACTTGGCCACACTGATGGTTAGTTATATGTGTCAGCTTAGCTATGATATAGTACTTGTTTATTCAAATAAATAATTGTAGGTGAAACAAAAACTCATGTAACTTTTAGAAAGCCTGTGCATTCAGAACTGTAAAAAGAAGAAAAGACAGGATGAAAACTAATTATATGTTAGTAGAACTGACATTTGATTAAATACCTTGAAAAACAACTGATCTTTTACAAAATGTTTCAAATAGCCCAATATGTTGTATTTTATATGAATGAATAACTATAAATACTTTAAAACACTTTAATATTTCAAGTTATATTATTGACCACATTTATTTTTATTAGGTGTCTCTTAGGCAGACTAATAAAGAATGTATGAATGTACAGTTTCAAGGATAAAATTTGGAATAGGTGTTCAAATGTGTAATCACCTCTTTAGCTCAGAAATAAAAATAAATTCAGATAAAAATATAAAATATATCAATTTAAATTACAGTTTATTAGAAAAGATTCATAATGCTGCATTACTAATTTATCTACAGTTACAATTTTATTCCATATAGTGTACAACGGTGAGACTCAGTAACTTTATGATCCACTCACTTAAGAAATAAATACTGTTTGTAATCATATTAATTATTTCATTTTTATAAGAGTCACATTACCCTTTTAATGGTTACCTGAGTCATCATTGTTAAATGTTTGTTTTCTTCACTGCTCTATAAATCCAGTGAAGGTAGAAACTATATCCATGTTTGAATTTGAAGAATCCCGGCACTCTTTCTTGAATGTAATGTACATTCAAAAAGACTGCAAGGAGAAAACAGGCAATAAACAATGAACAAATAAATGCATCAGATAACTTCTGATATTAAAATCTACAAAGGAGATAAACAGGTTTACGTGCTAATGACTGACTGGGGAGGAGGGTACCATTTTACATAGATAGATCGCCCTGAAGAGGTAAAAATCTGAACAAAGACAATGAAAGATGTGGCCAGCTGGCCAATGTAGACCTGAGGAAAGGAAGTAAACATCAAATGCAAAGACACTGAGCATCGTCAGTGAATTGGGAATTAAAAGTGCTAATACTGAGGTGTCCTGCTTCAATAAACAATAAAAATAAGTAAATGCACAATTATAATACCGGGAGTAAGTCCTATGATACAGGTATTTTAACAGGATATACCTGTGGAATATCCGGAAGAGTACAGAGGAGAGACAATCAAAGCATACCACAGTGGAGATCAAATGGGAATGTGGAATGGAGCTCTCTGTAGTATTGCAGATAGTTCTGCAAATTCAAGGTGAACATATCAAAAGTGCAGAAATACAATTCAATACCATTATTTATTTAGAAAAATAAGTGTTCCTATGAAATATACTGTTACAATTATTTTTAGTGAAGTATTGTTCTTAGGTTGGAAGAATTTCTGTCAGCATTTTGTCAGGGCAACTTGCATTTTTTATTCCAGTTTTTAAAATATTTTGCACATATAATTATCAATGAATGAAAACATCTAAATTCCCTAGTCAAATCAATTCCAATGAAATTAGGGTATGTTAAGTTGCTCTGAAGTAAAAGACTCAAATGATAACTTTCACAAGATACGAATATTTTTCTCACTTATGTTAGGAAGGCATTTTATGGCTGGTATGATGGCTTCACAATGTTAGAGAGCCAGGTTCCTTTTAGCTGTGGTTCTGTGTGATTGCCGCAGCTATCACTACAGTAACTCCGTTCCAGCAACAGTGAAGGAGAAATGAGAAAGAGAGAGCCTCCTTCTTCCCTATGGAGTCATGCCTTAAAAGTCAAATATATCATATCAATTACAATCCAGAGAGCAGAACTCACTCTTAAGTCACTATAGGTACCAAATGTTAGAAAAATTGGTCTTTGACTGACTGGCTATCTCTGGACTCAACTAAAAAGTTGGTGGGTGCTGACGAGTTGATGGATGCATCACACCAACATGGCACAAGTATACATATGTAACAAACCTGCATGTTATGCACATGTACCCTAGAACTTAAAGTATAATAGTAATAAAAAAAGGAGAAAAAAAAAGTGTATTGCTATGTAAAGAAAGGAAGGTGTGTATTAACACACAAGTTATAGTCTCTGCCATATCCTCCTATAGTGATTTTAATTTTCAAGTGTTAGATTCATTTCTGCAAATGTAGAAATTTCTTTAAGATAATCAAATGAACCGTGCAGAAAATCAGTTACATATTCTGCATAGCTATCTCAATCTCACTGCTTATTTCTTCATCATTATCAAAAAAGTTTGCATGTTAATAATTGTTGAAATAAAATGTACAAAATATTCTTCAAGGAGAAAAAAACATGTTTTAAAGCATTGTAAAAGAGAAGAAAGCTATATGGGCATATCTACACATGTTATTCAAAAAATAGTATGTATATATAATATATGTGTGTGTATATATATGTATGTACATATAAACGTGTAAATATGCATATGTATTTTATGCTACATATATAGGCATATATAAACATGCTCACTATTACCTCTTTGGAAAGTACTTGATGTCAGAGCTTTTTATTCTGTTTTATTTTTTAATGCTTTAGAACAGTGCGACCTTTATTTGGTTGAAACGACCCTAGTTAGTCATTTGAATACTTACATTTGAGGCCTTGTTCTGCTACTAATTATCTGTGTGACCTTGGGAAATTATCCTTGTCAATCTGGTTTCAATTTCCTCATCTACCAAATGAAGGTATTGGACAAGGTGATCTCCAAGGTCCTATCCTGCTTTAATTTCCATGATTCTCTGACTCATGGTACATTGCAAATGCTGATCTAATTAATTTTCTTAGTCACCTTCATGACACTCTGTGGAATATATTTTCTCATGAAGTCCAGAGGTTGATTTGTATCTGTAAAGATTTTAGTTAAATATAAACACTAATTTTTACTTCCATAAATGATACAGAGTTGTTGATGAAAATGTATACTACCTGTATGGGACAACCATTCTTTTCCCTTCCCTGTTCTTTTTACATCAGTTTTGCACATCTTTGCCCCTTCCGAGAGCTTTGATATGATTTCAAATATTTTTATAACCACAGTGTTACATGTAATGTGTTGTGTTCAAAACTATTTATTAAATACATAATATAAATAAATAAGTTTTCTAAAATAGTTTTGAACTGTTTAACTTGAATTTTTTAAAATACCATCAGGTATCACTGTTGTTATTTTTATTGTTAATGAATATTTGTTAAGCAGCTTCTATGCATTGTACATTGTCTTGGACTCTAAGAATAAAAACATAAGTTATTGCCATCAGCTCTCGAAAGCATAGGGTCATTTAGGGATATAAGGTGTCTTAGTCTGTTTTGTGCTGCTATTAACAGAATTTCGCTGACTAGGTAATTTATGAATGAGAGAAATTAATTTCTCACCAGAAGCCATAAAGTCTAATATCAAGGTGCCACCATCTGGTGAGGACCGCCTTGTTATGTCATCCAATAGCAGAACACAAGAGGGTGAGAGAGCACTCACAGAAAGCAAAGAGTAATAGCGGGGGCAAACTACTTTCAAAGCAAACCCACTTTCTCAATGACCAACCGACTCCTGTGATGACTATATTAATCTATTTACAAGGGCAGAGCCTGTGGTCTAATCATCTCGTCTCCCAACACTGTTGCACTGAAGATTAAGTTTCCAACTCATATATGTTAGGAAACAAATTCAAATCATAGCATAAGGGCATATGCAATATATAAGTATAGAGATATGTTAAATGACTTCAGAATCACTAAGGAGTAGAAACTGAAGACAATTCAGAGAATATACAATTTGTCTATAAAATAAGGGAAGAACTTGGGCAAAGTTTGATGCAACTATCCAAATAGGGGAAATCCTTTAAATGAAATTGTGAAAGTGAGCATATTTAGCTAACGATTAAAAGACAGAGCTTACCAATGGAGAGTAAAATACAAATTTCAGCAATTCACAAAATCTAATTGTATGGGCTTTGAATAATTCACTGAAAGTTTTGCAATGAAAAGTCTGTATAGTTTTTTTTTTCCCCCCTTTTGGATGAGTGATACGGTTATTCATTTAGGAAACAATTTAGAAAACAATCAATATTCTAAATTAATAGCTTTAGCAGCATTATGAGTAGTATTAAGTAGTACTTTGTATAAATGGTACTAATTGCTACTTGGTATAACTGGTATTAAGTACTATCTAAATATAAGTCATGCCAAGAATTACTTAATATAAGTTGTTCTAAGTACTTACAGACATTGAAAATAATGAGACAATAAAATTTAGAACCTGAATGGATAGAAAGGAAGTCTCAAAAACTGTTCAGAATTCTGAGATTTTACCATACTGACAAGCTAACATTTTAGTGAATTACTTTTCATAGAGTCAGAGACTAAGGTCATTATTACTAATGACAAGGCAAGCAGTATAAGCATCAGCATATTTGCCCCAGTTCCCTTTGCCTCCAGTTCACACAGGAGTTATGTAAGTGGTCCAGATGGATTCTTTACATGTGATGGGTTTTTATCACAGCTGAGAAACATACAGCCAAGAATCCAATACTTTTTGAGCAAGCAGCAAGCATTATCATAAGCAGTAAACAAGCCAGTTCCCTTCCTCGAGGGGGTGAACAATTATACAGGTGTCACCATCAGGCTTTGATATACTTAGCTGCCTATGTGACCAGCTATAGAAACTTCTTAGCTTGAGAAGACAGGTAAACCTTGAAGTCTGGCATGCTCAACAATAATGTGTTAGAAAGTTCAAGTCCAGTTGCAACTATCTGTCCCAACAGAAAGATAATTCAAAAGTGATTCCCATTTTCTGTAGACTCTCTGCTATTGAGGGACATGATCTTAGATTCATACATCTTTATAATCTCAGTAGCTGACACAGACAAAACACTATCTATATCTACACCTATTTCTGTATTATTTGCCTAAGGTTGCAGTAACAGATTACTGCAAACTGGATGGTTTAAAATATCAGACATTTATTCTTTCAACATTCTGAAAAATAGAATTCTGAAATCAAGGTTTTAGCCAGGTCATGTACCCTCTGAAGATTCTTGGGAGAAAGTCTTTCATGCCAGTGATTCCTGGTGTTCCTTGGCTTGTAGCTGCATTACTTCAGTCTGCCTCCATTGTCAAATGGCTTTCTTCCCTCTATGTTTCTGTAATCTCCTATTCTTATAAGGGTTTGAATTTAGAGTCCACCCTACTCGGATATGAACTCATCTAACTTTAACCAATTATATCTGCAAAGACCCTATTTCCAAATAAGATGATGTTTGCGATTCTGAATGAACATGGATTTGGGGAGGACACTATTCAACCCAGTATAATATTTATATTCATATCTATCCAGTGAGTGTATGAATGAATCAATACATGAATGTACAAATGAACAAATGTATGAATTCAAGACGATGTAATTGAGTTAAACAATGGATCCAATGGCAGAAAATAATATTAAAAAGAGAAAAGGATTCAATATTTTACATACGGAATTAAAGTTCATGGTATATCTTACAAGTGGAATGTTCTCACAGGCAGTTGGAATCATGTCAGTTGAAACATGTCACTTCACTGCTACTACCCTTGTAGTATAATATTCTTCACAATAATATTGCTCTATTATCCTCCTCCACTTAGTCATATTACATTACATTCATTCTACAAGCCTCAGTTCATTTATCATCTCATTTGGTTATTTCAGTCCGTATGATCTTCATTTGTAAAAATTCCTCTTGCAATTATTTACATACTTCTAATTTGCTTATTTACTATTTTACTTCATGTATTCATTCATTCCATATATTTGAGGTTCTAGTGTAATAGGCAGTTAGAATTCATAAAGAATAGCTCTGCTTTCTTTTCTAATCCTCCCTTTTCCACTTTCCCCATACAATGTATCTAAAATGATGCTGATAGAGAATTAGATCTCAATAAGAACTTACTGCCTAAACTTTTATATTAATGCTTATGGAAGGTTTCCATATGGAAACTAATTTAGATTTTTGTCTGTGTTTTACATATTTCAAACTAGGGGAACCAAGGTAATAATATTTTTAGTGTTTATTTGTAGAAAAATTATTTACTTCTGTAGTAAATACAAACATATCAATAGCATATTGTTAGCAAATTGATTTCAAAAACATTTGATATTTCTGTTTTGATTTTTGATCACTCCGTAGTCTTTGTTTTTAGGTTACCTTAATGTGTGCTGTTTTTCTTAATTGTACAATTATTGCAGGTTTGTGCTTTTAGTTCTATCATACTGTAATTTGTTTTGCTTTTATAAAATCAGTTTTGTTTTAATTTCTAATATTTATATTCTATTTTTCATTTTCTTCATATCCCGAAATAGTGAAACACATTTTGTTATACACTACCAGTACAGTACAGTACAGTATAGTAGTGGCAGTCTGCCATTAACCAAGTAAACTATAGCTCCGGCGGGTTTTGTGTTAGATTCAGTGGGAGGTTGCCCTTTAAGACTTTTTTTTTTTCTTTTCAGCTTTGCCAACATGCCTTATTTATTCATAATTTCATACATAATTTTATTTTGTGGCATTTTCACTTTGGTTGACAACATGTTGTGCTATACCAAAAGATATCTTTCTTGTTTGTATTTTCCCAAGTTTGATTTCAATTCTACATGATACATCATAATTTAACTTACTGCCTTTTTTTTGTTGTTCTTAGTCTACAGACATAGATATGCCTATCTGTTGGCATTATGTATGCTTAATTCAAATCATATGTTTAAAAGGTTCTATATTTTGTTTACTAGCAAGCAGTTTTAGAAAAAAAATGTATTTAATAAAAAGTAGGTTTGAGCTGGACGCCGTGGCTCACATTTGTAATATCAGCACTTTGGGAGGCTGAGGAGGGTGGATCACAAGGTCAGGACTTTAAGACCAGCCTGGCCAAGATGTTGAAATTTCATCTCTACTAAAAAAAGAAAAAAATAGCGGCGGTGGGGAGCCGTGGTGGCCCATTCCTGTAATCCCAGCTACTCAGGAGGCTAAGGCAGAGAATGCCTTGAACCCGGGAGGTGGAGGTTGCAGTGAGCCGAGATGGTGCCACTGCACTCCAGCCTGGGCAACAGAGTGAGACTCCGTCTGAAAAAAATAAAATTAAATTAAGTTAAAATTTAAAAAATGAGTAAATAAAAAAGTAGGTTTGTTAAATTGTATGTAAATGCTTGACATTATAAGAAAACAGTAGCTATATGACAATATTAATGTGTCATAATCAATGAACCTGCTGTTTTCTTGTTTTCTATGTTGTATTTTTTAATACACATATTCCATACAACAAATTATTTTCTAGTCCATTTTCATGGAGTAGTAAAATGTTATTATGCAATACTTTATTGTGTATTGGCTGCAATGAAATAAGATTGTAATAGAGGAAAACTAGTGCTGAAGGGGAATAAGGAAAACCTGGGATTTTCAGAATCCTACATTCTTTGAAGTCAGAATCACTAGCTGCTGATGACTAGTCTTCGGATTTTTTCAAATATGTCTTTCAGAATGTCCATAGAAAGTAGTTAACCTCTTCTTCCTCAAAAGATAAATTAAAAAGTAAAAACAATGCTCATCTAGCAGTTTGAAGGAAACAGAGAAGTACCATACCTACTTGCTAGATATGATGGACTCAACTACTTACTTTACTGAAAAGAGTTAAGCTAACAAACAGCTGCTCTTTGAGGATGCTGAGTATGGCTCTGGCCACACCCCTGCTGAGGAGCAGCCTGCAGTCCCCAGTGGGAGTACCCCAGCAGCACAACAGTTCTCCATGTTAGATGATGTTTATTTCAGAATCTGGGACTCCCAGCTTAAGGATTTTACAACACAAAAAGATATATGGAAGGCCTTAATCAGTCAAAATACAATTACGTCTCATCATTGTTGCCTTTCCTCTTCCTCACATGATCTTTCTGAATAAAATGCCTTAACAGTTCACTAAAAATTTGTCTGAAATATAAACATGAGCACTCAGTATAAGTGAAAGTTATTGACAATAGGTAATTAAAAAAGTAAAAAGAGGGCTGGGCATGTTGGCTCACATAAGGCACTCCAATTCATTAATCACTTTGGGAGGCTGACAAAGGGAGGATCACGAGGTCAGACTTTCAAGACCAGCCTGACCAACATGGTGAAACCCCATCTCTACTAAAAATAGAAAAATTAGCGGGCATGGTGGCACGTGCCTGTAATCCCAGTTTTCAGGAGGCTGAGGCAGGAGAATCGCTTGAACCCAAGAGGTGGAGTTTGCAGTGAGCTGAGATCACGCCACTACACTCCAGCCTGGAGACAGAGTGAGACTCCGTCTCCAAATAATGAAAATAATAATAACAATAATAATATTAAAAAAGTGAAACATAAAACAGGTGGAAAAAACTTTAATGTAATGTAATGTTTTAAAAATTTGGAAACTGAAGAAGTCATATGAAAAATAAATGGATGTTTTTATATTAATTCTGGTAATAGGAGTACAGAATTGAATGCAATTTTTTTTAATTTAGGTGTTAATCAGATAATCAGAAAAATATAAACAGCAATTATCCTTTGCTTCCCTTCTTATCGAGACAGACTTTAAAAGTTTAGATTTTAACTGTTATTATCAATGTACGGACATAACCTTTCTCACAATTAAGCATACCAGGAAGAACATAAAATGGCCTGATGAGAGAAATGGAATGGATGACTGTGCCTAAAATTAAAAAATTCTCAGCTCCATAAATGTTTCTTGAATGAGTTACTAAATGAATGAATAATTTAGGTTTCTGTATTTGTACTGAAAAAAAAAAAAAAAAGTCTTTTTCCCTCAATACCGCTTACCACTTTCATGTATATATGGATCTTTTACAATTGATTGATGTTTTAATTGCCTGAAGGAAATACCATTACCTTTATTGTGCCTTTAAAAAGAAGCTGGTTTTGTGGAAAGGCAGTCTTAAGTACCACATAAGAGTACCATATTGCCTGTTGAAATCCCAGCTCAGGCATTTCAGTGTTCATGTTAAAGTTACTTTGCTCCAGGCTGTGATTCACTTTTCTGTGAAATGAAGACATTAGTTCTTATCTCCTAGATTCATGGTGAGTTCTACATGAGTTAATAAAGGCGAGATGTTTAGAGAAGTACCTGGAACAGAGTAGGCACTTGATAATTGTTACATTCTGGTATAAGTAAGTCCTTATGAAACATTTATTATTAAAAATTAAAATATAAGCACCCATGAATAAGTCAATATCATTATCTTTACAGTAAAGATTTTAAGAGTAAAAATTAAGGGGAACATATTTAATTTGTAGTTATGCTGGGACTATAACCAAAGACTTTCTATTATGATAGGCACTACTACTACCATATTTTCTTACCTCTATTTAAAATGCAGACTATTTCTTGATAAATATTTTTAGAGAATCACAGAGCTTTATTTAAAATCAGAGTTGTTTGTGTGTATATATATATATATTGTGTGTGTGTGTGTGTGTATGATTTGGGAACAGAATATTAATTTAAGCCTAAAACATAGTGGATTCAGCATCATTTATGAGATTTATTTTTACCTTTTGCTCAAAAACATAATGCATTTGGATCAAACCAAACCTTTGATGACAAATTCTGCTGTACACGTTATTAATTGAGGTGGTAAGAACAAGTTAAATGATACCGCATGGAATACATCATCAAATCCAAAATGTAAACTATTTTATAAAACTGATCTGCTTTCTACAAAAAGTCAATGGCATGAGGAGAAAAAAGATGACTGAAAAAAATTTAAGTGACATAACTACCTGATGAAAAGAGCAGAATCTGGTTGAATCCCAATTTTTAAGAATTAAAAAGAATTATTTTTAGATTTTCAGGGTAATTTGAATATGCCCAGGTGTTAGTTCTTGTCAATAAATTACAGCTGGTTTTGTTATGTGATAATGTCATTTATGACTATGTAAGTTAATGTCCTTTTAATATTTAAAATTTGGGGATATATACTGAATTGCACACAAAATATTTAAAGATGAAATTACTTGAGATCTGGGAGATACTTTAAAACATTCTAAAACACCTGCTTCCCCAACCTAACAAAAAGTGGAAGTTAGTAGATAAAATATATAAAACAAGATTTGAGTAATATTTGAGGCTAGCTTGCCTGGGGCCTCAGGTAGAATCTCTACAGTTTGTGGATGTTTGAAATTTTGATACTAAATAGTGGTTTAAAATAATAGTTAAAAATATAAAAGATCAAATATAGGCTCCTGAATATTAGCCATTGTGTCTTTTCATGTTTTCAACAATTATTTATAGAGTAGGAACTTAATAAATACTTATAAATTTTATGTATTTGTATGTGCACATTTCTGTTTATACTGACACAAGCTTCTTATAGAAAGTTGTTTAACTTAATGTTGAAAGATTGATACTACAACCATAAAGCCTTTAACAAGATGCTTCTTCTTAGATTAATTTATTGTGAATAACAATGAGACATTCTCTCTAACAAGAAACAATTGGATTACAAAAGGATTTACACTTTTAGTTCTATATTCTGCAAAGGCATTATGCTAAGGAGGTCAACTATGTTTTGTATGGAGGAGGAATTTAAATAGCAAAAGTAGCGGCAATTATTCCCTTTTCACCAAATGTAACTTGATTTAAACAAGTCATAAGCTTTTAAAGTTGAGAATAACTGTAAGGAAATTATGTCCCTATATCCAAAGCCCTGTATTTGACAGTCATGCACAAAAAAATTGAATTCATTTTGTATAGAGAAATTTTAAGTCACATAAGGCACTCCAATTCATTAAGCAAGAAAGAATATGATAGAATAAAAAATATTTCACATGCGAATAGGTAAATATTTCTGTGGCTTTAATTTCTCTCCAGGTAACTATTCCATAAATAAAAACTCATATTTCTCTCACTTGATTTTTGAATCAGAAAATCTATTAGGAAAAGTGATGAAAATGCATTCTTTTGAAATTGTGTTTAGTCCCTTTAGAATGTTATGTTTACACCAACCACTGATATTGCAAGAACATTTGAGGACATTTTACCCCAGGGTGGAAAGCCAGTTACATAGTAGTCATGCTACTTTGAATTTAATTTTACAAGCAAATAACAGAAAGGACAGCAGGTGTTTTTGTCTAACACCATTGGTTATGATTAGAGATATTATGAAACTATGAAAATTAATGTTGACATACCACTTTGAAAGCTAATTTTCTTGTGTGTGACATGCCATAGCATATCTAAAGTATGTGTATTCCCACTTGCCGGAATAACACATTATTTGTTAGAGCTGTTAGTTCTAAAAGCAGATGTTGTCTACTTCAATCAATTTTCAGCTATTAATGCTAGCTTTTAACCACATTTGTGAAAGGCAGATACTTTCAATTAGTATTTTTCAGGAACTACATGACATTTATTTTGAGGAGAAATTTAAGGCTGCCAGAATCTATTGTAGCATAGGATTATCTGGATAAAAAATATCAAGTATAAACAGTATTGTATGAAGCTTTAGGAAACAACTTCATTTTTCCTCTGATTTTACACTACACAGAAGACGATGAATGTGGCTATTCTAAGTGATATGAAATAAAAATAGGACTAGAGTGAATGAATTAGCAAAGTTAATATGCATAACATAACTCTCTCAATGACTGTCAACTTTTTGAGGTAATCCATTTGCTTTCTTCCTTAAAGAAACATATACACTTTGAATTTCATTTTCCTATGAATGTAAAAAGAAAGTCAAATAGAAAGACACATAGAACCTGTTTAGAAAATTAATTTCATCCACCATACTCTATATGTAATCAAATGGTAGAACTGCAATAAGAGATTATGTCACCTTTGGTTTCCCACAGTTATTGCTGACTGACTATTCATGAGCTCTTCCCTTGTCTGTCCAAGGCAAATACAGTTTCAGAACTTCTCCATATCTCTGTATCCAAAAACCACTGAGGCTGGCTAGGTGGAGAGTCAGGGTGTTCCTGTTTTTATTGTTGTAATTGTTTGAGCTTAGTTTTTATTGCTAATAGCATGTACAAGCAGAGACATTTCTTTTCCACATTTATTTAAAGACACTGTAGAAAACCTGGGACCTAGAAATATTTGTCAATTTGTAGATGAGAAACATCTTCAAGGATTGACACTTTGATTTGCTCTTCTCATTTGCATTCTATAATTTCCCCCTAAAACAAAGGAATATTATAAATATCATAGTGGTTGAGAAAATTGAATGAAGTGGATTTTTGGAAACTGAAGTGTACTGTTGGGAGCAAAAAAGAGAAGAATTAGGTCATAATTTTCAAATACAGATGTTTCTACTTTGCTGAGAATTGTTTCTGGTATATCTAAGAAAATCTTCTTTAAATCAAATATAGCCAAGTTGTACAGAGTGCTTATTTGTACCTACTAAGTATGCTTATTGCTTTATAAATTTTCTTTTTTTTTTTTTTTTTTTTTGAGACGGAGTCTGGCTCTGTCGTCCAGGCTGGAGTACAGTGGCCGGATCTCAGCTCACTGCAAGCTCCGCCTCCCGGGTTTACGCCATTCTCCTGCCTCAGCCTCCCCAGTAGCTGGGACTACAGGCGCCCGCCACCTCGCCCGGCTAGTTTTTGTATTTTTTAGTAGAGACGGGGTTTCACCGTGTTAGCCAGGATGGTCTCGATCTCCTGACCTCGTGATTCGCCCGTCTCGGCCTCCCAAAGTGCTGGGATTACAGGCTTGAGCCACCGCGCCCGGCCGCTTTATAAATTTTCTAAATAAATTTATTCATTCATTCTTTACCAGAGTTTATTGAGTACATAGGGACTATGACCATGAATAAGTAGATAAAAATTCCTGCCATCATTGGACATAAAATTCTCATTATGAGACACATTTAAAAACAGAAAACTGAAGAATAAATGCAATAAGAAAATAAAGCAGAGCAGGATGATAGAGAGGGCTACAGTGACCAGATATTTTATACAGGATATCTATGAGAAGCCTCACTAAGAAAATATTATTAGTAGTTTAAAGATCTGAAAGTGATTAAGGAATAAATCGTACAGATGTATGAGCAATGGGGTTCCAGAAATACAAAACAGCAAATGTAAATGCTCAGATGGAGAAGCAAATGTGTATTATTCAAACTAGTGGAGAGATCAGTTGAGCTGCAATGGAGTGAGAAAGTGGGAAAGAAATCCAGGTGAACTTAGAGAGTAGTGGGAAATCTAATTATATAGTGTCTTAAGGGTCACTCTGAGGATTTCCATTTGTGTATTAAATGAGATGATTGAAGGACTGTGATTTGAGACGTGATATGATCCTACTTCGTTGTCATATAATTACAATGTATTTAGAAGGGACCTGTATAAGTATAAATACAAACACAGGCACACACAAACACAGACACACACACACACACACACGGTGGCAAACTTATTTCTAAAATATTTGGAGAGAACAGAAGATTGTTGTTTTCCTTTAGATAGTACTACTAAGCTGTGACTAACAGACTTTATAGTTATTATAATCTAATTTATAGGTACTGATTTTTTAGGGGTTGTATTAGGCCGTTCTTACATTATTATAAATACCTGAGACTGGGTAAAATAAAAAGAAATGAGGTTTAATTGGCTCATGGTTCTCCAGGCTTTACAGGAAGCATGGTGCTGGCATCTGCTCTACTTCTAGGGAGGCCTCAGGAAGCTCACAATCACGGTGGAAGGTAGAACAGGAGCAGGCATGCCACATGGTGAAAGCAGGAGCAAGAGAGGAATGTGTGGGGGAGAGATGCCATACACTTCTAAAGGACCAGATTCCATGACAACTCACTCCATTCATGAGAACTCTGCCCCTGTGATCCAATTACCTTCCACCAGGCCCCACCCCTAACACTGGGGACAACATTTCAACATGTGATTTGGGTGGGTGCAAATATCCAAACTATATCACGGGTATAATATAAGTATTTTTAGTGAAGAACCATAGGATTCCTGAGGCTTCAGGTAGAACATAGACTGGTGAAGCTAGAAAGAAATTTAAAGATATTCCAGTAAAACCTAGTTGGTGTTATTAGTGAAAAAATATATTCCAAAAGAAGTTAATATATCCTCAAATCACACAACTTTGGAGTCCCCAAACCATGGATTGGACAGGTCGCATTTCATATCTCAAATCCAGCCATCGTTCTATCGTGTTTGCAATATACTAGAGATATGCTCCCTGGTTTTAGTTTTGTCACTAATTGATGGAGAATTGGAGTAATTTGCTATTGTTATTTCAGCTTTCTCATTTATAAACAAGAATATAGTTCTACTTAATTCTGACTTATTTTGACTCAACTCTATTTTTCAGTAATTCCAGATATCTGGAAATGGGTTAATGTATACAAACTTACTTAATGTCTCCTTAAAGGAGACACATGCTGTTTGTTTAACTAATTAGCATAATTCTGTGAAAGACTGGGATTATGTTCTTCTTTGTCCACATATATTTTAAATGGAGTGACTTTTCGGCAATGAGACTGACAAGTTGTTTCAGAACTTTATGTTCCACAATCTCTGCCCTCTCTAAATAAAGATAATAAACTGAAGTCACATTGAATAATTGTCCAAAGATGGTTAGGAAGAAGGAGGAGCAACAGGAGAAGGTAAGGGAGAGGGAGGATGGGGAGGAGTAGGAGAATAATAATTAAACAATTCACTTAATTAATTATTATGGATGAGGACGAGTGGGAGAAGAATAATTAATACATAGGGACTATGACCATGATTATAACAATAATCAATTGATTATTGTTTTTATCTTAAAATATTTAATTGGTAATATTTGTACATATTCAAGGTGTACCATATAATTTGATACGCATATACACTGTGTAGTATCAACAATTATCACAATCTAATTAGTTAAAACATCCTTCACCATCCATACTATACATTCACTCCCACAGTTTATTTTATAGCTGAAAGTTTGTACCATTCAACAATGCTTTCATGAAGAAAAAGAACTATATCATTTTCTTTTAACATGAAGCCCTGTGCTTTGAATACTGAATTGAAAGTGGGTTTGATTTAATCCTGGGTTCTTTCCTGGGGAATGTAATGTTTCAGTACAATTCTCATCAAAACAACTTAAGGCATTGATATATGTGACAGATTTCTTCCAATTTAGAGAACTAGGGAAATGCTGAGCTTCATATCATTTACTGGAGTGATTTATGTGGGAATAAACTCAAATGAGGAATAAAATATTTCTTAGAAGAATCCAAATACAGTTAAGAAGACACTAAAGAGAGACTTTTGATTCTCTAGAAAACGAAAAAGTATGAATTAGATTAAAAATTCAGTACCTATTTATTAATTTACAAATTGTTTTACATAATCCAAGACTGTAAATGGATTTTTCTAATCTTTTCAGTGCAAAAACAAAAAAGCATTATGAAAGATATAGGCTATGCTACTTGCCTCCTGTGGTGCCATGGTCAGGGAAGTCATAATATACTAATGCATAGAAATATTCAATGATTGCAGTCTCATTTCAGTTAATATTCTATTATTATTTGACACTAGAATATATTCTCATAAATCAAGCAGATAGCCTATACTCTCAACATTAATTTGACATTGTTGCAGGAACAGTGTGATATGGATTGCTGAGGCTGAAAACACATATTTAATTTTTAAAAGACTTTTCTTTACACGCCTCCAGGTTTTATCTTCAACAAGCACTAAAAAGCTTTCAGGTATATCCAGTCATGCTTGGAACCTCCACATTCTTTCCCATGTTATTACTACTTTTTTTGATTGTTGTACTAAGTTATATATTTTCCCTCTGTTGGGTGAAATAAAATCACCTGTCCATTTAGTCAATAAGCTCAACTTTCTCTTTCAGATTTTTAGTCTTTATATATATTTATTCCACAAAAGCTCAGAAAATTTGGCCTGCTTGGCTTTCATTTTAGAGTTGCTAAAAACAAGTTAGTTTTGGAGGTATTTTCCTCTAAACACTTTTTTGAGACTTAGTATGCAAATCCATTCAAGCTGTTTCAGCCCTGGAACACTCCTCCAACCCTCCAATCTCCATTCACAGACGGTTCTTAATTTTTCTTTTTAATACAGAAAAAAATTGCTCCCAGTGGTCTCTCAAATTGATTTCAGGGTCAATCATCCATTATTTACCCTCCCTTCCTCTAGTTTCCTTATGTTTGTGGTCTTGAAATGGCAAGAAGTCTCCTGCAGCTTGAGATCTCATGTCTATTTTCAGGGTGAATAGCAGAAAGTAGTAGAGTACGCCATGGCTATTGACTAAGGAGTAAGAAGCAATCCAAGACTCTCCCACATTAGACCTCTGTTTGTTTCAGAACTGTGTAACATAGCGACCTCTAAGGGAAACTGGAAAAGTTGTTTCATTTTGGCACATTGTGTTGAACAAAATCAAGGTTCTGTTAGCAAGAATAATAGACCTGTGAATATTGGATAGGCAACCAATGGCAAATAAAGCACCCATTCTTAAATTACATATCTCGCTGCTGTTTCTCACTTACCTCCTCAGATTCCCTTTGCACCTCACACAACCAGATACTGTAACACTTCAATATATATAAAGATGACCTACTAATTAAAGACAGAATGGAAATATTTTGAATAAACTATTTAAATAAGGAGGTGATTACCACCAAGTCCAAAGTAATTCCCTTCCTCTGTCCCAATTAAAGTTCCTTTTTTTTTTTTTTTTTTTTTTGAGACTGAGTCTCAGTCTGTCGCCCAGGCTGGAGTGCAGTGGCGGGATCTCAGCTCACTGCAAGCTCCGCCTTCCAGGTTCACGCCATTCTCCTGCCTCAGCCTCTGGAGTAGCTGGGACTACAGACACCGGTCACCACGCCCCGCTAATTTTTTGTATTTCTAGAGGAGACGGGGTTTCACCGTGTTAGCCAGGATGGTCTTGATCTCCTGACCACATGATCCAACTAAAGTTTTAATAAAATAGTGTAGTCTAGTTCATGATAGTTTTTTGACAGGCTTATCTTGTGCTAGAAGAATCATGGATTGTGATTCAAAGTGTTTACATAATAACTTAACTTTCAAAATCAAAGGCTACTTGGTTTTAGCCCTATGTCCATTCAGTTTTTGTAATTTTTTTTCATGGAATATAGATGTAACCTAAAAATCTATTCCTAATGGCTGCAAACATCAACTGAGGTGAGTTCACCCTTTTTTAGCTTTTAAGCTGGTTGAATAAAAGGTCTGAGATATCCTGATCCAAGTCACTTCAGAATTCCATTTATACTACAGGACTTCCACAGTCATCTGGCTTTAACATACTCTATGAAATATGTGTTTTAGTAGAGTGTGTTTGGCTAAACTGTAGAGAAACTATAAATATCAGGATGATATTAAGATGCCAGTGTGAGTTACATGCCCATGTTACTTTGCGTTGCTTCATCCAGAGAAAGTAGAGCAGCTCATATATATATATATATATATATATATATTTTTTTTTTTTTTCCAAAGCTTATCTGGGCTGTCTGAAATGTTTCAGACAACTCTCACCTTAGAAGGGTGTGAGATTATAGTTACCTAGAAAAATATATTTTCTCAATATTTTTTTCACAATATTTTATGTGACCTTCTTGGGCTAGTAACATGATAGATAATAGAGTGATTGACAGCATGAGTTCCAGCTCATTTTCCTAGACAGACTGTCCTGTAACTTAAGAGGTATCCAGTGTACCTTACTCTCCCTGCTTATAAGTGGAGACAGTTAGAGCATTCACCACACATATTGGTTGCAAAGACTAAGTAAGCATTAATATGCAAAAAATGTTTCATAGTCCATCATGTACATGGTGAGTTCTCTTTATTGTATTAGGGTTCTCCAGAGAGACAGAGCCAGTAGAACAGATATATACAGATATACACACACACATATGAAAGGGGACTTATTAGAGGAATGAACTCACATGATTATAGAGGCTGAGAAGTCCCACAGTTGATCACCTGCAAGCTGGAGAACCACATAATCCAGTCATGAGGCTCAGTTCAAATCTGAAAGCCTCTGAACCAGAGAAGCCAATAGTGTAACTCAGTCTGAGAGTTGAAGGCCTGAGAACCTGAGGGACTACTGGTGCAAGTCTTGGAGTCCAAAGGCTGGAGAACCTGAAATTCAGATGTCCAAGGACAGGAAAAAAAAAAAAAAAATTGTGTGCCAGCTCCAGAAGAGAGTGTGAACGAGTTTGCTTTTCCCCTGATGTTTTGTTCCATCCAGGTCCTCATTGGACTAGAAGGTGTCTGCCCACATTGGGTGAGAGCACATCTTCTTTATTCAGTCCACTGATTCAAATGGGAATCTCTTCCGGAAACACCCTCACAGGCATACCCAGAAATGATGCTTTTCCAGCTATCTGGGCATCCCCTAATCCAGTGAAGTTGATACCAAAACTTAGCCATCACATTGTATACTTGTGATTATTACTTTATGGTATACATGAGGAATGCGTCAATAGGTTGATGGCTCTGAATACTGGAGAGATTGTGACTCAGACCTCTAGTAAGTACATACTGAGGATCTGGTAAACTATGTCCAGAAGGACTTTTGTTAATTCTTGGCTTGAAAATTATATATGATTTTATAAGGTCAAACTATATTTGTTAGAATAGGTATTTAATCTACATATCATATGTAAATATATGAGAGAAATTATGTAACTTTTCATATCATGGTTTTAGCAATTATTTACATATGATGTGGCTTTTTCTTTTGATCTTCCAAAGAATCATTTTAATATCAAAAGACAATACATGATAAAAGTAATACATGAATACAAAAAGATAAGTTAACGTAACTTTGTAAACCAAAAAAACCCAATACTATCTGATAGTCAAATGATGTCAAAGTAGATTTACTGTTCAAAAATTACATTAAGGCTGAACTAGAAACACTAAGGAAAAAGCTTACGGATTTTCTCCCTGCTAACTGAACAGAGGAAGCTCTTCAAGTAACACAAATTTCTATCTTCTTGCCAGCTGATAAAAGGCTCTCATTTGTATTGTTGTAGTTTACCCCACAAAAGAGAGAACAGTGTATTTTTAATACCCATTCGATTTGTGTTGTTGCTGATATGATCCAAAGAGACTCATTTTTTTTTTTTCCCCAATTAGATGGTATTTTGGTTAGTGAGAGTCCTGTCAGTGAGGTGAAGGAGATGGTCTACATTTTGTATGTTTGTCTGGAAAACCAAGGATTAAATATTTGTTTATGCAGATGTGAGATAGTAATTTAAGTTAAATCATCATCGTTTGTTGTCTTATCTGGAAAAGAATGTGGCCAAAGATGGTTAGGCATACTAGATTGCTTCTGCCTTTAGAACAGTCATTTAATACATTCTGATTTTATTTTCTGCAAACATAATGTAATATTAAGTTGTTAGAAAAATTAGGAGATAATACCTATGTACTCTTTTTCCTGAAAAGCAAAATCATGTGAAATAGGACCATATTTTACTGTTTCTATTAGTATTTTAAATGAGACAACTTTTAAAGTTATGAATTGTCATTCCTTAAACCACTGTATAAATTTTATACTAGTACGCATGCACACACACACACACACACACAATTTGCTTCTCTCATAAAAGGTAACATTTACAAGGGCCATATAACCTATTATTTCCTAGTGATTTTGTGGCATCTGTGTTAATGCAGTTATGATTCTGAGTTCAGAATTTTATTCCAAGCGCTAGAAAACATTATTATTAAGCTCTTGCATTGTGAATGTGACTTGGGTGACCTTTTTGATCCATGAAGATCACCAATCCAGGACTCCCAGAAGGTGATATTTCTTGGTGTTTTTTTTTTGTTTTGTTTTTTAATGGCCCAGTTTCTGACAACTATTCAGCTCCAGTGTCTCCATCTACATTAGCATTTTAAAGATGACCAGTTTTGAAATTACATTTTAGTCAATCAAACTCCTGAACAATAATATAGAGTCTAGAATGCCATATTGTTATTTGATGACATAGCTGTCATATGACTTATAATACCAGAAATCAGATGATTATTTTGTAGATCACAAATTCATTTAAAAAAATTCAGTGCCTAAGTTATTTGATTTTCCCCATAAGAGAGGTTTTAAGAGTATTCACTGTTACATTTTCTTGCCAACATAAGTCCAGGTCAATTTTGATCTAGCAATTTTGTTTGGAGAGGTTGGGAGAAAAAGCACTTTGTTAGTCTCTAGGGATTCTAGTGTAACAATATACATTTTCTTCTTTCTTAGGAGATTATATTCCAATTAGGAAAGCTAACATGTAGACAAACACAGATACTATCAGGAATTGTATATTTTAGTTGAAATCTTAAGATAAGAATCTATTCTACAACACTATATTGTTATAGAGGGCTGAATTACAAATACAGTAATATCTATAACAATTAATACACTGGTCCAAAAAAGTAAGTCATTGTAAGTTAGATTGTTAAGGAAGATCATTTAGGGTAAGAAAAATTGAATTTAAATCTTGAACTGGCTAAGCAGAGGAAAAAGGACATTCGATTCTGTAAAAGAAAATTCCAGGTAGTTGAAATTGTACATGACATATTTAGGACGGTAACAAGGACAGATTTGTAAGTGTGGAAAATATGTTGAGTAATGACAGCTAGATGTTATCAGAATGTAAAGACTTCAAAGAAAATATTTTATCGAGTAATGACAACTAGATGTTGTCAGAATGTAGACTTCAAAATAATTTAGATTTTTATATGAAAGGTATTGGGGTATCATGCAATCAGAAATTGATCAATTTAAGTAGATTAGCTTGGAAATACAAATCTAATAAAGCTATTTTACAAAAAACCCTGCATTCAGGATTTTCAGAAACCAAGTTCTTGCTTTAATTGAGACACAAAGGAATGAGCTGATATTCAGCATTGAGGACAACAACGATGATTGTAAAAAGAGCAAAAATAGGCCAGAGACATTTGGTTTGGAGGGATGCTAAATTGTACCACTTTTAGAAGCACACTGAAATTTCATTAAATTATTTAAATGATACAATTTCATTTGTTTTCAGGTTTTCAATGTTCATCAAGAAAAATTTATTGATCTGTCTTTAAACTGATGGGAAATTGATCAGGAAACATATTTTAAAGAAAAACAGATATTATGAAAATAAGTCCAGGTTTTAAAATGTCTACCACTCACTGGGTACTAAGAAAACAATGTTAAATATATGTTTTTAAAAATTCTTTACAACCAGGGACATTTCCAGGTTAGGTCTGCATTTGCTTTTCTAGCTTCCTCTCCATGCTGTTCATTAATGTATTTATTCATATAAAATTTATATATAGTTTCAAATATTAGGGTCACAGATGAACAGAATTATGAAGGATGAAATGAAATGACCGTTTAAAAATAATATTATACTTTTAAATTCCTTAAAATTTATTGTTTAGATTTTCAAATTTGAACTCATAATGCAGAAATTTTAAGAGCAATAAAGGTTTTGAAGGTTGTAATGCAAAGATTTAAGCATAAACACTATAAACTGATTTAGGTACTTTATGATAATAAAATTGTGAAATAAACATATGATATATATACACATATATATAATTGTTTTCATTATATATGTGCGCATGTGTACATAATTGTTTTCACTCACAGGATACAAATGATGTAGCTGGTTTGATAATAGTGACCTGGTGTAATGAATATTATGGTGGGGTGAATACCAGGATGTTATAAAAGAACATAGGAGAGGCCTGATTGCTCTTATTTGCAAAATAATTGCATGTATCAATATTCCTCAATTACACTAACTACTTAACAGCCTGAACTTGCCTATAATAATACATTTTAAACCTTTTATCTTAATATATGATTTAGTGAAAAATATATTTCAATTGACAGTAATCTTTGATAGAAAATTGCATATGTATGCTAATTTTTAAAATATAAGTATTTTTGGTAATTTTTTACTTCCAGAAAAGTAATTGTGTTTATCTTTGTGTGCCTCATGTTTCTCACTTTGAATGTTGATGTGTTTCTTTTTGTATTTTATGTTTTAAGTGGAAGAGACATTTATCTATTGATTTTTTTTAATTATATAATCAAATGCAGCATAGATGTGGGCAGAAAATTTCTATAGTTCTCTGAGAAGTAAGCAGACTTTTCTGTGCACACCACTTAACCAGATGAAGTAATAAATTATTTGAATTATATCTGTTCATGATCATAAGAAGCTGTGATTCTGGAGAAATGGAGACCAGGGGATATATCTTTAGATCTGGCACTTACTAGCTGTTTGGCCTTGGACACGTTCTGGTTATTTAAATTTTTTACAACTCATGTGCTTATCTGTAAGTTAGGATAACAGGCATACTTATATCAGGGAGTAGTGAGAATTGTGACAATAAAATAATCCTTGTAATACTACTGTTCACATGAGAAAAGCCCAATGAATGTTAACATCAGCTAATATTATCTTTAAAATATAACCTACATCTTCAACTGCTTCACGCACTTATTCATTGCCTTCTTGCAAGCCAAAAGTATTAGTAGATAATTGAATTTAGGTTAATAAATTAAAGTGTGTGTGTGTGTGTGTGTGTACTTTCTTGAGAGACTCAAAGTTGAAGGATCTTTGAAAGCGACGTTTCCTTTTCTCAGAGTGTAAAATTATTTCCAAGAGTGAAACTGTTGTGTGTCAGGAGTGTCAACATGAGCCCTAGGCAGCACTGCCAAAACTGAGATAGCCAGAGCAGCAGTCAAGAGAGAGAAAGTGGCAGAATTTTATTTGGCTTTATCTGTCTGTGACTGAGCTAATAATCAGCTTATGCTTGCTTAAATGGCTGTGGATGCCTAATTCCAAATTTATATTTAAAGTATTCATGTCTGAGAATAACAAATCTATGTAGGCAGAAATAAAATAGCCTAACCAAAAAAAAGTGCTAATCTTTAACTTCAAAAAGATTCTGAAATTATATTGTTTAGGTTTTAAAGTTTGGATCCACATTGCACAGATTTGGAGAGCAATAAAGGATTAGAAGGTTGGAATAAGGGACCTTTGAAATAAGATTATTACTGCTCAGAACAGATTTAACTATGAGACGAGGTAATTGTTTTTCTACCAACATATGTTCTAATACTTCAGTGCAAAGCGCTACACATCTAGAATGTTTGTCCTGAATTTGAGCAATATTGTTTTGCATATTTCTGAGGGTTTCAAAAAGATCACAAAGAGGGCATACAAGTATATTTAAATACAGTCTTGATCATGTTATTAAAATGGTATATATTTTTTAAAAGGTGAAACACAGGGATATAGTGTAATATTATGCATGAGTGCATGAATTGTTGAAGAGAAAATGAAATGTTCCATCTTCTGAGAAAAAAAAGTGGCTATAATAAAGAAAATGCCTACAATATTTCTTTAAAAGATGATAGTGGGAATAACATTCATAATAATAGGAATAAGAGGTAACATTTATTTCCTGTTTATTCTGTGCACATTCTTTTAAATGCTTTACCTGCAATTGTGCTTTAATTGTTAGCACAACCCTATATTTAATTCCTATTTTCCAGGTGAAGTAAATGAACAGGATTCAAAGTAGACAGTCTGGCTCCTAAGAAAATGGTCTTAAGCCAATATAGTGTATTGTCACTCAAGAACCTAAATGTGATATCACAATTAAAAGTTATTGTATCTTTGATGTTGTCCTGCTATGGCAATAAATGACTGTTTTCCCTGAGGTTGTTAAGTGCTTCCATGTGCTCCCTCCCTCACTCCGTTATCCTGTGAAACAAAACTTTCAACACATATTTAAAAAATAATACTTAGATATTTTCCTCTGAGTTTGTCTTCATTCTAATGCTTAATAGATATGTAACCAAGTCATTAAAATTGATAAGGTTCAATAATATTCAAATTTTAAAATGGGGTTAGCATTTACAAACTACTGAAAGGAGATGAAAAAAAAAAGTGACTGGCCCCAGACATGAGAGATGTTCACCAAACAGTTAGTTAATATTACTGGACCAGAACAGAAGTAATGTATTATGACAGGCTTTAGTGTGTGGCTTATTCTTCTTATGTGTAAAATTTCTACTATAGTTTACAAATTTTATTGTACATAGTTGCCACAGAGCCCCAAAATGCATGTAAATTAAAAGCCATCTGCTGTTGTCCTCTTCCCTACAGAAGTTTCAACTTTTCCTTACCTTCTTGTAGACATATTCCTCCATATTGATGGTTAGCTGGTATTTAAGGAATCCCTAATAACAATTTTGGGTTGTTGATTTACATACATAATGGACCTTGCAACCTCTTTGTATACATAATAGTTCTCTGGGACTGCATATTTTAACATGAGATTCCTGAATCCTACTCCTAGAAATTATTATGTCTGGGTTGGGGCCCAGGAACTTGGTTCACCACTCATACCTAACATCTTTTATGAAAGAAATGATCAAATCTTAAGTTGATTTTCTTTAAAACAAAAAATATTAGAGTCAAACATTTCATTCATGTTGTTTCATTATGAGCATTTACCAAGTGTAAGACACTGTCGTGGATGGATTTTACATGTTACATCCTTTCATCCTGGCAATAGATCAGCAAGTGAAATCACAGTTTAACACATTGGGACTCAGAAAGCTATTGACAGTCCACAGTCATGCAGAATCCTAATTTGAACAAATGTTTGCTTGAATTCCAAAGCTTCTGCTGAAGGTTAAAGAGACTAAGTAACTTGTCACAGGTCACAGGGTAAAGTATGGCTGTAAAGTCAGATATTCACACTCCTACTCTAGTCCTCTTTTGGAACATGTGTAATGTGTATCCTGTGGAGAAGAGCAAATCTTAAATAAATGGAAAATATTATAGGTTGAACAAAGATGACTAGAATAAACAGCTGTCTAAACATTTCAAAATAGTATGTCACATGATTTCTCCATGATATAAACATTAATGGCCTTTTAGCTAATGATTGATTTTTCCAATTAAATTTTAAGTGAACTCTGGAAGGTATTTTTCTGCTCATAATTGTTTCCCCTAAAAGATTTTTGAGGAATTATTTTCAAAATGTAAATTCTTCCAGATAGATTAAGATTGCCTATATCCTTGAACTGCTCCAAATCATGATATTTATCATGTCAATTGCTTTTTTAAAGTTTGCGTTCTAGTTTGCTTCTTCTGTTCCTTAATAATCTATAGTTCCATCACCATAATATATTTATCCCTCCCCTTTCCTTAGTTTCTCTCTGTCTTTTTCCTCCTTTCCTTTTTTCTTCTTTTATTTAGAATGCTTACTGAAGTATTATAAAGCAGATGTCAGGAACACTGCCACATGTTTGATAAAAAACAGTAGAAGACCTACCTGCCACCCATGCAGTCACAATCCTTAGCCCAAGTAGACCGTAAATAGTGTGTCTAACTAATGTGTATACATGAATAAAATGTGGCTTCTTTTATTTGTGTTAATACTTAAGCATAAAAAGAAACAAACTGGAAATACACTTGATACGAACTAATTTTGAATTGTCAGGACACGTGTCTCTAAAATTCTTTTGAAGTTTTAGGATAAAGTAAGGGGAGCTAAAGTTT
This sequence comes from Macaca thibetana thibetana, assembly GCF_024542745.1. Taxonomy (NCBI): domain Eukaryota; kingdom Metazoa; phylum Chordata; class Mammalia; order Primates; family Cercopithecidae; genus Macaca; species Macaca thibetana. The sequence goes on from NC_065578.1 coordinate 173,176,738, forward strand.
ACCTTGTTGGGTGGGGGAACCAACTATGTGAAAAATCCATTATACAATTCTGAAATGTGCTTAGTCTTTATTTTTGACTGCTGCTTTCACTAAGATTACACAAGGATTAAAGAAAAGACAAGTAACTACATGTCTTCTTTCTTGAAAAATCTATTTCGTCTTTATGGAATGTAGTAAAATAGTAAAAGGTAGATGCTAGAGGAAAAAGGACACAAAGGAGCGAGGAAGAAAATCTACATGCTATCTCTTTAGTCCCAGGGTACCAGAGCTTTGGCAGTATGCTGAATTATCAATATTCATATATTAGAGCTGAAACCCAAGAAGCTGAAATCCAACAGCTGAAACGCTTTCCTTCCATAATGTATTTGCCAGACGTGCAAAGGATTGGAAAAGATGGAAAGCAGGAAAAAGTTCTTGTTTTTCTAAAGTGTCCAAATGATTCTTTCTACAGTGCCCTACTTTTGTGAGCTCTATTTTTGCCTTAGGTCTATTCATTTCATTTATTGTTTTCTTCTCATGATTTAGAAATATGATTAGAGCTTACAGTGGGAAATAAGTTGGCTCAAGGAATTGATTCTTTGGTTTCAGGGAAGAAAATATAATTTTCATCTGAATAGGATGTATATTTTATGTAGTTTCTATTAGATATTAGATATACATATACATAAATAAGATACACATAGATATACATAAATAAGAACTGAATAAAGAAGCAAAAATGGGGAGGACAGCACGAGAGAGAGAGCAATGAAAAAAGGAAGAAAGAAAAAGCAAGGAAGGAATAAATGAGGAAAAATGTGATTGAAAAAAGAATGAAATGGTATAAACATGTAAGTAACTGTAAATGATGAATCTGTAGTATTAACATCTGAATTCTATGACTAAATACAGAAATGATTAATCAACCTATTTTATACACCAGCAAAAGAAAGCTTTTTGCACATATATTCTGTGGTGAGAAAACAAGGAACCACAGCAAGCATAACAGAGACACTTATATATTGATGTAATGTTTATGAAATGCCAAACAGCCTCACATTTTTGTTCTTTCCCAACACACTGGGCATGCTTTTGGGATATTTTTTGAGAGAATTTGTCTTAAAAGTGTCTGGAGGACTTAAAAAATGAATTATCTTAGTCCACATTATGCTGCTTTAAGAGAATGTCACAGAGTTGGTCATTATAATGAACAAAAATATATTGGCTCAGGTTTCTGGAGTCTGGAAAGTCAAGATCAAAAGAATGGCATCTGGGGAGGGCCTTTTTGCTGCATCATCTGATGGCAGAAGGGCAAAGAGAGGGCAAGACAGGGAGCAAAAAGGAGCCAAACTTGCCCAATTATAAGAAACTAACTCCCAAGATAAGGGCATTAATCTGTTCATGAGGGCATTTCTCCAAGGACACATATTCCATTAGATACTACCTCACAATATCACTGCATTAGCAACCAAGTTCCCAGCATATGAACTTTGGGAGACATGTTCAAGCCATGAATCTAATAGGTTTAAGATTTCAATCAGTGATTTTCAGTGTAAGAAAGAATTAAGAGGAAAATGTTTTATGGTTGGCTTAAATTTGATTTACTTTTTTATTTTCTTCTGAGTATATATAATGCAGTTGCATTTAGAGAAGCTGGACAAGAAAGGTTTTTGCATGTTTTTAATTGTGCAAATGTCAAATAAAGTATTGTATTACTTTACTACGTGCTACTTCAGAGCTAGGATTTCCCAAGTGTATTAAATGTTCAGTCTAGCGTTTAAATTTCACTTAAAAATACGCTTCTTTAGAAAATATTCCTTTGGCTAATCCATGCATTTTATTCAATATTCAATAAATATTAAAGGCTTGTTATCTCCTGAAATTCTACTGGGCACAGGTTATATAGCTATGAAAGAAAACATACAAGAGTTTGGCAAAAGGGTATTATATGTAATGAGAGAAACAATAACAATAAGTAAATACACAATAATACAAAATCTTAAGCAGAACAAGGCGCTATGAAAAATAGTAAGTAGATATTTAAAGGACTGAGTGCAGCATATATATTTTGCAGGAAATCCCAAATGTATTAAATGTGAACACCAAAAACTCATAAGAATACCAAAAATAGAATTGTTGTGTATCTACTGTGAAACAGACACTTTGCAATATTCTAAGTACATGCACAGAGTTAGACCCTAACTTATTTCTCACAAAATCTCAACCTGGAAGATATTACTATTCCCATTTTTCACATGAGAGAACTGTGTGTTATAGATGCTGTGCAACTTTTCCCATGATCATACATCCAGTATGAGAAAGCAACAAACTAAAAACAAGGAATTGTGTTTTTACAAGGCCATTGCTCTTCCTTCATTATTTTACTGGTTTTAAAACACCAAAATGGTTTAAATAACATGAGAAAATCGGAAAAGTGAGATTTGAAATTGGAATCATGATTAACCTGATTAGAAAAAAAAATGTTAATGACTCAAATCAAACACATTAAACTAACACACTTACCCCTTATTGAAGGAGCTTGTTGATTTTAATGAGATATTTTCAACTATTTTCTTGAACAGCCTGTAAGAATAAACTCAAGCATGTTTTAATAATGTGATCTTTTTGAGTGGGTACTTGTTCTTTCAATGTTGATGACAACCCTAGCATCTAAATACACTGATTGACAATTTAGAGCCGTTTGGTTTTCTTTCATTTTTCTTTTACTTTCTATTCTGCTTCCTGCAACACTAGTGGTCTATGAAGCTAAGAGTAAATGAATGAACAATCACCATTTATATGCTCTAATTCTCCTACAGATATTTTATGATAAAATCACTTACGTTTCTTTTTGTTGTTATTTCAAAATAATAATGACCTATTTTTATCTACAATTATCTTCCATGTGCACTAATGAGATAGCGTGCAATCTCTTTAGAAGATATCACATATTTAGAAACGCATTGCAGTTCAGATCAAGTATAGCTCTAATCTTGTTTTGCACAGTGATAAATGGAATATACACACACGTGTGTGTGTTTGTATTATATAGTCTAATTATAAGTTCTATGAATATTTTATTTCATTTAAATTACTGGCTGGAGATGACCTGAAGAAATGATAGTGAAGATTTCTGAGCTAAAGTTTACTGCAGTACACAAAATATCTTTGTATTTATGTAGATTCGTTTTGTTTTGTATTTCTAGAACCTCGACCTACTGGCTTACTCGCATCCAGTCTTTTCTCTACTGCAATGAGAACGGCCTCCTAGGCAGCTTTTCAGAAGAGACGCACTCGTGCACGTGTCCGAATGACCAGGTGGTCTGCACCGCGTTCCTGCCCTGCACAGTGGGAGACGCCTCCGCTTGCCTGACATGCGCACCAGACAACCGCACCCGCTGTGGCACCTGCAACACCGGCTACATGCTCAGCCAGGGGCTCTGCAAGCCTGAAGTCGCCGAGTCCACCGATCACTATATTGGCTTTGAAACTGACCTGCAAGATCTCGAAATGAAATATCTTCTGCAGAAAACGGACAGACGAATAGAAGTCCATGCCATTTTTATCAGCAATGACATGCGCCTCAATAGCTGGTTTGATCCCTCCTGGCGTAAGCGGATGCTCCTCACCTTGAAGAGTAATAAGTACAAGTCAAGTCTGGTCCATATGATTTTGGGTCTCTCTTTACAGATTTGCTTAACTAAAAACAGCACCTTGGAGCCAGTGCTGGCTGTTTACGTCAATCCCTTCGGAGGCAGCCACTCTGAGAGCTGGTTTATGCCTGTGAATGAAAACAGCTTTCCAGACTGGGAGCGGACTAAGTTGGACCTCCCCCTGCAGTGTTATAACTGGACATTAACTCTGGGGAACAAATGGAAAACATTTTTTGAGACAGTACACATCTACCTGAGGAGCCGAATCAAGTCCAACGGCCCCAATGGTAATGAAAGCATTTACTACGAACCTTTGGAGTTTATTGACCCTTCCCGGAACCTGGGCTATATGAAAATCAATAACATTCAAGTGTTTGGCTACAGCATGCACTTTGACCCTGAAGCAATTCGGGACCTGATTTTGCAGCTGGACTACCCCTATACTCAGGGATCCCAGGACTCAGCACTTTTGCAACTACTAGAGATCAGAGACCGTGTAAATAAACTCTCCCCACCTGGTCAGCGTCGTCTAGATCTTTTCTCTTGCTTGCTTCGTCATAGACTCAAGCTGTCTACTAGTGAGGTGGTGAGGATCCAATCTGCTCTTCAGGCCTTTAATGCCAAATTGCCAAACACAATGGATTATGACACGACCAAATTATGTAGTTAACCATAAATGTCAAGCACAACCCAAAATCTTGAAGGAGTTTTTACAGTGCTTTTGTGGAACAGTTTATGTTTGGAAGAGTAAATTTAAATTGTCTTTTCAATATCTGTCTTATATCAGTCAATAACATTGGATGGAAATTTACACACATGAACTTGCTGACAATGAATATATTATACTGCAGTTTTGGTTTATGAATGAAATAAATACTGACACCAGTCTAGAAGACATTCTACTTTTTACAATAAATTTCATTTGTAATTTTATATGTTCCGTGGCAATGCTTTTGTGCATTACATCCTCTAGCGGGAACATAAAAAGATACCAATAAAATTTTGTAGCTGAACAGTTATTAAAAAGAAGTGCTGTGGGATTCCTTTTTTCCATGAAATGAGTTCTATTTTGGTATAGTTTGTTAGAACCTGGGGAAAATTCACCAAGACTTTTTAATGGAAACATTCGAAGGTCTCTTTCAATTATCTTTATGGAAAACCCAACTAGATAGGATACTTATTATTCAGTTTTTTTGTTTTGTTTTGTTTTTGTTTTTGTTTTATGGTTAACAGAACAACGACAGTAGTATGTTTATTACCTGTATTTAGGAAACCAATACTAGAGACATAATTATAATTAAAGTATTCAGATAAACTAATTCTTAAATATCAGAACATTTTGGCAAATATACAGAAAAATCAGTGTGATAATAAGGTATATCATGGAGAAAGCAAACCCTTAATTTCCTTAGCAACTTGCTTTCTCCTTCCCTTTCTACATTCTAGGAACCAGTAATCAGCTCACTCGGCACAATTATTTTAATTTCAAGTCCTGAAAACCTAGTTATTCCAGCACTTTATCCGTGTCAATAAAACATTCTAGAGTTCACAAATTGTAAAGTAATGGTATAAAATAAATGTTCAAATAACTAGTTCAAGCGTAAATAGATTTGTTTCCCTCTCCCAGAGAAGCTCATAATACTAAAAATATTTTGAAGAGAAAATGAGTTCAATATGAAACCAATTTTAGTTCAAAATGGTGATGTGAAAAGTAAGTTCCCATTTATTTGTGAAATAATATTAGATATATTATTAGTTTTTTTTCTGTAAACTTGAATTTCATTTGTGTTTAACTATGTGACCATATCTGTAAAATGTGTTTTTTGCTATTTATCACTCAGCTCTATTCTAGATAGCTTATAAATATTTTCTTATTACTTAACCAAATCCATTGTCCAGGCCAGACCATTTCCTGTTGGTCATGAAGGCATTTCTCAGGACACAGAGAAAGAACCCCATGGCATGGATGAAAAAAAGAACTGATAGAACAAACATTAGAATACAGCCATTCTTGATTCTTGGGTTATTTTTAATTCCTAAGCATTTAAGAGCAAAAGACAGTTCAGACAGAAAATAACCAATACACCATAAGCAAAGAATTGTTCTTCCACCTAATATATGCATAGCTGAATGTCTTACTTCGGTTAGCTGATTTTTTAAAAAATATTAATTTCTGTTATAGTAGGTCATTCAACAGAAAATTTATATTAGTATTAAACACCATCTTTCTGGAATCATAGAAATTATTATTTGTGTTTAATTCTGACAATAGCACTAAGTTATACATTATCATTCTCATTTTCTTGGTGAAAATAACAACGGTTCATGGTGGCTTGTCAAGCTCCCCAAGATCACAAACTAAGTTGAAATATCAAGATTCCAATATAGACTTCTCTGGAACAAATTCATCCTCTTTTTATTGCACCACTGAGCATTAACTGAACCATCATATTTCTGTATTTAATTTCATTTCATGCAATGGCTTATGGTGAAACAGGATTAACCTAAGAAATTGAGGTCTAAATCAGTAAACATTATATGACACACACTCACAGTACTTCCAAAACATTATATAAAGCCGGCATTGATCATACACAATTAGTCATCCACAGGGTGACCAAGTTTATCAAACATAGACACTATGTTTCAAAAGACACACACTATAAAAGTCAGAGATGCCTCCAGAACCTTTTCCAGAAGAGTCTTGAAGGTCCAGCTATCTAGAGCCTTGACACCCAGAAACCATCTGAGCAACATGCACAATTACCAATGGACTCTGAAGAACATTAATCTCATTGTACTTAAAAGAAATTATCAGGAATGCTACTTCTTTTATTGCACAGCTAACTTATTCCTGGCCGCCATGTGAGAAAGAAGACCTATGACCACAGGTAAGAAAGTTCATAACTGGGTCTTATCCTGGGACTCCTCATGTCTGGCAAGTCTTGTCACAAAGGTCCTATTCAATAAAAGGAGCTCCAACTCTTCTAGTGCTCTGTCAGTGAGTGTTTAATATCTCTGAGTCAAGGTTTCTCCTCAAAGGAGAGAAGTAATATCAATACCTTTTTCTGAATGTTGTGTCTAAAATAACATGAATACAATCTACATAAACATTCCAAGCAAATTCTACAGCGATATATAGAGTTAGAGGATACATGACTAAAACATAAACATATTTTATGTTTCCATTTCTCACATATTACCACCTATTAAGAAATGTCCAATAAGAAAAAGACTATATTAATAATCTAAGTTAATACAACATGAGTTACCAATGTATAAGAAAAATGTAGTTCAAAAACATTTAATTTTTCATGAACTGGCTTATATACAACCATTTTCGCTCACTGTGACTTTAGGAAATTGGGTATTTTTAATAAAAACTTTTAAAATTTTGAATATCAACTTTATTGTCAAAACCTTATTTAGAATGAAAGATATATTTGAAATCATGTTTCAAAAATAGGACATTTTACTTCATTTAGATTCTTGATATCCACAAATTCATGCCTCTAAATTTATCTTGAAGTTAATAAATTCAATAGTACTTGAACTTCTGAAAATCAAAAATTTATTGTGAATACATTTCTTCTAGGAACACCTCTTACTGCACCAACTATTTTGATGACCATGACAGAGTGACTTGACTTGCAATCTCTGGAATCTCAAGTTGCATTTTTGCAAGGTGAATCTGTTTCCAAATGTTCCCTCTCAGCTCAAAGAAATAAAAATGAAAATGCAGAAATAGCTGATGGTCTCAGGTGCATTTCAATAATACAAGATGATTCACTTTCTCTTCTCTCTCTCTTCCGCTCTCTCTCTCTCTCACTCTTGCTCTCTCTCTCTCCCCCACCCTGCCCTGTCTTTGTGGTCATTCTCAAAATGTGAAGAAATAGCTTGGAATGAACCAGGACCATGGACTGTTCTATAATCCTATACAGACCTTCTTTTGTTCTCTTCATTGTGCACATTGAAAAGCTCTTCATTTTGAACAGATATGAAATATGTTCATTTGAATAAAATAACCCATTTGAAAAAACTTAAGAGCAAAATAAGACTATATATACTTGCTAAAGTGGAAGTTATAGAATACAGGAATTCAACTGGAAGGAAAGTGAAAAGTTTGGGAAACCAAATAGAAAAGACACCTTTTACATAATAAACTTGGTATAAAATTTTAAGAGGCTACATACAGGTTTTCCAATTCAATGTGACAAATGAAAAGAACATTTTAAATAAACCAAACCACACTATGATAACAGTACCACTCTGAGTCTGTGCCTGGACGATTTTAGTAGAATAATAACCATTTAGCAAACTTAGACGTTTTCCCTCTAGCCTTAAGTATAATATTTATCATTTGATTCACATATGCTAGTATCCTTAGGAAGTATAGTCCAGTAGGTTGAATTTTTAAAACTTGAGAGTTTACACTTTGTCATTCCTATTTACTATACCATCTATTTATGCTGTTGCTATTGACATTCTTTCTTTCCTCCAACTATGAGATCAGATTTGTAATTCTATGTCTAGTCTTTCCTAGTCTAATAATTTCAAGAATTATAATTCAGTCGGTTTGATAATTCCAGTATTTGGCAAGTGCATCTTAGTTAGCAGGACATTTTTACAAACATCTCCGTTTCTTTTACATGAAGGCAACATTAATTACTTTAATGAACTATGAATAACTGGTAAATTAGAATATCCATGTCAAATTATTTGATACTTAGGACATGGCAGCCAAGTGTAGTAAATTAGTACAATGAAATTCAAAGTGAAGCAAAAATATTACTCTTGAAATTCTGCTGTGTGCTAGCAATCGGATTAACCAATGAATGATTGAAGTACTATTTTATTCTACGATGACAGAATATGGCTATCACATAGTAACTATAGTACTTAATATGTGAATAAGTGAATAGATGCGCAATACTTAGCATGAGTAAGGCAGTATTCTGAGAGCATTGCAAATATGAACATTTCCAGGTAAGAGTAATCTTATCACAGGTTTCTGACTTGTCACTCCCTCTGTCCAGCATTATTATGGACACAAAACACTCATGAAAAGGACTTCAAAAGTGCAAGAATGAATAAGTGTGGGAAAAAATGAGGTCCATATAAAATATTTGTAGCAGTAATAGAAAGCTACATAACACTTAATAACACTCAAACATCAATAATACTTAAAAATGTATTTACTACAGAAAACAGAAATCAATTTTATTAGTTTACATGAAAGTATTTAAAATGTATCTCATACTTTTGGTTTTGTTTGTATTTTATGGTGATGGGCAGTTTTAAAAATAAATATATATTCATTTTAAATCATTAAAATTATAAAAAAGAAAATGAAAGAGTAAATATTCACTTATGCACATTACATACTAGATATTTTAGAGATCTAGGATAATAAGCAGAAAACTATTATTAAAAAAATATGTGTAATAAGTGTTTAAAATTCTTCTAAATAAACCTCTAACAATAAATTTCTAATGGAAACAAGGAAAGCTCTCATTTTTGGTTGAATAAAATAAAATATTACATTCTTATTTTTAATACAGTTGAACATTTCTTCCATCATAAGTTAGAAAATTCTAATGCAGAAGAATAAATCATAAAGTAGATGAAAATATGAGTTAGTTAAATATAAGAAATACACTTAAGGAATTATGAAAAAGTATAAAACTAAACTGACAGTTTTGGAAATACGCATTATGCTGTTAGAAGAATACACCAATACTGCAACAGATATCACTTCTAAAGTCATTTTATTTTATTATTACTATAAATTTTTTTTGTGACAGAATCTTGATCTGTCGCCCAGTCTGGAGTACAGTGGTGCGATCTCTGCTCACTGCAAGCTCCTCCTCCCAGGTTCACACCATTCTCCTGCTTCAGCCTCCCGAGTAGTTGGGACTACAGATGCTCACCACAACACCCAGCTAATATTTGGAGTTTTTAGTAGAGACAGGGTTTCACCCTGTTAGCCAGGATGGTCTCGATCTCCTGACCTCGTGATCCACCCGCCTCAGCTTCCCACTTCTAAAGTAATTTTTAAGTTTACTTTCCATTAAAGAAGACCTTAATAGAAATTTTTATAATTATAAATATATCATAATTATTTTAAAATGTGTTTGGGAAAACAAACTGTTGTGAACAAATAAACCAATTGGAAAATAAGATCAATTAGTAGAAATTTTCATCAACAGATATTAAAATTTATATAAAATATGAATTTAAAAAATCAGAAATATAGTAAGGACGTATAAAAATAGCATTAGGTAATACAATTGTCATTTTAAATGGTTAAGGGGAATATAGTTTTCTAACTTGGGTTTGCTTTTCTGTTTGGAAATGAGGATTCAAAAATAAGATTTATATCTTAAAACAAAAGCAAGGAATAAATTAAATTCTAGTGGCTTACAGTGTTAACACCATCAACAAATAATAATATGAGGGCTAGCTGTGGAGATCTCTAGTGTTAAAAGATTATTCTCTCAGAAAGAGCTGCTGAACAGAAATATAATGCAAGTCATACATGTAATCTCAAATTTTCCTGTAGCCACTTTTTTGTTAAAAGTGAAAGAAAAGCCAGAAGAAATGTTTTTTCTTACATAGCATCCTGCCTTCTGCCTGCAATACTCTTCTATCCCACATCCTTGTCTTCCATTCATAATGATGAAGATGAGGATGATAAATAATAATAATAATTCTAATTCATGAGTCTGATAAAACATCACAGCATATTTGAATTTGTTATTCTTTATTATTATTTATTTATTATTCTATATTATTTATTATTATTCATCTATTTTAATTAAACCAATATATTTAAGATATAATTTCAGATGTAATCAATATGAAATATTATTACTGGGGTCATTATAGGTTTTTGTTTGTTTGTTTGTTTGTTTTTGAGACGGAGTCTCGCTCTGTCGCCCAGGCTAGAGTGCAGTGGCCGGACCTCAGCTCACTGCAAGCTCCGCCTCCCGGGTTTACGCCATTCTCCTGGCTCAGCCTCCGGAGTAGCTGGGACTACAGGCGCCCGCCACCTCGCCCGGCTAGTTTTTTGTATTTTTTTTTTTTTTGTTAGTAGAGACGGGGTTTCACCATGTTAGTCAGGATGGTCTTGATCTCCTGACCTCATGATCCGCCCGTCTCGGCCTCCCAAAGTGCTGGGATTACAGGCTTGAGCCACCGGGCCCGGCCAGATATTTTTGTCCCAAGTCTTGGAAATCTAGTGTGCATTTATTCCCATTTCAGTTTTGCCTTTTTCTTTCTTTTCCTTTTTTTTTTTTTTTTTTTTTTTTTTTTTTTTGAGAAGGAGTCTTGCTCTGTAGCCCAGGCTAGAGTTCAGAGTTCAGTGGTGTGATCTCCGCTCACTGCAACCTCCGCCTCCTGGATTCAAGCAATTCTCCTGCCTCAGCCTCCTGAGTAGCTGGTATTACAGGCACACGCCACTGTGCCCAGCTACATTTTTTAAGGGCTCAATAGTCACATGCGGCCCATCGATACTTGCTGCAAGTGCAACTTCAGTGTGTGACTTTCTCACTCTTCTTGTTTCACCTGAGCGAGCAGTCCCACCTTTGAGGAAACTTTCTCTAGATGGGAGAATCTCCTGTCATCTTGATTCAACTTCATTTTCTGCATTTTATACGTTTTTGTTTATATATTTTCATTATCTTTGTTATCTACTTAGATATAGTAAAGCCCCTCCTGATGTCCTACACAGTGATTCAAACCTATACACTCCTTGGTTAGCAAGACTGGAATTTTTCTCTTTTTCTGTCATTATCTTACCCACACATCCTCCATTATCTCAAGGTTGAATTTCTGCTTCATTTTTGAGTTCTGGTGTTTTCTTGTGCTTTCATCCTTGTTAGCTTTGCTTAAAAGGGTAGTTGTTGATCTAATCTGTCAGTTTTATGTGTTTATTAGGGAGCTTTTATTTTTTTAATTACCGACATTGCTGTACTGATGAAAATCTAAAGTATATATTTTTCCTCTCATTCCCCTTGAATCCTTCCCAATCCACGCTTCACCCAGTCACAAAAGTGAACATTGACAATGCAAATCTTTTAAAATATAAATCTGTTATTTATTTTTCGATAAGATAGGTATCTAAATTGTTATTTGGCATGTAATTCTTTTCATAATGCCGTCCTTGGCTATTTCTCTATCCTTCTCTTCAATCGTATTTATTTCACTGCAAACTAAATCTAACTATACAAAAGGCTTTTAGTGCAAAGATGGAATACTCTTTCATGTCTCCAGACTTTTTTTCTTACATAGCATCCTGCCTTCTGCCTGCAACACTCTTCTAACCCACACTCTTGTCTTCCATTTATAATAATGAAGATGAGGATGATAAATAATAATAATTCTAATTCGTGAGTCTTATAAAACATCACAGCACATTTGAATTTATTATTCATCTTTGGATAACAAAATGAACCATTGCTTTTATACTCCAATTGCAACAATGTGAAAATGTTAATAAAGTCATTTTGATAGTCAGCTATGCTTAGTTTCTTACCTAAGTTTCTCTATTAGACTTCAAGTTCATAGAAGGCAGAACCATACATAATCATATTCTTTCCTTAAGCCTTTACTATGTACAGTTATTTAAAAGCCTGAAATCAGTGGTCCCTGTACCCACTACACTTTATAAGTCCAACATATATTGGTTCCTTGAATGGATGACCTAAAAAATGGGATTCTGAATTTAAAGATTCTATAAAAATAGTTCCTCTGTGTAAATGTTTTAGCCTTGTGCATAACTTACATTACAGTAAGGTTAAAATAAATACAGCTAAGAGCTGATCCTATAAAATTTGTTATATTCTTCTTTTTTTCTAAATTAAAACAGCATCATTGGATCATTTCAATAGCACTTGTTCATATTCTTCCATCATTATATCAACAACATATGGCTGATTCCACTGCCAGGTCACAGCATCATTCACCTAACATACTTCATTTTAATAGGAAAGGAAGACAATTCAAAAATATATCACAAATATAAATTTAGATAAGTTTTCCTTAGGGAGCTGTCCATACTATCCTACACAAAAACAGGATGGAAAATGAGCAACTCACTCAAGAAATTCATTTCATTGATTTCCATACAACATAAGATAATACCTTTAATATTGCAAACAAAATATTTTAAGTGAAACCACAATTACCCAAATTGTTGCTTTATTATTAGGTATTATTTTATAATTCACTTGAAAGTGGTTGATATTTGTTATTTTCTGCAGTAGACAATCCTCCTTTACTTTGAGGCTAATAAGATAAAGTAGTATCAAGAATTTATAAAACACGGTAGCAAATTTTACTTTTTAAAGTACAATTTACCCTTGTTACATCACTTTCTGTATTTTCAGATTCTCTAATTTTTTTTAATTAATTAATTATTTTGAGACGGAGTCTCCCTCTGTCACCCAGGCTGGAGTGCAGTGGTGCAATCTCAACTCACTACAACCTCTGCCTTCTGGGTTCAAACAATTCTTCCTGTCTCAGCCTCCCATGTAGCTGGGATTACAGGCACCCACCACCACATCTGGCTAATTTTTGTATTTTTAGTAGAGATGGGGTTTCACCACGTTGGGCAGGCTGGTCTCTAACCCCTGACCTTAGGTGATCCACCCGCCTTGGCCTCACAAAGTGCTAGGATTACAGGAATGAGCCACCGCGCCCAGCCAGATTCTCTAATATTTATATGATGACTCACATAGATTAAATAAGTATAAAAGCATATCTTTCTTAAAGATTTTTAAACACTAAGACTAATAAAAATATTATACTCAAATCATTTAAATGCGGAAGATTGTACTTATAAATTATGTGAAATAGATTATAATATTTAGAAAGTGTTTTATGTATTACTTATGGGGAAGTGGTGGAAATATGTAAAATGTCTTATTTCAGTTATGTTTCTGAAACTCATGATCTATACACTGCTTTATGATATTGTCTTGTTTCCCTTGGACAGAAAATTCTAGTAAGTTATAATGTAGTTTATAAAATACATATAAATTATATAATGTTTATTATGCAATTCTTAATTGTTATTTACTTTGTGGCCCCCAATTTTGCAGAATATTCCAGTCTATAATCATCTATGCTAAATTCATAAGTAGTTTAATAGATTTCATGGTTGAATAGATTTTAGTTTCAACTTGAAAAATCTGGAAAATATTTACTAATCACTCTGTTACAACATACCTGTACTAACGTGATGCCTTATGGTATTATTTAAAGTTGGAGGTAAGATAGTTTTAAAAATGTACTATAAACTCAAGAACATTCACTGAAATATATATTTTAAAGCAATATATGCTAAAACCGATATGCTAAAAAAGATAAGATACGATGGTAACAATTCTCAATTAAAAGCAGAAAAGGAAGAAACAGGAAAAGTAGAGATTAAGTACAATAAATATACAACAATTAGAAACATAGTAGACATTAATCTATGTATTTCAACAATCAATTTAAATGTAAATGGTCTAAATACTATCATTAGGTCAGATTGTCATAATCAACAAAGAAGATTCCACTATATATTTTCTAAAAGAAGTCCACTTATGTAAAAATTCAACTTAAAAGGGATAGAAAAATATATACTGTGCTAATATCAATCAAAAGAAGGTTGAAGTAGCTATATTCATTGCTGAAGAAACATGCTTCAAAACAAGATAAATGTTCAGAGATAAAGATAAACATTACATAATGAAAAAAGGGACCATTCTCCAAGAAGACACAGCAAACTTTAACAAACTGACAATAGAGCATCAAAACATATAAGGCAAAAGTTTATGTAATTGAAAAGGAAACTACCATTATTGTTTGAGGTTTCAACACCTCTCTTGCAGTAATAGATCAAGCAGGCAGAAAATCAGTACAGACACAGTTGAACTTTGCATAACTACCAATAAACCTGATCCTATTGAAATTTATAGAATATTCAATTCAACATCAGCAGAATACATTTTTTGTCATAATCAGACTACAGCCATATGTTTTTGGGAGAAGACCACAGAGCCCCATTTCATTGTATCATATATAGGGTACTTACTATCAACATAAATTATCAAGATGTTTACCTTGATCACCTGACTGATTGATGTAGTCTTTGTCTGGGGTGTACACTAAAAGCTCACTTATTTTTCTTCTTTTCCATACTGTACCATTTTGAACAAAGTTACTGTGTATACCCCACATTCAGTGAGTGGAGAGTTATGCTGTATCACTGGCTCACCTTGTATTATTTTCTGTCCCAGTCCTAGAACCATGCATTTTTCTAAGAATCTTTTTTTTTTTTTACTATTTTTGGGAAATTGTATTGTAGAAACCAAAATCTAGACAGTGGGTGTGCTCATTGCTACAGGATTGTCATCGCATCTAGGCTCTCTCAGCTAAGGACACAAAATTAACATAAAAAAGCCAATAGTCTCCTGTGTACTAGCAGTGAAGGAAGGACATTAAATGAAAGCTAAGGAAATCTGAATAAAGTATAGGGTTTAGTTAATAATGATGTATCAATATTTATTAATTGTAGCAAAGATAACTATTTTAATTTAATATATTACATTTAAGAATTTAATAACATGGAAACAAAGTGGAGTACACAGGAACTCTGACCTGTCTTTTTGAATTTTTCTGTAAGTGTAAATAAATTTGTCCTAAATAAAAGCAGTTTAAGAAATGATCATTTAAAACACAATTTTTAAATTGTAAATAATGTATTTGGGGAAGTATTTTTACAATACTTATTTATTCCCTCAAAGTAATCTTCTCTTTTTCCCTAGGTACAAAGCTTCTCAGCTAGATTACATTTTCTTATCTCATTTCTAAGTAGTTGACTGTATGTCTAAATTCTCACGAACAAAATGTTAGTAGAAAACATTTCAACAATTTCCATTTCACTTGCTTAAAAGAAACTTGGCCTGGACTCATTCTTACTTTTCTTCCCACCTGTGAATGGCTATGAAAGGAACAACCTTGAAAATCATATTTCAAGGATGGTAGAACCCCTAACTAATACTGACATGACTAATTTGAGAGGATTCCAAATATATATCCTGCACATTACATAAGACAAATAAATTTATTTCCTGAGTCATTATAATTAAAGTCTCTTTTTATTTGTGTTCAGCCTTCACTCTAACTAACAAAATAATGCCTTCTACGCATTACTTTTCTGCTCATGTATCCTCCAATTCAACATCTAAGTACTCTAATGTATTTTCATAATAATGAGCATACAATTTACAATTTACAAATTACTCAAATGCTGTATTTATTCAGTAATGTAGCAGGAACAAAATAGGTTTTTATAAGGATATTTTTCACAAATGCAAATCTTGTACACTTTTTGTACCTTCAAACTCTTTTACATAACTCTTTTATGCAGCTTTTTCTAAATTCCTTATTTCTAAATTCCTTATTCCGTATACTAAGTAATCAAAATGACCATCAGTTACTTTATGCAGTAGTAATAGCAAACAACAGTGATTATTTTGATACATTTGCTTGTTTTCCTTTATACCAAATGACTCTATATTGCTAAAATGTTTGTGTTTATGTTAATTTCACCAGCAATAATCTATTATCTGGGAACCCAGAATCACATGTAATTGTCCTAACACTATTTTTAGAAAACATATTACTCTTAGTTAAAGTGGTCACAGTAAAATGGTATGACACCAAAATGTGTCCAAGTTAAGACTACTTTTACCGGGAGAAACTTGATACATTCTCCAGTAATTAAAGAGTGTGAGATTTTTGTACCTCTGTATCACATAATTTGACCAAACATTATTTATCCTTCTGGAAATTGAGCTCCATAGATGTACTACTTACCTGCTTTTCTCTGTTGTG
The DNA here is from genome assembly GCF_024542745.1 of Macaca thibetana thibetana. Taxonomy (NCBI): domain Eukaryota; kingdom Metazoa; phylum Chordata; class Mammalia; order Primates; family Cercopithecidae; genus Macaca; species Macaca thibetana. The sequence goes on from NC_065578.1 coordinate 173,193,258, forward strand.
AACCAGGAATTTTGAAAGTACTTTTGAATCTTTGGAAATATTTATCTAATAATAAATGGTACTAGATTGAGCCAATCTCATTTTCTAATGTTCTTTTGATGATATATCTCCACCTAAAATTAAAAAAATTTGTTTGTTTTATTGATTTCATTTATTTCATGTATTTCAGTCATGTATTTATTTCCTCAACAGAAACTATAGCCACCTACTATGTGCCTGTCATATTGCTAGGTTCTGAGAATCAAAAAAAGGAAAACGTGGACACTGGCTGAGGCTGTTAGATGTAAGTCAATATGCATTCTTTCTTCCTTTTAATATCAAACTCCTGAGTTTTAGCTCTCCCTGGCTGCCAGCAAGCGATTACATTCTTAAGCATTTAATGTGGCAAAGTTGTGGTTATATAACCAAATTTTGGCCAGTAAGAATTCAAAAGGGAAAATGCATGCCTCAGTCATTTTTCTTAGGGCTAGCAACATAATTTTCAGGGTTCAACGCAAAATAAACATGCAGAACCTTGTTCAAAAATTGTTACTTATTTCAAGAAAGTGACAGCAAAGTATTAAGCCAGTGTTGTGACCCTTCTAAGTTCAGGCTCCTTAACAACCTCCTAGCTGGCACACCAATGGACCCTAGCCCCTACACTCTTAATTGGAAGGTGAGTTCATAGTCCTTGCACTTTCATTCCTTCCCCACTTGCTGAATACAAAAGTCACGTCAGGAAGAGGTAAATATCAAAGGATAAAAGCCAGGCATGGAATATGAAACAGCTACCTGTCATCCTTAAAGTAACTGGAGGAACGGCCAATTTCTGTGTAACTATGTGAGATAGAAATACAGTTCTAGCTTATGTAAGCTATTGCAATGTTTGGTTCTTTTGCTATGGTACATTGTCAGATGTCAAATGTTACACATATACATTTTCAACAGGCCATCATATAAATTTGACTCTATGTTATTTAGTGCCCACACAATTGAATTTGTGTTATCATTGTACTTAATTTATACAGGTATAATTAAAACTGAGTAGATAATGTAAAGTTATGTAAATAACTTTCAAGTAGAAAGTTATTTCTTTAAGTGGTACTACACTGCCTTTAATATGATCAAGCTTATGTTCATTGTACCCTGCTTTATAAAGATATATTTCTCTGATATTTTGTTTCATTTAATGATATACAATTTCGTTAATGTTGATATCAGTTATGCCAAATCATTGATACATATACAATTTGCATACTGTATACACTTCAGCTGACTTCATTATTCTCATCAACATCAATATCAGAGATCATGCTGAATACATGTTATATTCTAGGCAGTAAAGAAAAAATTCGGGGGGATACGATATAACACATTATCACCCTGTTGAGGACAGTAAAGTAAAAATCTAACATACTTTTCTTCCTGTCTCCTCGTATATATGGATGGATGTGTTGCAGGACTTTTCCTTAGTTCAGCTAAAGATGGTGTTCTTGTCTGTCCCACGGCCAGGAAAAGAATAAGACGGATTTTATTGTTTGAAAAGGGGGAAAATGAGGAACCAGTGATCCTCTGCAAGGCCAGAGTCCCCTGCTGGAGTGCTTCCTGCCCCAGCGTTGGAATCCCACGTTCCACAGAGGAAGAGGAGGGGCCAGGCTCCTCCCTGCTGCAAATGTGTGAACTTCGGAGGCTCCACCTCAGTGGGCAGGCTGATTGGCGATTCTCCTGATCCCTCGCACCTGGTTGTCTCATTGACCCCTCTAATGAAGCGCATCTAACTGTCCTTAGAATAAGGATAAGGACGAAGACAGATCTTAACTGCTTCCTGCTGAAAAGGGGCGCTGTTTTGAGGAAATGCCATAAGAGCTTCCTCAGGGGCCTAAGGGCTCTCAGCAGCAGGAGCCATTGTCAGAGGCTCTGGTTGTCTGACTGTTTGGAGTCTGATGGCCTGAAGGGAAGAACAGATAAACCAGGTTATGAGAAAACATGTATCAAAATGAAACAAGGGGAGGGGTAAGGGCAGCTGAAAAATTCTGAGGCCTTTTACCAGTTTGTACTGGGAGAGGGAGGGCAAAAGCCTGACTGGAAAAGAAAAGAAAATAAAAAACAAACAAACAAACAAACAAACACCTTTACCCTGGCAGGGCGCAGTGGCTCATGCCTGTAATCCCAGCATTTTGGGAGGCCGAAGCAGGCAGATCACGAGGTCAAGAGTTCAAGACCATCCTGGCTAACATGGTCAAACCCATTTGTACTAAAAAATACAAAAATTAGCTGTGACTGTAGTCCCAGCTACTCGGGAGGCTGAAGCAAGAGAATCGTTTAACTCAGGAAGGGGAGGCTGCAGTGAGCCTAGATCGCGCCACTGCACTGTAGCCCGGAGACACAGAGAGACTACGTAAAAAAAAAAAAAAAAAAAAAAAAAAAAAAAAAAAAAAAAAGAGGGAAGGAAGGGAGGGAGGGAGGGAAGGGAAGGAGAGGGAAGGGAGAGGAAAGGAAAAAAAAAAGAAATGAAAGGAAAAGAAAACACAAGACAAGACCTTTATGCCGTCATGTGGGGTTTCTGCGTTCCCTTCCCCAAGCCCAGTTCTAAGTCAACAAGTTTAAGGTTTTGGAAATTACCTCTTTCCAGTTTGGAGGATGCATCTGAGGGGAGTGTCCCACATTAGGGAGACATAATCACCTATCCATGTAGGGAGAGCTGAGGAGGAGAAATGAAAAAGAAAGCATTTTTTTTCAAAAAAGTCCCCGGGGAGTCAGGATGCAATCCAAAGGGGTACAGACTGAAGATGAATGAGTATGCATCTAGAAAGAGGGGAGCAGGCATTCCTGGTTCTCTTCTCTTCCTAAAAGATACCCGGGGTACATGAGGCAGAGAAGGAAGAGGGTCCTCTTTCCTTCTTCCATCCTTGCATCCTAAGGAAATCTTTTCTCATTGAAATGAGCAGAGTGAGGGTAAGAGAAAAAAGTTACAGTGAGACAAAAATAATTTTAAAAGGCTTGAATCAGATTTCTCCTTAGTCAAATTCTGATATGATATACATCAATACCTTGGTACAATACCAGAATGTACAAGAATTTGAAAGGATTGCATTTGGGGCTAACAGCATTTAATTTGTTTTCCCAGAGGCATTATAGATATGTCTCTATCTTCACAAAATCTAGTGAAAACTATACATTTCAAATTAGCATCTAATGCTGTGTTCAAACAAGACACAGAAATAAAATGGTTTCATTTTACTTCAAAAATTTTCCGTTTTTTATAAGTTTACTCATTTCTAAACTTTTATTAAATAACAGCTATAAAAAGGAGCTACAGAACATAGATTTCTCATTTTCGTTTGGTACATATTGCCTACTGTTTTTTAAACTAATCAAAATAGTACGCCTTCAAGAGGATGGACATCCATTGGTGATTTTGAATTTATTTTTACATAAACAGATACCACAACATATTCTTAGCTCTAACTGTAGATAAAAGAGAATGCCTCCTATCTGTTTTATCATCTTATAATAGCCTGTACTTTCAATAAAAGCTTAAAATATGGTAAGAAAATGCTACTCTTTGTCTATATTGAGTTAAAAAAGTATTTGAAAAGTTCGGAGTGTGAAGAGTGATATTATCTCAGCTGCAAATTTTCAGCAGACATTTAACATTCAGGATAGCTTGATAGCAAGCTAAATAAGTAACTTTATTCAAGCTAATGAAAAAGGATGTTTCACAGCCTGCAGCGCTGACATTTGAATCACCACTGGCTACACAGAGCTTAAAACCTAGGGCTTTGTTTCAATGGTCAGGAAACTTCAAAGAGAATTCTAATTGGAATGAAAGAAAAAAAGTGTAAATTAATTGGCAATTATACTTGTGGAAATAATGGAACAATAAAGCAGAAATAAATTCTTGTAGATAAGTGATTTGGTTGCTTTAAATAAAGTTCAAAATTACATTCTTTTAAAATAATTTGTAGAGGTTGTAAGGTGATAATATTTGCTCATTCATATTATATATTAAAGTGGAGACTTTTTAATTGAATAAAATAAGTGGTAGAAAGGGTATTGTTTCCACCTGAAATGAGAATACACATTACCAGCAAACTATCTTTATTACCTAAAGTAACTCTAACAGCATCTACCAGAACATCAGGCATAAAATGTGCAGAAAACATGGATTCAAAATTCAATAAATAACAGTAACTGCCATTATCTATCAGTAATAAGTTCGTTTATTTTTTGTTGTTGTTGTTTAAACTTATATGTCATCTTTTAGTGCCTCAAAGAAAGTAAAACTCGGCTAAGAAACATATTAGTTATGACAAGATTGTTATAATATACAGCAACATTCCAATTACTTCAATAAATGGAAGTTTACTTTTTGCTCATGAAAAAATACAATGTGGATGTGGGTGCAAGCCTGGTTTATACTCCAGGCTCCTTCTGTCTTGACGCTCCATTTGTCCCTATGCCTTGAAATTCTTTGGATGAAGTTGGTTAACAAAATCTACACTTGGAGAAGGCACTCGTACTTTTTAAACTCCTTAGCCAGAAAATTACTGTGAAGATAGGAAATAGCTCACAAAACCACCCTCACTTCTAATAACACCTGCAGAGTCCAGTGGTCCCCAAGACTACCTTCAAGTTAGATTACTTACTAGAAGTATTCACAGAAGTCCTTGAAAATGGTTATACCCAGAGTTGTGGTTATAAAAGTGAAAGGATAAAGATTAAATACAATGAAGGTAACAAATGCATGGGACAAAATCTAGAAATGTTCTCTGTGTGGGGTTTCCCGTTCTTCTCTTCCAGGGAGGCATGCACAGCGCTTAACCAGAATAGATTTGTGACAATATGTGTAGCGTATTTAGCCTCCAGTAAAGCTAACCCAAGTCTTAGTGTCTAAAGTTTTAACTACAGTCTGGTGACATGGACCTGGTTTACCAAATATGTGGCTGACTTATGTCTCCAGATTCTTTGCAGGCCAAGCTGTTACCATGGGACACAAAGACTTCACCTTTTATCACATTGTTAAACTACCTGGTGTGGCCAAAAGTTTTCAAGTAAACAAAGACATATTTTTTAGGTAGAATATTCTAAGGGTTTAGAGATTACCTCGGGAGCCAATGGGAAAGGTCAGACCTTTCTCTGGGCAAGGTAAAAATCTTCCAATACAAAGTAATTTACATTTCTTCTAATATTTCTTTGGTGAGAAATAATCACACGATGCCATCTAAACACAAAGGAGGTTGGAATGTGGGGTCCTTCACTGAATTGTTGATTCTCAGCAACAACTATGCACAATGGGAAAGGGAGCATACATCTCTAGGGACAGCCAACAATCTCTGGAACAAGGTAGCTTTCTGTAATCCAGTGATTCTCAAATTAAGATTTATACAAACGTGTGGTGGCTTCATGGAAGTAAGCTGATGATACGTAATTTCATTAAGAAAACAGGCTTTAATTATGTTCTTTCTTTTCTATGACAATCTTAAAAGATTATACTCTCAATCTTTAAAATCACAAAAATTGCTAATATGTATTGAGTGCATACTACGTGACAGGTAATGTTCTAAGCACTTTACAGGTATTATTTCTTTTAATCCTCAGAACCCCCATAAGAGAAGAGAACCCGCAGCAAATAAATGAACCTGGATTGCAACTCAGACGCTTGTCCTACAAGCTTTTGCTGTGAAACTTAGATCTTTTTGGTCTGAAAGATTATTTTTGCCAACAGATTTATTTGTGTTTGCCCTTACACGTAACTTAATAATTTTAGCAAAAAATATTTTTGAAATAGTGAACTCATTTCTTACTCCTGGAGATTGTAATGCCCCACTGCATCTGTTAGGATCAATTAAGGTACAAGTAACAGAGGAACAAACACAAACTGTTTTAAATAATAAGTCAATTTTCTGGCTCACTTATCAGAAATGATAGTGCTAGTGTGGACTTCAGGACTATCTCATTTCATTGGCTTTGGCTCCATTTCCCTGTAAATCGTTCTTCGGCATGTTATCTCCTCCTCAGGCTATTAGTAAAATTACGAAAGCAATTTCAAAACTCACATTCCTAAACAGCAATAACAAAAAAGAGCGAGAGTCATTCCTAAATCTTTCATTAAAGAACAAAAAGGAAATACGCAGAATACTCAAGAAACTCCATTTCCATTTTTTCTGAATTATTTTAAATGGTAACTTTAATCCAGTGCTCTCCAAAAATATATATTCATCTGTTGGAATTACCAAAGTAGTTTTATATTGAAGAATGTATAAGCCATTTCACTAGATGAACCCATTTGACTTTTCAAAATAACTAAAGAGCTTTGAGCTATTGAGGACCTGTTATGGACTGAATTGGGTATCCTGAAAATGTATATGTTTAAGCCCTCACTCAACATTGTGACTAATTTGAACAGGATCTAATATTAAATGAGGTCAAAGGATGAAGGCATAATTCAATATGAGTACTGTCCTGTTAAAAAGATTCAGGAGCAATCAAAACTGCTGAAACTCAGATCACCATAACTATCCTGTCCCATAAGAATAAACCACCAATTACACCAGCAACACTCATATCTAGTCAAGATAATCTATATTTAGGAGCACTGAATTATCAAGGGAATAAATATAAAATGCAATATCAAATAAAGATGGGCTCCACCTAGTGTCTCCTACCCAGCCAGTGTAATGTAATTTAGTCTTATTCTAGGATACTTAGACAAAGACTTCTCTAGAATCCAAAGCTAATTAATTATTTAAACAAACCTGAAATGCTCCTTGCTTGAGTAGACATCACTTCCAGTACATTTATGCAGAACAAATATTTTAAATATTTTAACCTTGAAATGAAGCAAAATATTAAATATTCTCCTGTTTTAGTTTATACTTGATGATATCTTAAATATCTGTGTTCCATAGGACTTTGCAAATAACACCAAAAGATTTATAAGAATGAATGAAATGCTATTATCAAGTTATAGTTAATCATTTGAAAACAATCGAGCATATTTATAGACACATAGTGCATTCACAGCCCACAAAATTACTACGGCATATAGTTCTTTATTGGTAATTTTTGTGCAGACGTTCTGCTTCATCAGCAGAAGTTTTGCTGATTTTTTTCTTTGTGTCCCATGCTGATTTGTTCAAGATCGACTTTTTTCTGGACAGTTTATATCTGGTAAATAATTGTAACTCTACATCTGCAACTTTCGAAAAGTTGATTTTTTTTTTTTTTTTTGAGGAGAATTGTGTCAACAATGAGTATACTTTTATCAAAATGTGTCTTTCATTCTGGAAGATTGTAAGTCTTTGGCACTCATGTTCTAAAATTTCAGAGCAACGATTCTGCTTTGGTATTTCTGCTGTGCACTTGAAGAACTTTTGCAGTATGTAGATATTCAGATGCATAACATTCAAGCTTATAAGTTTTCTTATTTTTTAGTTGATAACTATTTCCCCTCTCATTTCTCTTCTTTCTCTCTTCCTATCATCATTTTTTTTTTCAACTGGGTTACTGGGGTGAATTAGTTTAAGATAGAAGTGGGGAGAGGTTGATAATTTTCCTTATAACTTCCAATGTGATGATGACAGACATCTATAGAACAGAATGAGTCTGAGGTTTGGGGATAAAAATCACTAGGGGAATTTAAAATTTGTCTCATATTTTCAAAAAAATGAATATCAAAATAATAAGAATTATGTGTAATTGCCTTTGAAAGAATTATAGAAACTGTGTCCTTCATATATAATATTATGAAATTTTCCAACATAAGCAGTGCTTAAAGGGGTTTGTTAGGTTAAAAGGCTGGTACTATAAGGCCTAATTAGTGTATGCAGCAGGTAAAAACACAGCATGTGCTCTGAGAATTAGGTAATGGAAATAAATAGCGGCCATGATACAGGAGAATATTATTTTAAAAAATCAATTTGCTAAAACAATTGCTAAATGCTTTATGGGGTAACTGTTTTAATGTTATGCTTCCAGATGACACATTTTACCCGTATTTCACCTGTATTTCCTGATTTTTGGACACAGTATATTTATTGTACTTCTTTCAAATTAGCAATTAGACACATTGCTTTGAATTTGGAGGTATTTCACCTAAGAAGAAAAAAAATCGTTAGTCATTGAGTTTTTGACTAATATTATCTTTATAAACAAGCTTATTCTGTTTCTAGCATGAAAAACAGCCTATAAAATGGCTACATGCCATCCTATCAATTATAGGCTCTATTTTAATTTTTTATCACGTTCCATAAAAGCTTTTTTTTTTTTTTTTAAGAAAAGCTTGTGTGTATTTCTGATTATGTCATCAGACTACATTTTTAGAAGTAGAATAGCTAGATTAAAATGTGTAAATGTATTAATGACTTTTCACATATACAACAAAAATTGACCTTCAGAAACACAATATTATTTTTCACTCCCAGTGAAAGTTATCTAAAAACTTTTACAATATGTTGTTACTTTTTAATTAAAAAATTTAAAATTCAATAAAAGAATTTTTTTAAAAATTATAACTTTATAAAGCTAAAAGCTTAGTAATTATTTAATGTCATCATTTTATTTTGTTGATGTGGTGACTGTGTTCAAAACTAATTAATTGAAATGAAGAGTTATAAATTTCTAAAGACACAGGAAAGACATACCTGAAATCTAGATTTTTTTTGAAAAACTCCAAGTTGCAGTATTTTCTTGATATCAATCTTTTATAGCATTTCAAACGTCATGGGGTACCGTGTAGATATCTTAGAATTACAAATGAAGTAATATTCTAGATCATTGTCAAGAAAATGCTGTATTTTCACAGCTAAAATTGATTTGCTATTGTATCTATCATAGCTGACAACTTGAGTGAACATCTTCCTTAAGCTAAAAAACAATTGAAATTGTTTTCTCAGAAGTAACTGATAATAGTTGAGAATGCACTTTACTTAAAAAGCTAATAAATCTGATTAGATATTTATGACTATATTTAGAAAACAATTATTTGAGATATTTGAGTATGATCTATATATATAAGCTAAGAAATAATTTGACTATTTCCTTTAAAGAGTTATGGTTTATTACAGACACTGTATCAAATTAATAAAAGTCCAGTTCTCAGCTTTGTTCACACTCCCAGACCTGAATCAAATCAACATTCCTATATATTTGTCTGTAATCCCTGCCCGTGCATATATGTAATATTTCAGTATTTCTTAAGAGACGTTTGGATATTATACTGTTTTCAATGAACATTAATGCAGATTCACTTTTACATTTGGTATAATATGTTTTTTCTTACCTTACTCCCCTTTGCTAATTATTTTCCTCTTCAACTTCTATCCCTTTAAAGTACCCATACACTTCATGCTAAAAACAGGTACACACTGTGTGCACACCAACAAATGTACACATACAAGGTATTTCTTAAAATATTTTACAAACATTGGGTTATTTCATATAAAACTTTAATTTTCTCAATAAACAATGTAACATGAATTATTATTACCATCTAATAGAAAAAGACATATCGTTTTTAATAGATGTGATTGATCTTTGTCTAAATCTTGTAAATATTATCCTTGAATTACATGGAGACTTCATCACTTTGCCCACATCGAACCAGAACCACCATGCCTTGGGCAAACAGACCCACATACTGGCGAATATTTTCCCTTATGAAAATTAGTCTATAAAGTTTAGAAGAGATGATTACCTGACAGATGTACAAACATTAATGCAAAGACATAAAAAAAAATGAAAAAGCAAGAAAAGGAAACACACCACCAAAGAAAAACAGTAATTATCCAGTAGCTGACCCTCCAAAAATGGAAATTTTTAAAATGCATAAAAAGAAATTCCAAATAATGATCTTAAAAAAAAACTAAGTGAGGTATAAGAGAATACAAATAGATAAGTTCATGATATCAGGGAAGCAACTAATGATATGAATAAGAAATTTAACAAAGAGATTGATGTTATAATAACAAACCAAACAGAAATCTCAGAGCTAAAGCATTCAATGAATAAAATTAAAAAAAAAAATAGGGAAACAGACTAGATCAAGCAAAAGAAATACTTCTATACTTTAAAATTTTTTTCTGAAATAACTCGTCAAGAGAAAAGGATGAAAAAAAAAAAAAAAAGGTGAAGATGGCCTGTGAGATACATGAGATATATGAAAGACCATAGTCTAAGAACTATTTGTATTGTGGGAGTTCAAGAAGGAGAAAAGACACAAAAATGGAAAAGAAGCTAATTTAATGAAATAATTGCTGAAAGCTGTCCAATTCTTGGATGACAAATGAACAACCAGATGTATGATGCTTAAAGGTTTCTAAACAAGATGCAACAAAAAGAAGTCCTCTCCAAGGCACATTATAATCAAACTGTCAAAAATCAAAGACAAAGAGAGAATTTTATTCTATAAGCAAACTTCTCAGAAGTATTTCAAGCTAGGAGAGAATTGAAGAGTATATTAAAAGTTCTGAAAGAATAGAAAAATGACAGCCAAAAATACTCTATCCAAAAAAGCTGTGCTTGAGAAATTAAAGAAAATAAAGTCTTTCGCAGAGAAGCAAAAACTGAAGGAATTTATTACATTAGACCTGCCCTGCAAGAAATGCTGAAGGGAGTTATTCAAGTAGAAATTAAAGGGCAATAACTACTATCATAAACACACATGAAACTATAAACTCACTGATCCAGGTAAATATATAATAAAATCCAGAATACTACAATATTGTAATGGTAGAGTGAAAACCATATATATCTCTAGAATAAAAATTAAATGTAAAAATAGTGAATAAATAAAAACTAAAGCTACGATGCTATAATAAGTTAAGAAATACAAAATTTAAAAGATTTAAAGTGTGAAATAAAGACATAAACTCTGGAGGGACAGTAAAAGTCTAGATTCTTTTATGCAGAATGTACATGGGTATATTTTATGATGCTGAGGTTTGCATGATTATTGACTCTGTCACCCAGGTAGTGAGCATAGTACCCAATAGTCGGTTGTTCAACCTCTGACCCTCTTCCTCTCTCCCAGCCAGTAGTCCCCAGTGTCTTTTGTTGCCATTTTTATGTTTATTTGTACCCAATGTTTAGTATTTACTTATAAATAAGAGCATGTGGTCTTTGGCTTTCTGTTCTTGAATTAATTAGCTTAGGATAATGGCCTCCAGTTGCATCCATATTGCTGAAAATGACATAATTTTATTCTTTTTAAGGCTGCATATTATTCCATGGTGTGTATGTACTACATTCTCTTTATCCAATTCATTAATGGGAACCTAAGTTGATTCCATGTCTGCTATGACGAATAGCACAGTGATGAACATACAAGTATATGTGTGTTTCTGATAGAATGATTTATTTTCTTTTGCATACATACCCACTAATGGGATTGCTGTATCAAATGGTAGTTCTGTTTAAGTTATTTGAGAAGTCTTCGTACGGCTTTCCACAGTGGCTGAACTAATTTACATTCACACCAAAAGTGTTTAATTATTCCCTTTTCTCCGTAATATCACCAGCATCTGTTGTTTTTTGACTTTTTAATGATAGCCATTCTGACTGGTGAGAGATGGTGTCTCATTGTGGTTTTGATTTGCATTTCTCTGATTATTAGTGATGTGGAGAATTTTTTTTTATGTTTGTTGACTGCTTGTATGTATTATATTGAGAAATGTCTGTACATATTTTTGCCCACTTTTTTTCTTTCTTTTTCTTTCTTTCTTTCTGTCTTTTCTTTTCTTTTCTTTTTAACAGAATCATGCTTGTTTTGCCCAGGATATTACTCAGTGCAGCCTCAACCTCCTGGGCTCAAACAATCCTTCCTCCTCAGGCTGCCAAGTAGCAGGGACTACAGGCATGCACCACCACACTTGGCTGATTTTAACTTTTGTTGGAGATACAGGGTTTCCCTATCCTGCTCAGGCTAGTTACAAACTTCTGGTCTCAAGTGATTCTCCTGCCTTGGCCTCTCAAAGTGTTGAGATTACAGCACTGTGCCTAGCCTCTTTTGCTCACTTTTTAATAGGGTTATTTACTTTTTGCTTATTGTTCCTTATAGATTCTGGATATTAGAACTTTGTTAGAAGCATACTTTATGAATATTTTCTTTCATTCTGTATATTGTCTGTTTACTCTGTTGATAGTTTTATTTTTTATTTATTGATTTATGTGCTTATTTTTGTTTTCCTTTGGTTTAATTAGGTCTTACTTATCAATTTTTATTTTTGTTTCCATTGCTTTTGAAGATTTAGTTATAAGTTTGTTTCCAAGGCTGATGTACAGGGTGGTGTTTCCTAGATTTCCTTCTAGGATTCTTATAGTTTATGCTTGTACGTTTCAATCTTTAATCCATCTTGTGTTAATTTTTGTATATGGAGAAAGGTAGAGTTCCAATATCACTCTCCTGCATGTGCCTGGCCAACCATCTCAGAACTGTTTATTGAATAGGGAGTCCTTTCCCCATTGTTCATTATTGTCAACCCTGTCAAAGATCAGATGGCTGCAGTTGTACAGCTGTATTTCTGGCTTCTCTGTTCTGTTCCATTTATCTATGTGTCTGTTTTTTTGCCAATACCATGCTTTTTGATTACAGTAGTCTTATAGTAATTACCAGACAGAACAATAAACTAAGAAAACAATCACCTGTATGACAGCTTAAAAAAATAAAATATTCAAAAATAAATGTAATCAAGGAAAGGAAAATATGTACACTGAAGACTATAAGATTGATGAAAGAAATGGAAGAATACACAAATTAATAGAAAGATAGTCCATACTCATAAATCAGAAAAATTACTATTAATAAAATGTCTGTGCCACCCAGAGTACTATACAGATTCAACACAATTCCTATCAAAATGCCAATGCCATTTTTTACAAAAATTAAAATATATATATATAATTTGTATGGAAACCTATGAGACACCCAGATAGCCAAAACAATTCTGAGAGAAAAAAAAATCAAAGTGAGAGGTACTATATCTTTTAATTTGAAATTATATTTCAAAGTTATAGTAACCTAAACAGTATGGTACTGCCATAAAAACAAACGCATAGACCAATTACACAGATTAGGTAACTAAAAAATAAATCCAAGTTTGTAAGGTCCAAATAATTTAAGACAAGGTATCTGAGAGAACACAATGGGAGAGAGACTACTCTCGTAAATAAATGATGCTGGGAAAACTGGATTTCCACATGCAAAAGAATAAAATTAGAATCTCACCTTACAACATGCACTAAAAGCAACTGACAATGAATAAAAATATCTAATTTTAAAATCAGAAACTGCAAAACTCCTAGAAGAGAGCACAGGGGAAAAGGTCCTGGAAATTGACATTAGCAATACATATATTTTTTGATATGACACAGGAAGCTCAGGCTAAAAAATCAAAAATAAATGAGGCTATATCAAACTAGAAAACTTCTTCACAGCAAAGAAAACAATCAACAAAATGAAATAGCTTACAGACTGGGAAAACTATATTGGAAAACCATGTTAGATAAGGGGTTGATATCCAAAATTCATAAGAGAATCATACAATCAAGAGTAGAAAAGCAAATGGATTTTAAATTGGACAAAAGAAATACAAAGAAAAGCTGATAGCATTCTTATAGAAACCATTGAAAAAAAACAGAGGAGGAGGGACCTCTCAGCAAGTCATTCTGTGAGGTCCGCCTCATCTTGATACCAAAATCTGGCAAAGAAACAACAACAACAACAACAAAAACTTCAGGCCAATATCCTTGATGAACATCGATGCAAAAATTCTCGACAAAATACTTTCAAACCAAATACAGCAGCATGTCAAAAAACTAATCCACCATGATCAAGTAGCCTTCATCCTCAGGATGCAAATTTTGTGCAACATATGCAAATCAATAAATGTGATTCACCACATAAACAGAACTAAAGACAAAATCTACACGATTATCTCAATATATGCAGAAAAAGCTTTTGATAAAATTCAACATCCCTCCGTGTTAAAAAAAAAAAAAACTATCAATAAACTAGGTATTAAAAGAGCATATCTCAAAATAGTAAGAGCCTCTGTGACAAACCCATAGCCAACCTTATCTCGAATGGGCAAAATATGGAAACATTCTCCTTGAAAACTAGGACAAGACAAGGATGTCCTCTTTCACCAATTCTATTCAACATAGTATTGGAGGTCCTAGCCAGAGCAATCAAGCAAGAAGAAACAATAAAGGGCATCCAAATAGGAAGAGATGAAATCAAATTATCTCTATTTCCAGATACATGATTCTATATCTAGAAAACCTCATAATCCCAGCCCATAAGCTCCTACACCTTATAAACAACATCAGCAAAGTTGCAGGATACAAAATCAATGTACAAAAATTACTAGCATTCCTGTACAACAACAACAACCAAACCAAGAGTCAAATCTGAAAGGCGATACCATTCAACTTGTCACAGAAAAGAATAAAATACCTAGGAATGCAGTTAGCCAGGGAAGTGAAAGATCTCCACAATGAGAATTAGAAAACACTGCTCCAAAAAAATCAGATAAGACATAAATAAATGGAAACACATCCCATGTTCACGGATAGGAAGAATCAATATGATTAAAATGGCTATACTGCCCAAAACAATTGGCAGATTCAATGCTATTCCTATTAATCTACCAACGATATTCTTCACAGACCTAGAAAAAAGTTTTAAATTAATACGGAACCAAAAAGGAGATTGAATAGCCAAGGCAATCCTAAGAAAAAGAACAGAGCTGGAAGAATCACATTACACTCTTTCACACTATATTACATGGCTACAGTAATAAAAATATCACGGTACTGGTACAAAAACAGACATATAGACCAAGGAAACAGAATAGAGAGCCCAGAAATAAGGCTGCACATCTACAGCCATCTAATAGTTTGACAAAGCTGACAAAAGCAATATGGAAAATATTCCCTATTCAATAAATGGTGCTGGGATAACTGGCTAGGTATATGGAGACTATTGAAGCTGGACTTCTTCCTTACACTACATTCAAAAATCAACTCAAGATGGATTAAAGACTTTAATGTAAAACCCAAAACGATAAAAATCCTGGAGGAAACCCAGGAAATACCATCCATAGAAACAGGCAAAGTTTTCATGAAAAAGACACCAAAAGCAATTGCAACAAGATAAAATATTGACAAATGGGGTCTAATTAAACTTAAGAGCTTCTGCACAGCAAAAGAAACTATCAACGGAGTAAACAGACAACCTACAGAATGGGAGAAAAATTTTGTGAACTATGCATCTGACAACGGGCTAATATCCAAAATTTTTAGGGAAAAGAGAAAAACAAATAATTTCATTAAAAAGTGGGCAAAGGACGTGAACAAACACTTTTCAAAAGAAGACATACTTGTGGCCAACAAGCATATGAAAAAGAGCTCAATATTGCTGATCATCAGAGAAATGCACATCAAAACCAAAATGAGATACTGTTTGATGGAGGTAGGGTTTGTGTTCCCACCCAAATCTCATCTTAAATTGTAATCCCCATAATCCCCATGTGTCCATGGCAAGACCAGTTGGAGGTAATTAAATCATAGGGCAGTATCCCCCATGCTATTCTCCTGAGAGTGAGTTCTCAATAGATCTGATGATTTCATAAGCACCTGGCATTCCCTTGCTTACACTAACTCTGTCCTGCCACCCTGTGAAGAACGTGCCTACTTCTCCTTTGCCTTCCTCCATGATTGTAAGTTTCCTGAGGATGCTTCAGCAATGTGGAACTGTGAGTCAATTAAACTTCTTTCCCTTATAAATTACACAGTCCTGAATATTTCTTTATAGCAGTGTGAGAATGGACTAATATGCCATCTCACATCAGTCATAATGACTATTATTCAAATGTCAAATAATAGATGCTGGTATGGTTGTGGAGAAAAGGATACACTTATACACTGTTGGTGGGAATGTAAATTAGTTCAACCATTGTGGAAAGCAATATTACAATTTCTCAAAGAGCTGAGTACATATCTAGAGTAATATAAAGCATTCTATCATAAAGACACATCCATGTGAATGTTCACTGTAGCGCTATTTACAATAGCAAAGATATAGAATCAACCTAAATGCCCATCGATGATAGACTGAATAAAGGAAATTTGGTACATATATGCCATAGAATGTTATACAGTCATAAAAAGAATGAATCATGTCTTTTGCGGGAGCATGGATGGAGCTGAAACTTATTATCCTTAGCAAATTAATACAGCAACAGAAAACCAAATACTGCATGTTCACCCTTATAAGTGGGAGCTAAATGATAACAATTTAAAAACATAAAGAAGGAAACAACAGACACTGGGGTCTACTTGATGGGAGAGGTTAGCAAGAGGGAGAAGAGCAGAAAAGATAATATTGGGTACTGAGCTTATTATCTGGGTGATGCAATAATATGTGCAACAAACCCTTATGACACATGTTTATCTGGGTAGCAAGAAACCTTCACATGTACCCACAAACCTAAAATTTAAAAAAAGTAATAAATAAAAACAGGGACATGGATGAAGCTGGAAGCCATCCTCCTCAGCAAACTAACACAGGAACAGAAAACCAAACACCACATGTTGTCACCCATAAGTGGGAGTTGAACATTGAGAACACGTGGACATGGAGAGGGGGACAACACACACCTGTTGGGTGGTGGGGGTGAGGGGAGGGAACTTAGAGGATGGGTCAATAGGTGCAGCAAACCACCATGGCACACGTACACTTATGTAGTAAATCTGCACGTTCTGCACATGTATCCTTTTTTTTAAGAAGAAAAAAAAAAAAAAAAAAAAGAAGAAAAATCCTAACACCAGGAAAAAAAAGTGAAATAAAATAAAATGAACAAAAGATCAGAATAGGTATGGCTTTTCAAAAGACAAACAAATGGCAGATATATGAAAAGGTTCTCAACATTATTAATCATCAGCAAAATGTAAATTAAAAGCACTATGATATACCACCTCACATTCATTCGGATGGCTGTTATCAAAAAATACACACACACACACACACACACACGCACACATGGAGAAAGAAAGAAAGAGAGAGAGAGAGACGTGCAGAAGGGTTGCAACGTATTTATCTGTGGAAATATTCTAAATATGAATGTGCTTGGCTAAACTGATCAATTAAACATTTTGACAAATTATTTTATATACTCTGGATATACTACCTTAATTTCTGTTTCACTATTTTTTAAAAATCTAAAACTATTTCAGGGACAGTAATGGTAATAGGTTTATGTCTCCCAGGGAAGTGTCTTTGTGACTTGTTTTTTTGTACAAAGTGGCACCTAATCTCTCAGCTTAGTAAGTTTAATAAAACTTAATGAAACATCTTCAAACCTAATGAAGCACTTTAAAATGAAAAACAAAGGAAAAGGAAAATAAAGATTGGCCCACTACTAACCAAAAAATACATATGTAAGTTTGGGGAATGGAATTTGGATAGAGCATAAGCCTAAAATAATGATTATTTATAAGAAATTTAAAGTTTACTTCACAACATATGTAATGCTCACCCCCATAATCAAGAGAAAATAGTTCTCTAACATATTTTGAATTTATGTACACTTATATATAAATATGCTTTTACATTAAATTTCATAATGCTGCTACATTTAAAAGCTCTTTTGTACAAAATTACACTGAATAAATGACTGCTGTGTAATGTATTAGATTCAAAATGAGAGTAGAGGTCTAAGAAGCTTATGGATGGCAGAATGTTAGGGATGTCAGAGTATTGCGGAAACCAAGGCTCAGCTAAAAGCAATTGACATTATCACAGAGTTTAAAATTCTGTTTCATGGTCTATTCTACAGATCAGAGTTTCAAGCAATCTCTTTTTTTTTTTTCAAAGCATCTCTGTTAAATATAACTTACAAATTTAGTGCCACATTAAATACATAAGTAAATAGATATAGTGAACATTGATAATAAAGCTAAATTCAGGTAAAATGTACAGTAAAGTCATTTGACTTATACAAAACATCCATATATCACTGTAAAGTCAGTAAAAAGTTGTGATGCATTTTGAATTACAACTTTTTATAAAGGAAGAATAATTCTTAAATCAACATACCATATCACCAAAGTATCTGAGAGTTGAATATGTTGAATATGTTGTTTTAATAAAAATGTTATAATTAGTGTCATGCTGTGAATATTTTAACATTAATTACTCAATGTGTCTCTGAAGATGAGTCCGATGAGGCTTGAGCCCCAGGGTTGCCACTACTGGGCAGTGTGACCATGGCAAATCGCTTAAAGTCTCAAATGTTGGCATCCTCTTTGGAAACATGAGAACTATAAATACATCACCAACCTACATTGTTGTTTGAAGCATCACATAAATAATATAAACACAATACTTTTTAAACTGAAACAGTATGTACACAATTTGGTTGCTATTCTTGATAGTATTATTTTCTCCTAGCTCTGCACAGTAGCCAAATACATGTGATGCCTTTCAAGATATTGTGGAGCAATTAAAAACATGTTTATTTATCAGCTTTGTAAACACATTATCTCTTTATGAACAGATAGAAACTAAAATATTACTGTACTCCCTTCTAATAAATTACTCAGCAACATTGGCTCTTAATTCAGGTTGTCAGGAAGCACTATCAATCTTTGTCTCTATGTTTCTTTCTATTTATACCATGGAAATTTAGTAAATGCAAAGTTGAACCATAATCATTGAAAATGAGAAAGAACTTTATAAAAACATTGGGAGTGATTGGAGTTGTGCTCAAGAATAACCTCTCAAATTTTCTCTGCAATGGGGATGTATACTTCCCCACCCATGTGATTGCGTGTTTGGCCATGCAACCTGCTTTGGATAATAGAGAGAACATGATATTAACCAAGGATCAAAGTGCACCTGAGTAATTTGGCTAGCTTGTTGGTTTGGGTCATCAACCATGAGACAAACATCATCCTGGCAATTGCTGTTATTTCAGCCTGAGACACTCACTTCAGACAAATGGAACAGAATGGAACCCAACAAAAGCCTGGGGCAATCCCTGATGACTCACAGCCTAAGGCAGAGTCATGCAGCGAAGCATAGTGTACATCAGCCAAAGTTCAGCAACTGACTTGCATATATACAAGCATAGAGTAAACGCTTGATATTTTAAGACATTGCACCTTAAAATAATTGTTACTGCACATCACTGCGATAACAGCTGTGTTAACACACAACTAAATTCAAAAGTGGATTTAAAATTTAACATGTACTAATAAAAAAAATTAACACGTAGAATATAAAGTTACGTGTTGGAAGATAATTATTTGAGGGTCTAATATTACTGCACATCTTGTAAGCAGAGGCGTCCATAGCTTTTTCTCAAAACTAGAATTCCAGGGATGTTTGTACAGCAACCAACTTTGGAAGATAAAAGTTTTATTCCAGAGCAGAAAGCCGGTTTGTCTGCTGTCCAGTAATATTAAGGTAATGTCTTTCTGAGGCAAAGGTTGGCAAGATTTCTGCCCATTACAAAATATTTTGATTCTCTTAGCTCAGAGTTCCCCTCCCGTAACAAAAGCTATTGTGTGTTCCATCCTTGTGTGGCCCTTGTCAGGTATTCTTGTGGAAATTTGAGCTGCAGAATCAGCACATGAAAATAAGAATACTTTGACTACTGCTATTTATTTGAATAATAAACTGTCTGTTGCTCCCAAAAGTCAGGTTTTTTTACAGCATCTAAGAAATAGTGGCACACTAACTTGTTAACTTGCAAGTAGAATAAAATCTCAGGCCCTTTATAGTCTTGACAACATGATCAAGATTCAACAGTTAGAGAAAGGGTCTGCTGTAGGCACTAGATCTTGAAACTACACTAATTAAAGACAAATAAAACACATAGTTGTCATAATTTTTTCTTTGCAATTAATCAAGACATTAAGAATAACTGAAGGGTCAATATATTATAACAAATTAAATGTTAAACTTAACTGTACATACACACACACATGCACATATATATGTGTGTATGTATATATACATATATATAAAATGAACTACATATGAGTTCATGTAAGAGCTCTAGAAAGCAGTTTGAAATTTTACCTGAAAGAAACCTTACAGCTTTCAAGTACTCATTGTTTAAGGAGAACCCCCAAACAAACTTGCTTATTCACCTAGTGTTTTATATTAGTAAACTATACGAAAGTAAATATTTATTATATTCTAAAAATCAGATGCAATGGAGTATTAATAGTTTCCAATTCGTATGTATTTACTGAGGTTTGGGAATGAGACAGACAATATTTAATTAAAATATCAAGTTCAATAGCAATTTAAAATTATAAACTGCAGTATTACATTTCATTAAACAATCTGCTTCAAAGGTTTCAAATAAGGTACACACTAAAAGGAAACAAGTAAAATGCTATTGTGTGCCTGTGTATGCTTACGACAAAAGTAATAACGTGTATAGTTGGCATTGCCAGCTGAAGATTTCCTCTGTTGTATCTAATTTAATTCTACATGTTAAGCTTTTTTTTTTTCTTTCTTTTTTTGGCCTGTGCTTTCTGTTGGAATATAGCTTTGCTCCACATGGAATGTCATATTTGACAACTTAGAGATCTGTTGAGGCAACTGCTCCATATTTTGTGTTAGACACAACACCAGTGCTATTTCTCTGCATGACAAATGACTGTTACTACCAAAGCCATCAAATAAAAGATACAGTTGTGGTGTGTATGTTCAAAAGCCCACATTTTGGAGATGGAAAAAGAAACGGTGTTTTTGATTCATTGCCTATGTGAATAGACACAGGCATAACTTGTTTTATTGCACTTCACTTTATTGTGCTACACAGATATTGTGTTCTCTACAAATGGAAGGTTTGCAGTAACTCTGCTTTGAAGCAAGTCTATCAGCACCATTTTTCTAACATTGTGTGCCCACCTCGTGTCTCTGTGTCACATTTTGGTTGTTATCACAATGTTTCAATGTTTTCCTTATCATTATGTCTATTGTGGTGATCCATGATCACTTATCTTTGATGTTATTATTGTAATTGTTTTGGGGTGCCATGAAACATGCCCATATAAGAGGGTGAATTTCATTGATAAATGTGTGGGTTTTTACTGTTCCACTGACCAGTCGTTTCCCCCCTCTCTCCTTTCCTTGAGCATCCCTACTGGCTGAGACACAGCAATGTGGAAAACAGTCTAATTAATAATCTTACAATGATCTCTATGTGCTCAAATGTAAAGAATTGCACATCTCTCACTTTAATTCAAAAGCTAGTTATTAAGTTTAATGAAAAAGGCATGTTGAAAGCTGAGATAGGCTGAAAGCTAGGCCTCTTGCACCAAACAGTTAGCAAAGTTGTTATATGCAAAGGAAAAGTTCTTGATCTTTTTTTCTATATCGACAATAAAGTCGTTTTACTTTCTTATCATTCCAGTGAATGCAGGAATATCAGCTTACGGAAGGTTGAATATTTTCTATGTCAACCTTATTGTTGATATTGAAACACTTTTATAGGTC
Source organism: Macaca thibetana thibetana (assembly GCF_024542745.1). NCBI lineage: Eukaryota > Metazoa > Chordata > Mammalia > Primates > Cercopithecidae > Macaca > Macaca thibetana. The sequence goes on from NC_065578.1 coordinate 173,214,754, forward strand.
TGGATAGAAGATCAAACCAGCTTCAACATTCCCTTAAGACAAAACTGAATCCAGAGCAATACTCTAACTCTCCGATTCTGTAAAGCCAGAGAGAGATGAGGAAGCTGCAGAAGAAAAGTTTGAAGCTAGTGTTGATTCATGAGGTTTAAATAGAGCAGCCAATCTTCACAACACAAAAGTACAAGGTGAAGCAGCAAGTGTTGAGTGTAGAAGCTGCAGCAGGTTATCTAGAAGATCTAGCTGAGATAATTGATGAAGGAAGCTAAATTAAACAACATATTTTCTATGACAATGAAACTGCCATATATTGGAAGAAGATGTCGTTAGGTTTTTCACAGCTAAAGGGGAGAAGTCAATGACTGATGTCAAAACTTCAAAGAACAGGCTGACTCTCTTGTTAGGGTCTAATGCAGCTGGTGTTGTTAAGTTGTAGCCAATGCTTATTTACCATTCTCACAAAGAAACGAACATGAGAGCCCTTAAGAATTATGCTAAATATACTCTTCTCATGCTCCATCAGTGGAAAAACAATGCCTGGATGAAAACACATTTGTTTCCAGCAGGGTTTAGTGAATATTTCAAGCCTACTGTTGAGAATTCCTGCTTAGAAAAAGCAAATTTCCTTCACCTTCCTGTTTTAAGAAATTGCTACAGTAACCCCAATCTTCAGCAGCCACCACCCTGATCAGTCATCAGACATCAACACCAAGGCAAGATCCTCTACCGGCAAAAATATTGCAGCTTTCTGAAGGCTCAGATGATTGTCAGCAGTTTTTAGCAATAAAGGATTTTCAAATTAAGGTTGCACATTGTTTTGTAAGACATAACCTACTGCATACTTAGTATTTTATACGAAGTAGTTATCATACACTTTGTGAATTTTTCTGTTTCTAACTTTTATGTGCAGTGAGAAACAAAAATAAATCCACAAAACTTGTTTTATTATGATATAAACTTTATTCCACTGGTCTGGAACTGAATCCTCAGTATCTCTAAGATAAACTTGCACATGCTTTCACTGATCATGACTATAGCAAGATAAATACATTGGTTTCATGTTATCATTGCCATGTCTAAATCCCTATGTCAACTCCTGATCCATCTGTTAGTAAACAGAAGTTAAGCAGAAGTTATGTTAGCTATTAGAAATGCACAAATAAATACTTTAGTAGTTAAGTTTAAGTAGTATCATTTCCTGCTTTATTTTTTTAATTTCATCTAACGAGTAAAAATTACTTCATAGAACCTTTTCATTCATTTCATTTATGTATTCTATTCACTTATTTATGTATTCATAAATATATTCATCAAAAATTTATTGAGTGTTTATTAGATGTCAAAGCCTATTTTTTGACGCTGAGGAAATAGGGGGAATAAGAAAATGTGCTTGTCCTTATATAATTTTCATTCTAGTGGAAGACATGGATAATAAGCAGATTTTAAAAATTAATATAATATAATTATAAGAGGCCTAAGACAATTTTATCCCAATAGGGGGCTATACAGTGAAGGAAGAGTTTATTTACAGAATGTCTAAAGAAAGCCATTCTGGGGGAGTACATTTGATACAGCTCTAAAAGTTTTGATGGGACTAGTCATAAAAACATCTGGAGTAAGAAGGTTTCCCAGGAGAAGGTCTGAAGAGAGAACTTGCTGGTGTGCTTGAGGAAGAGCTAGAAGGCTAGTATAACTGAAGTGGGTCACAAATAAGAGTGAAGGCCAAGGTTAATATCATTTGTTCTAAAAAATATTTTAACAATTTCATCCAATTGAACACAAAAAGGAAGTTTTCATTTAGTTCTGTGGAGTTAAGTGTTTATTGTGGGTATTTTTCTGACAGTCTCATATTTAAAATTAGCCCATTTTGAAAGTCATGAGATTTTGGCAATGTCTCTCATATGTCACAGCCTGAAAAGTTATAAGCATTCAATATTTCCTTTTTTGATGATTGAATGAATATATTGTGGAACAAATGTAAAAGGATATAGGTAAAAAAAATCAGCTTTAGAATATTGCTTTACAGTAAACAGAGTACCTTCTTATATATTTTTACATAATTAAATGCTTATTAATTTATGAATACATGAATGAATCAAGCTTATTCATAAGTAGTTTTTAAACTTTCATTGTCTATTCTTCATTTGCATATGTATTGTAAAGTCAGCAAAGGCTAGATGTAAAAGACTCTAGAGAAAAGAAAACTACATTTTATACATGAACAGATAGATTTCCTGAAGACCTACTTACTCATATTCTTCAGGAAACCATACAGAAGCATCTGCTTAATGCTAATACAATAGATTACATTTCCCTTATCATCCTGCTCTCTCATCCCCAATTAATCAGGATATTATTTTAGGATTATATAAAAGGACTAAAATCATGATTTGGCAAATATTTATATTGGTAAATATAATCACCATGAAACAGAATCATGGTTATGTTTTCTAGTAATTCTTTGATATCTATTTTCCATCACCTTCAGTATAACAACCTCAGGCTATAGAAATGCCAACAATTATTGTCTTCCTCTTTCACATTAAAAAAATGACCACAGATAATTGAATGACTTTCCCAAGACCCCTATGGTTAGTAAATGGTATATGTGGAACATGAAGCCTCATCTTAATATTTGCTATTATTCTACTTATTCTAGTGTGGACAATGTTGTTCATTGCCAATACTAAAATGCTTTTAGATAAAATGCTTGTAGACTGTTGATGGGAAGTTAAATTAGTTCAGCCACTGTGGGAAGCAGTCTGAAGATTTGTCAAAGAACTTGAAACAGACCTACCATTCAACGTAGCAATCCCATTACTGAGTTTATATCCCAAAGAAAATAAATCATTCTGCCCAAAAGGGACATGAACTTGCATGTTTGTCATAGCACTATTAACATGAGTGAAGACATGGAAGCAACCTAGATGCCCATTAATGATGGACTAGATAAAATGGTACATATACATTTTGGAATACTATGTAGCCAGAAAAAATGAAATCATCTTCTTTGCAGGAAGATGGATGCAACTAGAGGCCATTATCCTAGATAAATTAATGCAGGATCAGAAAACCAAATACCACAGGTTCTCACTTTATAGGATCTAAACATTGGGTACTCGTGGACATAAAAATGGCAACAGTAGAAACTGGGGGCTACTAGAGGGAGGAGAGAGTTGTGGGGCAAGGACTGAAAAAGTACCTATTGGGTTCTATGCTCACTAACTGGGTGATGGTATCCTTTGTACCCCGAACCTCAGCATTACACAATATAGCCATGTAACAATTGTGCAATTTTATCCCCTGAATCTAAAATAAAAGTGGAAATTATTTTAAAAATAAACAAATAAAATGCTTTTACTTTGGAATAAAAATAAATGTCCATGATAAAGTAATCAATTTGTAATGATGTATATACTTTTAAGAATATATTAAATGGTAATAAACTTTCCTAATGAACAATACAGCAATTGTAAAGTTTCAGATTAGTCCAACAAATATTTGTGAGGAAATGTCACAAAGAAAACAGTGAAGTGGCTTCCAAGGTTTATAAAACAGGAGAAGCTGAGTGTCTTCATAAAGGAAATTGGTAAAATAAATTAGATTAGATATAAAAAAAATTAACTTACAGGATCTAAATGGTTCCAAGCATTGAAATATGTTTGTAATAACAATTCCATTTCAAGAAAATTGTCATATAGCAAGAGTCTAAATTTAAAACTTATTTGTGTTCATCCTATACTTCAGATATGTCCAGATATCTTATATCACAAACCCACCATTACTCTGTTCTACATGTACCTGTAGAACAAAGTAACTTCAGGGGAAAGAGACAAAGCAGAGAGATTTGAGGTGCACAGTTAACTTTAAGCTGCCCAAGAGATTAAATGTACTGAATGGTGTTCTCCAAATGGTGCTACCAAGCCCATGGAGTTTGTGGTTCAGTTATCAGTAGAAAAATTTCAACAAAAAACAGGTAAACACATGCATGCACAATAGTTAAATATGTTGAGTTAAAAACTATGAAACTACAAATAAAATACATTAATGATATTGTTGTCAGCAGCTTTTAATATCCTTTGTATTCACAAATAGCTGCCTGAAGTGAATATTAGCAGGAGTAGGATCAATGATATGAGTAGCTTAGAGAACAAAGACACAGGGATTTGATGGTTTCAATATAAACATATCTTGGACATCACCTAACCTGACATATCAGAGAACATAAAAAATACTAATATATTGGCAGCATATCCAGTAAGACTGCTATTTTTGTTATCAGAAACAATAGAAGCACAAATACACAACAAGCATACACAGCACTGTGAGAAAGGAGGGAAATAATACATAACACATTAGGGCCAAGAGGATCAATCTGAAGAACACACAGGAAATACCCTGCAAGAATACTAAAAATGAACATGAAGAGATTTGAGGAGGATTTAAGTATAGCATTGGAGAAATAGTGTTTTACTGCTATGTTAAACATTTTTTTCTTTTTTTAATTGTGATATTGGCAGAACATTGAAATGTGTTTTATGCTTAAAAGGGTAGAAAATATTGACATTCAATATTCTAACTGACAGTACTGGGCAAAGTTCTGACTCAAGGACTCAATTAGTTTTAGAGGCATATCTATGTGCAAGAATCATGCATTGGGCCATTTCAACTAATTGTACTAAAGATTCAATGTATAATTTTTTCCAATGCCACACTGTATTTTCCCTAAAATAGCATATTTGCCAGTATCTTTGTTAGTTTGAAATACCTTTGAAAGTAGGAAAAGTTCATCTTTTAAAAATATCATATACCAAAAATTAGCTGGGTGTGGTGGCACACGCCTGTAGTCCCAGCTACTCAGGAGGCTGAGACAGAAGAATCACTTGAACCCAGAGGTGGAGGTTGTTGTGAGCCAGGATTGCACCACTGCACTCCAGTCTGGGCAACCGAGCAAGACTCAGCTCAAGACTGAGCAAGACTCTCTCTGTTTCTCATTCTCTCTCTCTCTCTCTCTCTATATATATATATGTGTGTGTATATATACAGTATATATAGTGTATATATAGTATATATATAGTGTATATATATAGTGTGTATATGTACTTATATATATATAAGAGTGTGTGTGTATATATATATATACTTGTACATGACAGGTAGTAGGTATCGAAGAAGTATTCCTTGAGATTCTTTTTCAGTGAATATAGTGCTTGTCAATTACACAAATCCCTTGACTATTATATTGCCATTTAAATCGGTCTACTTAATTATCTATAATTCAATCTGTTAAGTTCCAAGTCTATTCCCCAGAGTCTGATCAATCCAAAACTCTAAGAACAATTTTGTGTACCCATGAGTTTGATTACCGCCTCTGGATAAGGCTCAATTCAACAATTCTATTCTGGGATGCCCTCTAGCATCAATCTTGACTTCCCATAACAATGTATTTTATTTTCTAAAATTCTTCTTTCAAACAGTTTCAAGTTTTAAAAATTCAATTTCAAGAAAAGATAATTATGTGTTTAACAAGTACAGTTACAAGCAAGCCACTTATACTAACAGCTCTTGTATTGAGTAATGGCCTTGATTAGTAAGGTTATTTGTTCAATCAGTCTATTTACTAAAAGTCTTCATTGACCTTATGGTGAAAAATTAAGAAGATAGAAAATTGAAGTGATACTTTAAGTTATCAAAAAATTTGGTCATGCACACAAAAGGGATAAAAAAGTCTTTCCTAATTTTGGTCTCCATAAAAACAAATATTCAGTGAGCAATTCAGTCAAGCACAAATTCAGTAACAGGTTAATGACTAGAAGATTCCATGAGAATAGTTAGACTGATTTGCATAGACAGACACCTTTAATAATTGAATGTCTCTAGATTTTTAAAATAAATTGAACAAGACTCATCTGAATAAACAGAGTTGACATTACATGTATTCAACAGGATTTAAATAACTATTAAGATAAAATTCTCATTAGAAGTTTCATTAGAAAACAAAGAAACCAAAAACAATTTTGAATAGTTTGCTTTAAGGAAGAGTTTAAGAGAGTCTAGGAAAACTTAATGGGGCAGTATAACTACCTTAAGTCAACCTTAAAAAATAATATTTCAAAGATTTTTTATGGTAGCTAAGGTATTGTTACAAGTGAATAAATTTTATATGACATAGTTAAGGGATTTGAATATATTAGGAATTTGGTGTCAATGATGAATATATTGCATGTTTAATTTTTATGAAGACAGTGGCAAATATTACTTCATGTACTAAGAGATTTTTGATTGATATTATGAACTCTCAGGAGAACTATTTCATTTAGAATATTTACTTGAATATCTAAGATCCCATACATTCTATTTATAAGATTTTATAAGTGGCCCCACTCTAGGTTTGCTTCATTTGAAATAATTATCTGTTTGGAAAAATATACCTCAGAGGGCAGTAAGAAAAAATACACTCCTTTGAGTGCTACAGTAGTAGCTTTATACAAGCTATAATTCAAAAACAAATTAAAAATTAACCATTCCAAAAAAAATAAGGAGGAGGGACTCCTCCCAAACTCATTCTATGAAGTCAGAATCAGTCTGATACCAAAACTGAACAAACAACACAATCAAAAAAGAAAACTACAGGTCAATATCCCTGATTAACATAGATGCAAAAATCTTCAACAAAATATTAGCCAACTGAATTCAACAGGACATCAAAAAATTAATTCACCACAATCAGGTAGGTTTCGTCCTGGGATATAAGGTTGGTTCACCATACACAAATTAACAAATGTGATTTACCATATAAACAGAATTGAAAATCATACATTCATCTCAATAGATGCACAAAAAGCTTTTGATGAAATCTAACATCACTCCGTGAAAAAAAAAAAAAAAAAAACCTAAAGAAACTATGTATTGAAGGAACACACATCAAAATAATAAGAACCCTGTATGACAAACGCACAAACAACATCATGTTGAATGGGCAAATGGCAGAAATATTCCCTTGAAAGCTGAAACAAGACAGGATAGGATGCTCACACTCACCACTCCTATTCAACATAGTCCTAGATGTCCTAGTCACAGAAAATAGGCAAGAGAAATAAATAAAAGGCATCCAAATAGAAAAAGACATCAAACTATCTCTCATTACAGACAATATAATTTTATTCCTAGAAAAGCCTAAAGAACCAACCAGAAGGCTACTGGAACTGATAAACAGCTTCAGTAAAGCTTTGGAATACAAAATCAATCTACAAAAAATCAATGCAATGTCTATACACAAATAACTTTCAAGCTGAGAATCAAACCAACAATATAATTTCATTTACAATGAATACACACACACACACACACAGAGAGAGAGAGAGAAAGAAAGAGAGACCTAGGACTATATCTAACCAAGGATGTGAGAGATCTGTATAAGGAGAACTAAGAAACACTGTTAAAAGAAGTCACAGATGACAAAAACAAATGGAAAAAATATTGATTGGAAGAATCAACATTGTTAAAATGGCCATACTGCCCAAAGCAATGTACATATTTGACACTATTTCTATCAAACTACCAACAGTCATTTTTCACAGAATTTGAAAAAAAATCTTAAAATTCATGTGAAACCAAAAAGATCCCGAATAGCCAAAGCAATCCTAAGAAAAAAGAACAAAGCGAGAGGTATAACATTACGCAACTTCAAACTATGAGACTACAGTAACCAAAACAGCATGGTGCTGCTACAGAAACAGACATATACATCAGTGGGACAGAATAGAGAACCCAGAAATAAAGCTGTGCTTCTACAGCCATCTGATCTGCAACAAAGCTGACAAAACAAGCAATGGGCGAAAGACTCCCTTTTCAAAAATGAGTGCTAGGATAGCAGGCTAGCCAAAAGCAGAAGAGTAAAACTGGACCCCTACCTTTTTACCATAAACAAAAGTTAACTCAAGATGGACTAAAGATTTACATATAATTATACGCAATACCTCAAATTATAAGAATCCTAGAAGAAAAATTAGGAAACAACATTCTTAAGTAAGAACTTATGAATAAGTCCTCTAGCAATTACAACAAAAATAAAAATTGGCAAGTGGGACCTAATTAAACTAAAGAGTTTCTACACTGCAAAAGAAACTATCAACAGAGTAAATAGACTACCTATAGAATGGGAGAAAATATTTGCAAAGTATTCATCCAACAAAGGCCTGATATCTAGAATCTGTAAGTAACCAACAAGCAAAAAACAAACAACCCCGTTAAAATAGACAAAGGACATGAACAGACACTTCTCAAAATAAGACTTACAAGTGCAACAAACACATGAAAAAAATCCTCAATATCACCATGAGGAAATAGCAGAAAAATACGATAAACTAGAATACAGCAGATTATTTAAATTTACCCCAATTTTTTGCATTTCATCAGAAAAATGCAAATCAAAACCACAGTGAAGTACTTACCATCTCACACCAGGCAGATCATTATTACTAAAAAAGGCAAAAAACAACATATACTGACAAGGCTGTGGAGGAAAGAGAACTCATACATGCCGTTGGTGAGAATGTATTTATATCCAATGAAAATAAACTATTCTACCAAAAATCATATGCTTATTGCAGCATCATTGACAATAACAAAGACACAGAATAAACCTAGGTGCTTATCAATGGTAGATTTGATTTTAGAAAAATGGCACACATACATCATGAAATACTGTGAGCCATGAAAAAGAATGAAATCACGTTCTTTGCAGCAATATAGATGAAGATGGAGGCCATTGTCCTAAGCAAATTCACACAAAAACAAAACATCAAATATCGCATACTCTCACTTATAAGTAGGATCTAAACATTGCTCACTCATGGACATAAAGGTGGCAACAGTAGACACTGGGGACTAGTAGGGAGGTAAGGAAGCAGGGGAAATGACTGAAAAACTGTCTATTGGGTATTACGCTTACTACCTTGGTGACAGAATCAATACTATCCCAAACCTCAACATCACACAACATACACATGTAACAAACTTGCATATGTACTCTCTGAGTCTGAAATAAAAGTTGAAGTTATAAAAAAATAAAATAAAAAAGAGTTGTTGTCTTAAAAATTTATGTTGGCAACTAATAAATAACTGAAATATGTAGATATGTCTAGATATAAATATTAGATATTGATAATTAAAGTATTATTAAATTTATGTATTCATAAGTACTTGTACAAGGTTTGACTTTAAATACCACTAGAAAAATCTGAGTCACCCTTTCGCAGATTGAGACGACAAAGTTGAGTGATATGAGTTCTGTGGTATAATCTGAGTTACATAAATAGGGTAGATATTTGTTTATTTATGGAACAGACATTATATAATTCAGAATGTTTTTGAATTATTTAATTAATGCTCTAAATATTTTCAGATATAAGCTCACTTAACCTTCAGAATTTAACTTTCAGAGGTACCGTCATAAATTTCATGAGGAAGGCAGAATTATCAACCCCCTTTCACAGATAAGAGAGTTATGTTAAAGAGAGGTAAAAAAAACATCCAAACCATATTGCTAGAATGTGTCAAGGCTCATAAGCAAACCCAGCCTGTCTGGTCCAAAGTCTACACAGTAGAAATTTTCCAGATACCAGTGTAGGAAATAGCAGAACAAATAGGATCAACTAGAATATAGCAGATTATTTCATTAAATTTACCCCAGTTCACTTATATCTCTGTACCTTATAGATACTCAACTTCACCAATTCTCCCTGCCTCCTTTCCACCACTGATACATACTAAGAGTTTATTTTAGGGTGGCCAGGATCATCACATCCTTTCATTCCCCAGTCAGTACTTCCTAAGAAATCAATTCCCAGTAATAAAGCTGGAGTTTATGTAGGAAGACAGGTCACTTGTGAATTTCACAGTGAAACAGACTGAAACTGAATAAATTTTAGTATCAATCCACTGTGAGCTTTGTAGTTTTCATGTGCTTTTTTAAAACAAGAGATAAATGAAAGATGTGTTTATATTACTCAGAAGTGAAATCTAATCCTGAACATTCCTAGCAGGAAAAGAAATAGATTCCACTTTAGGGGAACAGATCCAAATAGATGTCTGCAAAAATACCAGAAAGCGTATCGTGTATATTTAGTGGCCAATAAAACATGGTCGGTAAATATTATTAAAGCAGAGATATCTTTAGGAAATAAGAATGTGATAATCCTATTTAGTGAAAACAGTTGGACTAAATAGTCCTCTCGTCATTCACAGGTGTATAAACTGGGAAAATGAAATATAATTCAGAATGAGTAGCATGACATGGTTCTACAACATAAATAATGGAAAATACTACTTTCTTATTGCCATACATAACTGTAGTATTTTGCGATAGATTTAATATTAAACATAGAATAAATATTAGAAAGCATCTGCTTTTCACATGAGTAAATGTGAGGCAGTGTGGATGATGTGAGACGAGACGAAAACAAGTGATAAGGAAACAGATGAAGTTAAAAAACAATAATTGACATTCTGGAAAAAAGGAAAAGACATATTTTTGGAAAACTATAAATATTTTTAGAATGGTATGTCCAGAAACAACACGAGATGCAAACTAATTTTGATGTGAAAGATACAATTAATGCCCAGAATTTAGATAAAAAGAAAATAAAATCAAAACAACTAGAGTATGACAAAAACAAATCAGAGATGAAGATGCAGCAAACTATTATATTATTGATTTTTTAAAGACCAAGAAATTAAAGATAATAATCTTAAATAAATACAAAAAGAATCCCAAGCTGAAGAAATACCAGGGTGTATGAATTTAGTACTCTGTTATCCATATAGAAAAATAAAAAGGAATAGTCCAATATACTCACCTACATACATGCACAAGTGCAAAATGAAAGGACATTTTTGGTATTTTTTTGACAGCACTATCTGGACAACAAATATAAGGTTTGCTTTAAAACTATCAATAATTCATCTCCCAAGATGTCTAACTTTGAGGATCACATATTGGCTAAAAAGGGTGTAAATTAATAACTGCTAAATTCATCTTTTATGCCCTTTCCACATCCTTAAAAAAATTTAATGAACTCTTTAATCATGTCAGGCTTTGACATAAAAATAACAGTTTTCTTATGGAAGTGGTAGCACATGTTTGTCCCATTCATTTCTCCCAACTGAATTGGAGTAAGAAATCAGTTCACATTTGAGAAGAAAGCTGATCCAAAGATCATGCCATGATTATGCAACACACTAAACTGGACAGCAGCAAATTTGAGATTCAAGAAACAAAATGTGCTTTAAAATTGGACACTGGTGGAAACAAGTGACTCTGTACCAGAAAGCACAGATAAGACTCCAAAGAGAGAAACCTTGTGACTACCTGTTAAGGGACAATGTGAAAGGTCATTATTCCATTTATTATGTGTTGTTTAATCTAAAGTTATAGATAAGCAGATAATTATTCATTGACACTCAATGGTTTTACTGAAAAATTTCTGGAATGGTATTAGCAATGATTGATGGTCAAAATAAATATTTACCAAATTATCTAGAGCTCAGGGAGTTGAAATGCCATTAACAGAGTTTGGCAGTGCTATAAAATACTTCATATGTAGAGAGCTCTCTCTTGAGCATTTACAGCACACATCACGTACTATGTCTCTTCTATAATGATACGTATTTGATTCCACATTACTTGGGCATGTTTTTGACACTGACTCATTGTTACTTAGTAGATTAATGTTCAATAAATAGCAATAGCAAAATATAGATAAGGATAGTTGACAGATCAGACAAGAGGAAACAATAAACTCTTATAGGAAGCATAAAAGCAGAAACACACAAGAAAACATGTGAAGTATAACATAATACCCATGGGAAAAATTCACATATTTAAAACATTATCCCTGATTCTGATTAAAAATAAATTACATTAATAACTAACTAAATAAAAGGTGACAAGAAAGATTAAACCAAATATTTGGAAAGACATTAATTACAGCAAAACATAAAAGATTGGGTGACAAACCAATAGCATTATATTTCAATGCATCACAAAAATGTTAACATTTTTTAATACACTAAGGAAAACAAAAGGGAAAACTAATAAAATAAAATGCAAAAATAATACAATAGAAATGACAAAAATTTCTATGAACTAATTATTTGGAGTAAGCAATACATAGATTAAAAATATATCTAGAATATTTTAACAAGATAAAATAATAAACACACAAATGCACAAAATTAAGAATGATATAAGGGCATAAATCTACCATTATCTTAAGAACCAAGTCGAAGCAGGTTTTCCATACATAACTTCATGAAAACTGCAATTATCAAGATCACCAGTGACTTACATTTTACTAATTCCAATTGTCTTTGTCATTAGTCTATTTTAACTATCAGGAACAGACAAGGCAATTGAATTTTTTCTCTTCTCCTTTGCTTCAATTGTTTTAAAGGACACCACAAGTTCTGGGTTTGTTTTTACCTTTGGGATTGTTCCATTACAATCTCTTTTGCTGGATACCTCTCTATTGACCTCTAAGTATTGGAATGCCCTGAGGCTCAGTCTTTAGTTTGCTTATATTCTCTTCCTTTGGTTGATTATCTGATGACCGTATCTGGCCGTCTGACCTTAAGAATCAGTTAGAGGCTGAGGGTTCCCAAATTTTTATCACCAGTCAAGACTTCTTCCCTTAACTACAGACCCATAGGCCTATTGAACTACTTGAAACTTCTACTTCAAAACCTTTAGAATGGACACTGCAAAGTTGACAAGCCAAAAAATGAGCTTCTATTCCAAAGTTACAATAACCCCTAAAATCAACAATCGGAAAGCAAACAACCCAATTTAAAAATGTGTTATAATTGCCTACAATATTCAGTAAACATTCTGTACAGGTTTCTACCCCAGAAGAAATAAGCTATACCATATAGTCTAGGTATGCATTAGGTTATAGCATCCAGCTTTCTGTAGGCATAGTCCATGATGCTTGCACAATGATGAAATTGTCTAAAGACACATTATTCAGAATGTACCCCCATCACTAAGTGATGCATGACTGTACATGGAATCCAAAAAAAAAAAAAAAAAAAAAAAAACAGTTTCTCTGCAGAGCGGTTTCTTCACTCTTTGATCCTTCATCCTGCTCCCTGTCTTTAAGTCAGAGGGCAGGAGCTTATACCTCTGGGCTTTGCTTAAAAGAATCCACATTAATTACTGCTCATCAGCATTCATCATGGTGACAACTCCTGTTAGCAGCGCTGTTTATTTTGTTCTTACCTTTTCTGCTTGGCTGTCAAGTGGAAGAATTTTATGGTTCTTGAGGGAGCAATTCTTTGCTATGACCAGCTGCTTTGAGGAAAAGAAAAAAAAGTCTTCTTTTCAGTGTTGTATTGGCTTTGGTAATTCCTTGTAAATAAAATGGCACAAATACAACAATTAATAGTGTTCCTTAATTGAGTTCATTTATAACATAACAGAGTTAAACCAACCAAAAAGCTGTTGAACAAAATCCTGAACTCTGATGGTATTTCAAGGACTTTTTATAACTAATAAGAGAACTTTACATTGTCTTCTATAGATCATATTGCTATATTGTTTGGCTTAAACTTTATAATCATGTGTTATTACTTTATAATATCATTTATATTTATTTTGTATTACATGATAATAAGTTATGTTTTGGATTTTTTTGAATTAATCCTTTTTTTATTGCTGGAGTTTTCCTTAATTTTATCTTAAACTCAGTTTTTAATAAAGACTCTTTAGTCTTTATTAGCATCTCTTGTAGGCTTTCTCAGCTTATCAACTCAATGTCTTTGCTTATGAAATAAGTTTATACTAAAAGTAAAGACTGAACTTCAAATAATTAGATGCACTTAAAAATACTGTAGTGGTTTTAGGAGAGGTATTTTCCTTGTGGTAATATGAGTTTGGTAATTTTGGAAGTATATATCACTAAGTAAAGCTAAAAAAGCTAAATTAAAATAATTTTTAAAAAAATCTTAAGCATCAAGTAACTAACAGAATACTACAAAATTACTGGCCACAATTCGAAAGAAGAAGACAGAATTTTAGAGAGGTAAGACCAGAAATAAGGGCTTCTTTTGTCATGGGGGGCATTCAGGCACTCCAGAAATTGTTAAAATAGAAAAGAGATTTGACAGCCTTACAGGGCTAAAGAAATAGAAACACAAGATCCTAAAAATAGTAAGTACGAATCAGAAATAAATTAGCCTTTTCAAAGACTTCAGTTCTATTGGAAATCATTGTTCCTGCCTAATAAATCTCAAGAACTAAAATTTAATTAAGGTGAAAGTATGCTGCCAAGTACCATCCAAAAATAATGCAAATACTTTCTGGAAAAAATAACTTTTAACTCTCAAATTTATTCTGCAAAGATTTTGTTTTTAAATTTAATGTCTCATACACTATCAAAGATATTTAGACATTCCAGAATAAATGACAAGATGAATAAGAAATAGCATAAGAAATAGACTTGTTTTGTAGTAGATTAACATATACAGACTGTAAAACAAAGATAATTTATATGTTCAGGGAGATAAAAGCCAACATTAAAACTTTAATGAGCCTCAGTGGAAATTCTAATCTCAATGTTTCAGTGAGTGAAATTGGAATCCAGTGGATTAGCAGATTACACATAGCTTAAAAATGATTTAGTGGTTTGGAAGATGGGTTAGAAAAAAAATCCAAAATGAAGATCAGGAGTTATAAGAATTATAAATACAGAAGAGGATGTAATTAACTTAGAAGATGCAGAAAACATTCTAACCTGTCTTTAGTTGGAGTATAATGAAAAGGGAAATAGAGTAGAATGGGTCAGAGGTTATATTATTTAAAAACGCAAGCTGAAATGTTTGAAACTAATAAAAAAATTAACCCACAAATTTAAAGAACCCAGCAAATCCCAGGCAGAAAAGATAAAACAGGAATTCACACCTAAACATATATACCCATCCTACAATAAAATTAAAGCAATTAAACACCATAAAGAAAATCTTAGAAACAGAATGTGATAAGATTAGGAACAGATTTTATCACAAAAGAGGTAAAAAAGATTAAAAAGTACCAAAATATTTGTAATGAAGGCCTCAAGAGCAGCAAAGGAAGTTAGAATGAGTGAATAATAAGTAAGTTGAGGAAAATAACTACCAACCCAGAATTCCATATTAGCTAAAGTATCCTTTGTTCCATTGTATGTCAGCTATGTTCTCTCTTTAGCTGTTCTCATAGTTTTTATTTCTCTTTGTTTTTTCGAAGTTTCTTTACATGTTTAAGTCCAGATTTCTGATTTCTTTGTTTCTGTTTGTTTATTTAAATGTCTTTTACTCGGAATTCATCAGTTTTCTGAATTTTCCTTCTATAATGGAAATTTTGTACTCATTGTAATTCCTGTCACCACTCTACCACTCTACCACTCTATTCATTTCCCTTTGGAATTATGTGTGCACATACACACATATACATAGAATAGGTAGATAGATAGATAGATATAGATAGATAGATAGATAGATAGATAGATAGACAGACAGATTGATAGACAGATTGTCCCTCAACTTACAATGGGGTTAAGTCCTAAAAAAAACCATTATACATTGAAAATATTGCTAAATGGAAAGTTAATATTCACTTTACCATATTTTCAACTTATGCACGACATGCCAGATTGTCAGTCATGCTGCATACTAAATGCAGTATTGTAAAGTTGAAAAATAAATTGGGAGTCATCTGTGTGTCTGTATATACATACAAGTGTATGTGTGTATGAATGAATACACGATGGTCTCTTTATACTTTTTGTCTCTTACAATTTCCTTGTTAAAGTGTTCTCCAACTCATCTTTTCATACTGCCACTCAGATCATTTCTTCAACTCTTCTTCCAGTTCAATAATTTTCTATTCTGCTCTTTAAATCTGCCACAACATTTGTATTATCAATTATTGCATTTTTCATTTACACATTATTTTTGGTTCTTTTCAAAATGTGTCTAGTCAATTTTCATACTTTCAAATGCTTTTCCCATACTCTAAATGACTTCATTTTCTTTTAAGCATTAATCTACGTATTTTGAATTTTGCATCTCTTAATTCCAGGTTTTCCACCATTGTAGGTTTGAGGGCCCCTTTTTAAAATCCTAATGATTCCTTTCAATATTTCTTTCTTTTCATAGTTTAATTTTATTTCTAACTTTATGACCCTTGAAACCTAACCAATATAAAACTTTTTGGCTCAGATTTCATTTTTTTCCCTTCATAAAGGAGTCTCCTTTGCTTCAAATACTTCAGATTCTTCCCTCCCTCCCCTCCCCCGTTTCTTCCTCTCTCTGTCCCTCCCTCCCTCCCTCCCTCCTTCCTTCCTTCTTTCCTTCCTTCCCTCCTTCCTTCTTTTCTCCTCTCTCTCTTTCCCTTTTTCCTTTCTTTCTTTCTATACTTAATGTTGGAAATTATTGCTCCAGAGCCATAGTCATTCAAACTTGTAGTTAAAAGTTATCTTGGGTAAATTTTCTTTTTTTTTGTCTCTTTTATTATTTCTTCATATTTGCTCTAAATCTAAAGTGAAATAAAAACATCACTGTTACTTTTTTCCTAATTTCTACTATATTTTTTAGTAAATTTAAAAATTATATTTATATAGATCCTGAAAATTTCTTCCCTAGTTTATTTTTAAAGAATTTATATTTTTGTCGCTATAGTGTGTGTGATATTACCTACAGTTATAAGTTGATCTAGTTATTGTTTATAATGTTTGTAGTAGGCACAGAACATATATGGCTAAATGGCTAATTACTTCTCAGCAACCTTTTCTATCTTTTTCTTTGGCCTTGAGTCAAAAGGGCCTTATATTTCATGATTTAATAATAATATTCATCACCTTTGGGCCCAGTGGTAGATCCTATCCATTAATTTGAGACATACCAAAGCAGAAGTCTTTCTTTATAATATGTTAAATTGCATCCTCAAAACAGGTGGATCTCAGGATGTATAAGTAAGTGCTACTTCAGGCAGCCAGGTTTTATATCACTTGAGAAAGACTGTCTGAGAAAATAAACATATTAAAAGAAAAAGGGATGAAAGATAGAGATGTCTATTATGATCATCCCTTTGTACTACTGAAATATACTTATGCGAGACAATGAAGTATTTTTATTTATTATTTATTCATGTATTTGTCTTGCTTTGGCTAGTTTAAGCTGTGTTTCTGGTAGATCATAGGATAGGGCTCTATGCTTTTGAAAATAGCTTGAGCATGGGCTCTTCCATTTTATCAAATCTTCCTATAATTTGGAGTTCTGCTTGGTCAGAACTGTTGTTCAGCCTTTTATGATTTCATATCAACATTTTCATTTTATCCTATAAGCAGAACATTATTTTCCTTGATTTGATTGTCTATGGAGTTCCTAGTCCAGGTAAATAGTGTATAAAGAATAAATTTAAAAGGATGAAAATTAATGAAAATTTGTAATGTCTCATTAGTTAAACAAACAAAAAAAAGCTAAAAAAGATTCTTAGAGTAATAGAGCAAAAGATTTGAAAGACTAAATAATTAATGCTTACTTTCCCTCCTGTGTCAACATATTTTTGTTTCTGAAGCTTCAGGAAGGTAAAGAGGTTTGTTAATGTCACTAAGTTGTTATGACAAAACCAGCTTGGCATGTATCTTTGAATGTTTAAGGGCAAGAGTGGGAGATGGGGGTGCTATTTTAAGGTTGACAAACAAGTAAGGGAGGGTGTTGTGGGAAGTCAGGGATCCTAAACAGTGGGACCAGCTGGGGCCACAACAGAGGAACATAAATTGTGAAGATTTCATGGACATTTACCAGTTCCCAAATAATACTTTCATAAGTTCTTATGCCTGTCTTACTTTAATCTCTTAATCCTGTTATCTTTGTAAGCTGAAGATGTACGTCACCTTAGGGCCACTATGATAATTGTGTTAACTGTACAAATTCATTGTAAAACATGTTTATTTGAACAATATGAAATCAGTGCACCTTGAAAAAGAACAGAATAACAGTGATTTTCAGGGATCAAGTGAAGACAACCATAAGGTCCGATTGCCTGCGAGGTCTGGCAAAATAGAGCCATATTTCTCTTCTTGCAGAGAGCCTACAAACAGATGTGCAAGTAGGGAAGATATCGCTAAATTCTTTTCCTAGCTAGGAATATTAATAATTAATACCCTGAGGAAGGAATGCATTCCTGGGGATGGTCTATAAATGGCCAATCTGGGAGTGTCTGTCTTATGCAGTTGAGATAAGGACTGAAATGCGCCCTGGTCTCCTGCAGTACCCTCAGGTTTACTAGGGTGGGGGAAAAACCCAGCCTTGGTAAATTTGAGGTCAGACCAGTTCTCTACTCTTGAACCCTTTTTTCTGTTGTTTAAGATGTTTATCAAGAATATATGTGCACAGCTGAACATAGACCCTTATCAGTAGTTCTGTTTTGCCTTTTGTCCTGTTTCCTCAGAAACATGTGACCTTCATTCTCCTTTTTGCCCTTTGAAGCATGTGTTCTTTGTGACCTACTCCCTGTTCGTGCACCCTATCTTCTTTTGAAACTCTTCATAAAAACCTGCTGGTTTTGTGGCTCAGGTTGGCATCACGGTCCTACTGATACGTCATGTCATCCCCAGAGGCCCATCTGTAAAATTGTTCTCTTTGTACTCTTTCTCTTTATTTCTCAGCTGGCTGACACGTACAGAAAATAGAAAGAACCTATGTTGAAATATTGGGGGTGGGTTCCCCCGATAGGAGGGGCTAGAAGAATAGTACAGATATGAGCTATGAAGCACAATTTTCAAATTAAAAAATTAAGAAAATCCAAATGCTCCTTCAAAAAATATAATGGTGTTTTTGTTGCTTGATGACAAGTGTGTTAAAAATATTTATTTTTTTTAGAAAATTAGCTATTTGGTCAAAATAATAAAAATAAAATAAAGAAAACCTTAATCCCAAATAGATGTACCTACATTCATCAATCTTTTCAAAATAAAATTATCGATAATGATTGTAGTGCTCAGTATTACTTATGATATCTGTTATCAATTTACTGTTTCCTAGCTATCAATTTTCTTTTTTTCACCCTGTTTTGAAGTACAGGAAGTAGAGCTTGTAACCATTTCTCCTTTCCAAGTTGGCACCATGTTAAGATTTTGCCCATAAAGGACACTGGGAGGACACTGTAAGGCATAACTGAGAAGAGGTTTTGCTTTCTGGTTACCTTTTTCGAAAAACGAATTTTCTACTTTTTATTTTTTTAAAAGAAAATATTATTATTTTAAAGTGTTTCCTATCTCCAAAATCTGAAACCTCTGTGGATATATGTCTAATATGTATTTATTTTCCATGATTCTTGGCCATATTTTCTTGACTTTTGTATGTCTAGTGATATTTAAATATGTTTGTCTGACATTTTGTATCAAAACCCTGTAGAGTCTGCTTCAGATGATACCTTTCCTCACGGAGGATGGTTGATAATCTATCAGTAATGGAGTTGAGGCAACTCGGGGCTTTAATTTTGATGAAACTTAATTCATGTCCAATTTATTCCTTTTCCCTGAATGTGACCCTAGTGGGTTTTTGTTGAGAAAAAGTATGCAGCCTTGTCTCCAGATCTCTGTGAGACTGGGAAATACATGCATGCTATTGAACAATTTCTAAATTAGTTTCTTACCCTTTAACCCTACAGCATAAAAATTTGGAGAAGTTCTTGCGTGAATATCTAGTAATGTGTTTGAGGCAGCCACCATTTTAGGATGCAATTTGTCTCCCAAGCACTTTGAGACTAAAAAGATTTTATGCTGACATAACAGATTAGTCTAGCCCAGAAATCAGCCAGAATATGAGGAAACCTAGGGTTGGCATTTGAAAGTCATCCAGTTTTCAACCCACCACAACAGTCCTGAATGAACATGATGCACTGCTGGTTTCCATCTCCCATAGTTTTGGTCTCTCTGCTGGGAGCAGGTTGGAATCTTAGACTGTCCCCAGAATCAACAAGAAATTTTCAATGAAGAAAATGGTCAATAACCACCTAGAAAGGACTGTTTCCTCCACAGAATCATAATATGGCGAAACATAATTTTTGTAGTTTATCTGTGAATCTGTGTGAAAATACTGGAACCTCACAATCTACCATATCTTATCTGAAAGCAAAAGTTATTGTTTTTCCTTATTGAGACTTACTAATATGGAATACGTTTACTCAATTTAAGCATGCACTTCAAAAAGTTTTGGTACTTGTATATAGTCATATAATCATCACTGTGATTCATATTTCTATTACTCTAAAATGTTTCCCTACACTTCATAAAGATGATTTCTTGGCATATTTTGATTTAGTTTTTCTCTTTGAAATAAATGTGTCTTTTTATTTAAATATTTTTCTGAATACCATCAATTCTTAGTTTCCAACTTTTTTGTATATTTCTATTCTAAGTATTTCCATTTCTGACTTGCATCCCGTCATATCTTTCATTGGTCATTTAATTATATTTAATTCATTTTGAAGTGTTATAAGTGTTCTCCTCTTTGTGGTTAGATTTTGGGGTAGTGTTTTCGTTAGCTAATTAGTATTGATTATCTCCTTCTGTTTTACTCTATAATTTAATGCCTACCTCTTCCCATTTATTTTAATTTGTTGTCTTTCTTTTCCAGACCATCAGTTACAAGTATTTCTAAGGAGAAATTGGCATTTGAGGGAAGTTTCTGTAATACATAACATCTTTTTTTCAATGACAAGTTTTGGTGAATCATCTGATTTTGTAATGGGCCTCAGAGGTTCATCCTCTGGTTGGTACCTTTTCTTTGCCATCAAGCCTCTAAGTGATATCATTATCTTTCAACTTTCCTTACTTTCTCTCAAAAGTAGTGTTTTCCAAACATTATTGTGTCTGTAAACTGACAAACTGATGACACCATGCCTTTAGATACCATAGTAGTCAGTTTTCTGATCACTTGCTCTTAGACCACTTCCCAAAATTCTCCCCAAATTTTCTCTCTCAAGATAATAACTTTTGCTTTTTCGGGTGATGCTATCAATTTGTCTACTGTTAGGACCTAAATGTATTTTCCTTTATCTTCACTCGATCTTTATCTGTCTCTGTGGAGTGATGTGAAGTTCAGAGTAGGCTCTATCATTTTCAAATATTGTTTACATATAGGTAAAACAAATTTTGAAATCTCTGTCTCCTGGTTTTGAGTATGTGTGATTTTTAGAGAAGATGAGAGATTTGTTAATATTATCTTTTGGGAAGCGAGATTTCATATTTTAGATCCATTTCCTTAATTTCATATTCTTGTCCTGCAATTTGGGCCTTCAGCTGAAAACAAACAAACAAAAACAAACAAACAAACAAAAAAACCCACAATTATTTGTCCTTATAATCTACTTCTTCCTTTCTCAATATTCTTTATGTTCAAGTCACCCTGGATTCTTATTTCCATCTCTAAAACATAGAAAATCACTCTATTCTTAAAATCTTTGCATATCTTATTCCCTCTGCCTGAGTGCTCCTTTCCCCAAAATTGCGCCACTGCACTCCAGCCTGGGCAACAAAAGCGAAGTTCTGTCTCAAAAAAAAAAAAAAAAAATCCTTCCCATTATTAAGTGTTCTTCAATACTCACCCATTCTGTCAGAGATGTCTGGCCACCCTAGTCAAAATAACCTCCATGCTTCAATTAAT
The DNA here is from genome assembly GCF_024542745.1 of Macaca thibetana thibetana. Lineage (NCBI taxonomy): Eukaryota > Metazoa > Chordata > Mammalia > Primates > Cercopithecidae > Macaca > Macaca thibetana. Next base: position 173,236,456 of record NC_065578.1, read on the forward strand.
ATAACCACTTCTTTCTTACTATTATCCTATCTCATTTTATTGGTAACATTTACACTCTTTGCAAATTTATTATCTTCATAAGAAATTCGTCTATTTATTCATATGTTTATATATTTACATTCTGCCTACTCCAATAAAAGAAAACTCAATATAAGCAGATATTATGTTAGTTAATATTGTATTTCTAGAACCTAGAATCATGACTACACATAGTAGGTTTGTAATATATCTTTGCCAAACTAACAATTTTGGTAAAATCCAGTTTTGTTTTGTTTTTACCTGTGTATTCATAGTAACACATTGAGAGAAATCCAATATTTCATTAGAAAACTGTGTCAACTTTGTATTCCATTTTGATTTATCACATCAGAAGTATTGTCTATTCTGTAAGTAGGATTACTAGATCAAATTGAAGCTTTGAATTGTGATTCAATTTATAGATTTGTGTAGACATCACCTGAAACTTATTTAAACTTCTGTCATTATCAATAAAAAGCATTTTATGTCATTCTGACCTATGCGCAAGTTCAGAGGAAGACTTTTCTGCTGAAAAGGATTTCTTGTGATGTAGATTTTCTAAGCATCTCTGCGTGATTTTTCTCTATGAACAACTTCCGCTCTGCAGGAATTATTATTTACCGAATATTCTTGACTCTACCTCAAAGCAGCAAGCACTTTCAAGGAACTCACTAACAAGATACAAACATCACATTTATCATTTCACATGTGTTTTGCCTTTCTTTGAAATTCTTTCTCCTTAAACTTAAGTCTACAACAAATCTTATTCTTGAAACATCCATAAAAAAAGAAAACTAAAAGTGAGAAAATTGCACAATTCTATGGGTACTCTTCCTTTGGGCTCCATAGGGTTCTCCATTTTTCCAAAATATTTGAGCCAAAGGATGAAGCAACAGTTTGCCTGCTCCTACTTTTAGCAGTATTCCTGGAGCAGAACAGAGTCCATTAAATAGAAAGAGAGAATGAGTATTTTCATTTGTTATTCTTGAAGGCAGTATTTCACAACCATCCTTGTGCAACATCTTAAAGAGTCAGAGAATCTGAGTTAGGAAAATTCAGAAATATGGACAAATAAGGAATAATAGCATGGAGAATAATTATTGCTCCAGATATGTGATAATAATGTCTAAAATGCTATCAGTACATTGAAATCGTCATTTGTTCCCGACTCTCCTAAGCAAATATTGCCACAGTTATTGAACAATGTTTTATATATTAATCAAATATACTTGGATGTTATTGTAATGCCATAACTAATAGAATATCTAAGAAGCCAAAAGCACATAATGGTATATTATCTCCTTGTGTAATTAATTTGTTTAAAGCATTCTTACATATGAAAGAAAAGTACAGCAATTCTTTCTTATGTATGGCATGGTTCTGTTTTCCCTGGTACCAATTGCCTGCTGTCAATTGTAACCTGAAAACATTAAATGGAAAATTCAAGAAGTAAACAATTTATAAGTTGTAAATTTTCTGCAATTCTGATTAGCAAGATAAAATCTTGTGCTGTCCTGCTCCCTCTCGTCCAGGACATGAATCAACTCTTTGTCCAGGATATCCATACTTCATATGCTACCTTCAACTTAGTCACTTGGGAGCCATGTTGATTACTAGATTGAGAAAACATAGTATATACAGATGGTCCCTGACTTATAATGGTTTGACCTACATTTTTTTTACATTACGAGTTTATCGAGTTATTAAATGCATTGTTAAAAATATTTTTTATTTATGACGTGCTTATCAGAGCGTAACCCCATAGGAAATTGAGAAAGACCTGTATAGGGTTTAGTGTTATCTGTGGTTTCAGGCATCCAGTGGGGGTCTTGAAATATATACCCCACAGAAAGGAAAAGACTACTGGGTAACGAAACTGAAGTTGCCGTTAGGAAACCAAGTTTTGGTCTTATTTCCTCCATATCTATCACTTAGGTAGAAAAATAATGAAAGTTTTTAAGGCAAAGTATTGAGTACAACTAGAAAATATGGTCATGTGTTCCTCCTCAAAACTCCTGGGATTTTCTCACACATTGCTTTCCTAGTTCTCCTTTGACTTATTTAAGCAGAATTCCATTTAATCTGACATATTTATTGTTGCTCTATGCACTCCCATCTCATTGAATTTGTTCATATTGTTATCTTTATCTTGAGCTATCTATTTTTTTTTTTTTTGGCTTACACAACAACCTGACTATAACAAGCAATTAGTAAAATTTTATATTGATGTCTAGTTTAACATAAAAGAATTCAAGATGCTAGGAAGTAATAAAATGTAGGATTGGATTCTAAATGTCTTTTCATTTTACCTGTGGCAGTACTGGAGAACTTAGCTGCATAACTGGGGACCACATGGAAAGGGAGAATCAGTCATGAGAGATTTCCAGCCATGATGGAAACAATGTGAATAGAAAGATAATTTACTTTTAAGAAAAAGATGAAATCATGACTATCATATAGATGTAAAGATAAGCACAATTTAAATATTTTATTTAATTTGGAGGCAATTGTGTTTTTTTTCCACAGGGTATCCCCCACAGGACAGAAGTCACCTTGTCTTCTGTCTACAGAAAAGAGATATTTTGTATTACTATTGGTTATCTATGACTTATGAACTTATAAAATAGTTTCCATAAAATCAGATTCAGGTAACCTGGAGCATGCTACGGAGCATGGATAGAGGTCTCTATTGAAGTACAAATATTTTTCTGCAAATATGGGGTGATGATATATAAGAAAATATGCAAGTAACTCTACCAGATAAAAGACAGAGTAAAACTAAAATGTCTCCGAGATTGTTCAGAGGTTACAACATTTGAAAACAGCCTAGCAGTATTTCTTGAAGGTAAAGATTAGAGAAAGGATAGATTATTAGCTAAGTGTAGAAAATCTTATGATGATTTTGGGTTTATATTACCTATAACGTACTGGTTTATTATGTGGAGCATTTGATATTTAACTTGGATTTATATCACCAATCTGAGCGAAGTATTTATTTTGTTTATTAAGTTTTTTTTGGTGAACAAATGAAGTGAGGGGACAACTGAGGCAATTACATATATACTACAAATAAAAGAGAGACATATTATCATATAAGCTGTTGGATAATTCTCCCTCTGGCCTGTGGTCTAAAGTACATGTACAGATTATTAAAGCATTCTCTTTTCTTTAGAATAATTGCCTCAGATTTTGGCGTTAGTAGGTGTTTGTCCAATCTGTTTGATGGAATTAGTCCAATTCTGAGTAAAAGTGAGGAGGCTGACTTCACATTTATTGTTTAATTGCCTCATAGCTCCTCATCACTTTGGCTGTGGAAGTCTGGACTATAGTCGCCAGTGGGAAAGGGAGCTCACCATTCTCTCCAAATAACATCATTTTCTAAATGACTACTGACATTATGAAGCTATTCAAGCTAACCTATTAAAAACATAAAAAGGCAATTAAGTTAGCTTACTAACATTTACAGCAATATTATATACAAGAGATTGAGAAGCTGACTTTTCAGTATGTTAATATGCAACTCTGACAAGGAATACACGAATACCAAAATTCATACATTCAGCAAGAGCAAGGTGTCTAGACTGGGGTCCTTACAAACACACACTTGGTTAGAATTAATCAATTACTTTCTAAATTATTGTCAAAAGAAAAGACAGTTGTTTCTGCTTAGCTGTGTCTATCATCCTCTCTGGTGTATTTTACCTGCGTTATTTACAGAGTATAATGTTGATCTGTATCTTCACATTAGTATAATTTTTTATTCTACCAAAATAAGACTATAGAACTATAATAGTTACAATAGAAATGCAATTGCATAATGCTATTTGAAGTTTGGTACTATCATAAGCAATCTTGTGTAAGATTCATTTCTCCCCCTTGTACATTTGTATACAAGTTCTTTACTAGCCTACAGAAGAAATGTTTTAAAAATGATTGTCTCTCCTTATGAAATTTATTCTAACACTTTTTGAGGAAGAATAAAAATGCAATTTGTTTTCTTTTATACCACTGTGATAGCTTCATTACCTCAAGGTTGGATATTATACAAAAAAAAAAAAAAGCATCTCATGAAATCGTTGAGTATGACAATATATTTGAATTATTAGAATAATGTTAGATACAAACGCAAAAATTGTATTGAAGTTATGCAAAGAGAGTGTTTTTTTGTCTTTCTATTTCAGTTTTTTTTTTTTTTTAGTTTTTGAAATTTATTTTTAAACCGATATTTTCCATTTTTAAACTTTGAAAATTTATTTTTCAAAGACCTCTTCTTTGGTGAGGAATGTCAATCTTGCATTTATATAAAGACTGCTTTGCAATGCAGGGATATACATGTTGTGAACTTTAGCTACTTCTTAGACTCTTCAAAGAACAATATTCCTCATGGTTTCATTTTTTGTTTAGAATATTCCCTTCTTAAATAACAAAATGTTTTATCTATTACCAAATGTACTAAAACATTTATAAACCAGAAGAAGTAATATGAGACTATGTGTCTCTTAGATATTGTCATCCATAAGTAATCTATTGAAAATAATTATGAAAATAATTTTATCCATTGTCTAAAAGTTAGAAGAATAACACTTTATTTTAGGAATGAAACAATCAAATAAAATATTAAATTATCTTTTATTAATGCAACTCTCTGGAATGGGTATGAATGTGATTTTGTAGGTAATTTTTTTTTTTTTTTTTTTTTTTGAGACGGAGTCTCGCTGTGTCTCCCAGGCTGGAGTGCAGTGGCGTGATCTCGGCTCACTGCAAGCTCCGCCTCCCGGGTTCACGCCATTCTCCCGCCTCAGCCTCCCAAGTAGCTGAGACTACAGGCGCCCGCCACCACTCCCGGCTAGTTTTTTTTTTTTGTATTTTTAGTAGAGACGGGGTTTCACCATGTTAGCCAGGATAGTCTCGATCTCCTGACCTCGTGATCCACCCGCCTCGGCCTCCCAAAGTGCTGGGATTACAGGCTTGAGCCACCGCGCCCAGCCTTGTAGGTAATTTAAGGAGGTGTTTTACTTGATGTATTTTTATTTTATCAAGAGTTTTCCATTTGCTTCTATCAAATTTTTGCCACTTTTGTGAACAAAATGACAATGTATTTTCTCTTCAGTACTATTGTACTATTTATGTTAGCTAAAGATATAGTGTGAGACTAGAAAAAGTATTCTTATCTTTCTGCACAGTTAGGACTTTCTGTGAAATTTTTACTGAAAGTTAGAACCTGGACTAAAAGACAGCCTTGGAAGTAAAATTATGCTGACTAGGAAGAGAACTCTGGATCAAGTTTTACTTCTCTAGAGGTATGCATTTACATTTCAAGGAGGATGAGAAACAAGACCATACAGATATTCTGGGGCTTTTAAAGCTTGGGACATTAGCTTAATCTTCCCCCTAAAAACATAAATTTATATTCTAAAGGGAAGTAATCCAGGATCTTTTCCCTGTGAGTTCTCAAGAGAAACATTTATTAGGAAGCAAAATATTTCTCTGTATCTTTCTGGAAGGGAATACATGACAACTGACCCTACATAATCTTCTAGATTCATATAGTTGGGCCTTCTGTACTTCTTGCCACTCTGGTGCCTATGAATGACCTCTTAACTTACTCTCACAGTGTTGCCCTGGAAGGGTATATTGGGACTTGGGGAACTGGCATGGTTATCGCTTTAACCGGCAAGGTTATTGACTTTAATTGAATGAAAATATGCTTTGCTCCAAAAACCGTGAGAATACATTCAGGATAATGTTAATAAATATAAATATTAAAAACTTAACATATTGTATTTCAAACGATATCATTATTTGAATGTACCATTGTTGTTAAATCCCTGGAGAAATTTTTTTCAAGTTCCCAGCCTATTCCTAAATTTTCTAACTCTATCTTGTCTTTGAAACCACAATGAGAGATTATATTCAAACATCCATTAAATCTTAGAAGGAATGCCTATAGAAGAGCAGGTCAGACAAAATTTATAATGCTTGCTTAAGAAAATGAAAGTTCTGTGAGCATTCATGAATTGCTGAACAATTTTTATATATAACAGTTTATTTTTCGGAAATTCCAGAAAAATGAGATAAATATATTTTAAAATATTTAGTAGAATGTTTAAAATGGTCTTAATGATTGACAGTGTTGCTGATCCTCAGTGAGACCCTCACAGGTCACAAAACAGTTCACAAAGTAGGCAGAATTCACCTTAAGATTACTCAACTCTACCTGAGGTTCTTAGTTCTTCCTTTATAAGGGCAAAACCCATGCAGCCACATACAAAAAGCCAGAAAACTAAAGTTAAACTATAAGTTAACCCAGATAGACTCAGAGACAAGTCAAGTAACTACCATAATTTGAGATTTTCATAGAGATATTTTTACTATTGGTTAGTACACGTTATGAGACAAATTAAGCCAAAGTTATTAAGATGTAAGTTACTATTTGGTATATTCTTTTTTTTTTTTTTTTTTTTTTTTTTCTTTTTGAGATGGAGTCTCACTCTGTCACCCAGGCTGGAGTACAGTGGTGCAATCTCGGCTCACTGCAAGCTCTGTCTTCTGGGTTCAGGCCATTCTCCTGCCTCAGCCTCCAAAGTAGCTGGGACTACAGGTGCCCGGCACCAAACCCAGCTAATTTTTAAATTTTTTTGTATTTTTAGTAAAGATGGGTTTTCACTGTGTTAGCTAGAATGTTCTTGATCTCCTGACCTCGTTTATATAGCATATATTTGCTTTGGTACAGACAGTTGTGAATTTCAATGTGTTTCAGGAAAGAAAGTTCAAGGGTGCCTTAAGAATTTTTAAAAATAAATTATTTTGAAGGCCAATTTTTAAAACTAACTGTACAAATGACAAAATAAAATTAAAATCCTAAAAAACTTACATGTAAAGCCACTTCAGATACAAGTGTCCCTAGATACACAAAGATTACAGATGTAAACTAAAATGTGTGTGGTCACTGCTGTATAACAGATTTCTTCTTAATGATAGTGTGATTGTTTATACCGCGTGTGAATGTTTAAACCTCAAACTGTCTCTTTATTTTTTTTATTTTTATTTTTATTTTTTATTTTTTTGAGACGGAGTCTCGCTCTGTCGCCCAGACTGGAGTGCAGTGGCGCGATCTCGGCTCACTGCAAGCTCCGCCTCCCGGGTTCACGCCATTCTCCTGCCTCAGCCTCCGGAGTAGCTGGGACTACAGGCGCCCGCCACCACGCCCGGCTAATTTCTTTTTGTATTTTTAGTAGAGACGGGGTTTCACCGTGTTACCCAGGATGGTCTCGATCTCCTGACCTCGTGATCCGTCCGCCTCGGCCTCCCAAAGTGCTGGGATTACAGGCTTGAGCCACCGCGCCCGGCCTGTCTCTTTAATAAATTCAACCTGATGCATCTTTTGAAGTTGAAGGATTTACTGCTATTTTAATTGACTCAAAGGCAATATAGCTTTTTCTGGAACCATTGCCAAAAACAAATGACAAGCCATTGGATCTATGCCTTCAATTCCTGGGGCAACAATATCTTCAAAGGGAGAAGCAATTGATTCATACTGTGCATCCTCAGGCTAATTCTCTAATTAGGTGACAATTTAGATGCAGTGCATGCCCTAAATGCTGTGTGGAATGTGAGGTGCAGACAGGAAGAGGCCTAACTGTGGTAGTGTAAAGAGAGCAGATGGCCGAGAAAACACAATTTCTACAATTATTTTAGAGTTGTAATTCTGTTAGTCAATTAAGCATTATTATTAAAACTTAATGTTTGGAATATACATCAGAAAAATTACGCAAATATTTTCAATCGTCAGAAATAATTTACCAAGTAGATCAGTAGATGAGCATTCAAAGTTTTGCCATAGTACAAAATATTAATAATTTTCTCCCTGCAATTTGCTATGTGAATGACAAAAAATGAGTGCAGAAATTCAACATTAGTGCATTTAGCATAGCTTTGTCCCTGCAATCTGCTATACGAATAGTATAATAGTAGTAGAGAAAGACAACATTCTCATTATGAATAAGCATTAAAACAGAATATGATGTGCATCATAGGCGATCCACTAAAAGATTGCAAAGATGGAAAGAAATATCCCTTTTTTATAGGCTAAAGAGATACAACCCATTACATACATGTTTTAAAGATAAATATTAACTGGTTCTTAAGTAAGAGGACTTGATAGCACCATTCATCACACATAGCTCATCCTAACGTGTGGTAATTGGGAGGGCCACTTGTCTTAGCTAATTGGGTTTATCCAAAGGAGAATATGTCTTCTCATATCTTTAAATAGGAGGTCATTTTGCAAATTGGAGTAAGTCAGTCACCAAAGTTAGGGTTCTGCTTTTCCATAAAAACGGGGAAATAGAGGTACTATCTACTTTATTGTTTACATTTAAAAGAGATGGTCTTCAAGTCCTTGAGAAAGAAATTTCTGGGTCATAAAGTTGATAGAAAGTCTAGCTAACTTTCAAAAGGAAATATATATCTTTCAAAGACAGGAGAACATACTTAGAAGTTTTTTAAAGTAAATATTTTAAGAAAACTGAAAGAAGGAAAATTTCTTCCCTTATTTTCAACAGGAAAAATGAAATCTCTTAATTTTATTTGTTTTGCTTACAATAGAGCTGAAAAACATGAGTCAAAACAATACATTAAAATCTCTACCAAGCCCGCATGCAATCCCAGCTATTCTGGAGGCTGAGGCAGGAGAATCGCTTGAACCGGGAGGTGGAGGTTTCAGTGAGCTGAGATCACGCCATTGCACTCCAGCCTGGGTGACAGAAGGAAAAAAAAAAAAATTCTACCACAGAGCAGCAGAAATAAGAGAGAAAAAACACACAAAACCTTCAAATACAGAGTTAGAAGAAGAAATCTGAGACATCTACTTTCCTATTTGAAAATATATTTAAAAGCTACAGTAATAAAAATGTACATAGTATGGTACTAGCATAAAGAAATAGGCATAGACCAACGAAACAGAGCGAACCAGAATTATGTCAGCATAACTTACAGTCAACTAATCTTTTACAAAGGCACCAAGATTACACAACGGGGGAAAAAAATAGTGTCTTCAATAAATGGTGCTGAAAAAGCCAAATAATTATGTGGAAATAGTGAAATTGAATTCTTATTTTAAAATATGCTTAAAATATCAACTCAAAATGGGTTAAAAACTTAAATGTAATACCTGAAACTATCAAACCACTATAATAAAAAACAGAGGAAAATCTCCATGACATTCATCTGGACAATGATTTTTATTATTATTATTATTTTATCTACTTTTTTTTTTAAATGGAGTCTCACTCTGTCACCCAGGCTGGAGTGGAGTGGCATGATCTCAGCCCACTGAAACCTCTGCCCCCTGGGTTCAAGCAATTGTCCTGTCTCAGCCTCCCAAGTAGCTGGGATTACAGGTGCCCACCACCATGCCCGGATAATTTTTGTATTTTTAGTAGAGCAAGGGTTTCACCATGTTGGCCAGGCTGGACTTGAACTCCTGACTTCAAGTGGTCTGCCCCACCTTGGCCTCCCAAAGTGCTGAGATTACAGGCATGAGCCACCATGATCAGCCAATTTTTATTTTTTAATTTAATTTTATTTTTTTAAATTGAGAGATAGGACTAGCTGGATTTCTAGGCTGACTAAGAATCCCTAAACCTAGTTGGGATGGTGACTGCACCCACCTTTAAACACAGGGCTTGCAACTTAGCTCACACCTGACCAATCAGATAATAAGGAGAGCTCACTAAAAAGCTAATTAGGTAAAAACAGGAGGTAAAGAAATAGCCAATCATCTATTGCCTGAGAGCACAGTGGGAGGGACAAGGATCGGGATATAAACCCAGGCATTCAAGCAGGCAATGGCTACCCTCTTTGGGTCCCCTCCTTTTGTATGGGAGCTGTGTTTTCACTCTATTAAATCTTTCAACTGCACTCTCTTCTGGTCCATGTTTGTTATGGCTCAGGCTGAGCTTTCCCTGGCTGTCCACCACTGCCCTTTGCCACCATCGCAGACCCACCACCACCACTGACTTCCATCCCTCCGGATCTGGCAGGGTGTCCACTATGCTCCTGATCCAGCCAGGCATCCATTGCTGCTCTTTATTGGGCTAAAGGCTTGCCATTGTTCCCACATGAGTGCCCAGGTTCATCCTAATCCAGCTAAACACTAGTCACTGGGTTCCACGGTTCTCTTTCCTGACCCACAGCTTCTAATAGAGCTATAACACTCACAGCATAGCCCAAGATTCCATTCCTTGGAATGGTGAGGCCAAGAACCCCAGGTCGGAGAACACGAGGCTTGCCACCATCTTGGAAGCCACCCACTGTCATCTTGGAAGCAGCCACCGCCACCGTCGGAGTTCCGGTAGCAAGGACCCCCGGGTAACAATATGACCCCAAATGCAGGTAACAGAAGTAAAAATGGACAAACGAAATTACTTCAAATTAAAAAGTTTCTGCATACAAAAGAAGCAATTCAACAGAATAAAAAGAGACCTACAAAGTGGGAGAAAATATTCGCAAGCCACTGTAGTTCTAATAATGAACTCATACCATTTCAAAAGAAAGGAAGAAGCAACAAGTAACTGACTTAAAACTAGGCTTCAGTAGAGATTTCAAAGACCTACAAATGGCTAACAGTGTATGAAAAAAATGTTCAATATCATTCATAACCAGAGAAATGCAAATCAAAACCATGAGATGTTGCTTTGCATCACTTAATGTGACTGTTGTCAAAAAAAAACAAAAGATAAAAAGTCTTGTCAAGGCTGTGAAGAAAAGGGAATCTTTGTACATCGCTATTGTTGAGAATATAAAATAATGCATGTTTTAAGAAAAACAGTATGGAAATTCCTTAAAAAATTAAAAATAGAACTACCATATGATCTTATGGTACCACTTCTGGGTATATATCCACAAAAATTTAAATCAGTATTCAAAAAGGTATCTGCAGTTACCTCTCATTGCAGCGCTATTCACAGTAACAAATTTACTGACACAGCCTAATGCTGATTAACAGATGAATTAATAGGTATGTTGTCATATATAAATACAGTTATATGTTTAGTCCGTCTTTAAAAAGAGGGAAATCCTGCTATTTGCAATGACATGGATGAACCTTGAGAACATTATTCTTAGTTAAATAAGTCAGTCACAGAAGAATAAATACTGCATGATCCCACTTATAAGGCAACAAAAAATTGTTGCTGAAATTCTTGATTTTGTCAATATGTAATATTTATTAATGGATACATTGGAGCAAATGTAACTATCTCATTAAAGGATACATTTTAAGTAACATACCTTTTGTTAAATAGTGATTTGTCTACATTTTATAACCCATTTATGATTTTGATTGATTGCATACCAATAATAATTTTCAGATAATTCAATGTAGACATTGGCTTAGGCAAGGATTTCATCAAAGAACCCAAAAGCAAATGCAATAAAAACAAAGATAAATGGCTGAGACCTAAAAAACCTAAAGAGCTTTTGCACAGCAAAGGGAACAGTCAGCAGAATAAACAAACAACCCAAAGAGTGGTAGAAAATCTTCACAATCTATACATCTGACAAAGGACTAATATCCAGAATCTACAATGAAGTCAAACAAATCAGTAAGAAAGAAACAAACAATCCCATCAAAAAATGAGCTAAGGACATGAATAAACAATTCCCAAAGAAAGTATACAAATGGCCAACAAACATATGAAAAAATGCTCAACATCGCTAATGATCAAGGAAATGCAAATCAAAACCACATGGTGATGTCATCCTACTCCTGCAAGAATGGTCATAATCAAAAAATCAAGAAACAATAGGTATTGGCGTAGATGAGGTGAACATGGAACACTTCTACACTGCTGGTGGGAATGTAAAATACTACAGCCACTATGGAAAACAGTGTAGAGATTCCTTAAAGAACTGAAAGTAGAACTACCATTTGATCCAGCAATCCCACTACTAGGTATCTACCCAGAAGAAAATAAGCCATTATATGAAAAAGATACTTGCACAAGCATGTTTATAGCAGCACAATTTGCAATTGTAAAATCGTGGAACCAACCCAAATGTCTATCAATCAACTAGTGGATAAAGATACACAGACACAGACACAGACACACACACATACACACAGACACACACACACAGGGAATACCACGTAGCCATAAAAACGAATGAATTTATGGCATTTGCAGCGACCTGGATGAGATTGGTGACTATTATTCTAAGTGAAGTAACTCAGGAATGTAAAATCAAATATCATATGTTCTCACTGATATGTGGGAACTAAGCTTTGAGGACACAAAGGCATAAGAATGATACATTGTACTTTGGGGACTTGGGGGAAAGACTGGGAGGATGGCAAGGATTAAAAGACTACATATATGGTGCAGTGTATAGCTGCTCGGGTGTGTTTGCACCAAAATCTCACAAACACCACTAAAGAACTCACTCATGTAACCAATTACCACCTGTACCCCAATAACTTGTCGAAAAGTAAAATTTAAAAAAGAAAAATGCAATATTCTTATGTACAATGAAAAAAATAGTTAAATTTAAATTACATAATCATTACACAACATATAATATAAAATTAATAAGGGATAAGAAGTATATTGCCACAATTTTCTGATAGTAATATAATTAGAAATTTGAGTCCAGTGAAAATAAGGAGTGATGAGAAGGGTGTGAAATCACAATGACTTTTAGATTCCACTGGATGCATTTAAAAGTACTGCAACAATTTGTACCATTACAATAAAACAATTCTATTCTAGTGACAGTTTTCACAAACTCTCACATACTCTCCTTCCAAATCCATCCGTATAGCAAACAGCTTTGGAAGGTAGAAATAGTATCTCCCTCTGAGGAAGAGTTCATATTTGTCATTCCTGGCAGTATAATAAAGAAAATGTTTCTCTACAGGGCAAACATCGGGCAGGTTTGCTAGCAAATTCATAACACTGGGGGTTTCAAAAGGTCATGGTTTCTCAGTTGAGACAACTCCACTGTCTGTGTGTCATCCACATAGTCACACCCCAGTATTGCCCCCATGGGACTTACAAACATGAAACATGCTGTCTGCTTAGTGGAAAACAAACAAACAGACAAACAAAAATCCTTTTTCTGACCCTGGAGTCTCATGCCTTCTGCCAGTATCTAGGAAACTTTGCCATGCTAGAGTGTTAGCACATGAGTAAAACCTCACACCGTTTGCTGTTCTTGACCAAATATTTATGTTTCTAATAAGAAAAACTATATCCTTTGTATTTATAATTATGATGAGATGTTTAGATCAAAATATAAATATATGTGCTCAAATGTGAAGACCATGGCTATATATTTAATTTATTAATTAAGTAATTGTTAGCCACTGTAGTGGAAGGAAGAAAATTTTCTTGTCTAGATTTTTCTTTCCTACTACTGCTATATCCCTAATGATCTGCCTGCCTGCACACAGTAGGTGTTCCAAATTTCTATGCTGAATGAGCGAATACTTTAAGCAGTCTACCACTAGTAAAAAAATTATGAATGAAAGGCAATATTTTGAAATTTTGATAATTCATATTTGTGGAAAATAGAAGAGAAGCTATATTTTGTTTTTGATTTCAAAACTTACTTATACAATTGTATAAATTCATGCACAATTCCTTAAAATGACAGACAATATTTGTTGATTCAATTTTTCAAGATATTTGAAGAAAACATTAGCAGCCATCTCATTTATTGACATATTCTGGGGTTTCATAGATGTTGAGATAATTTGAATAACTTGCGTGATGTGTAATATCAGAGTTTATTTGATAATATGCGGCCAACTTAAAAACTTGATATGGGTTCAGCAATTTTAAGTAGGGACACACTTTGCACACATGTTGTCAGCTGTATACATGGACTTTTTTATAATTCTTTTTAGTGGTAAGACAAAGAACTCCAAAACCTTCTCGGTATCATCAAGTCTGCATAAAATATTATTCAAATACGTGTAAAATTCAATATACTTTCCCAAACATTTGAAAGCAGAAATAAATACTTAGTCTTCAGAAAGTTTTGCAGTTAGTCAAAAACCTGAAGGACACTGACAGAGGACTTGAACTGTAAAGGTTATGCTTATATAATGACTGAACGCTGACGCTTGTATGAAATTATGATTTTTTAACTTGTTGGTGAATTAGTGTTTGACTGACATTGGATTCCAAACATGAATGTAATTTGAGTATATTATTACTATTATTATTATTATTATTAAATGCTAGGTGTTAGAACAATTATTTCTAAAGAACTGAATTTCATCCTCAAAATAGAAGAATCTGAAAAATCTGATATGAATTTCTAAATCATTTTCTACAGAAGTAGATCCATATGTGTGACATTAGAAAATGTATTTTATTCTATATTGTAAGAAGATTATAAGTAGCTGTGGGTTTCTAAATATTGCCAATAAAATAACTATAATAAAATGCCAATAATTCCAACAAGAATATCTGGATTATAAAAATTTTAAATTTGCTTCCTAAATAGAAGAAATTAATTAATTACGAGATGGAAATTCTTGCTTGCTTGTTGAAATATTATACCTAATTCCTTTTTATCCTTGATATATGCAAAATTTAGTCTCATCTATGGTATGGCTATTTTAATCGATAATGGGTATTTCTTTATCCAACATATTCTTCAAAAGAATGTCCTTGCATTACCTTATGCACAGAATATTTGGGATCAAATTTCAATTCAATGCAACCTCAGAGTACTATAACAGAAAACCTATTCCTTGACCTGTAAGGTATTGAATAGGAATTAGTATCTAAACTTTTGTAGTTTGAAAGGCTCAAATGTAAATTCACCAATTCAGCAAAGATATATGATTCCAAACTAATTCATCTCTTTTAAATAAATTTCACTGTGTTAGTGTATATTCTGCATGATCTTAGACCTTGAGGTTATAGTTGTAGGTGATAATTAAAAAGATACTTGATAAAATTCATCATGTTTTGGCCAGGTGCAGTGACTCAGACCTGTAATCCCAGCACTTATGGGAGGCTGAGGCAGGCAGATTACCTGAGGTCAGGAGTTTGAGACCAGCCTGGCCAACATGGTGAAACCCCATCTCTACTAAAAATACAAAAATTTGCCAGGCCTGGTGGCGCATGCCTGTAGTCTCATAGTCCCAGCAACTCAGGAGGCTGAGGCAGGAGAATCACTTGAACTCAGGAGGCGGAGGTTGTGGTGAGCATTGATCACATCATTGCACTCCAGCCTGTCTCAAAAAAAAAAAAAAAAAAAGAAAAGAAAAGAAAGAAATAAATTATTCATTTTTAAAAACACAATTAAAAGGGTTAAACAAAGTGTTCAAAAGATCTCATATGTTTTCAATTAAATTTCAGTTGTAGAATCATATGCAATAACTAAGACCACTTAAATATTTTTAAATTATACTAACCAAATAAACTCGGTGAGTAGTATGATCTGTACACAATATATTCACTTTCTCCAAATTCTTTAGATTATAAAATGTAGATCAACGTTAGATAAAAAAAGCAAACAAATAAATCTATCGCCAATTTGTTTCAGTGGGAACAATTTGAAATATGTGTGTACATATACTCTATTGTATATTACTTTCTTTCAGTGCTAATAGGCAAGTAGTGCAGCTTTAAATGAAAGTCAGAATCTATTAAATAATTATAAGTTATATGTGTTAATGTGTAATATTATAGCCATCCCAACTTACAAAAGATAATCTTTCAAAGATAAATTACTATGGATATATACAGAATATCACCATCTTGTCTTCCATAACTTATTTTTCTAAGATTTTCATTTATTTTTGTTTTTCGAAAGTCCTGTCATTTCAACTATTTTGCAGTGGTGAATCTTAAACACATGTAGACCATAGAAATAAACATAATGACAAATAAAGTCTAAGAAAAGTATGTTTTTACTTTGAGTGGATGATAATGATTATTAATCATACAGAATGTTTTGTATTTACATAACAGTGCTGTTAAATACTCAGTTGAGATGCAGACAGAACACCAGTAGAAAAGAATACCACTCCTCTCTGTTTAATAAACATAGTAATTAATATCTTCTGCAGAATAGCTTACAAAATTACAGTCTCTCTGGTAAGAAAACCATTATGAACCTTAGGGTGAAACCTAATCATATTTAACAGTAACAAAAATAAACAAATAATTGGCTTTATTTTAGTAGCAAATATAATCCATAGTTCTATCTTCTTCCTGGGAGCTTGTGACATATTTAGAAAAGCATATTTGCAAATGTTTTTATTATTTTTGAATATCTATCTGTATTGATTTATAAATATAGTTATTTATGGGATCAATTAAAAGTACTTCTACAAATTTTACTATTGAATCAGAATGGCAATTAGGGAGAAAAGTAAATGCATACCACAAATAGTAGTTGAAATTATATTTATAAATCATAGCTAAGAAAGAAAATACTGAAAATTTCTTGCAACGAGAGCTTCTTATTCTTAAACAGTCTGTGTAGGGGACACTGTAACACACACTTGATGTGAATACTGAATTCTTTCTGTGAATAAATAAAATCTCTATAAAATTCTCATATCCATTTACTAGCAGAAATAGGTAAACACTAAATCAACAAAAAATAATAAAGCAAAAACGACCATTTAAAAAGTGTAAGTATAAAATATAGAGTATGAAGTCAAGTAACATTTATTTAAATTTACTTCTTTTCTTATTCCATCTTCAAATTCACTAACAAATGGGTGATGCCTCTTGAGATTCACTGCATCTAGACAGCTCTGTAGATGGGTAACACTAAATATTTTAGGCCTAGAATTTGGAATAAAACACGGTTGTCTTAAAACCTTATGGTATTATTTGATTTTATCATCAGATTGCACAAATAATTGGGATCAAAATCTCCTTTTAAAAAGTAAATGCTCTTACTCTATTAAAAAGTAAATGCTCTTACCCTGTGCAATAGGCTAAAGTATGTTCATACATTCCTGCTTTCAGTCATAGCAAGAAAGCCATAAAATAAATATTTGGGAACATTGACATAAAGAACCCAAACTTAGATGCCAAGGGACAGCTCTGGGGGCACCTATATACTTACAGTCTGCAACAACCCCTTCAAGTGCCTCTGAAAACCTGAAAATCTAAGAGAAAAATGTCTTTATGTGTAAATTCACCAGATTGCTGTTCCCAAATCATTTCTGAAAATAAATTTCAGACACAACCTCTAAAATTTCTTCAAAGTAGTATAGATATTTCTGGTGGGCTGGTGGGAGCAGGAAAAAAAAAAAAAAAAAAATCTTAAAGCGACAGAAATTTCAGGTGCAATCATTTGATCCAAAGCAAGGAGTTAGCTTTCCAAGAGAAAGACAATCTTCAGAAGGAAAACCTGGAACAAATTATTAATAGCTGGATATTTGATATAAAATTGAATGCTTGGAATAGATAATATTTTAATATGTTCTTCTCTACACTGCAAGATTATTTTAAAATTATTCATGCAATAAGAAATATTAATAATGAATACAAAAGATACTCACATAGTGAAAACTTTCCTTTATTGAAATATCTTTATAAGCCACTAAAATATACTATTGTAAAAAAGGACAAAAGAAATAAATTAGTACTTTGTAATTACATTAACATATTTTCTTTTAAATGAACTTTATTGTGGGGGGAAAAATTTTAGCTTCATAGCAAACTTGAGGGATACTACTTTTACATGCCTTATTCTTCCCAACTCCACACACCCATAGCCTCCTCCATTATCAACATCTCTCTCACTTGTTACAACTGGAGAACCTACACTGATGTGTCATTATCAACCTAAGTTTGTAGTTTACACTATGATTAAGTCTGGGTGTTGCACTTTGAGTTTCACAAATGTATAATGACATATATCCACCATTATAATATCATACAGAATAGTTTCCCGGCCTTAAACATTTCTGTTATCTGCCTATCTATTCTTCCCTCCTCTTAATCCCTGACAATCACTAATCATTTTACTGTCGCTGCAAATTTGTCTTTTTAGAATGTTATGTAGTTTCATACAGTATGTAGCTCTTTCCAATTGGTTTATTTTACTTATTAATGTTCATTTTAAGTTTTCTCTATGTATTTTCATAGAGAAAATGTCTTGACAGTCCATTTCTTTTTAGTGCTGACTAATATTCAACTGCTTGGATATTCACAGTTTAATTACTGATTCACCCACTGGAGGACTTTTGGTTGCTTCTAAGTTTTGGCAATTATGAATAAAACTGTAATAAACATCTGTGTGCTAGTTTTTGTGTGGACTTAACCCATTAATTTGGATAAATACCAAGGAACATAATATGCTGGATTGTTTGGTAAGAGGTTTACTTTTATAAGAAACTGGAAAACTGCCTTTCAAAGTATTTGTACCATTTTGTATTCCTGTTAACAGTCAATGAGAGTCCTATTGCTTCACATCCTTGTCAGTATTTAGTGTTGTCAGTGTTCTGGATTTTGGTCATTCTTTTAGGTATGTAGTGATAACTCGTTGTTACTTATTATGCATTTCCTTAATGACATATGATCTGGAACATCTTTTAATATGCTTATATGTCATCTGTACATTTTCTTTGGTGAAGTGTGCATTCTTCTCTTTGTCCACTTTCAATTGGTGGCTCAATTTTCTTTAAATTTAGATTCAAAGCTCTTAAGGTGGCGTATCCGGAGTTGTTCATTCTTCCCAGTGGGTTCATGGTCTGGCTGGTCTCAGGAGTGAAGCTGCAGACATTCGCAGTGAGTGTTACAGCTCATAAATGCAGTGCAGACCCAAACAGTGAGCAGCAGCAAGATTTATTGCAAACAGCGAAAGAATAAAGCTTCCACAATGTGGAAGGGCACTGAGCAGGCTGCCACTGCTGGCTTGGTCAGCCTACTTTTATTCCCTTATCTGGCCCCACCTACATCCTGCTGATTGGTTCATTTTACAGAGAGCTAATTGGTCCATTTTACAGAGAGCTGACTGGTCCATTTTGACAGGGTTCTGATTGGTGCGTTTATAATCCCTGAGCTAGACCCAGTACTGATTGGTGCATTTACAATCCCTGAGCTAGACACAGTGCTGATTGGTGCATTTAAAATCCTCTAGCTAGATATAAAAGTTCTCTAAGTCCCCACTAGATTAGCTAGACACAGAGCACTGATTGGTGCCTTTACAAACCTTGAGCTAGACACAGAGTGTTAACTGGTGCATTTATGATCCTCTAGCTAGACATAAAAGTTCTCCAAGTTCCCACTAGATTAGCTAGACACAGAGCACTGATTGTTGCAGTTTACAAACCTTGAGCTAGACACTGAGTGCTGATTGGTGCATTTACAATCCTCTAGCTAGACATAAAAGTTCTCCAAGTCCCCACCCCACTCAGGAGCCCAGTGGATCCTGCCAGGCCTGGCCTGGAGCTGCCTGTCAGTCCCCCATCAGGTGACTGCACTCCTCAGCCCTCGGGTGGTTGATGGGACCACATGCACAGAGCAAGGGACTGCCTCCATCAGGGAGGCTCAGGCCGCGGTGGAGGGGGGCTCTGGCATGGTGGGCTGCAGGTTCGGAGCCCTGCCACGTGGGGAGGCAGCTGAGGCCTGGTGAGAATTTGAGCGTGAGGCGGGCAGGTCAGCAGTGTTGGGGGACCTGGCGCATCTTCTGCAGCTGCTGGTCCAGGTGCTAAACCCCTCTCGCCCACCTGGAACTCACCCTGGCCTGTGAGTGCCTCACACAGCCCTGGTTCCCACTGGAGTCTCTCCCTCCACACCTCCCTGCAAGCAGAGGGAGCCGGCCCTGGCCTTGGCCAACCCAGAGAGGGGCTCCCACAGTGCAGCAGCAGGCCAAACAGCTCCTCAAGCATGGCCAGAGTGGTTGCCTAGGCCAAGGAGGTGCTGAGAGTGAGCGAGGGCCGCCAGCACATTGTCACCTCTCACTAGTGCACCAGCAGCTGAAGAGTGAACACTGTACCCAACAGGCAATTTTTCAACTTTCACTTTACTTTCATTTCTCCCCTTTTGGAGCCCTCAGCATCTATTATTTTCATTTTTATATCTATGTGCACACATTTAGCTCCCACTTATAAGTGAAAACGTGGTATTTGATTTTCTGTTTCTGAGTTATTTCACTTAGGATAATGGTTTCCAGCTTTATTCATGTTGCTACAAAGGTTATGATTTTATTATCTTTGATGGTATTCCGTGATGTGTATATACCACATAGCAGTCCATGATGTATGTATACCACATTTTCTTTATTTGACAAACTGCTGATAGACACTGAGGTTGATTTCATGACTTTCCTATTGTGAATAGTGTCATGATATTGCCTTATTGTTGAGTGCTAAGTTACTTGTAAAATTTCAGTAACAGGCCTTTGTCAGAAATATCTTTTGCATTAATGCATTGTTTTAAAAAAGGGGTAAATGTATCAGAGGAAATGCTTCAAAAATAATTCTTCTGTCAAGTTAAGATAATAATTTTCATATGATGTGATAATAGAAGTAACTCAAATTTTGGTCCTACCAATTTACAATCACTAGGTGCATGGTTTATGTAGAATCTATTGCTAAAAAGAAGAATGTGTAGCTAAATGGGCATCATAGACAGGAAAGACATGCAAAATGATTCTTATCTATTCTGAACTACTACAAACTTAACACTTGAAACAAATGTGTGTAGCTAGCCTGTTTGACCAATGTCATTATTATTTTTAAAGGTTCCATAGAGAATAGCTCATTACTCATATTCCCTCCACCTGGTGCAGACTGCTCCCACTGTCCCACTCTGCTATGGCACCTTTAGCGGTATCATCATATATATACACATAGGCACACCTCAACGTCTTCCTACAGAGAAAATTAAGCAATAACACAGTGGAGATGAGCATTTTGGAGGAGACCTCTGAGTGGGAATATTCTCAGAATATTTTGCAGAAGTCCAGGAATTTTCATTATACATCTTGCACTGCCCTTTATTTACTTTATGTACTATGGTCAATGAGGTTGACAGCAGGGAAATGTTGAGGTTTGTTTTGCAGGATTGATTTTTGTGAAGGTAAAAATAAATCACTTTCTTTATAAAAGGCTTTAATACGGTAAAATGAAAGTAGTTCTGGTCATTTGTAATACCTATACCAAGTCTCATTAAGAAAGTAAGTTTGTAATCCCAGCACTTTGGGAGGCCGAGGAGGGCAGATCACGAGGTCAAGAGATCGAGACCATCCTGGCTACTGGCTAACATGGTGAAACCGCGTCTCTACTAAAAATACAACACAATTAGTCAGACTTGGTGGCAGTGCCTGTAGCCCCAGCTACTCGGGAGGCTGAGGCAGGAGAATGGCGTGAACCCAGGAAGCAGAGCTTGCAGTGAGCCCAGTTCATGCCACTGCACTCTGGCCTGGGCAACAGAATGAGACTCAGTCCCTCCCCCCCCCCCCAAAAAAAAAAGAAAGTAAGTTTGTTCTCCTTTTCCCCAGGGGGAAGACATACGGCTTCACTGAAGAAGAGCCCACTTAGGCATCTGTTGCTTCTTGTTAGGCAACTACATAAGCAAACAAATATATGATCCCAAAACTATATTATATATATATTTTTAAATTATCCTGATTAATGTATTACCAAATATGGCTCAGTGTCAATGCTACAATAGTGTTTATACATTTTTATTTTTCATTTTTTCCTGTAACTTTACTTTTTATTTGTTTCTATATGGTATTATTCACAGTTACCATTATAATTTGCTCAATATAACTTAACTGTTATCTTCATCATGAATAGTTGTGGAATGGGATATTTTCATTATTATGCAGCAGGTCCTTGAATAATGTCGTTTTGTTCAATGTTGTTTTATGAAAATGTAGATGAGAAAAGATAATTTGTTCTTGGCTGGGACCACTGTGTATAGTTTGCATGTTCTCTCCATGACTGTGTGGGTTTTCTTTGTTTGTTCTTGTTCCCTCCCACATCCTAAAGATATGCACCTTAGTTTACTTGGCGTGTGTACATGGCCCTATCATGAGTGAGTGTGTCTGTGTGAGTGCACCCTGTGACGACATGACGTCCTGTCTAGGACTGGTACCCACCTTGCGTCCTGAGCTGCCTGGACGTCTTTAGCCACCTGAAAACCTGAACTGGAATAAGTGAGTAATTATCTTTCTTACTTTTATTAATATTTTTAAAATGTATGTTTAATGCACATTTATTTTGATATTTAATATTATAAGTGTTTTGGTCTTTATTTAGAAGTTTTTGATGATTTTGTGACCAGAAATATGCCATAAGAACTTAATTCTTTTGCATATCAATTACCCTATGGTAAAGGTTTCATTACATGTCATTTTGCTTAAAGTAGCAGTTTCTAAGAACCTATTGAGATTAAGTGAGAACTTACTGTACTTCAATATTACATTTACTTATGTATACAATGGGGTACAAACAGTAACACCAACCTCATATGCTTACAGTGAAAAATACTCTAATTAAAATTCAGGAAAATACCTGGCATCTATATAAATACTCAATAAATATTAGCCCTTAATATGTTCTACCTGTTGTATGCATATTTTCAGCTTCATCACTTAATGCAAAATCACTAAATTAAGTCAACGTTCATCAGTTGTTATATTCATTGCCTTTTAGCCATTTTTGAAAATGTTGAATACTCTTTCCATGCATTTCTTTCTCCTTGGCTTTCATAAAATACCTTTCTCCTGTTGTCCTTTCTCTTATACCATACCTTTTTAGTCTCTGTTGCAAGCTCATATATTTATGGTGCTAAAGAGTTTATTTTTAACATTTATCTAAGTATTCAGTTCTCCATCTTTGTCTTGTTTTTCCTGTTTCTTTTGCTTCCGTTGTCATTGTCCACGTGCTGAAGATCCCCAAATCTACATCTAGAACCAGACTACATTTCTTACCTTCAGATCCATATATCACTACTTGACCTCTATACTTGGATCTCTGCTCAGTTAAGTCCATAAATGAGGTAATCGTCCATCTCTATCCTCTGTCATTTCTTTATGTATTTGTCTTCTGACAGCATTATCTGAGAAATTTCACAAACCAGAAAACTTGGACTCATCCTTTGCTTGCTTCTATGATTCCAAATCTAATGAATTACTTTCCTCTGTTGACATTATTCGTTAAATGTCTTTTGTATTCAGAAACTTTTCTTCATCTCCATTACCAATTCCAGTTCTCCTGTTGATTGTTACAGAATACTTCTAACTGGTTTTCTGACTGTAAGTTTTTCTATCCTCCTCACTATAATATAGAATGTAGCCAAAGCATAATTTTCATGTGTATATTGCATTTAAATGTGCTTAAAACACCACTCAATGTTTTCAATATTTTAGAATAAAGTCTATGGTTCTTAATGTAACTTATAATGCAGATATGCTTGATAGTGTGGCCCAGATACATAGAGATTATATATAGAGAGAGATATAAGTTTATACATATTTGTACCTATTAGCCGTTCAGTTCTCAGATTCTGTGAATCATTTGCATATTTAATTTTTTCCCTTTTTCTCATTGATTTGCAAAATTTTCTTGTATAATCTATTGATTGTTCAGCAATGGTAGATAGTGCAGATTATTATATAGTCTATCTTCAATCTTATCATTTATTTATATTTATTATACAATATTTTGATTAAAAATATTTAATTCTGTTGTCAAACCCATCAACTCTTCACCTTTGTTTTTACATATATTTGTGTCAGTTTGAGAATACTTTTACTAGTCTAAGGCCACAAAAGTTTGTTGTTTCATTTTCAACACTTTGTTTACTTCATACTTTAAAAGTATTTAAGTTGATCATTTCATTGTAGAAGAATGTTAGTAATGTTGTAAGATAATTTAGCATTTTGCTATTTGCAGAATTCTATTAATTTTATTTTTGTTGCTTATATTAATTTTCACATAAATATGTTTATAAATTATTTTTCTTCAAATTATGTAATTTCATTAATCTTAATAGTCTTATTGAACTATGACTTACATCTAATATTATCATGCATTTAAAATATATAGTTTGATGAGTTTTGATAAATGTATCCATTCATAAAATCACTGCAACACATGAACATTTTCATCACTTCAAGAAAAATTTCCTTCTGCACTTTTGCTTTTAATACCCTTGTCCTATTCCTGCTCTTAGGCAAATCATTGTTCTGCTTTCTGTCATTATACTATTGCCTTATCTTGAATTTTATGTAAATCGAATCATATAGTATGTGGACTTTGTGTTTCATGTCATTAATTTAGCATGATATTTCTGGAGAGCCAAACATGCTGTTTTGAGTGTCAGCAGCTTATTCTTTTATGTAGCTGAGTATGGTTCCTGTAATATACTTCATTTAGTTTCTGTATTTAACTGATGATAAACATTTGGGTTATTTCACATAATTGACTATTATGATTAATGAAGCTATGTTTATTTCCATACAAGTCATTTCATAGACGTATGTCTTAACCTTTCATTGGTAAATACCTAGGAGTATAATAACTAGGTTATATGATAACTGTGTGTTTTATTCATAAGAAAATGTCAAGCTGTTTTCACATGTAGCTGCATGATTTTGTATTTCTACAAGAAAAGCAGAAGAGTTCCAATTGCTCCCCATCCTTATTATCAATTTATATGTTTGATCTTTTAAAATATAAAAAATATAGGTATGCAGTGATGTCTGAATGTGTATTAACTTATAATTCCCTGGTGACTATTTTTTATGAGAATCATTTCACCTGTTTATTGCCAATTAAATTTCTATAACTGTCAAGTAGACTTTGCCATTTTTATTGAGTAACTCATCTTTTATTTATTTGCTTAACTATAAATTGTGTAATGAAGCACTTGGTCAGATATATATTTGCACAATTTTCTTATGTGCTGTATTTCACTTTTTCAATTTCATAACAGCTTCTTTCAAACAACAAGGAGTTTAAATATTGACAACATCTTATCATTGTTTTTCCTTTATGGTTCATGCTTTTGTTTTTCTTATGTAAGAAATGTTTACCTGCTATATGGCCACAAAGATTTTCAAGTCTCTTTTGTTACAGAATTTGAATGGTTTCACATGTATTCTTACATTTAAGTTTATAATTAATGATTAATTTCAGTTAATTTTGTGCATGTTGTGCATGGTTTGAATAAAAGGGTAACATTTTTTCCTATAAGAACATCCAATAGTTTCTGCAACTTAAAAACAAAAAAACAAAAAAACAAAAAATCAAAAAAAAAAAACTACCATTTCACCCATTGAATCACTTAAGCATTGTTGTTAAATTCAACTGACGATTGAAGAGTGATTCATTGAAAGTGTTCTTTTAGTCTATATGTCTATAATTAGCACAATACAACTTGTCCTTCTTATTGCAGACTAATGGTATTGACTCTCAGCTGGGAGTAAATTTGCTTCTGAGGTGTCATTTGACAATGTCTAGAGGCACTCTTCGTTGTCACAGCTAGGGTAACTGTCATCTGGTGGGTAGAAGCCAGGAATGCTGCAAATCATCTCAAATTGCATAGGACAGCGACAAACAACAAAGAAACATTTGGCACAAAATGTATTTGACATCAACCTTGATCATCTCTGTTTTGTAGTAAATTTTAAAATTGGATAATACATATCATCCATTTTTCTCCTGTTATTTTAAATTCATTTTTATTTTTGTTAGAGGTAAGACTTCAGAAAAATTATTCTGTTAAAAGTAAGAGAGTTAATGCTTGTGGGCCATATGATTTGTTTTGTAACTACTCACCTCTGATGATGTAGCACAAAGTACATAAATTAATGTGTATAGATATGTTCCCCCCAGAAATCTTAAATACCAGGAGTCATCGGGACTTCATTCCTATTTTGCCCATCTTTGTTTAAGTGATTTGCATATCCATGTAAATATTATAATTTACTTTTATGTTTCTATAAAAAGCCTTCTGAGATTTCGATTGGAAATATGTTTAATGCATAAATCAGTTTAGGGGAGAACTAACATTTTAAAAATTAGTATCTTCAAATTTATAAATTTATCATTCTATTTATTTGTCGTCTTTAATTTTTCTCAACAATTTTATTTAGTTCCAGGGTGCAAGTCTTGTATATATTTTATAAATTGTTGCTCGTTTCCTTGCTCTCTAGACCTGATGGACTTAGCTAGCTGCTTTCTGAACAACTAGGAGGAAGAATGCCTTGTTCATAAAGTAGAATTGGGATGGTGCACTACAGCATCCACCAGAGATTAAAATCAAAGCAAAAAAAAAAAAAAAAAAAAAAAAAAAAAAAAAAAACTTTTACTGTAAAATCTTCATATTTTATGAATAACTTAAAGAATAACATTTGTGTCTATTAAAGCTATAGTAAAAAGTTAGAGGATATATAAACGCATATGAGACCATCATTTTTGACACCAAGTGCAAGTTCAACATAACGTCCCCTAAATCTCCTCAGATTTCATCATTTGCTAGAAGGTCTCACAGGATTTATTGAAAGTTGTTATATTCATTATCATGGTTATTGCAGGAAAAGGATACAGGTTAAAATCAGCCAAGGGAGAAAGCATATATAGCAGGGTCTGGGAAAAGTATCAAAAACAAGACTTCTGTTTTACTCTCCCCATGGACTCACGGACAGTGATAATTTCTACACATTGATGTGTGGCAATGCATATGAAATATTACCAAACAGAAAAGTTCACACGAACCTTGAGTATTTATTTGGGCTTCATCAGGTCAATATGGTTGACTGGCACATGGCTGATCTCAGCCTCCAGACTCTCAGGATATCAGACTAATACTGCCAGACCCAAGGGATCAACACTAAACCACATTTTATTGTCTGGCTGGTCAAAGATCTCAGACAGACAAAGCCACTCTTAACAGGCATGACACATTACATGACATTAGGAATTACCTCTCATAAGCCAAGGCCAAAGGCAAGACCTCTTTTGGGACTATGTTAAATTATTTAATATACAGAGGGATATTTAATAACTAATATTATGTTTAGTAACAAGGTTTCAGTAGTAGACAAATTATTCTCTTGGCACATCATGTTTTCCATATCACTGTGGAAACAAAAATAATATTAACTCAACAAATGTTTATGACTTTTCTGTTAAATTCAAAGAACTTCTTCGATACTGTTAGTGTAGGAATGAACAAAATAAAATTGGCCTATTCCTGAATGACACTTACATTTAAATTAGAGTTGTCAATAATGAAATAAGCTAATTTTTGGAAAGCCTAATATTGAGATCCACTCCTGGACTCTGGAAATAGGGAAGCAAAGAAATAAACAATCAAACACACACACACACACACACACGCACGCACACACACACACGTGCACGCACATGCTCCTAACCTCATGTAGCTTGTTTTTTTTCGATTTTTATTTTAATTTCAATTTTTCCATAAGTTACTGGGATACAGGTGGCATTTGGTTAAATAAGTTCTTTAGCGGTGATATGTGAGATTTTGGTGCACTCATCACCTGAGCAGTATACACTGCACCTTATTTGTAGTCTTTTATCCCTGGTTCCCCTCCCACCCTTTCCTCTAAGTCCCCAAGGTCCATTGTATCATTCTTATCCCTTTGCATCCTCATAGCTGAGCTCTCACACATCAGTGAGAACATAAGATGTTTGGTTTTCCATTCCTGAGTTACTTCACTTATAATAATAGGCTCCAATCTCATCCAGGTCGCTGGAAATGCCATAAATTCATTCCTTTTTATGGTTGAGTAGTAGTCCATCATATATACATATGTGTGAGATATTATATATCTATATATAACATATTATATATTATATATTTCACATATAATTATATATTTCATATATAATAATTACATATATTATATATAATATATATCTTATATATAATAATTATATGTGTTATATAATAATTATATATAATATATAATATTGTGTGTGTGTGTGTGTATATATATATATATCACAGTTTCTTTATCCACTCACTGATGGACATTTGGGTTAGTTCCACGATTTTGGCATTGAGAATTGTGCTGCTATAAATATGCATGTACAAGTATCTTTTTAATATAATGACTTCTTTTCCTCTGAGTAGATACCAAGTAGTGAGATTGCTGGATCAAATGGTAGTTCTACTTTTAGTTCTTTAAGGAATCACCACACTGTTTGCTGTAGTGTCTGTACTAGTTTACATTCCCACTAGCAGTGTAGAAGTGTTCCATGTTCACTGCATCTACAGCAATATCTGCTGTTTCTTGATTTTTTGATTATAGCCATCCTTGCAGGAGTAAGATGGCATTGCAATGTGGTTTTGATTTGCATTTCCCTGTTCATTAGTGATGTTGAGCAATTTTTCATACGTTTCTTGACCATTTGTATATTTTGAGAATTGTCTATTCATGTCCTTAGCCCACTTTTTGATGTTGTTTGTTTGTTTGTTTTTATTTGTTTTTACTGATTTTCTTGTATTTGTTGTAGATTCTGGATATTAGTCCTTTGTCAGAGGTATAGATTGGGAAGATTTTCTCCCACTCTGTAGGTTGTCTGTTTACTCTGCTGATTGTTCCTTTGGCTGTGCAAAACTCTTTAGTTTAATTAGGTCCCAGCTGTTTATCTTTGTTTTTATTGCATTTGCGTTTTGGTTCTTGGTCATGAAATCCTTGCCTAAGCCAATGTCTAGAATGGCTTTTCCAATATTATTTCTATAATTTTTATAGTTTCAGGTCTTAGATTTAAGTCCTTAATCTATCTTGAGTTGATTTTTGTATAAGATGAGAGATGAGGATCCAGTTTCATTCTCCTACATGTAGCTAGCCAATTATCGCAGCACCGTTTGTTGAAGAGGGTGTCCTTTCGCCACTTTATATTTTTGTTTGCTTTGTCAAAGAGCAGGTGGCTGTAAGTATTTGGGTTTATTTCTGGGTTCTCTATTTTGTTCCACTGGTTTATGTGCCTATTTTTATAACAGTACCATGCTGTTTTGTGACTATGGCCTTACAGTTTAGTTTGAACTCAGGCAGTGTGATGTCTCCAGATTTGTTCTTTTGGCTTAAACTTGCTTTGGCTATGAGGGCTGTTTTTTGGTTCCATATGAATTTTAGAATTGTTTTTTCTAATTATGTAAATAATAATGGTGGTATTTTGATGAGAATTGCATTGAATTTGGAGATTGCTGTTGGCAATAAGGTAATTTTCACAATATTGATTCTTCCCATCCATGTACCTGGGATGTGTTTCCATTTGTGTCATCTATGATTTCTTTCTGCAGTGTTTTGTAGTTTTCCTTGTAGACGACTTTAACCTCCTTGGTTAGATATATTCCTAAGTATTTCATTATTTTTGCATCTATTGTAAAAGGTTTTGAGTTCTTGATTTGATTCTCAGCTTGATCGCTGTTGATGTATAGAAGAGCTACTGGTTTGTGCACATTAATCTTGTATCTGGGAACTTTGCTGAATTCTTTTATCAGTTCTAGGCACTTTTTGGAGGAGTCTTTAGGATTTTCAAGGTAAACAATCATATCATTAGCAAACAATGACAATCTGACTTCCTCTTTACCAATTTGGATGTCCTTTATTTCTTTCTCTTGTCTGATTGCTCTGGCTAGGACTTCCAGTACTGTGTTGAAGAGGAGTGGTGAGAGGGGACATCCTTGTCTTGCTTCAGCTCTCAGAGGGAATGCTTTCAGCTTTCCTTTCTTCAGTATTATGTTGGCTGTGGGTTTTCCATAGCTGGCTTTTATTATGTTGAGGTACATCCCTTGTATGCCAATTTTGCTTGAGAGTCTTAATCATAAAGGGATACTGGATTTTGTCAAAGGCTTTTTCTGCATCTATTCAGATGATCATGTAATGTTTGTTTTTAATTCTGTTTATGTGGTGTATCACATTTATTGATTGTATATGTTAAATCACCCCTACATCCCTGGTATGAAACCCACTTGTTCATGGTGGATCATCTTTTTATGTTGTTGGATTCGGTTAGCTAGTATTTTGTTAGGGATTTTAGCATCTATATACATCAAGGATATTGGTCTGCAGTTTTGTTTTTTGGTTATATTCTTTCCTCGTTTTGTTATTAGGGTGATGCTGGCTTCACAGAATGAATTAGGGATGTTTCCCTCTTTCTCTATCTTGTTTAATAGTGTCAAAAGGATTGGTACCAATTCTTCTCTGATTATCTCATAGAATTCTGTTGTGAATCTCTCTGGTCCTGGACTTTTTTTGTTGGTAATGTTAAATTACTATTTCAACCTTGTTACTGGTTATTGGTCTGTTAGGGTATCTAATTATTCCTGATTTCAGCTAAGAGGGTTGTATTGTTCCAGGAATTTATCTTTGTCTTCTAGGTTTTCTAGTTTATGTGTGTAAGAGTGTTCATAGTAGTCTTGAATGATCTTCTGTATTTCAGTGATGTCAGTTGTAACACCTCCCATTTTATTTCTTAATGAGGTTATTTGGATTTTCTCTCTTCCTTTCTTGGTTAATCTTGATAATGGCCTATCTATTTTATTTATCTTTACAAGGAACCAGATTTTGTTTCATTTATCTTTTGTATTTTTGTTTGTTTGTTTGTTTCAATTTCATTTAGTTATGCTCCGATATTGGTTATTTCCTTTCTTATGCTGGGTTTGGATTTGGTTTGTTCTTGTTTCCCTAGTTCCCTGAGGTTTGACCTTAGAATGTCAGTTTGTGCTCTTTTAGTCTTTTTGATGTAGGTATTTAGGGCTATGAATTTTCCTCTGAGCTCCGCCTTTACTGTATCCCAGAGGTTTTGATAGGTTGTGTCATTATTGTCATTCAGTTTGAAGAATTTTTTAATTTCTATCTTGATTTTGTTTTTGACCCAATGCTAATTCAGAAGCATTGGGTTATTTAATTTCCATGTATTCGCATGTTTTGAAGGTTCCTTTTGGAGTTGGTTTCCCTTGCACTGCGGTCTGAGAGAGTGCTTGATATAATTTCAATTTTCTTAAATTTATTGAGGCTCATTTTATGGCCTATCACATGGTCTATCTTGGAGAAAGTTCCATGTGCTGTTAAGTGGAAATAGAATGTATATTGTGCAGTTGTTGGATGCAATGTTCAGTATTTATCTGTTAAGTCCATTTGTTCAGATATAGTTTAAATCCATTGTTTCTTTGTTTACTTTCTCTCTTGATGACCTGTCTAGTGCTGTCAGTGGAGTATTGAAGTCCCCCACTATTATTGTGTTGCTATCTATCTCATTTCTTAGATTTATTAGTAATTGTGTTATAAATTTGGGAGCGCCAGTGTTAGGTGCACATATGTTTAAGACTGTGATATTTTCCTATTGGATAAAGCCTTTTACCATTATATAATGTTCCTCTTGTCTGTTTTAACTGCTGTTGCTTTAAAGTTTGTTCAGTCTGATAGAATAATAGCTACCCCTGCTAGCTTTTGGTGTTCATGTGCATGAAACTCCTTTATCCATCCCTTTATTTTAAGTTTATGTGAGTCCTTATGTGTTAGATGAGTCTCCTGAAGGCAGCAGAGAATTGGTTGGTGAGTTCATATTCATTTTGCATTTCTGTATCTTTTAAGTGGAACATTTAGGCCACTTACATTCAATGTTAGTATTAACATGTGAGGTACCACAGCATTCATTGTGCTATTTGTTGCCTGTGCACCTTTTTTGTTTTGTTTTGGTTTTTGGTTTTGCTTTTTAACTTGTATTTTTGTTTTATAGGTCCTGTGTGATTTATGCTTTAAAAAGGTTCTGTTTTCATGTGTTTCCAGGATTTGTTTCAAGATTTAGAGCTCCTTTTAGCAGTTCTTGTGCTGGTGGCTTGGTAATGACGAGTCTCTCAGCATTTGTTTGTCAGAAAAAGACTATGTTTTTCCTTCATATATGATGCTTAGTTTCACTGGATACAACATGTTTGGCTGATAATTGTTTTGTTTGTAGAAGCTGAAGATAGGATCCCAATCTGCTCTAGCTTGTAGGGTTTCTGCTGGGGTATTTGGATGTCTAGGTCTCTAGCAAGGCTTGGGATTACTCCCCCAAATATGTTTTCCAAACTTTTAGATTTCTTCCTCAGGAACATCAGTTGTTCCCAATCCGCTCTAGCTTGTAGGGTTTCTGCTGGGGTATTTGGATGTCTAGGTCTCTAGCAAGGCTTGGGATTACTCCCCCAAATATGTTTTCCAAACTTTTAGATTTCTTCCTCAGGAACATCAGTTATTCTTAGGTTGGATCGTTTAACATAATCCCAGACTTCCTGGAGGCTTTGTTCATATTTTCTTGTTCTTTTTTTTTTTTTTTTTTTTTTTTCTTTATTGGATTGGGTAATTCAAAGATCTTGTCTTTGAGCTCTGAACTTCTTTCTCCTACTTGTTCAACTCTATTGTTAAGACTTTCCAGAGCATTTTGCATTTCTATAAGTGTGTGCAATGTTTCCTGAAATTTTGATTTTTTTATGCTATTTCCCTCTATTATTTTCTCTTTTATTCCCTTTAGCTTCGTGAACATTTTGCCATTCCTGAAGTATTCCAGGTTTGTTTCACCTCAACTATCTTATAAAAAAGCTTTTCTTCCTTTCCTTTCCTCTTCTCTCTTTTTTTTTTCTTGCTCTGTCATCTAGGCCAGAGTTCAGCGGTGCAATTACAGCTCACTGCAGCCTCAACCTCCTGGCTCAAGCAATCTTTCTACTTCAGCCTCCGTGGTATCTTGGACCACAGGCATGTACCACCATGCCTGGGTCTTTTTTTTTTTTTTTTACTTTATTTATTTATTTTTTAGAAATAGGATCTTTCCCTCTCTTATTTCTCTCTTCACTTCTTGCATTTTTTTTTGTATTTCCTTGCATTGGGCTTCACTTTTCTCTGGTGCCTCCCTGATTAGCTTAATAACTAACCACCTGAATTACTTTTCGAGTAAATCAGAGATTTCTACTTGGTTTGAATTCATTGCTGGTGAACTAGTGTGATTTTTGGGTGATGTTAAAGAGCCTTGTTTTGCCATATTGCCAGAGGTGGTTTTGTGGTTCATTCTCATTTGGGTAGGCTCTGTCAGAGGGAGTGTCTAGGGTTGAAGGTTCTTGTTCAGATCCTTTTGTCCCACGGGGTGTTCCCTTGATGTAGTACTCTCCCTCTTTTCCTGTGGATATGACTTCCTGTGAGTCGAGTTGCAGTGATTTTTATCTCTCTTCTGGGTCTAGCCACCCAGCAAGTCTACCTGGCTCTGAGCTGGTACTGGAGGTTATCTGCACAAAGTCCTGTGATGTGAACCATCTATGAGTCTCTCAGCTGTGGATACCAGCACTTGTTCTGGTGGAGACGGAAGGGGAGTGAAATGGACTCTGTGAGCGCTCTTAGCTTTGGTGGCTTAGTGCTTTATTTTTGTGCTGATTGGCTTCTTGCTGGGTGGTGGCACATTCCAGAGAGCATCAGCTGTGGTAGTATGGAGAGGAACCTGAGGCGGTTGGGGCCCCAGAACGCCCAAGCATATTGAAGACAGAGTGCCCTTTGTCTTTAGCTTTCAGCCTGAATAGGGAAGGTCCAATAGGTGCGGGCAGGGATAGCTGTGTCTGAGTTCAGACTTTCCTTGTGCAGGTCTTGCTGTGGTTGCTGTGGGGGACATGGGTGAGGTTCCCAAGTAAATGGATTTGTGTACCTAGGGGGATTATGGCTGCCTCAGTTGATTCATGCCATTTCTCAGGGAAGTGGGGGAAAGCTGGCAGTCATAAGCCTCACCCATCTCCCACACAAGCCAAAGGGCTGGTCTCACTCCCACCGTGCTCCCCTAAAAGCCCTGGGTCTGTTTCCAGGTGGTAGGCGAGCTGGGCTTGAGAACTTGCCCCAGACTACCAGGTTCCCAGTTGTGAAATAAAAGGACTTGGTTATTCCCTGGCCTATGGAATCAGCACACCGAATTCACACTCTCCCTGGAGTTCTGGCCAGGAGGCTTCTCTTCTGGTTCAAATTGTTACAAAGTTCAGCAGGAGACTTCTTTCCGCCTCTGACATTTTACCCCCACTCCTCTGGCCACCCTCCCAAAGGAACCCTGTGGTGCCAGGCAGGAATGGCCTGCTTGGGGACCCAGCAAGCTCCCAGGGCCTTCCCCTCTGCTTCCTCTACCCCTGTATTTCGCTCAGCTTTCTATATTGACTCAGCTCAAGGTAA
Organism: Macaca thibetana thibetana; assembly: GCF_024542745.1. Lineage (NCBI taxonomy): Eukaryota > Metazoa > Chordata > Mammalia > Primates > Cercopithecidae > Macaca > Macaca thibetana. Next base: position 173,270,629 of record NC_065578.1, read on the forward strand.
AGTCGGAAAGTGCCCCCGCAAACAGACCTTCAGTTTCCCTGGTGGGGGTGTGTGTATGGGAGAGGAGGATCTCTCTTTCCCAATTCCTCAACTGGGGCACTCACAGTATTTGGGTTGTCTCCCAGGTCCTGCAGGAGCATTCTGCTTCCTTCAGAGTGTCTGTGGTTCCTCTTGGAATTCCTGGTTTGTTCTTGCAGTTGATCTGGAGCTAAAATTCATGATGCGAATCTCTGCATGCTGCTCTCTCTCCCTGAGTTGAAGCTGCAATGTAGTCCTGCCTGCTGTCCACCATGATAATTTGGTGTTTCACCTCCCTGATGTCTTTTTGTGTGTCCAACTTTCCTCTTCTCATAATTACCCTCATGTAGTTTGTCTTCTTATGGAGAAGGCAAATAATTTATAAAATATAACACATAAGGAACTGAACATTAAATATAGCATTTTAAGATATACTAGGAGATGCCATTTTCATTAAGCTAGTCAGAGATGATTCCTCTGAGGATCAAATGTTTATATGAAGAGCTAAATGAAAGAAAGGAAGGTGAGAATCATTAAGTAACACCTTCCTGGCCAGGGGCAGTGGCTCACTCATGTAACCCCAGTGATTTAGAAGACCGAGGCGGGAGGATTGCTTGAACCCAGGAGATCAAGACCAGCCTGGTCAACATAGTGAGATCCTGTTTCTAAAAAACAAATAATAATAATAAAAAAAAGACCCAGGCATGGTGGTACATGCCTGTGGTCCCAGATACCACGGATGCTGAAGTAGAAAGATTGCTTGAGCCAGGAGGTTGAGGCTGCAGTGAGCTGTAATTGCACCGCTGAACTCTGGCCTAGATAACAGAGCAAGAAAAAAAAAAAAAAGAGAAGAGGAAAGGAAAGGAAGAAAAGCTTTTTTATAAGACAGTGGAGGTGAAACAAACCTGGAATACTTCAGGAATGGCAAAATGTTCAAGAAGCTAAAGGGAATAAAAGAATGAGCATACAAAAATGATGCTGGAGAAGGTAATTTCCAGAAGATTACATTAAAGACTTTCACCTAGTGTTTTGAAATGTCATTGGAGTTTTAAGGAGGGTAATGATGTGATTGAATAGAAGTTTTGAAAGGATCATTCAGATTCCTATGCCGAAATGGAAAATAACTAGGAAAGACTAACTAATAGAGAGTTTAGTTAAGAAATTATTGCAGTATCTTAGGAAAAAAGTTGATTATAGCTTTACCTAAGGTAAAGGTAGACAAGTTAGAAATAAGTACATGGACTGGAGATCTATTTTGTGGAACTAATAGAATTTGCTGATGGATTGGACACACAACATAAGAAAAGAGAAGAGTCAAAGATGAATCTAAGCAACAGTGTACCAGTAAATGTTTGATAAATGGCGTTTCAAAATTATGTGTGTGTATATTTGTAGCTCACAATATCCAAATATTAATGAGATACAAAATACATATTATGCTTTTCATAAACCAATTTATTCAAGACATATTATTGATTGTTCTTTTGTTTGCCAAAATTTTGTATCTATAGATAACCTGTGATTGCGATTCAACCATGATTTGACAAATAGAGTAGAATGAAAATTTACTAACTCTTATTAAGTACATTATCATTAAGCCTGATGTGTGACATACTGTTAATTTCTCAACCATGAATAATAACTTACTATTAATTTCTCACTGACAATTTTATATTTATTGAACTGAAATGTCTGTCAGCTAAATGTGATCAGTACTGATCACAATAGTTTTTTCACTTGAAAACTATTTCTCACTTAAAACTATTTATCACCTGAACTTTTTGTATAGTTTCAGGTAACTTAATATAGTTTGATTCTAAATAATTTAATAGTGAATTATTTTAAAAATCATGTCACAAAATTTCTAACGAAATAACAATAAGCTGTGAATAGTTATCTGAAAAAGAATTTGGAGGAAAGAGACATTATTCCAATGAAAAGTTTGCAAACCAGGAAATGCGGACTTTGGTGTAAAATAAAGGTGTGTTCCAGGGAACAAATGGAGGGTTTGAGTTTTAAAGCCAAAGTTCCTGCTCAGGTTTCCAACCAGGTCATTTATGTAAATAAAGACACAAACTTGCTTAGTTCTGATTGGTCACTGCAGCTGAGTTTTGATTGGTTAATGCATATGAGCCCTGATTGGTTGATACAGCTAAACTTGGAAAAGTCTCAAAGTTAAACAGAGGTGTGTGTTTTAGGGGAACTTATTTTAGCTGTGTGACCTCTAGTCAGCAAATGGCCATTTGACTCTATAGAAAATTTAGGCCCAGTTAGTTGCATGGGATAATCTTGAAGGTTTGGCTCTCTCCGGCTCACCTTTGTTGTCAAGGTTTTCACAAATCAGTACCAATCACTCCATAACATACCTGATTCTCTGGTTCTGGCTTGAGCAACTCCATGTATAGTGGCATCATTTCTTGATATCAGGAACATGGTAAAGTAACAAGACTGGTGAGCAGTGGATATTGACAACTACACTGGGGCTTTTTAGTTACAAATGTCTATTACAGCTGTCCCCAATTTTTTGGCCCCAGGGACCTGTTTTATACAAGACAACTTTTCCACAGACCAGAGGGAGTGGAGTATAGTTTCGGGAAGATTCAAGTGCATTACATTTATCATCGATTCTCATAAGGAGCACACAACCTAGATCCCTCGCATGCACAGTTCACAATAGGGTTTGCACTCCTGTGAGAATCTAATGCCACCGCTAATCTGACAGGTGGTGGGGCTCAGGGGCAATTCTCAGTTGCCCACTGCTTACTTCCTGCTGTGTGGACGGGTCCCTAACACACCTCATACAGCTATCCAGTTGCAGACACCTGGTCTATTAGACATGGTTTCTAATTAACAATTACCTATATAAATTTGGAATTTCGGGGGAGGTCAGGGCTAGAGACAATTTTGCATGTATTAAAAACAGTACATAAAAGTATTTAGAACCATCAGTGCAGATAGAATCACAAATAACACTGTTTTTCGGTATTGATGCAGAAGAAAAGAGGCTCTAGACCTGGATCCTGGCATATTTCACTAAGTAGGAATATCATCTGAAGATGCTTGAGAAAGAATATTGAGGAAAGAGGAACATGACATAGTGTGACACCCAGGAAGATTAAAAAAAAAAAAAAAAGTGTTGCAAAAGAACAGAGTGAGAATATGTATTAAATGCAGGTGAGAGGACCATAAATGAGTACTAAGCCTTGACCATTGGATATGGTGACTTTGACAAGAATTCAGTACAGTGGTGGGGAAGAAAGCGTAATTGTAATGCCATTATAGGAAGTAGAGATAGTAAAAGATAATTATTGTAGTAACTCTGTAATAAAAGGAATTATAGAAAAAAGATGTAGCCTACAGGGAAATGTAAGGTTAAAGAAAGGGATGATTTTAAGAAGGGGAAAGTGTAATAAGTTTGTATGTTATTAACATAATAAAATCTAAAAATGTTGTGAGTATTATTAGTCTGCTCAGGCTGCAATAACAGAATGCCACAGATTAAGTGACTTAAATAACAGAAATTTATTTTCTCAAAGTTCTGAAAATTGCAAGTTCAAGATGAAGGTAACAGCAAATTTAGTTTCTGATGACACCCCGCTTCCTAGCTTGCAGATAGGTGCTTTTATTCTGTATCTTCACATGGCCTTCTCTCTGTGACCTCAGAGACAGAGAGGGATCTCTGGTGCCTTTTGATATTCTCATAAGGACGCTAGTCCTTTTGGATTAGGGCCCCAATCTTATGACACCATTTAGCCATAATTACCTCCTTAAAGACCCTATCTCCAAACACAGTTACACTGGGTGTTAGGACTTAAACATATAAATCTGGTGAGGACACAATTTTATCCATAACAAGCATATGTCTTTAATATTTTTCAACATTATTGTATATATACACTGTGCTTACTCTTTTAAATTAATATGGAATAGAAATTCTATATCCTACATAAATAATATGTAATTAGAATCTCGAAAATGAAAGAAACATTGGCAATCATTTAGTCCAGGGTCAGCAAGCTACATTTTATGTAAATGAAATCCAAATTTATTTGATAAACAAAGTTTTTATTTTCTTTTGAAAACAATGTACATTCATTTGTGTAATTTACATCCTCTTTGTGCTAAACCAGAGAGTTAAGTAGATGCAACAGGGACTATATGACCCATAGATCCTAAAATATTTACTTTGTTGCTCTTTACAGAAAAAAAGTTTGCAGATTCTAATCTAGTCCATACCACTCATTTTACAGAAAAAAAAAACCCCTGAGCTTTAGATATGCTAATTAAAGTTATTAAGCTTAACAGTAGACAGCCTTCAAGATAGCCTGGGATTAGTCTCAGTTCTTCATATACAGGTTGTTCCTCCAATATTGAAGAAGGGCTGGCCAGTGTGAACAACAGAGTATGGAAGAGGAGAGAGTATGTGACTTCTGAGGCTAGGATAGGCGTATTAAATCTTTCTTGCTCTTGATCTGGTTCTGGGGAAGCCAGATGCTATGGAATTAGGACACTTAAGCAACCCCAGTAAGGGGCCCATGTGGAGAAAAACTAAGACTCTATTACTATATAAAATAATAAGTACCAATTTGCTACTGTACATAAGTTAACCTTTTGCAAATGGCCTGTCCATCCCAGTAAGACCTTCAGATGACCAGAGTCCCAGAATAACTGATTGGAACCTTATGAAACACTCTGAACGAGAACTGCGTAATCAAGTTGTTCTGGGTTTCCTGATCCTCTGAAATTATAAAGACATAATAATCACAATTATTTAAACTACTTAGGATTTGGAGTGATATGTTACAAAACATGAGGCAGCTAATACAGTGTCAGGAAAAAAGTTGTTCCTAAATATATCCATGAAGTAAAAGAAGGAAAAAAATTGCTAGAGAGTTTGTTTGGTTATGTTTTATATTTATTCTTATACTTATACTAGATATTTATAAACTGCATAATCCAGGTCAAAAACCTGCTTTTGGATTTAACTTAAAACGTGTTGAAATTTTTGTTTGCAGAATTTTTTCACTTTATCTTAAAAATGTGAGAAATAAAGATAATTTTTGTTAATGAGTAATCATTAATTAAATACTATATTTGTAATCTGAGTAATTAAAGGAGAATGTAAAATACTCTTTGAGTCAGGAACCAGTGTTATACCAAGAAGTATATTTATGAATTTTGTAAGGATATATGTAATCCATATTTATACTATCAATTTACAATAGATTTCCAAAAACATTCAATCTAAGTTAGTGAACCTAATTGCAAAAACAGCACTAAGCATTAGTCTCTTAGACTTCTTAAAAATCTGACTTAAAATATCTTTTCCATGTTTACCAAAATTACAGAGACAGAATAAACTTCTATTTCCTTGTACATATTTATTGCTTAAGAAAATACATTTGGAAAAGAGAGAATTATTCATTAACTCCATATAAAAAGACAAAACCAAGCACATTCTCTTGATTCAATTTTTTAATTTAATTTTTTGAGGGAAGATAGTCATAAATGTAAATTAGAATATAAAAAAAGCATTTTCTCCAGATGCTTATATATATTTCTTAAACTATTCCAAAAACTTTTTCCTAAGATTTTTTTCAAATTCAAAATTACTGCAAAATTCCGGAATTGGGAAATCCATGAATCAGTTATTTTTACTCTGCATAAGATATTAGATGAAGAAATATATGCACTTATTCTTACAATTGTTTTTATAGATTTCCAAAATATCTTGAATCTGTAACTCTTAATTTTGGCTGTACATATTTTGCATAATTTGTTAGTTCTCCCCCTTCCCCTAAAGTATGATCAAGTTCCTGCTCTTTGAAAGATGTGCCACCATGCTCTGTGGGTGATGCAATGATATATAAGTAATGTGACCTGCTTTGTGTCTATCAGAGGAAGTAAAGCATGAATACAAATTTAAAAAGACAGTAGAAAATGATGAGAGCCTTTAGAGAGAAATAAATTAAATGCTATCATAGTATATATAAAAAAATAGTTCTAGTCCATGAAAGAAAAATAACAGAGGGGATGTGTCATTTCATTTTTAGGATATATCTGATTTAAAAATCTGGAGTTGGGGAAATGAGGAAGGATGGGACCATTTTTTCTCCACACTTTTTCTACATTATAGAAAAGCATAACCAAAGGCATGTTAGTGGAAGGAATCGCAGAATATATCGTGAGGCTGTCGGTATAGCCTCTTTGCTCTGATCATGGGGCAGTGTAGAGGAGCTGGTAATGTCAGCTGTAGCAAAAGTTAAATGACACGAGTTACTCTAAATTAGAACAGAGCAATGCTATTATTTGACCAGAGCTTCAGGGAGTTTACTAGGTATTACAATGAGATAAGATAACCCATGGGATGAGATAAAATATTCGTAAACTACTCATCTGACAAGAAATTGATAACCAGAATATATAAGGAATTCAAACAACTCAATAGGAAAAATATCTGATTTTAAAATATGCAAAATACCTGAATAAACATTTCTCAAAGAAGACATACAAATGGCTAACACATATATAGAAATTTATTCAGCACCACGAATCATCAGAGTATTGGAAATCAAAACTACAATGAGATATTATCACACCCCAGCTAACAGGACTTTTATCTAAAAGATAAGCAGTAATGAATGCTGGCAAAGATATGGAGTGAAAGGAAATCTTACACACCATTGTAGGTGCTGGCAAGGATATGGAGTGAAAGGAAATCTTACACACCGTTGTAGGCGGAAATGTCAATTAGTACAGCCACCATGGAAAACAGTATGGAGGTTCCTCAAAAAACTAAAAATAGAACTACCATATGATCCAGCAATCCCATTGCTGGGTATATGTCCAAAGGAAAAGAAATCAGTATTTTGAAGAGATGTCAGCACCTCCATGTTTCTTGCAACGTTATTTACTATAACCAAGATACAGAAGCAACCTAAATGCCTATCAGTGAATGAATGGATAAATGAAATATGGTACATATACACAACAAAATATTCTTCAGCCATAAAAAAGAATGAAATCCTTCATGGATGGAACTGTGGTATGGAAGATTTACAATAAATGTTTTTAAATGCTTCATTTTACTATGATTGAGCCTGTAGATGATGAATTACTTTTGCCTTTTGTGTGATTTCCAGAAATTCAAATTTCCATAAATGTCCATAAATTCAAATGCTGATCAATCATTCCTAACATACATTTGAGATTAATACAAAATTTGTTCTGATTTATTTTAAAAAATAATGGGATGAGGATAAGATAATTTAGAAAAATAATCAATATATTCAATATGACTTTGTCTTTGATTTGTCGGACTTGCCTTTATACGTGGAAAAATAGCAATGTGGAGGAATAGTATGAAATCTAATAGAATATTTTAAACAATTTAAAAGCTTAAAAATATGTAAAAGAAATGAGACTTTGTCCAATAGTTTCTTTATTTTACTCTGTTAAATACGTGGCTTTTGATTACTTAAGGTAACCAAAAGGATATTATCAGCTTCTTACATTCTGGGAGAACAGTATATTCACAAATCTAACAGAGGGAGGAAAGGGAAATGACAGTGAGAGAAGTGAGAGAGTGAAGGGAGTGAGGAAACAGAGAAAGTGAAGGAAGGGAGTGAAGAAATAAAGCAAAAGAGAGAGGGAAGAGAGAGAGGGAAACAGAGAGAGAGAGAGACAGAAATTGTTTCTGTTTCCTTGAATGCCCCTTTTCTGAAAGTTGCTAGCAGATGACTCAACTAAGGCCAAGTAAATATAAGCAAATAGATGTCTTTAAGGTATGTGAATGACTCACTGAATTATTCATTTCTATTTCTATATTTTGCATTTCAAAGATAAAATTTTAAAGTATTGAATCCATATTCTCCCTATAAAACTTCTGATGAACGCTTTTCTAGCTCAGGAAGAAAAAACTACACAAAGATAAGATAAACAAACAAAAATGATAATTAAAGGAAAAGAGATACCTTAATATTGGGAATCTCACTTTCCAACTGCGTAGAATTGACAGTGTAATGTATCTTTAAAATAATAACGTGAAAGAAAAATATAATTTATAAACTGTATAAAATCTAGGTCAATATTTTGTGAGGGCAAACAAAATATTTTATGCTTTCAAGGTTAATATAGTCTTTCATGTAGGCTAAAAAGTATCAGCTAAGAGATAGCCAGTTACAAAATTTGAATCATGATTGTGCCTTTTTAAAGCCTATTCCCAAGTCACCTCTGATCTTTCCTTTAAGCTAATTTGTATTCTCTGGGTTGTGATGTTGATACTTACAATTTGCGATACATTATAATATCACACTTATATATTTTATTCCCTGCAGCTGCTGATTTTTGCATATGTGGAAAATGGGCACGGTAAACACATAAGGTTACTTTTAAGAAGTTGCGGATATAAATAAAAATAAAAAATTCCTTAAACATTTTTTTCCTATATAAGAAAAAACATAATAAAAACTAGTCGATAGGAACTTCTCTTGATATTATTCTACTACTGGGGCATATGTTAATTTTTTCCTTATAACAATTTATATGTTTCTAAATATATTCCAAGTGTGAACATTTTTTTCCTGCATAGCTGCATCATGAAAACTTTCTTTTTACTTGATATTTCTGTAAGCTCTTTATTTTTCCATGAATTACATTTCTATAAAAATTGTCAATAAAAATATGTCTGTCAAAATGCATCTTCAAATTTTATGTCACATTCATGAGATAGATTTTCTAGAAATCTGTTAGTAATCTGATATTCGTGGTCAAGGTATAGATTTTAGAATTCAAATGTTAAATTTCAAATTCTGACACTGCTCTGACTCTGTGACCTTGAGCCTATTGCTAAGTCTCCCTCTGACTTAATTTCTTTGGTCTAAAATAAGAGTAATGCTGGTAGCAGCCTCACAGGGTAATAATCTGCAGGAGTAAATGAGATGACACATATATAGCGCATAGTGCTGTGTAGGACACACTGCTGGTCTTCAATAAATCTGACCTAGTTTTATTTTCAGCTTAGGCCAGGAGTTAGAAAATGACTGAAGGAATTTTCTTGATTTTTAAATGATAAAAGTTCAAACTGCACCTATACTTACATGAGGAACAATCATCCACTTTACTGTTAGAAAACTTTAGGGAAAGAGTTGAAACACTTGCATCAAAATTTAAATGTACTTCCTTATTTCAGAAAAATGGTAATACATTCCTACAGATCAATTAAGAAAAAAAAAAAACCTTCTCATAGTCTACAATACAAAAAGCTACAAGTCGTGTATATAATTTCTGTCATAGGCGTAAGTGCCATAAGAAAAGAGCATAGAAAGTGCTGTGCCAGGGCCCTTTTAAGGAGGAAAGCCAGGTAAGTTTTTCTAGGAGGCAGCATTATGCAGACTTAACTGACAAGAGGAAGGAGGTGGTAGGAAACTGTACTGTAAGTGGAGAGAAAACAAGTAATACAGCTTGGAGGCGTATGTATCATTCTATACATGACCCCAACTCCCTCAAAAATAGGACGTGTTTGAAACAGTCTGCTGCCAGAAAGTTTTAGTATTTCAAGTCGGAGGAATGAAACCCAAAGATATCTGTTATTACTAAAAGACCAAAAGCGCCTCCCCTTGGCCAAGTTGTGATCATTTGGGCATAAAAAGAGAATGATAAAGCTTGGGTTATAGAATATATTGATTCCATAGAAAGTCATGTGAATCTCATAATGTGAATATATATAAAAACATCGATATCATCTATAATATAGAAAATCTAACATGTAATACACACCGAAACATTTATCATTTCACTTTCAAAGTAGTAGGAATCCGGGAGTGGTTTTACATGGTAGTTTGGCTCAGGGTCAGGTTGCAGCCATCTCAAGGTTCCACTGTAGCTGGAGAATCTGCTACTGAGCTAACACACCTGGATGCTGGCAGGCCTCTGATTCTCAAGGGTCTTTACTGAAGGCCTTTCAGGTGCTACTGGATCTTGGCTTATCCCAATGGAAAGAAAGAGACAGACAAATTAAGACGGAAGCCGCAGTACTTTCCATTTTTTGTATTTATTTAAAAAATAAATTTAGAGAGTGCAAGAACATTTTTGTTACATGGATATATTGCGTAATGGTGAAGTCTGGGCTTCTTCTGTAACCATCACCCAAATAGTGTAAATCATACCACGTGGGTAATTTCTCCTCTCTCAACCTTCTCCCACGCCCCTGCCTTTTGGAGTCTTCGATGTCTAGTAATCCACTATGTATGTTCCTGTGTTCTCATTCTTTAGCTCCCACCTATAAGTGAAAACATGTGGTATTCGACTTTCTGTTTCTAAGTTATTTCACTTAAGATAATGACCTCCAGTTCCATCCATACTGCTGCAAAAGATATCATTTCAACCTTTATGACTGAGTAGAATTCCATGATATGTAAATACACCACCTTGTCTTTATTCATTCATCCATTAATGGGTACTTACGCTGATTCTGTGACTTTGCTATTTTGAGTTGCGCTTTGATAAACATATAATTGCAGGCATCTTTTTTTATATAATGATTTCTTTTTCTTCGGGTAGATACCCAGTAGTGAGATTGCTGGATTAAATGATAATTCGAATTTTAGTTCTTTGAAAAACCTTCATACCATTTTCTGTAGGGATTGTCCTAATTGGCAGAGTGTGGTGGCACTGTTATCCCAGTGCTTTGGGAGGCCTAGGGTGGAGGATCGCTTGAGACCAGGAGTTTGAGCTACAGTGAGCTATGATTGCATCATTGCATTCCAGCCTGGGAGACAGAGCACCACCCAGTCTCAAAAAAAAAAAAAAAAAAAAAAAAAAAAAAAAAAAAAAAAAAAAAAAGGAAAAAAGTTCCTTTTTATTATAACCTATCCTTGAAAGTTGCTCATCATCACTTCCATCACTACTACTTCTTTTTTCTTTTCCTTTTTTTTTTTTTTTGAGATGGAGTCTCATGCTATCACCCAGGCTGGAGTGCAGCGGCACAATCTTGGCTCACTGCAACCTCTGCCTCCAGGGTTCATGCAATTCTCCTGTCTCAGCCTCCCGAGTGGCTGGGACTACAGGTGCCTGGCACCAAACCCAGATAATTTTTGTATTTTTAGTAGAGATGAACGTTTACCATATTGGTCGGGCTGGTCTCGAACTCCTGACCTCAGGTGATCCACCCACCTTGGCCTCCCAAAGTGCTGGGATTACGGGCATGAGTCACCGCACCCGGTGTTCTACTTCACTTTAATTGTTACAAGATAATCACTAAGTCCCAGCTACACTTAACAGAAGAAGAATTTGGGTTCAACTCTGGAAGATAGAAGTAGCAAATAATATGGATATATTTTTTAAAACTGTGAGTTATTACCAATGTAGCAAAGAAAAAATGGTATCAAACTATATTTTTGAAAGATTATGGCTTAATCAAATGTTGTAAATGGAAAAGGTGACTCAATAGACATAATACATTATGATTGGAGTATGAAAATTTCAGGATTACACTGTTATTCAGAATGAGTTATTTACAAAGATAGGCAAAAATTTTTGACAGTATTAACTGATGAAGTCAATATGGAACAAATGGCAGGCCAATTGACCAAGTAATGTCTGAAAAGCATAGCTAAACACAAGGAGAAAGAACTGGCTTTCATGACAATTATACGTTCATCAAATTGATGAGCTTGAAAAGACTCATTGAAGTAAACATGGAGTTTGACTATAGTAAGTTGGTTTGCTGACTCATGGAGGTTTAGCTATGCTAGCAAATCTACTTCTTTTCCAGGAATCAATTGTTTAGTAACCCAGAACTTAAAACCTTAGCTTGGATGAAGAAGTAGTCTTTTCTACTCATGTTTGATAACGTTAATATAATTCCAGAGATACAGAAATTATTATGGATTAGTGCACTGCAATTTTTAGAAGATATGAGAACACATGGAAATAAGAAATTAATTAAATCAGAGATATTATCATTTTATATAAATGTAAGTATTATAATGAGTGTTGTTATATTTTGTTTATGCTTTGTCTACAATTGAAAGTGTTTGCAATGTTCTAAAAACAACCATTGTTAAGTTTATAAATAGAAGCTGAAGTTCTGGATGGCTTTTACTTTTAGTAAACAATCTTTTTATTCAATAAATAGTTTTTTCAAAAAAATATTTTTAATTTTACCACATTTTATCCATAACTACATAAATATTTATTAACAAGTTGATAGTATTTATAAAGAAATATAGAATGTGTACTTAATAGTAAATACTACCTTCCACAAATCTTAGATTCACACTTGAAGACCCTAATGAACTGTTTTGATGGACACAGAATATATAGAACAATTAAATAATTAATCTCTTCATTTTAAATGAATATTATGGTTGAAGCACTAGAAAAGGAGCAATAAAAACCCAAATGAAAAATTTAAAAACTTTATTTGATAATAGTGCTCAAGTTGATTGTTAGGCTCTTTCTAAAGCTATCAACTTCACCACTAGGTAAATGAATTATTTTAAGACTATGCTTTGCAATAAATAAAAAATCGCAATATACCTATAATAATTTATATTGATCTTTAATTTAGTTGGTGTTTTTAGTATTTTCTTGCCATTGTGCCTTTTATTTTCTTCTTACAGCTACAGCCTTAAGCCCTTTCCTATCAAAAAGCTTACAAATGTCATTGGAACAGCATAAGCTTTCTCAGAAATATTGGTTCACTTTTTTCAACTTAATGAATTGATTTGTTTTTCATGTTTCAACTAGATTTAATAGTGCAGATAAAATGAAATAATAAGCATACTCAGATCTCGAAATGTAATAAAATGAACATTTTTTCTGTAAAGACTATTCGATGATTCAATTTTGTTTCCTCTTACTCTTACTCTTAATGACTTGGGTCATTTGATGTACTCAATGCATAGCTGAACATCCTGGTGCATTTCTAAAAACTGAATAATTTGAAAATAATTATGTGTTTATTATAATACAAGTAAATTTCTGACCATTCCTACTAAAAGAAGACTTTCTGAGAAAAAAAATCTGAATTACAGTAAAGAAAGCTAGAAAAAAATAATAAATTCAATTTTATGATGAATCTAAATTCCCTAAAGGTAAGGATATGGTTACCACTTAACATCTATTCAGGGCTAAAAGTGCAGTTTGATTATTTGCTTTTTCATTAAGAGTCAACAACAAGCTTTAAGCATTTTATAAAGTAAATTGAAGTAGTGAGTTTAATATATTGAGCAAAATGTGGGGCTCACAGTAATATTAAAAATGTTCATATTTTTAATCATAAAGAAAACGTAGGTTGTAAATCATGGTTAAAGATTGTCATTTTCTTGGAGCTAACAAGTCAACTAAACAGAGACTGGGCTGAGGAACTGTCCGTTGAATAAATGCTAAACGGAGTAGAGGCTAAATAATAGACAGGAGACACAGAGCTGTGGAAAATTCCAAGCCTGACAAAGTGACATTATGATTTTTTATTTATGTTTTCCATGTCTTAAGGGTCTCATTTTGTAGCACAGAGAATTAAACATCTATTAAATATAACAGAAAATTAGGAAGCAATTGGAAGACACAGGAGAATGCTAGCATTTGCTCAGTTTGTGTTGTTCACATAAACTCCCAATTATGTTCCATTGCCTTCATTAAAAATTAGATTCGATACTCCAGAAGGTCAAGTTAGTGCAGGAATTTAGAATTGCTGTAGTGCTTCTGTCAAAAAACTAAGATGAAAAACTGTTATGCAATATTCAAATAATAAGAGAGTTCAGGAAGATGGTCAAGTACAATATCAACTTACAAAATCAATAATGTTTCTTCATAAATGCACTTACTAATTTAAAAATATAGCAGCCACAGATTACTGGGTCTTACCTCTTGAATTTCTGACTCAGTAGGATTGAGGTGGGACTGGATAACTTGCATTACTAGCAAGTTTCCAAGTGGTATTGATGGTACTGGTCCAGGGTTCACACTGTGAGAGCCGATGCACAACAGAAGTCTGAACATGTGCACCAAAAGACATGTATAGGAAAGCTTATAGCAGCATCAATCATTATTATAAAGTATTTACAACAATTCATTATGTCAATCAACAACAGAAACTATAAATAACTCAGAGTATATTCAGACAATTGAACATTCTATAGTGGTATCAAAGAATGAACAACACCTATATACAATAACGTAGCTCATTCTCATTTTGAGCAAAAGAAAAATCTCAGAAAAAATGTATAAAGCATGTTTTAATGTATAAAATTCAATGTGAAACAAATTAAGATATTCTATGAGAATAGTTTTATGATTAAATCATAAAGAAAAGGAAGAAGGTGAATAACCCAATAATAGAGAGAGTCGGTTTCCTCCATAGGGTATGTGGGTAGTGGGGAGATGCAATCATGGAGAGTATTGTTCTGTTTCTTAAGCTTGAGGTGAGTTATTGGATGTTTATTTTATTCTAAATTGTACAAACACATGATGCATACCTCTTCTATTTAGGGTATATGTCAGAATAAAAAAAAATTACAAGATAATGTGACCCCCACTCCAAAAAAAAAAAAAAAATAGAAAAACCTTAAGTCAAAGCAAAAACAAACAAACAAACAAAAAACAAACTATAATGTATGCAGAAAAAAATCCTACCAAAATGCAAAATAATAAAAATCTAAACCAAAATAGATAAAAGAATAAGTTTAAAGACAAAATTTGTCTTCTTTAAAAACATAATTGCACCCAAGTTATTTATAAAACCACTGAAGTATCAAGATAAATTTCAGCAAGATGGTTGAAGGAGTTAAAAAATTTATGAAAGATTAAAGGTCAAAATATCTAAATCAATTTTGTTTAAAAGAGGAGGGGACTCATCCTGCAAGATTTTAAGAAATGCACCTAAACAATAGTTATCAACACTATGATGCTCTTGCCCCAAACAAAGATATGGAACAGAACAGAGGGTTCAGAAATAGATCCATGTGGATATCATATAGATGAAAAGAGACATTAGTGAGGAAACATCACTTAGTACGTGCTGCTGTAAAAACAGATCCAAGACATGGAGAAAAGTAAAGCAGAATAGCTAATTTGCAATATACACACAGCAGACTCATATATATGACAAGTAAAAAACATAAAGGAGAAAGGACAAGAAAATATGTTTATTACCTTCTTGCAGGAAAGCTTTTCTTGGGATCGAGGGCGCAGGGTGTTGCAGCAGGAGCTGGGGAATGTGAAGAGCTCTTGATGGCAGCGCCAGGGCCAGGACCGCTAATGATCTTCTGCCACAGCTGCCACATTGGCGCAAGGACAAGAAACACAAGGCTCTGGAGGCCACGGCGGTACTGTGGTCCGGGCCTCCGTGTCTGCTTTCAGAGCCAAATACACCCCTGGGGCTGGAACTGCCCAGGAGGCCCAAAACAAAAAGCTGGTGTCCAGGCCTCCTGCCCGATGCCGCTGCAAGCACTAGGAAGTCTCGAGTCAAGCAAGATTCAAAAATTTATAGTTTTAATTCTATAAATGATTCTGGTGGTCCTGCAAGTCTGGGTAAATCTCTTTTGAAAGTGGTAATTAATAACAAACTAGAGCAAGGAATTATGGGAGTGATCAATGAACATAAAAAGCAAAACAATGACAAAGGAGTGATTTCTGGATGACTTACTGCCAAAAAAATTGCAGGATTTTTATACGGCCTTACAAGCATTTTTATTTAAGACTAAGACATTGAAGATGCCATGACCAATAATCTCTTACATGGAAGTGACCTTCATTCTGCCTTGGACTGGCTCTGTTTAAACCTTGCAAATGATGCACTGAAAGATTCAGTCAAGAATTTGAAGAGTAACAACATAAAAGTGGGCTGAAATTGCAGTCTCCCGTACAAGCTACTATTTCACCTCCATTGCAACCTAAAACAAAACAAAACAAACAAACAAAAACAAACAAAAAAGCAAAAGACCCTAAGATTAAGCCAAAAAAGGAAGAAGGAAATATGGAAGCAAATATGAAAGAATGGATTTCACGGTACACTGAACAATAAATAAAGAAGAAAAGAATGAGAATTCTAAAAGTTTAGAAGAAGAGAGAAAAAAGTGATCTCAACAAAAGGTACTTACATTTTGCAGCAAAACTGCTGGATGCAAAGGAGCAACTAGCTACCTTTAAACTGAAAAAAAAAAAAAAAAAGCAAAACCAAAAGGAGGCTCAGGAAAAAAATAAATAAATAAGGAAATTTCAAAGAGAAATGGAAACTTTAAAGATGATCCAGTACTTAATCCAGCCATAAAGATTTCACATCAACAAAATGAAAGAAAAAAGCCTCCTGTGGCCATAGAGGGGGAAAGTGCATTGAACTTTTAAGTTATTTGAAAAATCTGCAGCTGCTACTGAAGAAGAGAAAGATAAAAAGAACCTCATGATGTAAGAAATTTTGACGGTACCGCTCAAAGTTGAACTGGAAAATCTCCCAAACAATTTCTGATGGACTGGTTCAGGAAGACTCTTCCCAAGAGTCCAAATCCTTCCTTTGAAAAAGTTACAGTAGATAGATACTGGAACTGTAGGGTTAGGGTAAGCAAGTCTGGAGGTGCTGTCCTGGTAGGATGCCTACAATCTTAACAGAGGATGGCATGCAAGCTCAGCACCTGAGAGGTACTTTAGTTCTTTATCATTTAGTTAAAGGGCAGTCAGTTCATCAGTTATTTCATCCTACTTCCCAAGATGTTTGGCTGGAGTGTAGTGATGCAGAAAAGAAAAGGGAAGAATTAAATAAAATGAAAACCAATAAACCATGTGATATTTTTATTGCCAAACTTTTGAACACATTGAAACAGCAGCAAAAACAGCATTCTGAAAATAAGAGAGAAAACTCTAACGATCCTGAGAAATCTTGGGAAAATTTAGCTTCTGTTGATTTTTCTGCACTGTTCTTGGAATCAGCAAACACAGAAGATTTGGAACCTGTTAGAAACCTCTCTAGAAAGTTGCAAGGCACACCTAAGTATTAGAAACTTCTAAAGGAAATACAGCAGTTTCCTGCATTTAAACATTGGGATTCAAGTGTTGAAACTCTTTTTTTTTTTTCTTTCTTTCTTTTTTTTTTTTTATTATACTTTCTAAGTTCTAGGGTACATGTGGATAATGTGCAGGTTTGTTACATATGTATACCTGTGCCATGTTGGCGTGCTGCCCCCTTCAACTCGTCAGCACCCATCAACTCGTCATTTACATCAGGTATAACTCCCAATGCAATCCCTCCCCCTGTCCCCGTGATAGGCCCCAGTGTGTGATGTTTCCCTTCCGGAGTCCAAGTGATCTCATTGTTCAGTTCCTAAAGGCACTGCTGAGTGGTTGTGGCAGGTAAAACAAGGAGTGATAAAAGTACTCAGGTACCACATTTTCTGTTGGAAGTTTTGCTTCTAAATGAGTAGGGAGCAAGTAAATGTAACATTGCCTGTACCCAACCTCAAAGGATCTCAGCAGTGAGTTTAGCCACCAGACTGTGTGATGAATTGGGCTGTGAAAATGCACCTGGAGGAAGGAATTCTTTGTGTGGATATCAGATCCGGATGTTATCTCAAGCTTGTGAATCTACCAGTTTACTCTATTGTACAACAGGGGTTTTGCCAAGGAAACTTCAAGAAGATGGTCTTTTTGCGAATGCGTCTCATGTTATTGTAGATGAGGTTCGTAAAAGAAGTGTCCAGACAGACCTCCTACTGACTATCTTAAAGGAAGTTTTACAAAAACAGTCTCATCTCTAGTTGATTCTAATGAGTGTGGCTGTGGGCAGTGAACAATTTTCCACATATTTCACACACTGCCCCACTCTCAGAATTTCAGGAAGAAGTTATCTTGCTGAGACCTTTCATCATGAATATATAATAGAAGAAACAGACTTTGTACTGTGAAAAGACTCAGGATATTGTCAGAAATTCCTGGAGTAGGAAGAAGAAATATTCATTAATGTTACAAACAAAGCAGGGGGAATAAAAAAATTAAGAATACATTTCAGTTCAGACTAGAGCAAATGCTGATTTAAATCTGTTTTACCAAAAGTACAGCAACTTCACTCAGCATGCTATTCTCTACACATGAATCCTCATAAAATCAACCTGGATTTCATTTTGGAACTTCTTGCATATTTAGATAAAAGTCCCCAGTTTGGAAATATTGAAGGAGCAGTATTAATCTTTTTCCCAGGCCTGGCTCGTGTTCAGCAGCTGTATGATCTCCTATCAAATGATAGAAGGTTGTATTCTGAACGATATAAATTGATAGCTCTGCACTCTATTCTTTCAACTCAAGATCAAGCTGCAGCACTCACACTTCCTCCTGCAGGAGTTAGAAAGATTGTTTTAGCAACAAATTTTGCACAGATGGGTAGCGCTCTTCCAGATACTGAGTTTGTAATTGACACTGGAAAAACAGAAGAAAGTAAGCGCCATGAAAGCAGATAGATGAGTTCTTTGGTTGAGACATTTGTCAGTAAAGCCAGTGCTTTGCAGAGCCAGGGGAGAGCTGGGCGGGTCAGAGATGGCTTCTGATTCTGGGGGAACACAAGAGAAAAATTTGAAGGCTTTGTGGATTATTCTGTTCCTGAAATCTTACATGTGCCTTTAGAGAAATCATGCCTTCATACTATGAAGTGTAATCATGATTCTCCTGAAGATTTCCCTTTCAAAGCCTTAGATTCACCTCAGTTCCCAGTGATCAGCCATTCAATGAATTTCCTCCAAAAAACTGGAGCTTGTAAGCTAAATGAGCCTCAGCTGACTCTGTTGGGCCAACACCTTGCAGCTTTACCTGTGTATGTCAAGATTGGTAAGATGTTTATTTTTTGTACAGTATTTGGCTGCCTTAACCCAGTGGCAAAACTAGCTGCAGTCATAACAGAGAAGTCTCCTTTTACCACACCAATTGGTCGAAAAGATGACACAGATTTCGCAAAATCAGCTTTGGACAAGGTGGATTCAGACCACCTGATCATCTACAATGCATATCTAGGATGGAAGAAAGCACGACAGGAAGGAGGTTATCATTCTGAAATCATATATTGCCAGAGGAACTTTCACAATAGAACATTACTGTCTACCCTAGAGGTATTTCTTAAAATAGCTCACTCTCTCAGAGTCACGGATAACTGTAACAGGTTTATTTGGGAAAAAAGAATGCCTAGGAAAATACTTGACACACGGTAAGTGTTTAATAAACATTTGGTGAATTAGAACAAAAAAAGTTTTTCTTACAACAAGGTCTCAAAAAATGAAAATTTGGAACAAAAATATGTATTATTTTACTACACTAAGATCAAGGAGTTCAGCTTAACACAGGATACCTACAAAAAAGTTGACAAGTAATAGATTGTGATAATAACTATCATTTGTTATTTATATTTAAAACAGTTTAAAATAATATAAGATTAAATAATTGATAGAAAAATCTATCCTCAAATCAATGAGATGAAATACAAAATCCAATGGGGAAAAAATGGACAAAGTATATAAAGAGGCAGCTCATATATGGAGTACATGAGTGTCTAACAATTTCATTGGT
Organism: Macaca thibetana thibetana; assembly: GCF_024542745.1. Classification (NCBI taxonomy): domain Eukaryota; kingdom Metazoa; phylum Chordata; class Mammalia; order Primates; family Cercopithecidae; genus Macaca; species Macaca thibetana. The sequence continues at coordinate 173,290,189 of NC_065578.1, forward strand.
AATCATACAAATATAAATGTAAATTAGCATTTTATGCATGTATGGTTAGCAAAACATGAAGTTTGATTGTATAAATGTTTTGGTGGATATATAGATACTTTGAAACATGTGTATAATGCTGAAAAGAGTTTAATCAGAAAAGTCATTATGGAAATAAATATGGAAATATAAAACAAAATTGAACATAAGTATATATTGTGATCTGCAGTTAAAATCCTTATACTCCAGAAATGCTTGACCAGTTTCATGAGACTCACATACAGATACATTCATGGAAGCAACGTTTTTGCTAGCATTTAGATAAAGGCTACTTATATGTCTACTTATGGGAAATGTACAATAAAACGTGGAGGAGGCCTGCATAAAAATATTGTGGAACATATTGAAGTAGGAAAATACGTGCTTATATGCAACTGAAATCATTTTTGTTTAAATGTTATATTAACAAAGAGTTTAAGACTCATAACACAATGCTATTTAACAGAAATAAGGAGGTACGATCACAGAAACAAAAACATTCTTTGGCTTACCAAGATGTAGGTGCACACGCATGAGCAAGTGCATGCATGCACATGCGTGCATGCATGCGTGCGCACACACACACACACACACACACATTTAACCATAAGGGAAGGTTGTAGAGATTGTAAATGAGAAATAGAAATGATAGTTAAAAAAAAAAAATTAAATAAAGGAAAGGCCTTGCAAAACTGTTGCTATGCCATGTACTGTGTAGTATAATAAACTCTCTTACATGTGCCTAAATTCAAAAGAGAAAGGAAGAAAAAAATGATTTTAAGGAGAAAAAAAAGGGAAGGAGGAGCCGAGAGAAGGAGGGAGGAGAGGAAAGTAAAAAAGCAAACCTGTAAACCTCCTTTCTTTAAAAGACTTTTCCACAATTTATGTCTAAACATCGAAATTCCTTGTCTCTAGTTTGAATATCCATGACAAATTTTATGTTTTTAACCTGAAGACTCCACCAAAAAATTATTAAAACAGATAAACAAATTCAATAAGCTGTAGGATACAAAATCAACATAAAAAAATCAGTAGCATTTTTATATGCCAAGAGCAAACAATCTGAAAAATAAATCACAAAAATAATGACATTTGCAACAGCTACAAATAAAATAAAATTAAATAACTAAGAATAACTTAACCAAAAATGTGGAAGATCTCTACAATGAAAACTTTAAAATATTGAGCAAGAAATTGAAGAAGACGCAAAAAAAGGAGAAATACTCCTTGATCATGAAATAATCAATATTGTTAAGATGTCCATATTATCCAAAGCAAACTGCAGATGGAATTCAATCCCTACCAAAATACCAATGACATTCTTCACAGCAATAGAAATATAAAAAACAATCATATAATATATATGAAACCACAAATGACCCGAATAGCCAAAGCTATCCTGAGCAAAATGAACCTAAGTAGAAAAATCACATTACCTATTTTCAAATTATACTACAGCTATAGTTATCAAAACAGCATGGTACTGGCATAAAAACATACACACAGGCCAGTGGAACAGAATACAGGATCCAGATATAAATCCATATATTTACAGTTAACTAATTTTCAAACGAGGTGCCAAGAACATACATTGGGGAAAGGACAGTCTTTTCAATAAATTGTGCTGGGGAAATAGGATATCCATATTCAGAAAAATGAAAATAAACCTCTATTTCTCACCATATTAAAAAAAAATCAAATCAAATTGATTAAAGACTTAAATTTAAAACCTAAACTTTGAAACTACTAAAAAAAATGGGGAAGTTCTCCAGGAGATTGGTCTGCAGATTTCTCAAGGGCTATACCAAAATTGTAGGCAACTAAAGCAAAAGTGGTCACACAAAAGATTGGTCTGCAGATTTCTCAAGGGCTATACCAAAATTGTAGGCAACTAAAGCAAAAGTGGTCACACAAAGCTTCTATATGCAAAATAAACAATTAACATGGTGACGAGACAGCACATAGAATGAGATAAAATGTTTATTAACTATCCACCTTACAAGGGATTAATAACCAGAATATATAAGGAGCTCACACACCTCAATAAGAAAAAAATCTAATAATCGGAATTAAAAATGGGCAAAAGAGCTGAATAAACATTTCTCAAAAGAAGACATATAAGTGGAAAACAGGAACATGAAAAGATGCCCAGTATTACTGATCATCAGAGAAATGCAAATCAAAACTACAATGAGATATCATAACATCCCTTAAAACCACTGTTACGCAAATGTCAGGCAATAACCAATGCTGGTGAAGATGTGAAGAAAAGGGAATCCTCATACACTGTTGGTGGGAATGCAAATTAGTACAACTACTGTGGAGACAGTATGGAGGTTCTTCAACAACCTAAAAATGAAGCTACTATATGTTCCAGCAATCCTACTGTTTGTTAGGTACCTATGCAAAAGAGGGGAAATCAGTATATTGAGCAGTTATCTGCACTCCTATTTTTATTGAAGCACTATTCACAGTAACCAAGATTCAGAAGCAGTCTAAATGTCCATCAAAATATGGATGGATAAGGAAAATGTGGTACATAAACACAATGGGGTGCTATTCAGTCATAAAACATGTTGAAATTCTGTCATTTGAAATAACACGGATTGAACTGGAGGACATTTTGTTACGTGAAATAAGCCAAGCACAGAAAGACACACTTCACATTTTCTCACTAATTTGTTGGAGATAAAAATTAAAATAATTGAACACCTGGAGACAGAAAGTAAAATGATGGTTACCAGAGGATGGGAAGGGTAGTGGAGTCGGAGGAGGTGGAAGTGGGATTGGTTTAATGGATACAAAAAATCTAGTATTTGAGAGCACAACAGGATACAGTCAACAACAATTTGTTTATTTTTAAATAAAAGAATATACTTGGAATGTTTGTAATACAAATAAATGATAAATGCTTCAGGTAATGGACACTGCATTTATCCTGATGTGATTATTATGCATTGCATGCATGTGTCAAAAAAATCTCATGTATCTCATATATGTACACCTACTATGTACCCATAAAAATAAAAAATATGTGTAAACAAAATTTGACACATTTGCCATATGAGATAAAATGCGTTTTGCAAATATGGAATGAATTTGTCTGAAAACTAAGAAATCCCTGCTGGTCTGAAAATTACAAAATAATTGTTCTGAAATGTGTCACATCTTATGAATTTGAGCTTGCTGGCTCTGCCTTTTAGAATGATAACACCAAATTATGTAAGTTCCGATGTAGTTAATTTATTCTTGGATACCTCACTGTCATCTTGCTCAGTTTCTATGTGATACTATGGCATGGTTATGTCAAAGGTAAGGCATGCTGCTGGAAGATATGGATGACGTAAATCTAATGAATGACATCACATTTTCATTTACTAGGACATAGCTGAGACAAAGGGGTGATTTTAATAGTGTTAGTATTGTCTCAATAGGTAGGTGTAAATATTAACAGAAACAATCGGGTTCACAAAGAAATATGAAACTACTTAGAAAGTGTACAAATTGATTTAAAAAGTATCAGGAAGACTTTTCATAGATACTTTTTATTTCATGTGGTTTAAATTTTATTTTTACTAGCAATTCCATTTGAAATATTTATTGTTATTGTGGGATTTGATAATCTCTGATTTTCTAAAAAATTCAACCCATAAAAATGACATTTTGCTTGTAATTATATATCTGAGTAAATGCATCCTCCCAACCTTGGCATCGTTGGCCCTGTGTTTATTGGCTCAGGTATACTATATACCTAATAAGGCTGCCAGGCTGGGCGCTGTGGCTCACGCCTGTAATCCCAGCACTTTGGGAGCCGAGGTGGGTGGATCGCCTGAACTCAGGAGTTTGAGACTAGCCTGGCCAATATGGTGAAATCCCCATCTCTACTAAAAATACAAAAGTTAGCCAAGTGTGGTAGAGGGTGCCTGTAGTCCTAGCTACTGCTACTCGGGAGGCTGAGGCAGGAGAATCACTTGAACCCGGAAGACAGAGGTTGCAGTGAGCCAGAATTGTGCCACTGCACTCCAGCCTCGGTGACAGAGCAAGACTCCATCTCAAAAGAAGAAAAAAAAAAAAAAAAAAAAGGCACCTGCCTGCCAGACAGGTGCTAATAAGTTATCAGTTCAGTTGCTGATTATGTCCTGCACCTAGGTTTCTTCTACCTTCTATTTCAGTAATTCAAGGCTAAATTATCATACCCAGATTAATTGTATTTCAGGACCAAATGGACTTCCTCTGCAGATGCTACCTCGGTAATAGCTGCTGCTGGACCACCATAACCTCTTTGGTGGTTATGCTTACCTGATAGGCCCCATAATAACACTTCACTCTGTCTAGAGAAAAACATGTCTTAAACTTTGAAACTCTTTATAAAACTTGATCAATGTTAATTATATCTCCTCTATTCTACCTTTATTAGACTGATCTACGATTTTAGTTCTAATTTCTGAACTCATAGCTTTGCAACTTTGCCTATAAATTAGAAAGTTGTGCTTAACTGTCTATGTTTGTTATTGCAGCAATGTCTTGGTCAAAGGCTTCCACAGTCTATGCTAAGATGTTATAGATTGGGATGTAGGCATGAATGACTTAATTTGCTGCAAAAGGAGCTAAATGAGAAGGATAATACTCTGGAACTGGTATTGATTGTTAAGTTGGAGCACTGCCAGAGGTGGTAAGATATGAAGACTCATAGGCATTTACTAGACTTGACAAAATAATAAAGTAATAGTTGTTCTAATAGGGTGCAGCACAATTCTCTGGGTGGGCTTGTACTTACTCAGGTCTCCCCCATCTCTTGCTTGTAGTTTTCAAGAATAACTGCAAAATATATTGGGAATGCAATATCCTGAGATAGGTAGAAACTGCTTGAAAAAGCCTGGGCTTTGTTATTCTCGCTTGTGAAATCAAGCAGAGCTTCCAAGCTTTAGTTCAGTCAGTCAAGTTTCCCTGAACTACATGACCCATGGTGTGCTGCATTTTGGGTCCTATGCAAGTGGGACACATGCAGTTAAGACTCTACCCTCCCCAGGCAGTTTTCTTGAGAATTAGGGAACCAGCTCACAAACCTTAGACTTTTTTGGTCCATTGTTGCCTATTTGTACATAATAAATTCACTTCATATAACTTGTTGCATGTGCATTCATTCCGTCACACCAGACTCAGACATTGGTAGCCAGGAAACTGTGACCCTACTTCACACTGGAGATTACTATAGATAATCCAGTGGCAGATAAAATTTGCAGATTTATCAAGGAATAGGCAAACCATTGTTGCCAAAGACGTTGGCAGTATGTGTGTGCTGGTAGTTTGATCCTACTGTTTGATTATATAGAAAAGTATTCCCATTCCCACAAACAACAACTTCAGTACTGTAGGAGCTGGGGTACTAAGCAGTTTGCCCCAAGCAGGATAAAAAGCAGAGGCCACTAAGGTGCTCTAGTTATGATAAATTGGCTATCATCTGTTAGGAGTTTGATCTCAGGGATAAGGCAAGGGCTCAGCTAGTGGAATTGTTGCATAAGCTTAGAATGAGACAAGAAGCAAGGGTCAGAAAGTGGGTCTAACTTAGAGTTTTTAAGTTTCTGTGGTTAATAGTATTTATAATTTTAGTGTTGGATAGCAAGTGATATTATGCATGGTATAAGTAAAGATATTTATTGTTTTATTCACTTCTGTTTCTCTCTCCCCCTAGACTAGCGTTTGGCTTAGAATAAGCATTCAAGAAATCTATACTTAATGTAGAACAGATAAACACAGGAATGGGAGGGAGAGTTCACAGTCTAAAGAATCAGGCAGGTCCTGACACAAACCCAGTTGGAAAATTGCTAATGATAAATGTTGTCAGTCAGAAAAGTCCTATTGTATATAAGAATGCATAAAAAATACAGGCTAAAAGACAACATTTCCATGTTTGACATAACTAAATAATTACTATTTTTGTATTTACAACATAGAGTGCAAAACCATTCAAGTATTCTAAACTACCAAATACATAGTTTAAAATATTTGACAAGTTATGTAATTCTATAGTATAAATAAGTGTCATGTGTATTACTTTTTTGTTTGTTGTTTAATGTAAGTATCATCAAGAGAAAACAATTAGAAATCATAATAACCACAGGTCACATCTTTATTAGCATTCAATTAAGTTTCAATTACATTGTTAATCTTTTTGTCATGTCACCTAAACTCATAAGTGCAATAACAATTACATCTGTAGAAACTGAAAGAATCACTATTTAGAATATTTAATGAATTACGTAGCAAGATTTTTTCTCTTGAAAGAAAATTACTTTTTGAAAGTCTCTCACTTAGGAATAGTGATTTTTAAAAAGTCATTTTTGAGAATTAGGAGGCAGAGCAAGATGGCCAAATAGAACGCTTCAATTATCATTCCCCCAGAGGACCAACAAATTGCACAATTATCCATGCAAGAAAGCACTTCATAAGAACCACAAAATCAAATTAGCAATCATAGTATCTGGTTTAACATAATGTCAAGGAAAAAGGCATTCAAGAGTGTGGAAAAGAAAATCTTGCATTGCTTACACCATCCTTCTCCAACTCCCATCATTGCTGCTTGAAGAGAGTATCTTTGCTTGGAGAGAGTACTCTGCTTGGAGAGAGTATCTCTGCTTAGAGGAAGGAGAATGAAGTGAATGTAGTACTGTGCATTGGAACTCAGTGCTGCCTTGTCACAGTGTAATACAACACAGGGCAGATTTCTGCCAGTGTCCAAAGAGGGAGAATTTAGACTAACCCTGGGTGACAGGATAATTCTCAGCACCAAGGTTAGGAATTTGAGCCCCTCTTGGTTCCACTACCAGCTGACTAAAGTGGCCTGGGACTCAGCATAAATTTGTGTGGCTGTCAGGCCACAAGGACCACAGTCTTTGGGCAAGCTCTGGAGCTTCCATGGTCTCAGAGGCTGTGGAATTGAAGTGCATGCAGCTCAGTGCAACATCAACTGTGGTGCCCAGGAAATGCTTGTGTCACTTCTCCCTCACCTGTAGCCAGTGTAGCTTAGAGAGACACTCCTTGGGGAATGAGAGAGAAAAGTACAGAGGACTTTGTCTTGCAACTTCAGCAACAACTCAGCCACAGTAAAATAAAGCACCAAGCAAACTCTTGAAGCCCCCAGTTCTGGCCCTTAGCTCATGAATGATGTTTCTAAACTTACCCTGGGCCAGAAAGGAATTCACTGCCCTTGAGGGAGAACCCAGTGCTGTCAGGATTCACCACATGCTGACAAAAGAGCCCTTGGCCCTTGAATAAACTTTAATAGTAACCAGGCAGTACTTACCATAGGCCTTGGGTGAGACCCAGAACTTTGCTAGCTTCAGGTGTGACCCAGCACAGTCCCAGCTATGGTTGTCATGAAAGTGGTCATATCACCCAACCCCAACTCCAGGTATCCCTGGAGAGACTCCTTAAGATTGGAGGAAAATGAAGGAAGAAGACTGGGGGAAAGAGGAGGAAGAGAGCATGTGATGTCACCTGATAACCCAAAGAATTCTCCTTTATCTTACCCAAGCCTACCAAGGTGATGCCTCTAGGAATCAGCAAGGCAGTGTTTATATGGCTGCGTTGACCAAAGGCTTAAATCGTAATACCCAATTCTTTTGAATATGATGAAAGCCTCCTCAAGAAGGATGGGTTCAAACAAACCCATACTGTGAAGATTGAAATAAATACCTAACTCTTTACTGCCCAGACATTAATAAAAATCCACAAGCATCAAGAATTTCCAAGAAAATACAACCTCGCCAAACAAGTTAAATAAGGCCTCAGTTACCAATCTTGCAGTGACAGATGTATGTGAACTTACAGAGTAAGAATTTAAAATAGCTGTCTTGAGGAAGCTGTATGAACTTCAAGATAATAGACACAAGGAATTCAAATATCTTTCAGAGAAATTTTTAAAAGATTAATAAAAAAGTCAAACAGAAAAACTAAAAATGAAATATTCAATTGACATTCTGAAAATGCATCAATGCCTATCAACACCAGAATTGATCAAGCAGAAGAAATAATAAGCTTGAAGACAGGCTGTATGAAAATACAGTCAGAGGAGAAAAAAGGAAACAGGAATTTAAAAAAAGGAAGAATGCCAACAAGATCTAGAAAACCACTTCAAAAGGGCAAATATAAGAGTTACTGGCCATAAAAAGGATGTAGAGACAGAGAGACCATAGTGAAAATTTTATTGAAAGAAATAACAACAGAGAACTTTCCAATTGTGGCAAAAGATATGAATATTGAGGTACAAGAAGGTCGTGGAACACCAAGAAAACTAAACCCAAGTAAGAGTACAAGGCTTATGTTAACCAAAATCTCAAAGCTCAAGGATAAAAGAGAGGATTTTAACATCAGCAAGCAAAAGAAGCAAACAACATGTAAAGGAGCTCCTATATGTCTGGCAGCAGACTTCTCAGTGGAAACTTTACAGGCCAGGAGAAAGTAGGATGACATTTCAAAGTGTGAAGGAAAAAAAAAAAAATCTTTCAGTCTAGAATGTTATGACCAGCAAAATTGTCTTTCAAACATAAAGAAAAAATTAATACTTTCTCAGACATTCAAAAGCTGGGAAATACTGTAAACACCAGACTTGTATTATAAGAAATGCTAAAGGGAGTTTTTCAGTCTGGAAGAAAAGGACGCTGATGAACAACAAGAAATCACCACTCCCTTGGGAATAGTAAGTACGCAGACAATACAGTATGAAACATATGTTAGGCCATGCAAAAACATTATTTTAATTGAAATAATATCAAATATCTTTTCTGACCAAATGGAATAAAACTAGAAATTAGTAAGAGGAACTTTGGAAACTATATAAACATATCCAAGTTAAACGATATGCTTCTGAATGACCACAGGGATAGTGAAGAAAGTAGGAAGGCAAATAAATATTTCTTGAAACAAATGAAAGTAGGTACATAACACACCAAAAGCTATGGAATATAGGAAATGCAGTAGTAAGTGGGAAATATTTTGCAATAAACACATAAATCTAAAAAGCAGCAAAGCTTCAAATAAACAACTTATATTTGCATGTTAAAATTTTAAAAATAAGAGCAATCCAAACCCAGAATTCATAGAAGAAAATAAATGATAAGGATTATAGCAGAAATAAATAAAATCGAGACTAAAAATATACAAAATACCATTGAAATGAAGAGTTGGTGTATTGAAAATATCAAGAAAATTGCCAATTCTTTAGCTCAACTAAAAATAAAAGAGAGAAGATACCAAAACCTAAAATCAGAGATGAAAAATTAGACATTACAACTAATACTATAAAAATCCAAAGGATTCTTACAGACTATTATTATCAACTAAATGCCAACAAATTGGAAAATCTAGAATGAATGTTAAAATTTCTAGAAAGATACAAACTACAAAGATTAGACCATAAAAAATCCTAAACATGAACAGACCAATAACAAGTAATAATATAGAAGGAGTAAAAAAAAAAAAATCTCTCTATCAAACGAAAGCCCGGAACCTGCTCGCTTCACTGCTAAATTCTAGTATTTAAATAAAAATTAATACCAATCCTACTCAAACTTACTAAAAAGAAATCTAGAAGGAAGGAATACTTCCAAACTCATTCTGTGAACCCAGCGTTACTCTGACGCAAAAATCAGACAAACCCACGATAAATAAAAGACAACTACAGGTCAATATTTCTGATATCATAGAGCAAAAATGTCAACAACAAAAAATAGCAAACCAATTCAGCAACACAATTAAAAGATCATCCATCATGATCAAGTGGGATTCCTCCTAGGGATACAAGGATAATTAAACATGTGAAAATTAATGTGATACATCATATAGTGTGAATGAAGGATAAAAACCATACGATCATTTCAATTGATGTTTAAAAAGTATTCAATAAAATTCAACATACCTTTATAAAAAACTAGGTATTGAGAGAATATACTTCAACATAATTAAAGCCATATATGACAAACCCACCACTAGTATTGTAATGAATGAGAAAAAAACGAAGGTCTTTCCTCTAAGATATGGAAAAAGACAAGGATACCCTCTGTCACCATTTATTCATCATGATGCTCAGGAAGTCCTAACCAGAGCAATCAGACAAAAGAAAGAAATAAAGAGCATCCAGGCCGGGTGCAGTGGCTCAAACCTGTAATCCCAGCACTGTGGGAGGTCGAGGCAGGCAGATCATGAGTTCAGGAGATCAAGACCATCCCAGCTAACACGGTGAAACCCCATCTCTACTAAAAATACAAAAAATTAGCCAGGCGTGGTGGTGGGCACCTGCAATTCCAGCTACTTGAGTGGCTGAGGCAGGAGAATGGCGTGAACCTGGGAGGCGGAGCTTGCAGTGAGCCGAGATGGTGCTACTGTACTCCAGCCTGGGCAACAGAGCGAGACTCCATCTCAAAAAGAAAAAATAAAAGACAAAGAAATAAAGAGAATCCAAATTAGAGAGGACATAATTAAATTCTTCTTTTTTTGAAAATGTTATGATTTTATATTTAGAAACAAAAAACAAACCCAAATCCACCATAATATGATTAAAATTAATAAACAAATTCAGTAAAGTTGCAGGATGCAAAATCAACATACAAAAATCACTAGCATTTCTATATGCCAACCGTGCACAATATGAAAGAAAGAAAACAAGAATTTAATCCCATTTACAATAGCTATAAATAAAATAATATACCTGATATGATTTGGCTGAGTCTCCACCCAAATCTCATCTTGAATTCCCATGTGTTGTGAGAGGCACCCAGTGGAAAGTAATTGAATCATGGGGGCAGGTCTTTCCCGTGCTATTCTCATGATAGTGAATGAGTCTCACGAAATCTTAGGGTGTTATAAAGGGGAAGTTTCCCTGCCCAATCTCTCTCATTGCCTGGTGATATCCATGTAAAATGTGACTTTCTGCTCCTTTTGTCCCACCGTGAGTGAGGCTTTGCCAGTCACGTGGAACTATAAGTCAAATTAAACCTCTTTCTTTTGTAAATTGCCTAGTCTCAGGTGTGTCTTTGTCAGCAGTGTGAAAGTGGACGAATACAGTGAATTGGTACCAGTAGAGTGGGGCATTGCTGAAAGACACCCCAAAAATGTGAAAGCGACTTTGAACTAGGTAACAGGCAGAGTTTGGAACAGTTAGGAGGGCTCAGACGAAGACAGGAGAATGTGAGAAAGTTTGGAAATTTCTAGAGACTTATTGATTGCCTTTGAACAAAAGCCTGATAGCAATGTGGACAATAAGATCCAGGATGAGGTGTTCTCAGATGGAGTTGAGGGACTTGTTGGGAAATGGAGCAAAGTTGACTCTTGTTACATTTTAGCAAAGAGACTGGCAGCATTTGGCCCCTGCCTTAGAGATTTGTGGAACTTTGAATTTGAGAGAGATGAGTTAGGGTATCTGGTGAAAGAAATTTCTAAGCAGCAAAGCATTCAAGAGGTGACTTAGGAGCTGTTAAAAACATTCAGTTTTATAAGGGAAGCAGGGCACAAAAGTTTGGAAAATTTGCATCCTGACAATGTGATAGAAAAGAAAAACCCATTTTCTGAGGAGAAATTCAAGCCAGCTGCAGAAATTTGCATAAGTAACCAGGAGCCAAATGCTAATTCTCAAGACAATGGGGAAAATGTCTCCAGGACATGTCAGAGGTCTTCATGGCATCCCCTCCTATCAAAGGCCCAGAGGCTTAGGAGAAAATAGTTTCATGGACTGGGCCCAGGGTCCCTGTGCTGTGTGAAGCCTAGGCACTTGGTGCTCTGTGTCCCAGATGCTCCAGCTGTGTCTGAAAGGGGCCAACATAGAGCTTGGCCTGTGGCATCAGATGCTGCAAACCTCAAGCCTTGGCAGCTTCCATGTGGTGTTGAGCCTGTGAGTGCAGAGAAGTCAAGAATTGAGGTTTGGGAACCTCTGCCTAGATTTCAGAGATGTATGGAAATTCCTGGAAGTCTAGGCAGATGTTTGCTGCAGAGGTGAGGCTCTCACGGAGAACATCTGCTAGGGCAGTGCGAAAGAGAAATGTGGGGTCGGAGCTCCCACACAGACTCCTCCCTACTGCAGCACCACCTAGTGGAGCTGTGAGAAAAGGGCCACCCTCCTCCAGCCCCCAGAATGGTAGATCTACCGACAGCTTGCACTGTGTGCCTGGAAAAGCTGCAGACACTTAATGCCAGCCCGTGAAAGCAACAGGGAGGGAGGCTGGCTCCTGCAAAGCCACAGCGGCAGAGCTGCCCAAGATCGTGAGAACACATCTCTTGCATAAGTGTGACCTGGATGTGAGACATACAGTCAAAGGAGATTATTTTGGAGCCTTAAGATTTGACTGCCCCACTGGATTTTGGACTTGCATGAGGCCTATAACCCCTTTGTTTTGGCCAATTTCTCCCAACTGGAATTGCTGTATTTTCTCAATGCCTGTAACCCCACTGTATCTAGGAAGTAACTAATTTGCTTTTGATTTTACAGGGTCATAGGTGGAAGGGACTTGCCTTGTCTCAGATGAGACATTAGACTGTGGACTTTTGAGTTAATGATGAAATCAGTTAAGACTTTGGAGGACTGTTGGGAAGGGATTATTGGTTTTGCAATGTGAGGACGTGAGATTTGGGAGAGTCCAAGGGTGGAATAATATGGTTTGGCTGTATTCCCACCCATACAACATCTTGAATTCCCATGTGTTATGGGAGGGATCCAGTGGATGGTAATTGAATCATGGAGGCAGGTCTGTCCCATGCTGTTCTTGTGATAGTGAATAAGTCTCATAAGAGTTTGTGGTATTATAAGGGGGTGTTTCCCAGCCAAATCTCTCTATTTGCCTGCTGCCATCCACATAAAATGTGATGTGCTCCTCCTTGCCTCCTGCCATGATTGTGAGGCTTCCCCAGGCACGCGGAACTGTAAGTCAAATTAAACCTTTTTCTTCTGTAAATGCCCAGTCTCGGGTATGTCTTTATCAGCAGCAGGAAAATGGACTAATAAAATACCTAAGAACAAAGTTAACCAAACAAGTGAAAGATTATAGAACACTGATGAAGGAAATCAAAAAGAATACTGAAAATTAGATATTCCATTTTCATGCTTGGGAAAAATCAGTATTTTTAAATTGTTTATACTACCAAAAGCAAATTAGAGCTTGAACCTAATCTCTATCAAACTAACAATGACATTTTTCACAGAACTAGAAAAAATAATCTTATCCTAAAGTTTATATGGAACTAAAAAATACCCAAAATAGCTAAAGCCATCCTCAGCAAAATGAACGAAAATGGAGGAATTATATTACCTGACTTAAAATTATACTACAAAGCTATAGTAACCAAAATAGCATGTTACTAGCATACAAACATACCCATAGACCAATGGAGAAAAAATAGAAAATCCATAAATAAATAAATATATTATTAGTCATTTTTTTTTTTTTTCAACAAAAGCACCAAGAACACACATTTGGGAAAGACGGTCTTTTCAGTAAGTGGTGCTGGGACAACCAGATATCCACATGCATAAAAGTGAAACTAGACCCCTTTCTCTCACAGTATAAAAATCCAATCAAATGTGATTAAAGACGTAAATTTAAAACCTGATACTGTGAAACTCCCAGGAGAAAACACTGGGGAAACTCTCCAGGACATTGGTCTATTCAAGGATATCTTGAGTAACAACTCAAAAGCATAGGCAACCACAGCAAGAATAGATACATGATATCACATCAAGCAAAAATACTTCTACATAGCAAAGAAAACTTTCTACAAAGTGAAGACACAACCCATAAAATGTAAGAAAATATTTGTAAACTACCCATCTGAGAAGGGATAAATATCAGAATATATAAGGAGCTCAAACTTTGCAATAGGAAAGGAAAAACAATCTGCTTTAATGATTGGCAAAATCTGGATAGATATTTCTCAAAAGAAGACACACAGTTGTCCAAGATGTATAAAACATACTCAACATTAGTAATCATCAGAGAAATGCAAATCAAAACTATAATAATATAGTATTTTACCCCAGTGAAAATTGCTTATATACAAAAGACAGTCAGTAATGAATGCTGACGAGGATGTGGAGAAACAGAAGCCCTTATACAGTCAGTGGAAATGTAAACTAGTGTATTGCCATTATGAAGAACAGTGTGGAGGTTCCTCAAGAAACTAAAAATAGAACCGTCATGTGATCCAGCAGTCTCAACTGTTGGGTATATATCCCGAAGAAGGAAAATTAGTATATCAAAGAGATATCTGCACTCCCATATTTATTGCACCACCATTCACAGGAGCCAAGATAGGGAATCAACCTAAGTGTTCATCAACTGATGAATGAATTTTAAAAAGTGGTACAAATACACCATGGAATATTACTCATTCACAAGAATAAAATCTTGCCATTTCCAACAATATGGATGGAACTAGAAGGATGTTATGCTAAGTGAAATAAGCCAGGCACCGAAAGACAAATATCACCCTTTCTCACTCATATATCGGAGATAAAAACAATTTAATTCATAGATATAGAGTAGAATGATGGTTATCAGAAGCAGGAAATAATAGCATGTCTGGGAGGGGGTAAATTGGTGATGAGTTAATGGGTAGAAAATATAGTTAAAATGAATAAGATCTAGTATTCAGTAGCACAATATGGTGACTATAGCTAATAATTTATTGTATATTTTAAAATAACTAAAAGAGTGGAATTGGAGTGTTCCTAATGCAAGGAAATCATAAATGCTTAAGGTGATGGATACTCGAATACCCTATTTGATTATTACATATTGTATGCCTCTGTCAAAACATCACATGTATCCCACAAATATATACAACTATTATGTAACTATAATTTAAAAATAAAAAAAATTGTTCTCTAACATATCCAGTAATTAATCATCAATTTTTCTTCTTAAATGGACAGCAGTAGTAATTCATTATTATCTATTACTTACCTGCCTGACATCAATAAATTTAAAAATAAGGATACAACCTTAACAAAAGTAATCATTCAAGCAATATTTTCAGTTACACAGTTATAATAAAATAAACTCAGTCCTTTTGGTACAAAAAATCTATTAGATTGGTTGATGTTCTATAATAAAATAAAGTAGTGTGTAGGATAAATAAATTTATTTAGTTTTAATGATATTATGTTGTTTATCATGACAATGGCTCTATAGAACCCATCACATCAAACAAAAACCTTATTTATGTCTCTAAAAGAGAACAGAAAAAAAACCTTAAAAAAATTATGTCAAATGTTTCTGTCAGAAAATGTGGTTGTAAGGGACTTCTTTATTATCTAGTACAAAAAGCACACTTGCAGTTTTAGTACAATTAACATTTTTATTATTGATCTGTAACAAAAGACAGCTGCCTAACACATTTATTATTGTTCCACTGGTTAAGCAGTAAGCTAAGTGACAGTACAAGTGTAGATAAAAAGCTGTAGGAATGTTATAGTACTGTGGTTTTGATTTTTTACTCTGCCATGTAATGGCAGTGGATATGTCAATGATTGACATAGATTGTTTGAGATTCAGATTGATATAACACTTTTTTTTCTGGATTATGGTAAAGAAAAAATAATGTACATAGAAACAACTACTGTTGTTATTTTTACTGCAGTACCCTTTATGCTAAAACAATGCACTGACTATTTCTTGTGCGTACATTTTCTTTCCAAAGCATCTTTTTCTCATGAATTTATTATTATTTTATTTGCCCATAATCCTTCTAGTTATCTGGGCTTAAATTCTCAGGTTAATATTTAATGCCTTTCTTGCTCTTTATGAATGAGTTGGCTGATGAATCATTGAACTCTACATTCATGTAAACTCCAGTTTTTCTCATTCCATTTTCCAAGGCACTGCCACTACCTTGTATTCAATCATAGTTCAGTATTGTTGTCATTGTTTATTTGCCTTTACCTGCCTCCTGAACATTTTTCATGTTATTACAATCCTCTACATATGGTGGCCTGTTTGAATTGTTCTAAAATGTGTATTCCTAATCATCTGATTCTTCTAGTCCTAAGCTTTCACTAGCTTGATACTAATATATGAAATTCAAAATATTATTTCAGCATTTTAAATCTTATAGAAGATAGTCCTAAGCCATATTCGCAATATATCCCGGTATTCATGAAGTGCATTATATGCACCAAAAATCAATTTGGTTCTTAAGTCTCATCTCAAATGTCACTCAGGAGAATAGTTTTAATCCGAGCCCTTAAACTTATAACATTCTCATTATCTTTAACTTCAAAGGTCTTTGTGCATGATTGAGTATTCTGTTTTATTTTACACAGAATTGCATAGCTGTCTAATTTGCTATATTTTAAGCCCCTTGAAGTCAATGTATATGTGAACATCACCTATTTTCCTCAGCAAAAGTTTCTTGTAGGTATCAGGTACTCTCAGTTTTCATTTAATTCCAACAGATAATTTTAATTCAACAGTAAGTTTTATTTACATGGCTACTTTCTCTTCTGTTTACCATACTGAAGAGTAGCCATAATGCTATTTTATAAAAATAAAGAGAGTACTACCAATGATGACATAGTGAATTTTATACACATTTTTGTGTCAAGGGTTGTTATGGGGATTAGAGAAAGAAGAGTCTTTTGAAACACTCTCTCCTTAAGGCCTTTACCAAGTGAAAAGAAGCAGACACAGTAATAAATCAATGCTAAATATCATATCTCCATGCTGTAGAATGTGCAGAGAAAAGTGAAGATGCACATAAAGGGAAAGTAAAGATGCATATCAGGGAAAAGTAAGTCCTGTTTGCATGATCAGGAGTTTCATCAGGAAGCTACTGTGTGAGCTGAGCACGAGAAGGGCATGGATGCTCATGGACTAGAATTACTTGGCAAAGGCACTGTGGTATTCTAGCACCTCCTGGCAATAGTAAACAGCTCAAAAGCTTAGGAGGTAAAGTCTAACACAGTTGTAGGACAGAGAGCTATTAGGCTGGAGAGATGCACCAGGAACACCTTATAAGGGATATTAATATGCTAGAGCCTGGAAAGTGTTTTTTCTGCGATGGGGTCCTCTGACTATAATCATTCTGGGATGGAACAGGGTAGACTTGGATTCACATTTTAAGAAAAAAAAAAACACTGTTACAGAATATGATTATACTGGCTAACATATTTAATGTACATTTAAAGAAATAACTTACAACTTGTATATATGTTGCTGTCATTTTACACTTCTGAAAGAAGCTTTATGTATATCACTTCATTTGTAGACTCATGTTGTATGAGGACTTGAATCCAACCTTTCTAATGCTTCATTTACTTCTACTCAGCAGAGAAAAGGGTGGAGTGGTAAAGAAAATTACAAAAATACATTATTATTTCAACGTTCAGAAGAAGCTGAAAACATTGCTAATTAACTGACTTCAGTAACATTGCCTTTACATTGGCCTTGTTAGTATTTTACATTTATATTTTCCTTGCTTTAATGAGAGTACATTTGACGTAGGAGAATAAAATGAGTGCTAGACTCCTCCGATTTGATCATTTTCTCAGTTTGGTTCTGCTCCTCACGCTTTGCGCTGTTATATTTATGGGCTTGCTGGTATCTTGTCGCTGCTTGATCCATATCTCAAACCTAGGCTTAAAAAGTCAAAAATGATTTTTCACAGTTCACAGGTCAGACAAATATGTGCCAGATAAGTTTTTACAATGAGTCAAGGCACACACGTATCTTCAGATGCTGTCTGGTATGTTCCGAGGACAAAATATGATGAAGAATGATGAAAATTGATACAATGTGAGGTTTTTTAAATTTCTTAATAGTAATACTATTAAAATATGAAATAAGCCAAAATTAGAAATAAATTGTATACTAGTATTCTAATTTACCCTTCTCATTTTCACAAATTACAGATTGTTTTAAATTTGAGGGCGTGTAATTATTTGTCATCTCATTAAAATTGGGGGATAATTTTTGACTTTTATATGTTTATACAGACATTAATGTAAGTTAGTTAAATCATAATACATACACTATATAGAAAAATGTTGTTTGCTGGTTCTTTACATATTGGACAAGGGGTTAAATAATAATATCTTCTCTCTATTCACAGATAATATAATTAGCATATTACCACAGTTACTTTGCTAGCTTTGGAAATTGTGGATGTGGAAAGCAAATGACTAAATGCTCATCAAATATCTGTAAAATAATAAAATATTCTAGTGTAATGATTGCTAAGAATTTTCTAGAGAGTCCATGCAGTTTTGAATTTTATTCTAGGATACATAAATTATTGCTCTAAGCTGTCACTTTCCTCTGTGTATGTTCACCAGAGCTCAGTTACTATTTGAGTTCTAGACACTCTTTAAAACTGTCTGACCTGTCTGTCATATCACTTTAGTGGTTTAATTGGTGAGGTCATGCCTGAATACTTTTTTGGCCAGATCATGAGCCCTTATCCTGTAATACTTTAATTTGGCTTCTAATGTTAATTTATCATTTGAGATACAAAGCACAGCAGTGTTACTCTCTCTAGGTAAGCTTTTACAGAAATAATTGTGAGCTGACTAGTCATGACCTTGGCTTTATCTATGCTCAATTTTTGATCTAAAACTTCAGTGAACATCAATTTTGAAATCATTTCCAAGTACACTGAGAAATAGCATTTGAAGCTTGGGACCATAAATTCTCCTTTAGATATTTCCCTGTTCAGGGTAGATTGAGTAGGATTAAAGGGAGCAGTCATGCACTCAGGGTTAAATAAAAAAGGTATTACACTTGAATGGTAATTTAGGTAGGACGGATGTTTTTCACATTACAGACACAGGGGTAAAGCACAGCAGGAAACTATTCAGTGGGGAAGATAAAGGGAAATGATGCTTTAAGCCTCCCTGACCCACAAACAGAAAGAAAAGCCATTATTAACTGAAACCAGGAGCAAGTATAAGGCAGGGAAAACAATCATGCTATGAATCACCCAGGTAAGTTAGTTGCAGTTTTCTTGCACCAGATACAAAAGTTCAATGATTAGGAATGCGATACGCAAGGTTTAGCCACGTGGTTAGTGAGGAATATTAAGCTGTGATTTAAAATATGATGTTACTCACAGTAGCAGATAATAGAGGAACGTGTACAGTAAAGCCAATATGATATATATTTTGCAGACACTCGTTTTTAAAAAATAAACTGGAAACTACCAAGTCTGAGTTATGAACCCCCAAAATCCGAGACAGGTCTCAGTCTAATTTGAAAGTTTATTTTGCCAAGGTAAAGAAGGCACCCTTGACACAGCCCCAGGAGGTCCTGATGACACCTGCCCAAGGCGGTCGGGTACAGCTTGGTTCCATACATTTTAGGGAGATATGAGAAATCAATCAATACATGTAAAATGTAAATTGATTCGCTCTGAAAAGGCGGGAAAGCTTGAAACAGGGAAGGGGCTTCCAGGTCATAGGTAGATAAGAGACAAATGATTGCATTCTTTTGATTTTCTGATTAGCCTTTCACTGAATATACAGTTCACAGAAATAGTCATTTTTGCCTTAGTATGGCTCAGAGAAACAATAGGGCAGAGAAAGCAATCAGATATATATTTGTCTTACATGAGCAGAGGGATGACTTGGAGTTCTGTCTGTCCCTTGTCCACAAGGAATTTCCTTTATCATACAGTGAAGTTATCAAATGTTTGTTTTGAAATGTATACAAATGGTATTATATTATACAGACACGTACTCCAGGAGAACATTTTAAGAACGTTTACAATAATAGGGTTAGAATGGAAAAAAAGAAAATACCCCAAATATCTATGTGATGAATATTTGATGAATGATGAATGGGAAATAGTAGTATATTTATATATTAATATACAACATGGAAAATAAATCATCTGCAGCTGCATGCATCTATATTGTTTAACCAGATATATGAATCTCAGGGAAAAGTTCAACAACAAGCAACATTTTATAATATGTTGTTTAAGGATAAAATTATAAAGAAAATCAAGGAATGGTAAATGAAGTATTTTAAATAAAAGTTGCTGGGGATGAAAATAGACCGGAAGCAGGGTGCTTGCTTTTCAGTAGGGGATAGGACTTAATGAAATAGTTTATAATTTGGGCAGTCTTAAGGATGGTGTGTTCATTCAAACAATTCACTTTATAACTTACATACCATTTTGTTATATCAAAATTTCATGAGTAAAATGTTTTTAAAGCAACAAAGCCAACAAATAGAGATGTTTTTTATTATTAGAAAAAAATGAGAGCAGGGGAAAATTTCAATCCTGTTATCTTCTACTACTTACACTAAAATGAATGATCCTCAAATTTACAAGTGTAGAAAAAAACAGGTTTTAGAAACTTTAAAAGAAAATTACAATGCAATAGGTAACTGAAGTCTTTGTTTATATCTGCACAGACCTTGCAGTCCAAAGAAATTACCTCATAAATACAAGTTTTTGATAAATGTATCTCAAGAAGTACTGCATACGAAGGTTATACCATCAAAAAAAAAAAAGTAAGAGAGAGAGAGAGAGAGATACATGGATTGAAGTTGTCAAGCCTAGGTTCAGTAGTATTGTTTTTGAAAATACTGTACACAAATCATATATGGAATATTCTAACTCAGGCTGTGGTTCCTTGGAAAGGCTGAGGACTATATTGCCCTGCCCACCTTGGCTGGCTGTGTCGGAGGGTTTTTATTCTGGATGGAATCCATACAAACCCTAATGGTGAGACCTCCTAGTTTTCTTCATATATATGAATATCTACAGTTTAATGATGTATATATATATATATATAAGTTTAATGATGAGTATTTATATATATATGATACTGTGTGTATATACATACACTATATATAGACACTGTGTGTGTATGTATATATACAGTATATATGGACACTGTGTGTGTGTGTATGTGTGTGTGTATATATATATATGACATGTCATATATATGACACTGTAGATATTTTAGTATCTGGCCCAGTGTATTAAGAACAATTAAGTTGTGGCTGTAGAATCAGTCATGGTGGCAAATCTAACAAACAGAAATTCCAGGGATGTCTTTAAAATAACCTTTTTTGGGCCCCTTTGTGGGGTGGCGGGGGGAAGCAAAGTTGGAGCATTCTGTATTGTCCCTAGTTACCCTTCACTATTTCAGAAAGCACCCATTAAACCTAAGATAGAGTACAATTAATAGAAAAGACAAAATCACGTTCATGTGACAAATTTTTGAAGTGGAAATGCTATTGCATCTCTTTTCCATTTACTTTATCACCTTCTTAATGTGTCAGTTATACCAGTATATTTGCTTTACTTCTAAAAATGTTTTCAGAGCTAGCGGTTGGTTTTGGAAAATTTTATGAGATTCTTCTCTACACACTTATTTTCTGTAAACAACAATTGTCTTTTAAAGAATATCACTTCTAATTAAAAATGTTCTATTTATAATTGGCCATAAAAAAATCCTATGAATTTTGAAATGGAGACACTGATTCAACAGTATGTATTTCTGAAGTAGTGAAATGATTTATGTTGCTTGAACTCTATGCTAGCAGATTACAAGGAAAGATTAGATAAAATAACAATAGCATTATTTCTCTAGGATATAAAATAACAATATTCTTTTGCATTTATTTATAACCAGGTATGTTTACTTATAAGTGAGTTTACTGAATCTAACAAATACAATCAAAAGAATATTTTCTGGAATAGGTATTTTCCTAATTACTTATTCCACATAATCACACATTTTCTATACTTTCAATGACAGTTTGATAAGTTTTTTTTAAATCAACTTACTGTGAATTAACGCTTTCAATTTTTTTTCTGGTGGATGGTTTTTGACTCTGTTAGGTTTATAACTTAATTTGCTTGACACATTAGTGTAGCTATTGGCATAGGTAGGGCTTACTGTTATCTCTAGCTAGTGATGTGACCGTTGTCTTAGTTTAGATTCTTCAAAGATATCTCTGAGACAAGAATTTAAAAGAATGTAGTTTATTTGAGAAGTACAAGGGACAAGACGATGAGGATGGAAAAATGATAGAGGAAAGGAAAGTCGGCTATAAAGAGAGCTCTATTGCACCAGTCTCTTCTATTGTCTCCTGGAGCTCACTCTATGGTGAAACCCTGGAAAATGGCACACAACATATGCTTCAGTTTCATCTGGTCCCCAGGATGAGAGGGATAAGGGAGCTGAGATATTTTTGTATTAGCTCTCAAGATTCTTTGGTTTAAAAATATTCTTATAGGGTAAGGGCATTAATTCTTTGGTGCTTTCTGTTGACTTCATGCTGTCGTTGTAGCTTTACACAAATTGTGATGAGGAGAGGAGTCATTGAACAGAGTGAAATTGACACCAGCATATGGTAGTCTGTCAGAGCACTGAAAAAGGAACCTAGGAAATGTGAGACCTACAACTATGTTCTTTTATCAAGATTGTTTTGGCTTCTGAGTCCTTTGTGTTTCCAAATAAATTTTATAATGGACTTTTCTATTCTTCCAAAATATGTTATTGGGATTTTGATAGAGATTACATTGAATCTATAGAAACCTTTGGGTTGCATGAATTCTTAACAATATTAAGTTTCTTAATACAAGAACATGGAATGTCTTTCCATTTATTGATGTCTTTAATTTCTTTCAGTAGTATTTTGCAGTTTTCAATGCATATATATTTCACCCCCTAGTTAAGTTTATGTCTAATTTTTTTGTTGCTATTATGAAAGGAATTGTTTTTTATTAATTTCCTCTCCAAATTGCTCCTTATAATTGTATAAGAACACAACTAGTTTTTTTGTGTTTATTTTGTGTTATGCAACTTTGCTAGATTTATTTACTCCAACGACGCTTTATGGAAACTTTAGGATTTCTATATACCATATTATGAGTTCTGTGAATGTAAATAATCTTACTTTTTCCTTTCCAATTTGAATGCCTTTTATTTTTTTTTTCCCCGGGTGAGAATTTGAGTACCATGTTAGATAGAACTGGTGCCAACAATGTACAGTAATGCACTGTAAGTTTTAGCTTAAATAGAAACAAACTTGAAAATAACACAAAAGGAGAGTTATGTGTAAGAATATTGTTAGATAATATTCTTAAGCGTACCTCAAATATATAATAGTAAGTCAAGAAAAATATTTTAAATTTTAAACAGAAATGCAAGGGACATAAATTATCCCAACAATTTTGAAAGGCAACAAAATTGGAGGACTTTCATTATCTGAATTCAAATTTCAGTCTAAAACAAATGTTATCAAGACATTGTGGTATTGGCATAAGGAGAGAGAAATCAATGAAATAGAATAGTTTTCTGTAATTGACCTATACTTATATGATCAAATAATTTTTGACAAAGCAACTACATCTGTTCAATTCCGAATGAAGTGCATTTTGAAAAAATGGTACAAGAAAATTAGGTCTCTGTATGAAAAATGATGAACCTAGAACCTGCCTTTCACTATATACAAAATTTATTTTGAGATGGATTACTGACCTAAACTTAAAATCCAACACTACATAGTTTTAAAAGAAAATATAAGAAAACATATTTGTAATCTGGGATTAGCAAAAGCAGTCCTTAAATTACCCCAAAAATCTAATCGTAAAAATATCTGATTAAAAGGATCTTAAAAAATTAAATACATATTTATGAACTACATATATATAATTCAAAATACATTAAAATGAATAATAATGCAAATTTGTGGAGAAAATATTTGCAATACAAATATTTGGCAAAATAGTTAAATAAAGAATATATAAACAACTGCTGAAGCTCAATGGTAGAGAAAAGTCATACCAGGAAAATTGGTAAAATATTCAAACAGACCTTATGCAAATAACTTGTAGGAATGACCAATAACGGATTATTTAAAAGAGCAGCCATTTTCACAATATTGATTCTTCCTATCCATGAGCATGCATGATTGAGTTATCAGGATAATGCAAAAAAAAAAATATTGAGGTACAGATATGTATGCAACAAAGTGGCTGTAATTAAAAGGACTGATAAAAACCAAATGTTGGGAAGTATTGGTGATCACAGTGTAAAATGATACAACCAATTTGGAAAATTCTTTGACTTTTTTTATACATTTAAATACGACTTTTGTAAAACATATTTTTATGAAAATTTTCAAAGCAACTTTAAAATAGTCTCAAGTTACAAATAACCTAATGTCTACCATCAGAAATATGGATAATTTGTGATCTATTACATAATGGACATGTACTCATCATTAAAGAGGGATGAACTATCAATATACACAATAACATGGATGAATCTCTTCAAAAATGCTATCTGAAGGAATCTTACCATAGGATTGTATAGAACATCATTCTGGTATATATAATTTTAGACAATGGCATTCCAAAAAGGAGAGAGTAATAGTATAAGTGGTGTCTCCTCTGGGTGGAGTATTTTAACACTGACTTTCTTGAAAATCACCAGTTTATAGTGACTAAATTTTAGTTGGATTTTATTGTTTTAAATTCTCTACCAGCAATGCACCACATATTGCCAGCTCACAGATCAGATTTCTAGTGCCATTCCTCCACTTGCATACATTGTTTTTATAGAACAGAGAAACTTAAGCAGTGATAAAATAATTAAAACAGTAGTTGCTTTCAGGGAATAGGTAGGGAATTGACTAGGAGTAGGCACTATTAGGCTTCTTTTAGTAATCAAAATATTATCAGTCTTGACATTGGTGTGGACGACCTAGCTTTATGATTTTGTCAATGATGTTAGAACTGTACCGTTATGATCTATGCACCTCATTGTATGCAAAATATACCTCAATAGAAATATACTGCAATAAAATGATAAAATGAAATTTTAAACTGTTTAAATTTCCCAACCCTTTCTAAATGTATCATTTTAAAAAGATGACTCTAAATTATAAAATATTTAATTAAGAAAACATATTTAATAAACTTTCCATATGTTAAGAAAATGAATGACTCCAATGACTGGGCATTGCATATTTTTGCTAATCATTTTGTAGTCTGGATATCACATTACTATAATATTTAATTTTTTGATTTATTTAAAAACATTTTATTATAAAAAAAATCTTTAAACATATCCATGGGGAATACTTTCCACAATCCTCAATGGATGTCTGAAACCACAGATAATATCAAACCCTACATTTTTCCTTATTAGTTGGAGAACTTTCACCTTTTCAGTTGAAAGAAGCACTTTACAGCTTCTCTGGCATATCCAAATTGCCAGCATCACTACTCTTGCTCTTTGAGGCAATTATTAAATACATTAAGGGTAACTGGAACATATGCAATGGGTGACCATGACAGATAACCAAAATGGCTAATAAGTGGCTAATGAAAGGGTAGCATAGACAGCTGGGTACACTCAACAAAGGGAGAATTCACATTCCAGGTAGGTCAGTGTGTGATTTCATCATGCTACTCATATTGGTTCACTATTTTAAAATTATGAATTATTTTAAAATTGGAATTCTCCATTTAATATTTTCATACTGCAGTTGACTGCAGGTAACTGAAAGTGCAGAAAGTAAAACAGTGGATAAAGGGAAAGTGCTATGTATAAAAGCACTGGAAACAGGAAAATAAACCATCATATGCCCCTCAACAATTCTTTACCAATAGTTGGCCAATAACACCTTATCATTCATCCATCTCTCCATCTTTATTCGTCGATCTCTCCATCTAATATTCCCTGTCCAGTTATTTGGATGTGTTTCAACACATGCCATTTAATTAATAATTAATAGTTTTGTAAAAAATAGGATTATTTTTTAAATTAACAGCAATAACATTCTCACAACTAAAAAGTGCTTCATAGTCATTTCTTAATATCATCAGCTGTCTCATAAGTGATCAAATATCTATGATTGTTTCACATTTTTATAGTGTTTGAATGAAGAATTAAATGAAATAAATACAAATATATCAACTATGTTTATATATATATTAAGTCTCTTGATCTATCTATTTCTTCCACTTGTGTTAAAAACAAAGGGAAAAAAATTTGTTTTTCTTTAGAGACTTTCACTATCTGGAATTACACTTGGTTAGTTGCCAATAAATTTGCAGCTAAACATAAAAAACTTTATAACATTTACAAGACATTTTAGGAAAAAAAGACTGTGTATACAGTGTTGCATAATTCTATCAGAAGGCAAATAATGCCATTGTTAACAAGCATAAGTGATTATTATTTTAGTGATTACAACACAGTACTACGTTAAATTCGGCATTCTTTCTTTACCATGTCCTTTATAATGATAAATTTTCATTCAACAACTATTTTTCTACTCTGAGGTATTGTTCTCACAGAAAAGGTAAGACAAATGTTTGCTTCTTTCCAATTATTTATCAGCTTTCAAAATATTAAGGTGGTTTCTACGGCAGATTCCTATGTGACCCCAACTCCCAATGATTCTTCTACTCTGTTTCAATCCTTTGTGTAATCATTTTGCCTTGAGTTAAGTGGGAACTGTGACATGCTTCCAACCGAAATAAGGTAGCAAAGGGAGTAGGAGGCTGTCACTGATGTGCTTATGTTATGCAAGACTCCATCTGAGCAGACTAGAGGTAGAGATTCTCCTTGCAGGTCCCATGAATTAGACATTTTGGAGAAATTCATAAGGCAAGGAACTGTGAGAAGCCTCTTGGATGTGAAGGTGATATCCAGCTGATAGCTAGCTGGGGCCCTCAGTTCAGCAGCCACAAGGAAATGAAGTTCTAAAGCCATAATGAATTCTGCCAATTCTAAATTAGTTTAGAAACAGATTCTTTCCCAGTTGAACCACTAAATGGGAATATACCCAGGATAACACTCTGATTATAGCACTGTGCAACTATTCCCTGAGCAGAGGCCTCATCTAAACTGGGCTCAGACTCCTGACTCACAGAAGCTATAAGATGATAAGTATGTGTTGTTTTAGGCCACTAAGTTTGTGGTACTTTGTTATGCAGCAATAGAAAATTAACATAGTTTCCTAGGAAACCACTAAGTTGACTAATAATTTGTTGTTTTAAGTATCCTTATCATTCCATGGATTTAATTATATATATTTTCTTGTTCATTGTGCTTATTAGTCTTATTAATACTGAAAATATCCTTTAAAAAATATGAATGTCTTCAATTTGGCTCCTGATTCTACTGACATATCATTAGTCTTAGATAACTTTCTTGCTGTTTGTTATTTTTTGTTATGGCAAGATTTGTCTGTTTCATCTCTTACATTTTATTCTCAGATACACTACTAATCATTTCCTGCCAAAGAGCTCTAGTTCCTTTTAATGTGAAATTGTATTGTTTGAAGATCACAATTTTGGTGCTATAGGTTGTCCATAGATTCTGTTTATTTTTTGTTGTTAAACATTTTTAGTGGATACAAATAATAGACTTATTTTTAAAGAGAAAAATGCATGATGAATGCATAGTAATATATCTGATTCTGTTTTGAAATTATATAATTTTTCTTACATAATCTTTCATCTATATGACCTTTCCTTCAACTCAAAATCCAAGTTCTTAATGAAATAAATACAGAATTAATGTCTTTATCACAAATTACACACACAACAGTTTTGTAATAACAAAACACATTTCAACACTATCACTATATAATGCTAAACATAGTTATAACATTTTTTACATTACTTTTTAATCTATATCTATGAAAATGTGCAGTTGCTTTCTTTGTTTAAGATCAATTGAAACAGGAACACAACAGTTTCACTTTTTCAAATTGCCTCTGATTTATGAATTGCTATTTTAAAATGTAATTTTGATTTATAATCATGTAAATATTTACATGGTTCAAAATTAAATCTTCACAAAAAGCTGTATTTAGAAAAGTCCAGCATTATTTGTCCCCCAGCCCCAGCCTTCATCTTTTCTACCCTCTCTTCTCCTTCTACATATATATTTTTTCCTTGCATTAGTCAAATGTTGCTGCTCCATAGAGTTTGGGAAGCCAACAGCTACTGCACTGGCAGGGCATTGCCGTGAATATCCATCACCCAGAATGACTGGAAGTTCTTGGGTGCTACCTCTGAGTCTGGAGATCCAGTGGCTGAGTCCCTGGAAATCAATAATTTATGTAACACCTTGGAAATCACCCCTGTATGCACTTTATGTAAAACTTCAGGAATTATTCCTGTATAATACCTGCTATTGCTGACAATTAACCACTCGAAAATGTAGTGACTTAAGCAATCACCATTTATTTCTCACAGTTGTGTGTGTTGGCTGAGCAGTTCTATTCATCTGGAGCAGGCTTGCTCATGCACCCCAGTGGCAGTTTGGCTGGAGGCTGCCTGCTTTCAGAGACCTCTCAGACGGTTGACACAACACACCCTGCACACCTCTTCATTCTTCTAGCAGGCTATCCTGGGCAGTGACAGTGTCCAAGAAAGAACTTGAAAGTAGAAATTACCTTTTCAAACCTCTGGGTCATGTTTGCCACTGCTGAATTGAATAAAAAGTCACAAGTGAAGCGCTGAGGCCGTGTGAGAGTGCACCATCAAAAGCCATAAATGCAGGTAGGGTGTGAAAACTTGGGGCCACTATTGTAATTGATCCAACTGCCTTTTCCAGGGATTGTTCTAACCACCTGTGATATGAAACTGAAGATAAAGTCTGAGAGGTTGATTGGTGGATGAGGGAACATACAGTAAGTGTGATGAGCTGACATTGCTTCTGGGGATGACTGGTAGAGGACGGTCTCAGATGGAACTGATCATTTTTACCTAAGTAACTGATTAACTTATTTTTCTCTGCTTCCACTCATATAGTTTCCAATAGTCCCACCAATCATTGTTTCATCACATTGCCTAAAGTAATTGGAGCACATACTCAGAGAAACTGGTTACTCACTCTACTCACCCCTAATTATGTTATTATCACTTTATCTCTTGTATATGAGATACAAATATTTTGAAAGGGTAAACATTGATGAAGACACTTGGTAAATGTGATTTGTGGAGAAGTAGTTTTGTTTTTACTTTGAAATATGATTATCTCACAGTGTTTGTAATGTGTAGAAATACCTGAAAGGATTTAATATGAATAAATAATTTGAAAAATTGAAAAAAAAAGCTTTCTAATATTTCACTTATATCCTCTTAACAAAGCTTAATATTTAATAAATTTTATTACATGTTAAGAAGGAATTATATATATTCTGTGTGTGTATATACATATAGTGAATAAAATGTGCATTAAAAGTTGAAATACATTCCAAGATGCTTAGCAAGAGGCATACATTTACTATAATTGTTGAAGTGATTATTGTAAACTCTGTAAGAAATTACAGAATTTTGATTTTGCTAAAAGGTTCTTGATGATGTAACATTTACCAGTATTTGAAGCAAAGTAAGTGGCATATACTATTTGGATAAACAAATGCATCTGAAACATTTTAAAAATAAAATGTGTTACTTATTTTTTCTCACTCTATTCGAATAGTGAAAAGTTTGCAAAGCCACACTTAATTTTTAAAATTGTTAGATAGAGGCTTTTGAAAGAGATAGAAAACAATTTTATTTCTAACGCTTTTAAAAGTAATACAGTCTTAGGAACTTACACAGGTTTTCATTTTATTTATAAAGTTTTCTGTTTTATAACAAATAAATATGTAATATATAAAAAATAGGCATATAATCATTGGAAATGGTCTTTAAAATGTGTTATTCCACACATTAGCCAGTGATCAGCCTAATATTAATTTAATTAGAAAATTTCCTTAATATAAACATAAAGTTTGAAAACATACCATTTCTCCATTAATAGTATGATGTCTCTTCTAAAACTGTTGTTTTCTTAACTTTAAATATCCTGGATTCTGGGAGATTTTTTCAATGAAATAACTATAATGCAATATGTTTAGAATTTTTTAAAGTAGTTCTTATCAAAAGGATAGAAGGTATAGGATGAGAATGTTACATTAAAGTATATATAAATAAATTGGGGGCTACGGACCAAGTTATAAGAAACTTTATTAATAGCAATGACGCTAACTACCATACACTTATTCAACACATCCTCCAAATTGCCCTAAATTGTACATCAGTCTTCTATTTCAAACCTCATATTTGTGCATCATTACTTATATGGCAAGGTTTGCATCTTTAAGCCCTTTATAATTTGACCTACTTTCATCTTGAATTCTGTCATTTATCTTTGGCAGTCAGAATATATTACATATAATTCCTTTAAAATTGTATTATTCTTGAACTCTTCCGACATTTTTCCATGCTACTCCATCTGCCAAGAACTCTGTTTCAACTCTTGTGTAGCCAAATACTGCAAAGTAATTTTTCAAGATTTAGCTGAAATTTTAATTCCTCCTGATAATTACTTCTCCGTTGCCTCTCCATAGGATGGACTAAATATCTTTGATAGATTTTTCACTTTCTACTAAGCTAACATGTGAATATCTCAGTGATAGCACATCTCATGTGAAAATAGATTTTATTCTTGTACATGTTCTCAATAACATTTACTTCCTTGGACGCTTTTTTGCCCACAGATTTACAGAACCAAGATTTTTGAGTCATTTCAAAAAATTAAGTCTGCTATCAAAGGATAAATGTATATTGACATTATAATATTTAATGTATTTGGATGGACCTAAAGATAATTCCAAATAAGAAAATTTATAGACATTGAAAGATGGTAAAGATCTTTGATTAAATGTATTATCTCTAAATTTCTTGCTGTTATCTACTCATGTCTTCTTTTAAAATTTAAATTAAATTATTTCTGTTTTATTTATTAGCAAATGCTTTTACAAATATGAGCTCTATGTTGCTATATTTGAAGGGAAACTTCACAAGTTTGATTTTGTTCTTTTTATTGTGCTTACTATTTTAGATGTTACTCACATTTTATATTTCATGCATTTAAATTTACCTGTCTATATTTCTGTTCTATGACAATTAATATTTTCTCTCACCTTTTCATTTTTTTAAAAAAAAATGTGAAGTTTCTTAATGCATGAAGAATGTGAAGGTTTGAATTTATTCACTTTTCTCTTTCAAACTAGTTTTTAACAACTACAATTTCAAACAGAATGGGTAATTATAAAATAATTTCAGAGAAGAATACCATCCAATTACAATCTAATTACAGATGATATATCTAATCAATAATGATGTAATATGACTGAAAATATAAAGTGTACTAGGAGTCATTAAGCAGCTAGACTAAAAAGTAAATTTAGTCATATGATACACTATATTAAATATCAAAATGGCATAATTCATAAAAAGTCATGATAATGCAATCAGAAAGATCAATGCAGGTATACCCCTTTTCTTGTACCAAAGAAAAAAATGTAGAAATAAATTCAACACATAAAAATGTTTTATATGTTTTAAAATTTGGAAGTTTTCACATTAAACATGATTCTCATATAAAAGCTTTACAAATTACTAAAAAAGTCATTTAAAAACCATGCTTTTTTCATAATATTCCCATTTACTAATTCATGTAACATGAATCTGGATGCCATCTTTGACTCCTCTTTCCTTACCTTCCACACGGCACCAAAGAGTTTATTCTAACTCTTCTGTGTTTCTTACAACTAAATTTTGATTGCCATTCTCCAAAGACATTCCTCAAATTTTGATGATGATTGTCTCCTACAAAGACTATTGTAATCGTGTCAGCAGAAGTCCAATGGAGAAGCTTGAATTTCACCCTTACTCGAAGTAACTTTCCCTTCTGGACTGTCAAACAAGTCAAGTGGGGAACCTCAACTTCCACTCTCACTTGGGAGTAATGATGCATTGCCTCCTTCCTCAACAGGCATGGTGTCACAGGAGGCCTGATAAAACAGAGGGTTCAAATAAAACACAGGGGCATATAACATAATATCCAAAATGCCCAGGAAGAACCAGGAAAATGTCACCACTAGGAAAATACCTCAAAGTTGGGATAACACAAAGAAATAAAAACAAAAAGGAAATGTCTGCGTCTGCAACAAAGCAATAATAGTGAATAATGTTAATAGAACATTGTTATCTGCTACAGTCCATTGAAGTTCAAAATCTTACTCCTGTTAGAATATTTGGCATTTAAGATTAAGCTCTGGTAATAATTATAACTTTATTTCAATAATCTATTGTGTGTCAATAATCCAAAAACTGAGAGGATATAATCACACAAAGAGTTACTTTGTAGAGTGCTTAGAAGCCTATTTGTTCCAAAATAATTTTTATAGGTTACTAGCTCTAGTATCTGCAAACTAGCACCATTTTTGGGTCCACTAAAAGCTACTTAAACTTTGTAAATATCTGATTAATATCAGAGACTTAAATGCATAATTAATATATTTGAATTAAGGAAAGGAGCTATTTAAAGGTAAAAATGTAGATGTTCCTGAAAGATAACTTTTTATCCTATATCCAGGAACATAAGGAAGGCAATTAATGCTTGTGAAAACTGGGAGATGGGGTGATCAGTGAAAAATAATATTGTCCTGTATTTGTCATTTGACTTCCTTTCATATTTTACAAATGTGTTTGTTTATGTTATTCTGCTTGCTTTATACCTCATACTCAGGGCAGATAATAATATTTATTATGTACAAACTGGGGGGGGGGGGGGGGGGGGGGGGGGGGGGGGGGGGGGGGGGGGGGGGGGGGGGGGGGGGGGGGGGGGGGGGGGGGGGGGGGGGGGGGGGGGGGGGGGGGGGGGGGGGGGGGGGGGGGGGGGGGGGGGGGGGGGGGGGGGGGGGGGGGGGGGGGGGGGGGGGGGGGGGGGGGGGGGGGGGGGGGGGGGGGGGGGGGGGGGGGGGGGGGGGGGGGGGGGGGGGGGGGGGGGGGGGGGGGGGGGGGGGGGGGGGGGGGGGGGGGGGGGGGGGGGGGGGGGGGGGGGGGGGGGGGGGGGGGGGGGGGGGGGGGGGGGGGGGGGGGGGGGGGGGGGGGGGGGGGGGGGGGGGGGGGGGGGGGGGGGGGGGGGGGGGGGGGGGGGGGGGGGGGGGGGGGGGGGGGGGGGGGGGGGGGGGGGGGGGGGGGGGGGGGGGGGGGGGGGGGGGGGGGGGGGGGGGGGGGGGGGGGGGGGGGGGGGGGGGGGGGGGGGGGGGGGGGGGGGGGGGGGGGGGGGGGGGGGGGGGGGGGGGGGGGGGGGGGGGGGGGGGGGGGGGGGGGGGGGGGGGGGGGGGGGGGGGGGGGGGGGGGGGGGGGGGGGGGGGGGGGGGGGGGGGGGGGGGGGGGGGGGGGGGGGGGGGGGGGGGGGGGGGGGGGGGGGTGGGGGGGGGGGGGGGGGGGGGGGGGGGGGGGGGGGGGGGGGGGTTATTCTATGTTAGGGATTTTTTTAAAAAAATTTTGTATGGGACATATTTCTTCAGTGGGAGTGGGGAGGGGGGGGGACATTATGAGTGTTGTTGGTGTTGTTGTTTAGATAAAATAAAGTGCTGTTGAAATTATTTGATTAAGGAGTTTTAATAATTATGTATTAAACTATATTAAATATAAAAAATAAAATTGGGGATGGTAAGGGGGATTAAAACTGGTTGATGGTGTTCTTAAGCAGTTTTAGGGGGGGGGGGGGGGGGGGGGGGGGGGGGGGGGGGGGGGGGGGGGGGGGGGGGGGGGTATTTATATTAATGTTTTGTATAATTATTTATTGTGTTGGGGGGGGGGGGGGGGGGGGGGGGGGGGGGGGGGGGGGGGGGGGGGGGGGGGGGGGGGGGGGGGGGGGGGGGGGGGGGGGGGGGGGGGGGGGGGGGGGGGGGGGGGGGGGGGGGGGGGGGGGGGGGGGGGGGGGGGGGGGGGGGGGGGGGGGGGGGGGGGGGGGGGGGGTGGGGGGGGGGGGGGGGGGGGGGGGGGGGGGGGGGGGGGGGGGGGGGGGGGGGGGGGGGGGGGGGGGGGGGGGGGGGGGGGGGGGGGGGGGGGGGGGGGGGGGGGGGGGGGGGGGGGGGGGGGGGGGGGGGGGGGGGGGGGGGGGGGGGGGGGGGGGGGGGGGGGGGGGGGGGGGGGGGGGGGGGGGGGGGGGGGGGGGGGGGGGGGGGGGGGGGGGGGGGGGGGGGGGGGGGGGGGGGGGGGGGGTGGGGGGGGGGGGGGGGGGGGGGGGGGGGGGGGGGGGGGGGGGGGGGGGGGGGGGGGGGGGGGGGGGGGGGGGGGGGGGGGGGGGGGGGGGGGGGGGGGGGGGGGGGGGGGGTGGGGGGGGGGGGGGGGGGGGGGGGGGGGGGGGGGGGGGGGGGGGGGGGGGGGGGGGGGGGGGGGGGGGGGGGGGGGGGGGGGGGGGGGGGGGGGGGGGGGGGGGGGGGGGGGGGGGGGGGGGGGGGGGGGGGGGGGGGGGGGGGGGGGGGGGGGGGGGGGGGGGGGGGGGGGGGGGGGGGGGGGGGGGGGGGGGGGGGGGGGGGGGGGGGGGGGGGGGGGGGGGGGGGGGGGGGGGGGGGGGGGGGGGGGGGGGGGGGGGGGGGGGGGGGGGGGGGGGGGGGGGGGGGGGGGGGGGGGGGGGGGGGGGGGGGGGGGGGGGGGGGGGGGGGGGGGGGGGGGGGGGGGGGGGGGGGGGGGGGGGGGGGGGGGGGGGGGGGGGGGGGGGGGGGGGGGGGGGGGGGGGGGGGGGGGGGGGGGGGGGGGGGGGGGGGGGGGGGGGGGGGGGGGGGGGGGGGGGGGGGGGGGGGGGGGGGGGGGGGGGGGGGGGGGGGGGGGGGGGGGGGGGGGGGGGGGGGGGGGGGGGGGGGGGGGGGGGGGGGGGGGGGGGGGGGGGGGGGGGGGGGGGGGGGGGGGGGGGGGGGGGGGGGGGGGGGGGGGGGGGGGGGGGGGGGGGGGGGGGGGGGGGGGGGGGGGGGGGGGGGGGGGGGGGGGGGGGGGGGGGGGGGGGGGGGGGGGGGGGGGGGGGGGGGGGGGGGGGGTTGGGGGGGGGGGGGGGGGGGGGGGGGGGGGGGGGGGGGGGGGGGGGGGGGGGGGGGGGGGGGGGGGGGGGGGGGGGGGGGGGGGGGGGGGGGGGGGGGGGGGGGGGGGGGGGGGGGGGGGGGGGGGGGGGGGGGGGGGGGGGGGGGGGGGGGGGGGGGGGGGGGGGGGGGGGGGGGGGGGGGGGGGGGGGGGGGGGGGGGGGGGGGGGGGGGGGGGGGGGGGGGGGGGGGGGGGGGGGGGGGGGGGGGGGGGGGGGGGGGGGGGGGGGGGGGGGGGGGGGGGGGGGGGGGGGGGGGGTGGGGGGGGGGGGGGGGGGGGGGGGGGGGGTGGGGGGGGGGGGGGGGGGGGGGGGGGGGGGGGGGGGGGGGGGGGGGGGGGGGGGGGGGGGGGGGGGGGGGGGGGGGGGGGGGGGGGGGGGGGGGGGGGGGGGGGGGGGGGGGGGGGGGGGGGGGGGGGGGGGGGGGGGGGGGGGGGGGGGGGGGGGGGTGGGGGGGGGGGGGGGGGGGGGGGGGGGGGGGGGGGGGGGGGGGGGGGGGGGGGGGGGGGGGGGGGGGGGGGGGGGGGGGGGGGGGGGGGGGGGGGGGGGGGGGGGGGGGGGGGGGGGGGGGGGGGGGGGGGGGGGGGGGGGGGGGGGGGGGGGGGGGGGGGGGGGGGGGGGGGGGGGGGGGGGGGGGGGGGGGGGGGGGGGGGGGGGGGGGGGGGGGGGGGGGGGGGGGGGGGGGGGGGGGGGGGGGGGGGGGGGGGGGGGGGGGGGGGGGGGGGGGGGGGGGGGGGGGGGGGGGGGGGGGGGGGGGGGGGGGGGGGGGGGGGGGGGGGGGGGGGGGGGGGGGGGGGGGGGGGGGGGGGGGGGGGGGGGGGGGGGGGGGGGGGGGGGGGGGGGGGGGGGGGGGGGGGGGGGGGGGGGGGGGGGGGGGGGGGGGGGGGGGGGGGGGGGGGGGGGGGGGGGGGGGGGGGGGGGGGGGGGGGGGGGGGGGGGGGGGGGGGGGGGGGGGGGGGGGGGGGGGGGGGGGGGGGGGGGGGGGGGGGGGGGGGGGGGGGGGGGGGGGGGGGGGGGGGGGGGGGGGGGGGGGGGGGGGGGGGGGGGGGGGGGGGGGGGGGGGGGGGGGGGGGGGGGGGGGGGGGGGGGGGGGGGGGGGGGGGGGGGGGGGGGGGGGGGGGGGGGGGGGGGGGGGGGGGGGGGGGGGGGGGGGGGGGGGGGGGGGGGGGGGGGGGGGGGGGGGGGGGGGGGGGGGTGGGGGGGGGGGGGGGGGGGGGGGGGGGGGGGGGGGGGGGGGGGGGGGGGGGGGGGGGGGGGGGGGGGGGGGGGGGGGGGGGGGGGGGGGGGGGGGGGGGGGGGGTATACCTCATACTCAGGGCAGATAATATTATTTATTATGTACAAACTACAGTTATCTATTTTAGGATTTTATTTAAAATTTGTATGACATATTTCTTCAGACATTATGCGTGTGTGTGTGTTGTTAGATAAAATAAGGCTGTGAATATTTGATAAGAGTTTTAATAATTATGTAACTATATAAATATAAAAATAAATTGATGTAGATAACTGGTTGATGTTCTTAGCAGTTTAGCTATTAAATTTAACAAGTATGCAAATGATGAAACATATTTTAAAAAATCACATGGAGTTTTCCCATTGATCTGATTTAAGATATAAAAAAGAAATAGATTTTTCAGGTTCACCTCTAATAATACTGTACATAATATAGTATAAACATATGGCTTAAGGAGAATCTATCAAACTTGACAAGCCAAATATCTTATTGTAAAATCAAATCATTAGATATTAGATGCATGTTTCCCATCAAGATGCATCAGGCAGTGTGAACCGGGAAAAGTAAATATCATGTTTCTCCCTCAGCAAGCCCACTTCAGACCTTCAGGTCGATTTAACCTCAAACAAATGGTCATGTTAAATATTTTTAAAAATATAAATCAGCGTTTCCGCATTTATCAAAGTAAAAAAAATTACTATTAATATAAAAACAGTCCTTTTAAAAAATTCCATAAATGCTATAAAATAGTTATCTTGAACCTTTTAAAATGAAAGGTTTTGAGAATTATTCAAATAAGGAATTTTTACTGGTAAAAATTTGAAAGTGTGATTGTTTACTTGATATGAATGACCCCATGATCTCTTGAAATGAAGGAATATAGATAATTGTGTTTTATACTCACAGCTATAATCTGCATTGTGTACAATCTACTTAGAATTGCTATAATATAATATTACAGTCTATTTTATGCCTAATGTTTTCATTCTAAGCATTTCTGAATTTCTCTGCTTAACAATTTTAAATTGAATTGTAAGGTAACAACATAATTTAGGTTACTGGAAATCAATTAACTCTGCATGATACTTGAGAAAAATTGGCTTATACAATTGTAATTTCAGAAAATAAAAAGCTTCATTTTTGTTTTTAGAGTAGCTCACATCAAGGACAATTATTCTACAGGAATGTATTTTTAGTTCTAACCTAGCAGAGAATAAAGACATTTTTTATTCTCTTTTACATTTTGACTCCACAGTAGCCCCATAACTGAAGAACTTTTCACTAAATATTGTAGCATATTCAATGCTTTGGGTGGCTTTAGGGGATGTTGTTTTAAAAAAGATTAAACCACTGATGACTTTAGTTTTTAACCTCAGTCATAAAATGCAAGCACTCTACTATATCCCTACAATTTAAATGCAAATAATCTTTAAACAAAACTAATCTTGAGGGCTTTTAGATAGTGAATGATAAATGGAAGGGAATTTTATAAAGTGTGATAGTGAGCAACTCTGATTTCTTTTTCACATCAATCATCCCTCTACATGGATCCACAATTAAAGTGTTCCTGTGCTTTTTGAGGGAGTCTGAGAAAGCAAGTTCATCATTTAGCTGCCCGTGGCATTACCTTGGGGAGAAGTAAGCTGATCCAAAGGGTAAGTGTTAATTGAAAAACGTGTAAGGAAACTGAAGATCCTTTCTCTATGTTTGCTTACCTGCAGAACCAAACCTGAGTTGTGCCCAGAAAGTTTAATAGTCTTGTCTAAAATCGTGTGTGCTTAATACAAGAAAGGATGCAATTATTATAGTTGAGCTCTTTTATAATGGTAAAATTAACTCATCTTTTCAAAAGATTACTTCCAGGAGAATTTTATAATGATAAAAATTATTTTTTATACATATCCAATAGAAAGAAAACTTACTCTTTATTTTTCATAATCTTGCTGCTTATGTAATTGTAAATTTAAAAATACAAACTTTGTGTTCGGCTTTTTTAACTAGGATTTTTTTTTTTTTTTTTTTTTTTTTTTTTGAGACGGAGTCTCGCTCTGTCGCCCAGGCTGGAGTGCAGTGGCCGAATCTCAGCTCACTGCAAGCTCCGCCTCCCGGGTTCACGCCATTCTCCTGCCTCAGCCTCCGGAGTAGCTGGGACTACAGGCGCCAGCCACGTCGCCCGGCTAGTTTTTTGTATTTTTTAGTAGAGACGGGGTTTCACTGTGTTAGCCAGGATGGTCTCGATCTCCTGACCTTGTGATCCGCCCATCTCGGCCTCCCAAAGTGCTGGGATTACAGGCTTGAGCCACCGCGCCCGGTCCTACTATGAATTATTTTTGAGACATAGAAAGTAGTGGCAAATAAAGAAAACATTAGAAATAAAAGAAAGTAATATATACCCTTTAGTAAAAGGATTTAGAATTCTTAGTGAAGAAGTTGATCCTGAGTCTGGGACAGGGAAGGTACACATTGAGCCTGGATGATTTTGTTGTACCAAAGGTAAGAAATAGCCAAAGAATAATTAAAATACCTGTAAAGAACAAGAAGTTATTTTGCAGGGACAGTCACTGTCCAGATGTTAATAATAATAATCTGAATTCATAATGGCATAAAATGAAGAAATTAATAAATAAGGGAGGAAGGAAATCTCTTCCTTACAGAGGATCAACTAATATAAAAAGAAGTATAGAGTTGGAAAAGTATCAACAAGTGGTAAACCCAACAGGTCAAATTTTGATAAATATAACCAGTTATTACTTACAAAAAAATAATAATTTTATAGTAAGAATGCTTGTTAGATTCCTTAACCATGTTATCAAATTAATATCGCAATACTGGGACAAATGAACGTCAGGTGCTTCCAGATATAACATACTGAGAAAGGCAATCTTCACTTTTACAGTATTCCTACCAAAACATGCAAAACTCAACCTGAAGAACAAGTCTAAAAAAACAATTCACCAGTAATCTCCAAAAATGCCAAAGGGAAGGAACACAAAGAAAGTTCAAGGAAATGCTCTGGATCAAGAAAGCTGAGAAAACAGAATTTAATTCATGATACCTTACTGGATTCTGAACCAGGAAAATATATTTATAAACCACATTATTGGAACAATTGATGTTATCTGAGTGTTAAGTGTAGATTAGATAATAATATTGTATCAATTTTTTAAAATTGTACTGTAGTTATGTAAGAGTATATGCTTTTCCTTAGGAAGCATACAATGACACATATGTCTAAAGGGACATGATTCCATCACTCTCAACTGGTTCAAGAAAATTTATACATCTACATACATACATACATATTTGTGTGTATATTCATGCACACATAGAGAAAAAGAGATAATAAGGTCAATGGGGGAATGTATGAATAGTTTGCCAAACTATGTAAAAAGTCTATGGGAATCCTTTTAACTATTTTTGCATTTTTTAAACTAATTTGAATTATATCAAAATAAATACAATTTTTGAAGGCAGAAATGAGAACTTTGTGGCACAACTAAGTTGATAGAGATAAAAATTTTCCTTTATCATAGACTCAAAGGCATCAGTTTATCATCATATCACAAGAAACACTAGAAATAAATACAACTAATGTGTAAATCAGATTGAATCTAAAATGTACATGAGGAATCAGAACTTCTTTAACTAAATTTTTAAAGTAATCTTGAAGTGAATCAACAGAATAAACATTTTAAATAATTCCTTTCCGATTATTTTTAAAAATACTCTGTTGCACTAGCAACGTGTAGCACATACACACTGTTAGATTCTCATTCAGTAGATGGTGTTCTTTCTTTCCTTGTTTAATCTACTTTGTTTGCATCAGTATCTGATTATAATAGTCATGTGTAATCTGTAGACAAGACAGCTACCCAGAAAAACTGCTGGGGGTTCTTTATCTCAAGACTTGGAGACAAAGAGAGAATGACAATAACAGAATAAACAAACTTTGGAAGCAAAACTAATTATATGTTACTGCTCATTTAACTATGCATATTGTTGAAGCATTTCAGTTGGGTTCAAATAGAAATCTAGTTTCTCTTTACAAAGAACTGGAGAAATGCCTCAGCTGATGTTAACTGGGAAAATATTTACTTTTCTCATATAGTCTAGAATCCTTTATTTTCAAGTTATAATGAAAAATTTTATATCGTCATTTTTCTTTCCTTTTTTTGTATTTCACTTAGTAAATTATTCAACATGGTCATTCAACTAGGTCATTTAGTATTCCAAGGGAGTAATAAAACAAATAATAATATGATTTCTGATCTTGGATTTGCAATTTTGTAGGAGAGATAGATACATGGGCTATTTTTGTTACTGTGTAGTTGTGATTTTGTCAGAGATTTTAGTACTGTGTACAATGTATTCATAATCTGTGTACACTTGTTAAATCACTGTGATATTTTATTTACTTTTTTAAGAAAGCATACTTACACTAGCCTTTTATTTATTTTAAAATAAATTTATAGGGTACAAGTGCAATTTTATTACAGGCATAGATTACATAGTGGCAAAGTCAGGGCTTTTAGGATATCCACCAGTTGAATAATGTACATTGTACCCATTAAGTAATTTCTCATTATCCTCCCTCTCCCACACTCTCACCCTCTGAGTCTCCATTATCCATCATTCTACTCTCTATGTCCATGTGTACATATTTTTCAGCTCCCACTTATGAGCGAAAACGTGATATTTGACAGTGCCTGACTTGTTTCATTTCCGATAATGACCTCCAGTGCCATACATGTTGCTGCAAAATACATAATTTGATTATTTTTATATGCCTGAATAGTACTTCATAGCATTTTTAACTTTAAAATGATTGACCTAGATTTATATTTTATTTTTTTCTCTAATTTGAGATCCTCCCACCTTCTGTCGACAAAATTGTCAATCTGTAACAATGGGGAGAGTTATATTCTTTTTTTTTTTTCTTTTTGAGGGTGTAGACTCTCTCATTAGGAAGAAATCTAGATATGAACAGGCTGACACTATGAAATATCTCTCATCAGTATCAAGCTCTACCCCACCAGAGCAGTTCCAGTTTTCTCTTTTAACCATTTCCTTTCTATCATTATGAGGGTGCTGTGAACATTTCTTCTATGTCCCAAATAAGCAGCAGTTCCCCATCATGTACAGGATAATGTCCATAATATTTTGATCTGCTATTCATTTGCTACCTTGACAACCTCTTCTCACCTTTGAAGTTGTTCAAATATAAGTTCTTTCTATGAAAGAAGACATTTCCCCCAAAATCCACTCCTGATATTAGCTTTTATTTCTATAGATAGCACTTATATTTCTTGGTAATTTGTTATATGTGTATTTTACTCGCTCCTTAAGACTATGGGAGGTGTACTAACTTTGTATGCCTTCTCTATATCCTATCTCCACAGACCACACTCTATTCAACCCCTAGTATGATGCTTGGAACAGAGTAAGTTCTCTTTAGATTCACGTAGCTAATCAAGAGCTTCATGGAGCCTTTGGCTATGTCTTTACTAAGTAGAAAGAGTGTGGGCACACACACACTCATTTGAATTCTACAGGCCCACATTTGAATTCTGACTATAGAATTTACGAACTGAGTGATTTCAGGAAAGTTGATTAGTCTCAGGAACATCACATTCCTGATATGTAAACAGAAATACTGACTTTACCTTTCTTGAAGGGTTGCTGTGAGAAATACATACAAAATAATATGTATAAAGTTCTGAAATAAGATGTGGAATGAAATAGCACAGAAAATGCATTGGTCATGCATACCTAGAACAACCACGCAACACACACAAACATACACACATACACACACAGACACACACACACACACACAATAGAAAAGACTGATTTGAAGGCAGCTAAGAGCTGCTGAAGACACAGAACTAGAGGTATATGACTCCAGAGAGGAAGAACTTTGAAGAGTCAGAAGCAAAATGGCCTGAGAGGGAAACATAAAAATGAAGACAGTAACAAAGAACTAAGAGAAGGGCAATGAGGATAAACATAACTAAAAATTTACTGAATATGAACTGTATAAAACAATTAGACTTATGTTTTATGGGGTTCTGTTATATATGAAATTAAAATGTATAACCAAAATTATACAAAAAGCATAAGTATATATGCTATTAAAATGTTCTAATGTTCTAGTTTCATTTTGGAAGTGGTAAAAGTCATAATTTGTGTTAGAATGAATTAATAATGCATATTATAATCTTTAGGGTAACCAATTAAAGAATAGCAAAAGAGTAGACAATACATTTACATAAAGGGAAAATAAAGCAATATAAGATAGTATATAATCTGTCTTAACCTCCCTCACCTCTCTGAGCTCCTATCCCCTAGTTGTCCTCTTGGAGTCTAGCAGGGACATACCCATCTCAGATTCTTTATTTTGGAAGTTTCTCCTGCCTGGCACAGCTTTCCCTCGATATATGCATGGTTCTGCCTCTCCTGTCATATGGGTTTTAAATTTCCTGTATTTCTTCCCTTCATGATTTTCTTAGCTCTTACCACCAACATGCAATGTATTTTACTTATTTATGTTACTGATTTATTCTCTTGATCACTAGACGGTAGCTCCATTTCTGTTTATCTTGTTCATCACTGTGTTGCCAGTGCCTACACTTCTGCTTCACCCATAGTAGGTAATTCATAAATAGTTTTGAATGAATTGA
This sequence comes from Macaca thibetana thibetana, assembly GCF_024542745.1. Lineage (NCBI taxonomy): Eukaryota > Metazoa > Chordata > Mammalia > Primates > Cercopithecidae > Macaca > Macaca thibetana. The sequence goes on from NC_065578.1 coordinate 173,333,012, forward strand.
TACTTTCATATCAGAAGGAACAGAGAGAACATTGCTATGGTCTGAATGTTTGCCACCCCCAAATTTATATGTTGAAATTCTAAGCCTCAAGATGAAGCCTCTGGGAGATGATTAACCACGAAGGCTGAGTGGGATGAGTGCCTTTATAAAAAAGGTTCACAGGGAGCTGTTTTTCCCCCTCCACCATACGCAGACACAGTGAGAAGGCTCCATCTATGAGGAGCAAGCCCTAATCAGATACTGAATTTGCCAATACCTTGATCTGGGACTTCCCAGACCCCAGAACTGGGAGAAATAAATAATTTTTATTTATATACCACCCAGTTTTATGTTATTTTGTTACAGCAGCTCAAATGGACTAAGTCAATATTGACTTCCAATTTGGGGCAAGATGAATTTGAAATAATCAAAGGAAAACAAGATATTATGTTTTTTGGAGAATTAAGATAACACTTGAAATAGCCAACTGTCTTTTTAAAAGTAGAAACCGTGTAACTGCAGTAATTTCATTTTTAAAACCAAATGATATCATTTTTTAAAAGAAAAGTCAGATCACATAAGCACCCAAGTGAAATTTAAGATAACAGATAGACATTAAGACTAGACTCGGAAGTCTGATATTTTCTGGAAGTTAGAGGATATAAGGAAATCATGTCCATTCATTATTTGGTGCTGTATTTGAAATATTACTTATGATTGGTAAATACTGTTATGTACTATTTAATAAATATTTATAGATTTGTTTTGGTGGCAACTTTTGTGCATTTAGCATCTTGTAAATGTGCTCATATAAAACTTTATATAAATAATGCATGAATAAATCAACAGCATAAAGCTAGTAAGAAAATAAAGAAATTAGATCACTACAGTACCAAGTTTAAAGTGAATCTTTTATTGTGACATTGGGTCCAATTAAGTTTGAAATGCCATAAGTTATTAATTCTCCATTGAAACCAACTACATAGGCCAGGAATATGTCAAGATATTAACAGCTCTTCTACCTCAGTTATTTTATGAAGGATTAGATAGAAAACTCCAAACATACAAAAAGCCGATTCAAAGAGGTATCACATTTGCTACTGTTTATATTTCTACCTTCCAAAACCCATGTCGAAATGTAATCCCCAATAAGGCAGGATTGACAGTTGCAGCTCATGAGAAGTAATTGAGTCATAAGGTCTGCACCCTCATAAGGCGTTGAAACATTCATAAGTTAATGAATTAATAGGTTATTATTAGAATAAGATTGATGGCTTCGTAAGAAGAGGAAGAAAGACTTGAGCAAACATGCCCCCTCATCATAGGATGCCCTGTGCTACTTCGAGACCCTGCAGAGAGCTCCCGTCCGTGGGAAGGCTCTCCCCAGATGTACATCCTTGGACTTGAACTTCCCAGTTCCAGAACTGTAAGAACTAAACCTTACCCCACCCCTACGTCTCTTAAAAAATAAATTACCTATTTTCAAATATTCTGTTGTAAGCAACAAAAAACTAAGACACAATTAGAGCTGCTTTCCATTGGCAATAAAACTTTGAGAGAGGATTGCTAATCTGAAGAGAGCACTGGGGGATGGTTTTAACTTAATACCCAGTTGAGAAGTTTCTGTCTTTGTGTTTTAAGTTTTATCAGTTAAAATGGGTAGAAAAAAAAAGTTTATAATCATAGAAAATACTGAATATTGCATTTACTTTTTAAAAAAAGTTTATTTTTTTCTTTTTCATTTAATTCTTTTGTTATACATTTATTAAAATATAAATAAATTTTTGGTCCTTATTTAGTTAGTACCTTACTGAATTGTAAACTACATATCATCCTTATTCTTTTGTACTATCTGCCTAAATTATAAAATGCATATTTTGTTCTTTATTTGCCAAATATTTATTGAGTACCTACTTATTTACCAAGGACTCTTCTGTGTGTTAAAGATACATTGAGGAATAAGACCAAAAACATTCCTGAGTCCGTGAGACCTACAAATAAGCATAATTGTGTAATTTTTAAAAGGTGGTAATTATTATGGGAAAAATAAAGCAGGTAAGGACAAAAGGGATAGGGAATTTTAATTACAGTTGCCAATGTATGACTCATTGAAAAAGTGATTTGATTTATTTTTTGACGTGTGATGCTGCTTTGACAATAGATTCTAATGAATAAGCATTCAAACTGGAAAAATGCTAATCTTCTAACTGTGATAATAATTGAATTATTTGGAGAAAAAAATCAGGTAAAGTTAGTGAGAAGTGGTCAGATTCTACATTTTTCTCTTAAAAATAGAATCAAGATATTTTCCTGATAGGTTAGCTATGGGCATTAAAAGAACATAAATTAAAGAAGATAAGAAGCAAATGGTAGAATGAAGTGCCATTAATGAGAAGAAAATCAGATGAATGAGTTTGTGCACAGTACGAGAAGTTCATAGTAATGTTTAACTGAGTGTTCCAGCTCCAAATGGGAACACTGAGTCCATTAGTTGTAGGTAAGAGTCTATATTTTGCAAGCTAAATCAGAGATGGAGCTATAAATTGGGGATTTTCACAACATAAGTGGTCCGTCAATTAACATAATTGTGTGGAATTACTAAAATAATCTCATGTAGAGATAAGAGTTTCAGAGATTCGGCTCTAAACATTCCAATATTAAAAGGATGGAGAGAAGGCATACAAGTAGCAGTACTAAATGAGTTGTAGGAGTAAGATGGAGAAAAAGGAAGGGAGTATCATGCCTTCAAAATTACAAATGAAGTATATGAAAAAGAAGGAAGTGCATTGCCAGCTTAAAGGCTGCTGACAGGTCAAATACAATGAAAACTGATAGTTTGTCATTGGATTTAAGAATATGAAAGTAATTTGAGATTTTGATAAGAGTATTATTTTAGAAGAATGGTGGTACAAGACCAGATCATCTGTAAAAAGGGGCAGAATTGACCTAACATGGATTCAGGGAGTACCCTTGAACAGTAGCAGGAAGCAAAGCAGAGTATATGCAGGCAGGTGGAGAAATACACAGATGGAAGTTTCTGAAAGTTTTCTTCCAATTACTTCAATTTTTTCAGTGAAATATGGAGCAAAATAATGAATTGAAAATGAAGATGGAACAAAAAAAATCCTAATTTTAGGTGCATACATTTCTGCTCAATCTTTTATTTTTCTTTAAATTCCTACGTTTTGCAGAATTTTCAGATAAGTTTTTTCTCATCCTCTATCACAGATCCTTCACAAATAATTCTGGAATTTCAATCTATTATTTCTTTATAAAATTAAATAAAGTAATTAATAATTTATTCTTAATTTTAACTTTCACTTCAGAGAAAAACTGTCATCTATTATTTTTTCTGTTAATCAAAATTTTCATTTATATTTTGCATAGCACCATTTCCAGGTCTAAAGCCTTTTCTATTCACAAACTACATGGACTAATTAAACAACGTTATTGAATAAAGAAATACCTATATATTAATTAGACACCAACACAGAAAACATTATTTAAGTAGGAAGCTAAAAAAAATAGAGAGAATATATATACATATATGTATATATGTATATGTGTGTGAGAAAGAAAGAAAGAGAGAGAGAGAAAGAATTTAGAGGTGAGACTTTCATTGGGACAAGAGAAAATTGCCAGATTTAGTAATAGTACCCCTGACAATCACAAAACAGAAGAATTACAGTGAAGACAACACCTATACTAACTGCGTTCTCTTAACTTACACAAGAGGTTTCAAAATAAATGAGCTTCTTTAGTCCTCAAAAGTACTCTGTGAGGTAGATACTATTTTTATTCCTATTTTACAGATGAAAACTCTAAAACTTTGGTAGTATATTACTTGTCTAAATTCACACAGCAAGTAAATAGTAAAACTAGAATTTAAAGCCAAACAGTGCTTTGTTGCAAACTTAATCACTATTATACTAAAAAATTCACCTACATGGGATAGTAATATAGTTTTATTGGAAGGCCGAAGAATTACCAAAAAATTTAATGGAAAGTTATTTTTAATATATTAGATATTTTTGAAGACTCATTTTAGTACAATGACTTTTGTTTTCAAAAGCAGATATAAACAAAAACTTAAACTATGCTTTAGCTACTGATGTGGAGGATTGATTATGATGTTAGTCTGTAAAGAACAATTCCACCAGCAAAACATTTAATAAAGTGTTTCTCCTTGAATGCTATGATGGTGTCATGCCGGTGAAAATAGAAAATTGATGTAAAAACAATGTCACTCTTTTAACTTACTTAAAAAAAAACCTTTTTATGAACATATTTATCCTATCTAAATAAAAAAAGTTTCTTATATCACTATGTAAAGACCTTTAAGGGTGTGTATTAGAATCATAATACCAATAATTGGCATTGACTAAATGCACATTATTAGTCTATACTTTCCTAAAGCACTTTACATTTATAATGTCACTTAATTCTTGCACTAGCACTGTACATTTGGTGTTTTAATAGCTCCAGTTTACAGATGAAGAAACTGAGGAACAGAAAAGTTAAGTAATTAGTCTAAATTGAATAGGTAATAAGAAGTTAGATGGCCGGGCGCGGTGGCTCACGCCTGTAATCCCTGCACTTTGGGAGGCCGAGGCGGGCGGATCACGAGGTCAGGAGATCGAGACCATCCTGGCTAACCCGGTGAAACCCTGTCTCTACTAAAATACAAAAAAATTAGCCGGGCGCGGTGGCGGGCGCCTGTAGTCCCAGCTACTCCGGAGGCTGAGGCAGGAGAATGGCGCGAACCCGGGAGGCGGAGCTTGCAGTGAGCCGAGATGGTGCCACTGCACTCCAGCCTGGGCGACAGAGTGAAGACTCCGCCTCAAAAAAAAAAAAAAAAAAAAAAAAAAAAAAGAAGTTAGATAAAACAATTATTATCTTATTCAAAATAGATTTAAAATATACACTATTCTATACCAAATACTCTGATGAAGAGCTTCTGGAAATAATAAAACCTGCATATTGTGTAAGTTAGCATCAAAAAACGTTATTAACTCCATATTCAACTCTTAGAATTTTCTCTCCATCTCAAACCCTTGTTCTGTTTGTTTCTTCAACTATTATTGTGCTTAACTGATGACTTTTTTTTTTTAATCTCTTTACTTCCAAAAATATATTCACTGAAGGCTTTTCAAGGAATTTCCATTAAAATCTGAATCAATTTATCCATCTTTTTTATGCTTTCACATTACTTATTTGCTTCATTTCATTACTTAAAAAGATTAGTGACTGCTACATGCTCTTTAATTAGTACCAATTATATGATCAATTAAAAGACAGAAGTTATAGAAAAGAATAACTCTTACAAAACAGTCACTTTTCTTTACAACTGGAAAGGTAGATTGACAATTGGAGAACATACTGTACTACATAAATTTTCATTGTGTATTTTTTGTATCCTGTTACTTATATGTGTAGACAGTATTCAAAGAGTGTGCTTCAATCCATTCAGGTATGGAACCAAACTACATTTCTAGCCTTGAATTATTGTGCCCTTTGAAGAGATGGAACACTTTTGTTTTGCAAGGTAAAAATTTAGGAAGAAACTGTGTTTTTCAACTATCATATTCTATAATCAAGAATCATTTTATATTGAAAATCAATGAATGAATTCTTTAGTGATTTATGTAGGACTGCTTGGAGATGACAAATAAACCAGTCAAACATAATTTCAGGTAAATTACCTAAATCTAAATTTTAGATAGATGCATGACTTTACCATGAACATTTGAAATAGTCTATGTTATGTTCAGGTAGCTTTAACTGCCTCCATGACTATCTGCTTTATTACGAACAAAGACATGAAATGAAAAGCATCATAATTAAAATGCCTAACTATCCAAATGCTTTCAGCATTGTACTCAATACATTGCTTTTTTTCCCTGTAAATTTGCTGAAAGAGAAGCTTGAACAATGGAATTAAATGAAGAACTGAAAAAAATATGCAGTCTCAGCTTTAAGAAATCAATGAAACCACATTAAGATCAAGTAGCAATTTGTCAAAATATTTCTACATATTAATCGTTAGAAAGTTTTGCCAAGCACATGTAATCTTGAAAAAACTGCTTCAATTGGCACAATATACTCAGGATGAAATAATATAGCATATCATGGCTATCTTTCAGGGCTATTTCTATGATATTTCAATCTAGACATTCCTTCAGAGAATACATGTAAATGCTACTATGCTTGAAATATTGCTGGTTGTAAGAGATATTTGTATTCAGAATAGAAACTATAAAAAATAGTATTAATAGCCTATAGAGATACATAAGAGTAGTTTAAAGGAGTATGTTTAATGGATCAGAAGGTAATAAAGAAAAACTATGTGATTTGAGAAAGATTTATGATTATCAAAATATAACATTAATTTATATTGTAATCACAATTGGGCACACATATGAAATGAATTAACAGCAAAGTTAATTATTCAAAAAAACGAGTAAAATATTTTTAAATGGAGAACAATACATCATACATAAATAAATCAATATGTAAAAGTAGAATTAGAAAATTGTTTCTATAATACTTGGAATATTTTTGGAAACACAGGAATTACAGAATGTTAGATGTGGCATTATTATTTATATTGTGATTCACACATAATTACTATGTTTAAATACAAAATTGTATTCCATTATTTAACTGCATTAACAAAGCTGTGGTCATTCATTGTCTACAAATAAACTGAATATATGAATAAGTACCTTGAGAAATACTTTCACGCAGTATTTTTTTTCTTTTAGTTGATGTTTTTCATCTTAGTTTTTTGAAAAATGTGGTATTTCAAATTGCTAATTTGTTTCATGAAAGTGGTCTAGTATCTCTCTGTGTATCTGTATTTGATCTCTAATTTTCACCACAACCATATTTTATGTACTCCCATAGTTTTATTTAGAGACCTATAACTGGACTATGATTAATATTTTACATAATCTCTTATCCTTAACTGTATGAGACCCACAAATTTAAATTTTTTTATGTGAATGTCTACTTTGTATATGCTTCCATGACAAGATATTGGACTCTGTACTACTAACTCTGGGAGTTTTGTTTTATGTTTGTGTATTATGATTTTCCAAAATGATAAGGTTTAATAAAGTACTACTGAAGCAAATAATTGGAGCCATTTCTCCTCAGAGTTTGTATTCAAAGTAACTAAAATATATGAGGGCCATCCTCTTTTGTTCACCTAAATAGTGTCTGTTGTCTAGTTTTACTCTCTAATAAAGTAAAGCATTACCTTTTTTTCCTAATGTCCAGTTTCCCTATATGGCTTGCCACTAAAAGCAGGTGTCAAACATTACTTTAGTCTCTATATTTTCATTTGTGAATAAAGGGTATCGAATCTATGAAATAACTGGTATTGTATTTCACCGTATCGTGAAAGTTAAGATCATATTAATTCATTATGTTAGGTTGAAGCATATAGAAAAGGTTCGCCTTGATAAAGTAATTATATCTTATTCTAGAACAACAGTTGCCAGAACAGATAAAAAGAATATCAACACCTCAATTAGTAACCATATAACTGCCCATGGGTTAACCACAAGTCTTAAAGAAACAGAAAAAAATTTGAGAAAGTATATTTTGTATTGTATTTAAAATCTCACAATTATGCAAAAATTCTAAAGATATGTTCACTAGAATAGATCTCTAGTAATAAGAGCAGAGAGTTCTACATTGAGTACCATTTATATCATCTCATTTGATTGTTCCAAAAAATACTCTAAAGTAGGATTAATTTTTAGAAATAGAAAGGGTAAGTGATTTATTTGAGGGCCCCAGTTTAGAAAACGATTAAGCCTGGAGAAGAAACAAAGTCCTCTAACTTAAAATCAAAATGCTGTGTCCAACTGTTAAATGCATGATGAGAAGAGTTGGGTCTAAGTTGCTTTTAAGCCCAAGTTTCTTTTATTTATACAATCAAATGTTTTTCATCTATTCTTTTCTTCCTATGTAAAAACATAATTTAGCTTCTAGGACAACTAGTCATAGTCTCCCTTGGATTTGTGCACTAATGTATATTCAGAGACACTAAAGATATCCCCAGTGCCACTGCATTTTCCCTAGATTCTGCCTTGGCACATAGTAGTTGCACAACAGATATTTATTTTGTGACTAAAAGAATGAACCTTCCATGACTCTGTTTGGGAGTAATTATTTCATCTACCAGCATCAATCCAAAGGTAGTTTATTAAAATGTTAAATGTGATATGAACATTTGTGATGAAAAAATTCCTCTTGAAGAGGTGCAACGTATGTGTGATACATACTATCTATAACATTTACATATCTGTCTTCTTCAAGATAAATCTGTTAATTATAAAATGTGTGATATCTAAAGTTGTCTAAGGAGTTGGAATGTATAAGTTTCTAGAAGCTTAATCTTTTATTTAACATATACTCATAAGAAAATAACATGCCAATATTTCTAAATGACTTTTTGTGATCCTCAGACAGCGAGGCCAAAATTTAGTATTGTCTGTGAAATATCTTCAACAGCTTCCTGTTGGTACCTGCATATAAAACTCAGACGTCTTTTTGAGTGTCTCTTATTATGTTACCCTTTTGGTATGTGAAATAAACAAAATCAGGAGAGTATCCAAACTAACGTTTGATAGTAACCATGTGTTACTATCAAGCTATAGCTCTTCTCTTCTTTTCACTAATTTTTCTATAGTTTCTCTGTTTCCATGCCTCTTTAGTACTGAGTCAAACAGAAAATGAAACTATTATTAGCATATCTACTATTCTTCTAGGCCAGACTGCATGTGTCTGTGGGAGTTGGCAGTGAAGGACTATAAAAGGGGCTTGGAAATAATTGTCAAAAAACAGAAATTTGTTGAATTTGCCTTCATTTAGGCATGCAAAATTTTGAACACATCCAGAAATTTCTCTAAAATGATGCTTGGAGTTATGGGAGATTGGTGGCATCTCTACTAGATATGGGTCACAAACTTCAGATAATTCTATGGATCACTTCAAAAATGTCTTTAACTCCTCTCTCTGGCTTCTTCCCTCTGTGGTGTCACATTGTAGTAATACTAAAAGCAGCAACTATTTTTGCCAATATCTCTGAATTGACATTATACCTATTGTCTACAGTATGCATTTCTGATGATTGACAGCAAGAAGTCCATACTCTGCACCAAAAGAACACCTCCTCATTGTTGCAGAAACCTCCTATTACCATGCTGGACAATCAAAACTCCCAATATGCAAACAAGATTTTTGGAAAGTGAAAATCGATGTATGTGTGTGCACAGGTATATATGTGGAAATTTATGGAAAGAATATAGGACATATTTTAACAGAGATGAGACAATTGGAGAATTACTTTTACTTTTTTTATTGGTAAATAAAATATCCAACATGATTATTTAAATACTTACAGTTTGAGGTATCAATTGATTTAAGTATAGAAAGAACATTAAAAAAATGAATGGGGAGAGATTTTCTTTATAGTAGTTTACACAAACTATTAACTCAAAACCAATATAAAAGATTACATCTGTGTGCTGAAAGCAGTGGCAATCAGTTGCAAACTAAGTTGTAATTTTAACTGAAAAATCAGTAAACAAAAATTGAAATAGTAATTTTTGCTTTTCTTACAAACTGGTAAGCGGAAGGAGGGTTTAATTAAGAGGGTATTAAAAACTATACAGGAATTATCTTAGAAGTTTTGGAGAAATTTATGAGGACTATAAAGTTTATAAATGTGGTAGTATAAGTGTTTTCACGTTGCTAAATTAAATTGAGAAATGTATTATTCATTCACATTTTTCTTCACATAGTTATATTGGTAATATGTTTTTAGTATTCGTTATTAAAAGTTATATCATGGGGTGGGGGTAGCGGGGAGGGATAGCATTAGGAGATACACCTAATGTAAATGACGAGTTAATGGGTGCAGCACACCAACATGGCACATGTATACATATGTAACAAACCTGCATGTGGTGCACATGTACCCTAGAACTTAAAGTATAATAATAAATAAATCCATAAATAAATAAATTCATAAATAAAATTTTATCAGCATAATAGCCAGCCTTCAAGATGGCCCTCAATGATCCCTACCTTCAGATATTCACAACCCATAATTCTCTCCCATCTTATATCAGAATTGTCTTGTGTGACCTGCAGAATATGGCAAAGTAATGGTATGTTACTCCTGAGGTTGTGTATTGTCTTAAATGCTCTCTCTGGGATCACTAGGTCTACGGGAAGCCAAATCATGAGTATCTCTATGGAAAGGCCCACATGATGAAGAGCTGAGGTTTCCGAACAACAGCCAGCAAGGAACTGAGGTCTCCTGCCAACAGCCTTGTAAGTGAATCTGGAACATTAAGGAGCCAGGTCAACTCTTCAGATGACTACAGCCTCTGCCTATGTCTTGACTGCAATTTCATGAGCCCCAGAGTCAAAATTAACCAGCTAAGATATAGCCAGGTTCCTGATATTCGGAAACAGTGTGATAAAATACATATTTGTTGTTTTGTGCTGCTCAGTTTGAGGATAAGTTTGTATCTCCAAATAAACGATACAAAAAGAAAAATAATTGTAGTAATGTGAGGAAGAAAAGGGATAAAAGAAAAAAAGGAAAATATGAAATACATAATCTTATAATTCATATCGTAGGTGAATGCACAAATATATCCCAATTTTCCTGAACTAGTCAGCATGAATTGAAGGAAAGAATAGTACAACTTCTTAAAAAATAAATAATATTCATAAATCATTACCCAAGCACTAAAACATTTCTGAATGGCACGTATCTGACTCTGATCTCCTCTTGCATCCTGTACAAATATCGTCCTTACAACTTCATGTTGTTTGTTATGCTTACACATAATTTTATCACTCTATATAGTGATTAATATATGTGTGTATATAGAAGTTCTGGAATTGTATAAAACAAGTATCATACTCCGTAATTTTCCTGGATTTGATCTTTTCATTCAAAATTATGTTTTTATGATCCATCCATGTTATTATATGTATCATAATATTTGTTTACCCTCTTAAATAGTATTCTATAATGCTATAGACTGAATGTTTATGTCCCCCCAAAGTTCATATGTTGAGGCCTAATTCCCAAGGTGATGGTGCTTGGAAGTGGGACTTTCAGAGAGAGAGAGAGAGAGTTAGGTTGTGAGCATAGAGCCCTCATGAATGGAATCAGTACCCTTAGAAGAAAAGAGACTACACTTACCTCTTTGTGTGTGTTTTTGTCTCTTTCCCTCTCTTCAGGCCATGTAAGGATACAATGAGATGGCAATTGTCTCCAGACACAGGATCTGCCATTGTTTCAGAGTTGGAATTCCCAGCTTCTAAAATTTTGAGAAATAAATATTGGTCTTTTAAGTCTCCCAGTCTATGTTATTCTTACTCTAGCAGCTCACAGTTACTAAGACACATTGTGTGAAGATACCAACATTTTATTTATCCATTTTTGTTATCAGGGGACATCGGGTTTGATTCTAGGTTTTGTTGTTAAAATCAACACTGCTATGAACATTCTTATACGTGCCTTTTGGTTGACTTCTGAAACATTTTGTGATGCATATGAACACAGAGTAATTTTTATGTCATAGCATATGGGGTGCTCAACTTTAGAAGACAATGCTGAATTTTGTACCAGAAAGTTGTGTCAGTTGGCACTTTCATTGCCAAAAATAGGACAGGTCAGTGGTGCAATACTTCTCAAGTATTTCATGTTATCTGATTTTTTTTCTCTCTTTCTTTCTTTTTTTTTTTTTTTTTTTGCCACTCGAAGGAGTGTAAAATGAAATTTCATTGTGGTCAAACATCGCTCTCATTAATCATGAAAGTGATGAGACTGAGGATCTCTTTTTACGGTGATCTTTTCTTTCCTGCTGGGGAATGACTGCATATATTTGCTAATTTTTCTATAGGGCTACATGGTAGACTGTTTTAGAAATGACCCCAGTCATTTGTTTCATCCCAAAGGTCTGATATCAATTCTACCCTCAAGAGTTAGGTTCTATATTTCCTCCCATTGACTTTGAACTGGCCCTTGACTTGATTTGACAAATGAAATGAGAAGCATGCTGTGTGACTTTGGGGCCCAGACTTAGACAGCTCTTAGTACTTCTGTTTTCACTTTTCCAAATCCTGAGCCATCAGTTAAAGAAGTCTGACTAACAAGCTAGATGAAGAAGTCACATGGAGATAAGACCTGAAAGATGTGACCACATGTTCTCACTTATAAGTGAGAGCTAAGTAATAAGAACTTATTGACAAAAAGAAGGAAAGAAAAGGCATAGGGGCCTACTTGAGCGGGAGGGTGGCGTGTGGAAGAGCAGAAAAGGTAACTATTGGGTACTGAGCTTAATACCTGAATGATGAAATAATGTGTACAATAATCCCTGCAACACGTGTTTCTTACCTATAAAAACCTTCACATGTACCCTCAAACATAAAATAAAAGTTAAAAACAAAACAAACAAACAAACAAAAAACCAGAGTCCTGGCCGGTTCTTAAGCATTTGGCTACTCCAAAGCAGTTGCTGGAAATGTCTGAGTCGTGTCATCTTGGACTTTTCTGTCCTTGTCTGTCTGTCACGTCGATACAATGGAGCCCAGAGACAAGTTATTTCCATTGAGCGTTGCCTAAATTACAGACCAATTTAAAAAAGTGATTCCCGGCTGGGCACGGTGGCTCACGCCTGTAATCCCAGCACTTTGGGAGGCCGAGACGGGCGAAACACGAAGTCAGGAGACCCAGACCATCGTGGCTAACACGGTGAAACCTGGTCTCTACTAAAAATCCAAAAAATTATCTGGGCATGGTGGCCGGCGCCTGTAGTCCCAGTTACTCCGGAGGCTGAGGCAGGAGAATGGCATGAATTTGGGAGGCAGAGCTTTCAGTGAGCCGAGATAGCGCCACTGCACTCCAGCCTGGGCGACAAAGTGAGACTCCGTCTCAATAAATAAATAAATAAATAAATAAATAAATAAATAAATAAAATAAAATGGTTCCTGCTTTAATCCAATAAATGGTGGGGTGGTTTGTTATATAGCAACTGACTATTAAAACATTGTTTTCTTATTATACATTTTTCATTCCAGTGTTTGAGTTATGAGCTACAAATATTTCCCCCAGTTTATAGCTTGATTTTTAGCTTTTTAAGCTATCTTTGGATGAATAGAAGTTTTTGAACTTAATATGTCCACATTTAAAATGCTCATGCTTTAATAGTGAACACTTTTGCAAATTTTCAAAAATCTACCACTTCTGAATATCAAAAATACATTCATCTGTATTTTCTTTCAAACATTTTAAAGCTTTGTCTGTGGTGTTTCAAGTTTTAAGCCATCTGGGTTTCAATTATGGATGTGTTTTGATGAAAGAATTCAATTTCATTTTTCTTTCCATATGGATAACAAATTTTTGCTGCTCATTTCGCCACCTCAGCCCTAAATCAAAGTGGCATATTTGTGTGGATCTATTTTTGGGTTCACTATTTTGTTCTATATGTCAGTTTGCCTAACTTTGTACACTTTTTACACTGTCTGAATTACTATAACTTAAAATAAGCCTCTGGATTTAGCAAAGACATTTCTTCCACATTTTTCTTCTTGAGAGAGGGTTAAACTATTTATAGTCATTCACTACTTTATGTAAATTTTAGAGTCATTGAATCTGTAGATAAGTTTGGATCTGTAGAAAAGGAATGATATATTTATGATATTTATTCATTCTACCTATTGATATTGGGTATATCTCATTATTTTAGAGTTTTAACTTTTTTATTTAAATGATATAATTTTCTGTGCACATGTCTTGCACATTTATTATGGTAATTTCTTTTTTTGTTGTTGTGTTTGGAGATGGAGTGAGTTTTGATCTTGCTGCCCAGGCTGGAGTGCAATATTGCAATCGCAGCTCACCGCAACTTCTGCCTCCTGGGTTCAAGCAATTCTCCTGCCTCAGCCTCCAAAGTAGCTGGGATTACAGGCATGCACCACCACGCCAGGCTATTACAGTAATATATAGATGCTTTTATTTTTTTCTTGCTATTTAAATTTCTAAATATTGCTTGTAAGCATTTGAATTTGCTTATTGATCAATCTGCTTATTATTCTTGCTTCAGTCCACAGTATTATTTATCTTATTATTGCTAATACTGATATGCCTATAGCCTCTTTCTCCCAATCCTACTTTTAAACAATCATGTCAATGGCAAGTGATGATTACTTGCTGTCTTTATAATCCTCATCCTTGTATATTTTTCTTTGTTCTAGCTATTTGCCTCCTACAATGTTGAATATACATAGTGATAATGGGCCTGCCCCTGATTATGAAGGAGATACCTCTCTCAATACTCAGAGTTATGTTTATTGAAAATATTTTTACTTTATGTTTATTAGGTTAAATAATTTTTGGCATATTACAAATATCCTAAGGATTTCTGTCTAAGCATTTTTAAAAGTAATAGTCATCAAATTATATCATTTTTTAACAGAGTGAGACAATTCTTTTTTCCCATAATTTAGCAATTGACTTAACCATCTATTGATTTTTTTTATTGTAACAAAGTTATTGTTTATTTCTAGATGCTTCCATTTCAGTTTTATTTCCAAGTGTTTTTCTCACATTTCCCTTCTGGAATGCTTTATTTAGAAACTGCATAAATTGTTTATTTAAACATTTTATATGTAGATATTCTGTATTCTGTGATTGACACTCACAATATAAATAATCCATAGGATTAAAATCAGTTGCATATTGTTTCTTCAGAACTTCACTAAATATTGATGGGATTCTTGAGTGTTTAATAATCCCTGACCATGAATTTATTGCTTCATCTAATTCTATATTGGTTCTAGGTTCTGTATTGAAACGTTTTTCCAGAGATGTTTGCTTCAAATACTGACAAGTAGTTATCTCATGTCCAGGTTTTTTACCATGCTGTTTTTCCTTAGTAGCCCCAATCAAATTATCAGGTATGCTGTTTGGAGCAGCCACACTCTTCCTGGCTGCTTATTGGTCCTAAAGGCTTTCTATGGCTGTCTGCACCTTCATTACTCAGGCCTGAACCCCAAAGTATTTTTTCTTTCCTGACTACCTTGTCTCTATTTGTACTACCCTAGGGTCTGTGATGCTTCCAACCCAGATTACTTTTGTATAATTGGAGACATTCTTTAATTTTATACTTTAAATAGATTTATAAAGGCTGATGAGTTTTCTTAATTAAAGAGAATTGAATGGGCAGTATTTATGAGAAGAACTGCCAGTATAGTCTGAAAATACACATTTATAGCAAGTTGTTATATATCTTATATTTAAAGCTTGAAAGAAGATTTTTCTTCCCCTCACTAATGCTGTAAGGCCAGTGAGGGCAATCAAGGGGTCAAGAGGACTCAGGCCTTAGTAGTTACTTCATGGATCTTAGCTGACAGAAGCTCCATTGTGATAAATGCATATGCAGTTTTGGAGGTAGGGAGAAAAAGAAAAGATGGTTGGCCACACAATTATATTAACATTTTGTCTAGAAGTACTATGTAACATTTCAACTCGCATTTGATTGACCATAGAAAATCACATAGGGATAGTTTAGTTAAAGTAGGTGGAATGTTTCTCCGTTATGAATGATAATACTATGTATTTGTGAATAGTTCTAATTGGTAGAATCTTCTTCCCTTCTATTATAAAAATTTGTTTCTCACTCAGGTATAACATGCTTATGCCTCCCAAAGTAGGCAACCCAAAAGTCTAGCACAATAACCATCATGCCCTATGTTTAGGCCTTTATTATAATCTTAGACCTGATCTCAGCCTCAAGATATATGTACCAAGAAGACAAGTAATATATTCTCCACAAATTCACGAAAGGAGACAGTTTTGGGACAGAGGGAAGGTTTGGAACCATATAGCAGCCCCTTTTCATAGCACTATTGAAATAACACAAGAAAAATATTGAGAGGAGTTTCTAAATCTCACATCCTAGGAATGGAGAATGTTTTTAGATTTTGCTCCCAGAGAGTAGCTTCTCAGTTCATTGCCTACATCAGCCTGTCATCATTGAGTTTCTCCGTTTTCTTTTTAATTATCTTATGTCATCTTCTTGCAGGCTGAGCAGGCTTCTCAAGCCTTTTCCTGCACATAGAAGAGAGGGAAGTAATGGGAGGGCTTTAAGTACTGAACAATGGCTTCTTTTAATTTATGATTATAATTTCTCATTTAGCAGTACAACTGATTCAAGGACTTGATGGGCTGCTTTTTTATTTGACTCCCCTCCATTGCATGTGCTAAAAACCACAGCCACAATTCTTTAGAGACATGACTAAGTATGATGGACTGAATGTGTCCCTCCCCTAAAATGTATCTGCTGAGATCCTAAACTTCAACATCATTGTATGTGGAAGTGGGTCCTTTGGAAGGTAATTAAGTTATGAGGTTGGAGCACTCATGAATGGGATTAGCATCCTTATAAGAGACACCAAGGAGGGCTTTTGCCCTCTTTTGGCCATGTAAGGATCTAATGAGAAACAAGAGTCTGAAACAAAGAAGAGAAACAAAGAAGAGGACCCTCACATGAACCCAACCTTGTCAGCATCTTGATATCTGACTTCCAGCCTCTAGAGCTGTGAGAAGTAAATTTTTGTTGCTTAAAAGCCACCCAATGTATAACACTTGGTTGCTAAAGTCCAAACTAAGATACTGAGTAACCAAGTTTTGCGTAAGATAAGCATATCAGTTCTCCACAGAAAATACATGCTTTATTGAAGTTGCCTCTTTCCAACTTCTAAGTCTCTGGTGTCTATTTTCATGATTTCTAATGACTTTTCTGAACTCGTTTCCTTACAGTATCTTGTCTAATGCAGCCAACAGTTCACTACCTTTGCTCTTAAGTTTCCTTTTCCAACCTTTGCACTCAGCAGGTCATTTGTTTTGGTAAATAAAATCTTAATAGTATGCATCTATACCCATTTGCTTATATATTGTCTCTAGCTATTTTCCTGCTAAGACAGCAGCATTGAGTAGTTACAATAGAGAACATACGGCCCCAAAAGCCTAGAATATTTACCATCTGCCTCTTAATAAAAATATTTGCCAACCCTTGATCTAGAGTCAAAAGTTTATTATATGCAAGTGCTTTACCAAATTTTGCTACTACATAACATAAATAGATCCAATAGCATCTAACTCCAATATAAACTTCCAACCTCCAATAACATTTATCACACAGTATCCTTACTTGCTTCAAAGATTATGCCATATATTTGATGTTATTCATGAACCTCTTTTGGTTCCATTTTACCTGTCATTTGGGAGATGCCGGTAATATAATGGAAATAGCCAATCTCAAACATTGTAACAACTTAAAACATTGAAGTTTATACTTCTCTTATGCTACATGACACATAAGGGTTATCCTGAGGACTCTCCTCATTGTATTTACTTAGAGACACCGTCAAATGAAGGTCCGTCTTGGTATTATATGCATTCAGGATAAGAGTGCAGAGATGGCAAAGAGTGACTGAAGTGAGACATAAGTTGATTTTTATTGATAAAATTACTCCAAGATATGACACTCTATCTTCTGTTCATATTTCACCTATCAGAGGAAATCTATGTCCACATCTGAGTAAAAATGTTTGAGTAGTGTGATCCAATTATGTGCCTGAATAAAAATGTTCAACTTGAGAGATGATCTTTTAGGATTACCACAACCAGGTAGTAGAATGCAGTGTAGTAACAACGTTATTGCCAAGTGCTATCTAGGAATAGACTTGTATGTTAAAAAAGGGTCATAATATTATATGGAATCCTCAATCAGAACCACAAAAAGGCATTAAAATGTGTAGTAAAGTAGGAAGAAAGAACAAGGGCAGCAAATAAAATATAGTAACAAATATGGTAGGTATTAATCCAACAATATCAGTAATTACTTTAAATTTCAATGGCCCAAATACAAAAATTAAAATATGGAGGTTGTTAGTGTATTTTAGAAACTGAACTATATTTTGTCTACAAGAAACCCATTTTAAATACAAAGATACATAGAGATTAAAAGTTAGGGAATATAGAAATATATATTATGCTAACACAAATCAAAAGAAAGCATGAGTAGTTTTATTAACTTTAGATAGAGCAGAATTTAGAGCAAGGTGAGTTCTTAGCAATAAAGAGAGGCATTACATAGTTGTAAAAGGGTCAATACTACAGGGAGACATAACAATCTTTAATGTGTTTCGGCCTAAAGGCAGATCACCGAAGTACATAATGGCAAAACTGATACAACTGGCAAAAGAAATAGGTGAATCCACTATTTAGTAGGAGACTTTAGTACCTGTTCAGGAGAAAGATAAAATGCTAACAATCAGAAAATCAGTAAGGGCATAATTGAACTCAGCAATACCATCAATCAACTGGATATGATTGAAATCTACAGACTACACCATCCAACAACAGCAGGTTACACATTTTTCTCAAGCTCACATGGAACATTCACCCAGACAGACCATAGTCTAGGCCAAAGACACACCTTAATATCAAACAATGAAAATCAAACAGTGCTTTCATATTACAATGGAATTGGAATAGAGACCAATAACATAAAAGGTAGCTATGAAATTATAAGATGCTTAAAGATTAAATGACATGTCTCAATAAAACATGGATCATAAAAGGCAATTACTTTATTTCTTTTCTTTTTTTTTTTTTGAGATGGAGTCTCGATCTGTTGCCCAGGCTGGAGTGCTATGGTGTGATCTTGGCTCACTGCAACCTCTGCCTCCTGGGTTCAAGTGATTCTCCTTCTTCAGCTTCCTTAGTAGCTGGGATTACAAGCACATGCCACCATGCCCAGCTAATTTTTTGTATTTTTAGTAGAGACGGGATGTAATCATGTTGGTAAGGCTGGTCTCAAACTCCTGACCTCATGATCCTCCTGCCTCAGTCTCCCAAACTGCTGGAATTATAGGTGTGAGCCACTGCACCCAGCCTAAAAAAGAAAAATTTCTAAAATATTTAAGATATCTCAAAATGAATTTCTAAAATATTTAACTAAATAGAAATAAAAGTATAATTTATGAAATTTGTGGGATATAATAAAAGCAGTGCTTACAGTGAAATTTATAACACTGGATGCATATATTAGAAAATAAGAAAGATCTAAAAGCAACCATTTAAACTTCTGCTTTAAGAAACTAGAAAAAGTAAGATAAATTACATCTGAAGTGAGGAAAGGAAAATAAATAAACAAGGAAAATAAATAAACTAGCATGAGAAAAAAAAGACAGAAATTGCTAATATCAGAAATGAATGATGGGACATCACTACAGATCTTACAGACATTCAATGGATAATGCAGGAATTTATGTACAATTCTATGCCCACAAATTTGATACCCTAGAAAAATAGACTAATTTCTTGAAATACAAAATCTGCCAAAATTCACAGAAAAAAAGAAATAGACAACTTGAATAGATCTTTATTATTAAAGAAATTCCACGAGTAATTAGTAACCTTCCAAAAGAGAATGTACTTTGTCCAAATAGTTTCACTGGTTAATTGTACCACAAATTAAAAAAAAAATAAATAATAACACTTTTATACAAACTCCTTCAGGAAATAGAAGCAGAGGAATATTTTCTAACTCATTCTATGAGGCCAGCATTATGAAAAAGCAAAACCAGACAAAACCATTATAAGAAATTTAAACTATAAACCAATGTTTCTAAGGAATATAGATGCAAAATTCTACAGCAAAATATTAGCAAATCAAATTTAACAATGTATAAAAAGAGTTACAATAACAATCAAATAAGATTTATCTCAGCTACCCAAGGCTTATTTAACAGTTGAATATCGGCCGGGTGTGGTGGCTCAAGCCTGTAATCCCAGCACTTTGGGAGGCCGAGACAGGCGGATCACAAGGTCAGGAGATCAAGACCACGGTGAAACCCTGTCTCTACTAAAAATACAAAAAACTAGCCGGGCAAGGTGACGGGAGCCTGTAGTCCCGGCTACTCGGGAGGCTGAGGCAGGAGAATGGCGTGAATGCAGGAGGCGGAGCTTGCAGTGAGCTGAGATCCGGCCACTGCACTCCAGCCTGGGCGACAAAGCGAGACTCCGTCTCAAAAAAAAAAAAAAAAAAAAAAAAAAAAAAAAAAAAAAAAAAAAAAAAAATGTAAGATAGCAATTCAGAAAATCTAACAATAATTTTAAACAAAAACTTTCAGCAAACTAGAAAGTGAAGGATACGTACTCAACTGGATAAATATCATCTAAAAAAAAGTTCTAACATCATACTCAAAGATGAGAAACTAGAAGCTTTCTTGCTGAGATGGGACCCAAGAAAGGATGTGCCCACTCATCACTGCTTTTTAATATTATAGTGAAAGTCCTAGCTAATGTAATAATAATACAGGGGGTGGAAATAAATTATTTAGCCAGATAGGGCGAAAACGTCCTCAGCAGAATTTCTTTACTACCAAAAGGCATCCCCAAAAATCGTTTCTTTTCTTCCAAGGAGCAGCCTGAAAAATTGAGCTGCAAACATAGATAAGGAAGCTGGAGCTTGCACGTGGGAATGCCAGCAGCTGTGCCAATAGAAAAGGCTAAATCAAATTAGAGGAAATCAGTGGGGGCCAGCGATGCCCAACATGGAGGCTCTATCTTCGCTTTTTTGTTACCACATGCACAGTAAGAAAGAAATGGGCAACAACATGGTGCAGCTAGAACAGAAAATTCACCTGCGTAATAAAAGATTAGCTTGGAGGCTACCAGGGATTCATGCCCTATGTAAATGGCACACCTGGTCCAACCAGTTTTTTGCACCTTATATAATCAGGCACCACCTCCTCATCAGCTCATGTATAAAACGCCCTGCATTTCACTGCGGATCCAGCAACCTATTCTTCTGGGACCCCTCTCTGTCGCAGAGAGCTAGTCTCTTTCTGTTTCCTATTAAACTTCTACTCCTCATCTCACTCTTGTGTGTCCATGTCCTTGATCTTCATGGCCATGAGAAAACGAACCTCAGGTATCATCCCAGACAATGACGCTATTACAATACAACAAGGAAAGGAAAAAAAAGGAATGCAAATTAGGAAGAAACAATAGATTTGTCTTTTTTCCTTGATGACATGATCATATATATGAAAAATCTGAAAGAATCAGCATAAAACCTCTTAGATTAATAAGTATACTGTTTGCAGAATGCAATGATAATATGCAAATGCCAATAACTTTTCTATATACCAACAATAATGAAGTAGAATTTTAAGTTAAAAGTACATCATCATTTATATTAATACCTCAAAAATAAAAAACCTTTACATAAGTCTAGTAATATGTGTACAAGACCTGTATGAAGAAAACTACACAACTCCGATGAAAAAAAAATCAAAGAAGAACTGAATTCATAGATTGTTTATTGATAGAGGGAGTCAATATTTGGTCAGTTCTTTCTAACTGATGTATCAATCCAACACAATCCCAATCAAAATTCCACCAACTTATTTTGTGGATGTTAAAAGATTGATTGATTCTAATGTTTATATGGAGAAGCAAATTACCCAGAAAAGTCAATTCAATATTGAAGGACAATAACAAAGCCATAGGACTACTACTCTAATTCAAGACTTACTATAAAACACAATAATTAAGATAGTGAACTATTGGCAAAAGAATAAACAAATACATAAATGATACAGAGTAAAAAGTCTAGAAATATACCCACATAAATTTGACATCCTTGACAAAGAATGACAATACACTGAAGACAAGATAATCTTATCAACAGATTTTGCTAGAACTGGACATCTACATGCAACAAAAATGAAGTGAAGCTAGACACAGATCTTAAGCCCTTCACAAATATTAACTTGAAATGCATCATAGGCCTATACATAAATAAAAAAATATAAAACACCTAGAAGATAGTATAGTATAGATACTATAGAAGATAGTATAGAAGAAAACCTAGATGACCCTAGGTATGGCAATTACTTCAGATATAACACCAAACAAATTATCTATGAAAGAAATTTTATTGATAACTTATACTTCATTAAAATTAGAAACTTCTGCTCTGTGAAAGACAATAACAAGATAATGAAAAGACAGGCCACAGACTGGGGGAGAGGATTTGCAAAATACATATCTGATAAAAAATGCTTTCCAAAATACAAATAAGTTCTTAAAACTTTACAATAAGAAAATTAACAATCCCATTAAAATATGTCCAAAAACTTTAAGAGATACTGCTTGAGGAAGATACGCACACAATAAACAACAAACTGACTATTGGGTACTATCCTTATTATCTGGTTGACTAAATAATCTGTATACAAAACCTCCGCAACACAAAAAAAGTATCTATATAACAAATCTGTATGTGTACTCCTGAACCTAAAATAAGTTTTTTTTTTAAGTTGTTCAACAATATACGTAATTACCTAATTACGTATATTACCTAAAGAGATACGTATATTACGTAAAGAGATACTACTCTATACCAATTAGAATGGCCTAAACCTAAAAAATAAAATAATTAAAAAAAAAAAAAAAAGACAACACCAAATGCTGGCTAGGATGTGGAGCAACAGAAGCTCTTATTCATTGCTGATGGGAATGCAAAGTGGACACTTTGAAAGACAATTTGACAATTTTTTCCAAAACTAAACATACTTCTACCATATGATCTAGCAAGATCTAGCAAATGCACTTCTTGGTATTTACCCAAAGAAGTTGATAATTATGTCTACACAAAAACCTGCACACATATGTGCATAGCAAATTTAATTATAATTGCTAAAACTTGGAAGGAACTGAAATGCTCTTCAGTGGGTGAATGGATAAACAAACTGTGGTGCATGCAGTCACTGGAATATTTTTTAGTGCTTAAAAACTTATTATCAAGCCATGAAAACACATGGAGGGACTTTAAATTTATATTACTATATGATAGAAGACAATCTGGAAAGGCTGCATTTGTACAATTTCAACTACGTGACATTCTGGAAAAGGCAAAACTATGGAAACAGTAAACAGATCAGTGATTGCCAGGGATTAGAGAAAATAATGAGATGAATAGGCAAAGCACTATTTTTAGGCAGTGAAACTATTCTGTATGATACTGAAATGGTGGATACGTGTCATTCAATGTACATTTCTCCAAATGCCAATCACATTCCTATATACCAACAATAAAAAAGTGGAATTTTAAGCTAAAAATGCACTACTATTTATATTAACATCCCCCAAATGAAATGCATTGATATAAATCTAACAAAATACATTCAAAAGCTCTGTATGGAAAACTCATAGAGCTGTATTGTACAACACCAAGAGGGAATCCTAATGTAAACTATAAACTCTGGATCATAATATTGTCTCAACGTAGGTTCAATGATTGTAGTAAATGTACCCTTTCATTGCAGGATGTTGATAGCAGGGGAAGTTGTCTGTGGGGGAACAGGGGTGGTCAGAAACTCACTGTACTTTTTGCTTAATTTTTGGCTGTGAATCTAAAACTACTCTAAAAACAAGATTTATTAATTTTTAAAAAGATTTTTCAAAAGGCAGACACAAACATATGTACATATATGATAAATATAGTAAAGCGTAAATATTGACTCCAGATGTTCTAATAAATGCTATTTTTTATTAGCCACTGTCATTTATGGGGGATGGAATGTAGGGAAAGTATCACTAGAACTAGAATTGTCAGTATAATCCAAAATAGAATTAATTTAAATCCGGATTACTACTGAGGTTAGAGAAAACATCCCACTGAATTTAAAGTTTACTATTGTATAAAATATAAAACAGCAGGAGTACTTTTACTTAAGAAAGAAACAAAATAAAATTGTGTTTCTTCAATATTCTTTATAAAATAATGAATATTTTATTACAAACTTTTTTTCTTTTTTCCCCACTTCATTTTAGGTTCAGGACTCTATGAGCAAGTTTGTTATATAGGTAAATTGTTGTGTCAGGGGGGTTTGTTTAAATTTTTTTTTTTTTTTTTTTTTTTTTTTTGATACAGAGTCTTGCTCAGTTCCTCAGGCTGGGGTGCAACGGCGGGATCTTGGCTCATTGCAAGCTCCACTTACCGGGTTCATGCCACTTTCCTGCCTCAGCCTCCCTAGTAGCTGGGACTACAGGTGCCCACCACCATGCCCAGCTAATTTTTTGTATATTTAGTAGAGATGGGGTTTCACCGTGTTAGCCAGAATGGTCTTGATCTCCTGACTTGTGATCCTCCTGCCTCGACCTCCCAAAGTGCTGGGATTACAGGCATTTTACAGATTTTTTTTTTTTTTTTTTTGTCATCTGGGTAATAAGCATAGTAGCCAACAGGTAGTTTTTTACCATTTCCTCTTTCCATCTTCCCCCCTCAAGTAGGCCTCAGTGTCATTTGTTTCCTTTTTTGAATTCATGCATTCAATATTTGGCTCACATAATGTAAATGACAAGTTGATGGGTGCAGCACACCAACATGGCACATGTATACACATGTACCAAACCTGCACATTGTGCACATGTACCCTAGAACTTAAAGTATAAAAAAAAATGTGGTATTTGGTCTTCCTTTCCTGCATTAATCTGCTTAGGATAATGACCTCCATTTCCGTCCATGTTGTTGCAAAGGACATGATCTTGTCCTTCTTTATGGCTGTGTAGTATTCCATGTTGTATATGTATAGACTTTATCCAGTCTACTGTTGATAGGCTTTAGTTTGGTTCTAGGTCTTTGCTATTTTAAATAGTGCTGCGATGAACACATAAGTGTGTGTGTGTGTTTAGGATAGAACTCTCTCTCTCTCTCTCTCTCTCTCTCTCTCTCTCTCTCTGTGTGTGTGTGTATATATATATATATATATTTTTTTTTTTTTTTTTTTTTTGAGACAGTCTCTCACTTTGTCACTCAGTGTAGCATGCAGTGGTGCAATCTCAACTCACTGCAGTCTCAACCTCCTGGGCTTGAGTGATCCTCCTGCCTCAGCCCCCCAAGTAGTTGGGACTACAGGACAGACACATGTCACCATGCCTAGCTAATTTTTGTATTTTTTGTAGAGATGGGGTTTTGCCATGTTGTGCAAGTTGGTCTCAAATTCCTGAGTTCAAGGGATCCTCCCACCCCAGCCTCTCAAAGTGCTAGGATTCCAAGTGTGAGCTACCCTGCCTGACCAATTTATATTCCTTTGTGTATATACCCAATAATGTGATTGCTGGGTCAAATGGTAACTCTGTTTTAAGTTCTTTGAGAAATCACATCTGTTTTTTTTTTTTTTTTTTTTTTTTTTTAACTTTTTGAACAATAGCCATTCTGTGTAGTGGGAGATGGGATGGTTATCTCATTGTGGTTTTTGACTGACATTTCTCTAATGATTAGTGGTATTGAGCTTTTTTCATACCTTTCTTGGCCTTATGCCTGTCTTCCTTGAAAAGTGTCTGTTCAAGTCATTTGCCCACTTTTTAATAGGGTTGTTTCTTTTTTGCTTGAACATTTGTTTATGTTCATTGGAGGTGCTGGAAAATAGGCCTTTGTCAGAGGCATAGGTTACAAATACTTTCTCCCATTCTGTAGGTTGTCTGTTTTACCTGTTGATAGGGTTATTTTCTTTTTATCTTTCCTTTTCTTTATTTTTCTTTGGCTGTGTATAAGCTCTTTAGTTTAATTAGGTCCAATTTGTCAATATTTATTTTGTTGCATTTGCTTTGGTGTCTTCATCATGAAATCTTTGCCAGGGTTGATGTCCAGAATGGTATTTCCTAGTTGATCTTCCAGGGTTTGTATAGTTTTAGGTATTACATTTAAGTCTTAAATCCATCTTTCATTGACTTTTGTATATGGTGTAAGGAAAGGTTCCAGTTTCAATCTTCTGCATATGGCTGGCCGGTTATCCCAGCATCATTTATTGAATAGAGATTTATTTCCCCATTGCTTGTTTTTGTTGACTTTGTCAAAGAACAGATGTTTGCACGTGTGTGGTTTTATTTCTGGACTCTCTATTTTCTTCCATTTGTCTATGTGTCTCCTTTCGTATCTGTATCATGCTGTTTTGATTACTGTAGACTTGTAGTATAGTTTGAAGTCAGGTAATGTGATTCCTCCATCTTTGTTTTTTGCTTAAGATTGCCCTGGCTATTTAGGCTTTTTTTGCTTGTTTCCATGTGAAATTTAAAATAGTTGTTTTCTAATTCTGTAAAGAATGTTATTGGTAATTTGATAGAAATAGCATTGAATCTGTATACTGCTTTGTGCAGTATGGTATTTTAGCAATGTTGAGTCTTCCTCTCCATGTGCATGGAATGTTTTTCCATTTGTTTGTGTCATCTCTAACTCATTCTATGAGGCCAGCATCATCCTGATACCAAAATCTGGCACAGACACAACAAAAAAATAAAATAAAACTTCAGGTCAATAGCCTTGATGAACATAGATGCAAAAATCCTCAACAAAATGCTAGTAAACTGAATCCAGCAGCACATCACAAAGCTACACCACCACAATCATGTAGGCTTTATTCCTGGGATGCAAAGTTGGTTCAACATACCTAAATCAATAAATGTGATTCACCACATAAACAGAACTAGAAACAAAAATGGCACGATCATCTCAATAGATGCAGAAAAGGCTTTTGATAAAATTCAACATCACTTCTTGTTAAAAATCCTCAACAAACTAGGCATCTAAAGAACATAATTCAAAATAATAAGAGCCATCAATGACAAGTCCACAGCCAACATCATACTGAATAGGCAACAGCTTGAAGCATTTCCCTTGAGAACTAGAAGAAGACAAGGATACCTACTCTTATCACTCCTATTCAACATAGTACTGGAAGTCGTAGCCAGAGCAATCAGACAAGAGAAAGAGATACAAGGCATTCAAACAGGAAAATAGGAAGCTCAAACTACCTTTATTTGCAAATGATATGATTCTATACGTAGAAAACCCCATAATCTCTGCCCAAAAGCTCCTAAATATATAAAGAACTTCAGAAAAATTTTAGGATACAAGATCAATGTACAAAAATTAGTAGCATTTCTATAAACCAACAACGTCCAAGCTGAGAGCCAAATCAAAAATCCAATCACGTTCACAATGGCCACAGAAAGAATAAAATAGCTAGGAATACAGCTAACCACAGAGGTGAAAAATCTCTACAATGAGAATTACAAAATATGATTTAAAGAAATCAGAGCTAACAAACTGTTGAAACAAAAAATATTTTAAAACTCCTGACTTATTTACATTGATACAATCCTTTTTAGACCTCAGTTGCAACTTGTTTAGCAATACTTCACAAAATATATCTCACACTAATTATAACTCATTTATTTTCACATCATAGACCTTATGCTGTTTTCTATTTTAACAAGTGTTTTATATTGTCTTTTAAAATATTTGAAGAAGCCAATTCTGAATTGCTATGAAATATTTTCTCATTTATAAATTTTGGCCCATAGGCATTTTTAAAAATAACTGAGCATGGATCAGTAGTTCCTCAGAAAATGTACTGCTATTATTAAATTATGAAATAGTCAAGCATGTATTCTAGTATGTCATTTTTACACATTATTTCTTAAAATTTGAATATATAATCAAAACTATATTATATACAGTAGACTTCAAATGCAGTTGGCACATCATCCATATATCAGAAATAATTTTATATTTAATTAGAACTAAGAATAAGAAGGATTCTTCTATAGATCTCAAATATGAAGCAGTAGGTTTTGGTAACTGAAAACATGGTAAAATGTTCTAAAATGCATAGATATTTTAAAAATCTGAGATAATGCAAAAAACCCCATTTATTTAACCATTATGTATTTAACAAATATGTATTTATAACCATGCTCTAAGCAAAGTTCTAAGTGCTTGGAATGCATTAGTAAAAATGAAAAGACCCCTACCCTTTATATTCTAAATCCAATATTATAGTTACAGGGGATTGACAATAAGCAATAAAGATAAAAAATAAGTTATATAGTCATTTAAATGTGGCATATGCTATGGCATGTGAACTGAATATCAAATAAAGAGAATTGGCAGTGCTGGAAGAAACAAGTGTAATTTTAATTATGTGTTGAGAAGAGTTTGAATTGAGAAGAGATGGTGACATTTTAGGACAGACTCAAAGAAGGGAGAAAGTTATCCATATGGACTGTCTTAATTAGTTTGTACTGCTATTAAAAAAAATAGACTGGGTGACTTAAGCAACAGATATTTGTTTCACACAGTCCAGACGCTGGAAAATCCAACATCAAGTCAACAGATTCAGTTCCTGATGAGGGTCCTCTTCTTGGCTTTCAGAAGGCAATCTCCTTGCCATGTTTTCATGCAGTGGAGAGAGAGATTGTGCAGGTTTAATTTTCTCTTCTTATGAGAATACTAATTCTATCCCATGATCTTATCTAAACCTAAATACTTCCCAAATACAATCACATTACGGGCTATGGCTTCACTATATGAAGTTTGAATCTAGGTAAGTAGCAAAGTCATTATACTGGATGAGATTGATAAGGTAATGGAAAAAAAAAAGGAGAATTGAAGACTTCTTAAAATGTTTCAATATTAACAGATTGGGAAGAAGAGGATGAACCAGAGAATTAGTCTGATTTCTTTAAAAACATTTTTAATAGGAAGAAAACCAAGAGAAAGTGATGTTCAAGAAACTAAGTGAAGATTAAGTATATCAAGGAAAAAGCATTATTCAATTTTAAATTTCTTCGAATAGGTCAAATAAGATGAAAACAGTATTGATCATTTGTTTTCCTTATATTAAAGATTTTTAAAATTATTTTCAACATGGCTAAGTAGGTACATCATTTAACAGTTCTCTTTAGAAAGAAGATCAAAGTTACAGACTAATTGTCATCATGTAAATGGAAAACTGAGGAAAGACAACCAAGACCTGTTGGAGAGCCTCCAGGAAGCATCTGGGGCACAGAAAAGGAAAGCAGCAAAAGTCTGGCTGTGGGTGACCCCAAGGTTCCACTGAAGGGTGAGGAGGGTCGTCTTCTCTGCTCCCCTCAGTCCTGCAAAAAACCACTGACCGCCAAATTTTGGGGGAGTCCCTCTGCCACTGTGACTCCAAGCAACACTGTTGAGTGCTATTTAGGAAGTTTTTGGGGACACAGCACCATGTGGCTAGCTCATGTTGGTGTACCCACACTCTCCTTAAGTATGAACTGAGACAATGGGCACCCTACTGGTTGTGTGCACATGGTACAACACTACCTTGCCAGGGGGAATTTCTGCCCTTGTGCTGCTGCATGTACCACATTCCCTGTGAACACACCCTAGAATAAACTCTGATTTTGGCAACTACAAGAGATTGCTGGGTTCCTGGAGAGCTGGAGGATATCTGGAAACCTAGCCCTTGGTGTGGGTCACTGCTAGAGAATGGGGGAGTGCAGTCTGCTAAACTTCCTTTAGGACAAATAAAATATGGGCATGGTGCTGATCACTGAAGGGGGCCACACCTGTACCTGGGAATGGAATGTGGAAAGGTCATCTCCTGCTTTCCAAGCCCAACAGAGGCTTTCCCTGCTTGGGACCGGTATAAGTGCATTTAGGGACAGGCTTTCCAGTAGTTTTCACAAGAACTGCACCTCTGTTGAAATTCAGCTCATGCTGTTCATGCTTGCAAGAAGGGTAGGTAACATCTCTCCCTCCCTACACAGCGTGCCAGCATCCTACAACAGAGGGAAAACAATCTTCAGAGCTATCTGCAATGAACTGGGGGAAGAAGTTCTGCCCTAGGACCATTTTAGGGGTAGCCACTAGAGGGACATTTTCACAGACCTAATTCACACTGCAACCAGGAGCCAAAGAATAATGTCTTTATGAACTGAAGGTCATGAGCCCTGTAGCCCCCTCCACCTCTACCACTGAAGCCTCAGCACATCCCAACACAAGCTCCTCTTGAAGTTCCCCTTCAGGAAAAGTTCCTCAACACATCATCAGGAAATTGGAGGGCAAAGCAACTCTTACTTTTAACCACGGCCTACCGAAGACTGAACTACCCCACTAAATTTTTAAAAATTGTTGTCAGAACAGCATAAGGTTAGTATATATGATAAACTTTCTGAGACTTCTATTCTTCATCTCCCACAGAAGATAGTGTGTCAGCTTATATGCCCAATATACCTCTACAAAAAGCAACATTTGAGAAAGTCACCACATAAAAGCTGTGTATAACCAAGGAACCAATACAGAGACTTCACCCCATGAAGGCACTCAGAAATGAAGCCAAACAATCATACACAACACACACTACAGTCATACCATCAAGGAATAAAATAATGCAAAATAATTAAAAAAAAATGTCATCCACATGGTAGCAAATTCAAAAATAGGAAGCAACAGCTCCTTCACATGAGAAGGAATCAAAGCAAAAAATCTGGCAGTACGATGAGACTGATTGTTTTGACACCTCAAAAGGATTGCACTAGCTTTCTAGCAATGGATTCTAACCAAAATTAAATTTCTGAAGTCACAGAAAAATATTCCAAAATATGGATTGTCAGGATGTTCAATGAAATCTGAAGAAAAATTTTAAATGAACACAAAGAAGAAAAAAATCAGAATAGGAATTATAAGACAGCTATAATTTTAAAAATTCCAAACAGAGCTTCCAGCAATGAAAAATTCAATAAGAAATTTCAAAATACAGTTGACAGCTTTAACATAGATGAGCCCAAACATAAGAAAGAATTCAGACCTGAATATTCTTCTTTTCAATTAACCCAGTCAGATAAAAATAAAGAAAAAATAACTTTAAAAAACACACAAAGCCTCAGAAATATGGGATTATGTAAACTGATCAAAACTACAAATAATCGGCATTCCTCACAAGGAAAATGAAAGACAAATCAACTTGGAAAAGTTTTCAAGGCATTAATTCAGAAAAATACCCTAGATCTCACAAGAGGGGTAGATACACAGATATAAAATAACCCATTGAACAAATGCAAGATAATATTCAACATGAACATCACCAAGATATATAGTAATCAGACTGTCCAAGATCAATGCAAAAAAATAAAAATAAAAAATAAAGACATGTAAAGAAAAATGTCAAATCACCTATAAAAGAAACCTCATCTGACTAACAGAAGACTTCCAACAGAAATCTTACAAGACAGAAGATATTGAAGGCCTATTTTTAACATTTTTAAAGAAAACAAAGTGTCAGCCAAGAATTTCATATCATGCCAAACTAAACTACATAAACAAGAGAAATTAAGTCTTTCCTAGACAGGCAAATGCCAAGGAAAAGTGTCACCACTTGATCAGACCTACAAAAAATGCCCAAAGGAGTTTTCAGTCTGGAAATGAAAGAACAATATTCACTACCATAAAAGTACACATAAGTACAAAGTTCACAGATCCTCCAAATCAGTTACACCATTGGGACCACAAATAAACTAGCTAACAACACTACGACGGGAACAAAACCTCACATATCAATATTGACGTTGAACAGAAATAGCCTAAATGCTCCACTTAGAAAAAATATATATTAAAAATTGGATAGAAAAAAAGACCCAACAATATGCTGCCCTCAGGAGATCACTTTGTATGTAAAGACACCCACAGGCTGAATGTAAATGAGCAGAAAAAGATAAATCACATACGTTAGTCCATTTAGCAATCTTACTAAAACTATTTTAAAATATCAAGGAGTAAGGATTCTTCCCTAACTCACTTAATGAAACTAGTATCATCTTAATACCAAAAGGTAGCAGGGACACTACAAAAAGAAAACTACAGGTCAATATTCCCAATGAACTTATAAGTAAAACTTCTCACCAAAACCTAGCAAACTGAAACCAGCAGCACATCAAGAAGATAATTCATCAAAATCAAGTGTGTATTATTTCAGAGATGCAAGGATGTGTTAATATATATAAACCAATAAATGAGACTCACTATATAAGTATAATTAAAAGTAAATCCATATGATCATCTCAATAGAGGCAGAAAAAGTATTTAATAAAATCCAACATCCGTAATAAAACCCTCAACAAACTAGTCACCAAAGGAACATGCCTCAAAATAAGAGGCATCTATGACAAACCCACAGCCAACACCATAATGAATAGAGAAAAATTTAGCCATTCTACCTAAGAACTCAAAAAAGACAAAGATGCTCAACCTCATCACTCCTATTCAAGATAGTACCAGAAGTCTAAGCCAGCATAATTAGGCAAGAGAAAGAAATAAAATACATCCAAATTAGAAATGAGAAAGTCAGTTTATCTCTGTTTGCTGATGGCATTATCTGATAGCTAGAAAACTCTAAAGAGCCATCCAAAATATCTTTAGACTTGATAAACAACTTTCATAAAGTTTCAGGATACAAAATTAACATACAAAAATGTATTGAATTTCTATAAGCAAATCAAAAATTTAATTTTATTTTTAATAACCACATACAAAATATCTGAGAATACATTTAAACAAGGAGGTATACTATTTTTGTATTGTATCTACAAAGATAACTACAAAACATTATTGAAATAAATCATAAATGGCACAAACACATGGAAAATCATCCTATTCTCATGGATTGGATGAATCAATACTGTTAAAATGACCATACAGTTTACAGATTCAATGAAATATCTATCAAATTATCAACATCATTTTTCACAGGATTAGAAAAACAGAATTTAAAATTCTTATAGAACCAAACAAGAGCCAGGATAGCAAAACAAATTCTAAGCAAGAAGAGATCCAGAGGCATCACATTACCTGACTTCAAACTATACTACAAGGCTACAGTAAACAAAAGAGCATGGTGCTGGTATAAAAATAAACATGTAGATCAGTGGAACAGAAGAAAGAACCCAGAAATAAGGGCACATACCTACCACCAACTGATCGTTGACAAAGTGTATACAAATAAACAACAGGGAAAGGAATCTCTATTCAATAAATGATGCTTGGAAAATTGGTTAGCCACATGTAGAATAATAAAACTGAACCCTTATCTCTCAGCATATACAAATTAACTCAAGATGGATTAAAACTTTAATGTAAGAACTGAAACTATAAAAATCCTAGAAGGAAATCTAAAACAATTTCCTCTGGACATTGGTCTAGGCAAAGCATTCATAACTGAGACATCAAAAGCAAATGCCATAAAAGCAGAGATAGATAAATGGTACTTAAGTAACTAAAGAACTTCCACACAACAAAAGAAACCTGAGTATACAGACAAAACTAGTGGAATGGGTGAAAATATTTGCAAACTATATATCTGACAAAGGATTAATATCCAGACTCTATAAAAAACTTAAACAAGCAAAAAAAATTAAACTGATTAAAAAGTGAGCAAAGGATGTGAACACACACTTCTCAAATAAAGGCTTGGAAGCAGTCAACAAACATGAAAAATGGCTAACATCACTAATCACCAGTGAAATGCAAATTAAAACCACATTGAGATACCATCTCACATTAGTCAGATTGGCTATGATGAAAGAGTCAAGAATCAACAGATATTAATGAGGATGTGGGGAAAAAAAGGAACACTTATACACTGTGTATGGGAAGGTAAATTAGTACAACCACTATGGCAAACATTATGGGGATTTCTCAAAGAACTAAAAATAGTGCTACCATATGACTTAGCATACTCACTACTGGATACTTACCAAAAGGAAAGAAATTGTTATACGAAAAAGATGTCTACATTCATATTCTTATCACAGCACTATTCATTACTCACAAGGGAAAAGTCATGGAATCAATGTAAATATACATTGAAGGATGACTGGATAAACAAAGTGTGGTTTATGTACACTGTGGAATACTATACAGCTATAAAAAGGTATAAAAGCCTGCCCTAAAGAGCAACATGGATGGAACAGGAGGCTATTATCCCAAATGAAATAACTCGTAATCAGAAAATCAAATACTGCATTTTCTCACTTAGAAGTGGTATCTAAGCATTGGGTACACAGAGGGACAGCGGAAAATAATGGACACTGGTGCCTCCAAAAAGGGAGAAGGTGGGACGGTGATGATGTTTGAAATATTACCTATAGTGTTCAGTATTCACAATTGTATTCAGTATACCTATTGTGTTCACTATTTGGTTGATGGGACTTAAGTAACTAAAGAGCTTCCACACAACGAAAGAAACCTGAGAGTATACAGAAAAAACTAGAATTAGCTAGAATTCCAAACCTTATCACCCCATAATATACCTGTATGACGAACATGCCCCTAGACCCCATGAATCTAAAATTTAAAAAAATGAAAAAAATACAATTACTGGTGATTTTGAGAATAACAGATATATTTGAAGAGTTAAGTGAAGACAGTGTATCAAAAATAAATAATTAGAAAGTGAGAATGAAAGAGAAGTTGCAGGCTACTTGAGAAAAGGAAAGAGCATGTAAATAGCTGTCCAGAATAAGAGGGTAAATTAAAAAAATATATATCATTTCCCCAAGGCATTAAGGTACATTTGAGTTTCACAGTGATAAATTTAAAGTGAAAGCAATCGATACGGCTTTATGTTTTTCTTCAGCTACACTTAACAATAGTGTATCATTATAGGATAAGCAGATAGTTGCATTTAATTAACATCATGAGTTAAATAAGTGGTCAGTTGTTATGCTTAATAGAAAGGTTTGTTGAGTTCAAGCTATTTGAAGGAATAAGCTAGCATGTAAAAAGCTGTTACATTGTTAGAAAAAAGTTACTATTATTCTCATTAGATAGGAATTTATACCTACCCAGCTTGTCTTGTAATGAGGATGTAGAATCACCTAAAATACATTAGACGTATATGCTGTAATGCTTTTTTTCCCAGTGCTGAGATCTATATTCTGGATATGTTAGATGCTCAATATTTCTTTTTTAGTATTTATATTAAAATGAAACAATGTAAGCAAGGAAAAAACCTAAAATTTTATTACATTTTAATTAGAAAAATTAAGATAATGTTACATTTCAAATTTAACACCTTACTGACAGCAAGTATAGCACAGAAATAGAGAAACTACAGACTTTTGACGTTTGGTGCCCTGAATATAATTTCTCTACTACTTTATTCTTGAAAAAATACACTTGAGGGGTTTGCATAATGCTCTGATTAATCTGAACTATACAATATTTTAAGGGACCTCTCTAAGTTTAGTAAGCTATCTTTTTTATTACACTGATGATTAATTTTGGGTAAAATAAAAAATAGCATTCCATCAACTAAATTGAACCACTCTAAATTAAAGATAATTACACCTTAAATTCCCTCTCCCTAAGAGAAGATTTCCCTTATCAAAACAGATGTTTTTGTATCTATTGAAATGGCTTGCACAAATTTTGTGTTTGAAAACAAAAATCATCTGCATAAAGCCAATTACAAACGTATCCCTGGAATTTAATAATTTGTCTATTGTTTTTTTTTTCTGATTTACATTAAAATTACACGTTTAATAATACATTTGTCAGTATGAATGTTAAGTTAATAAATATGAGTCTATTCAGGATTTATGTGTCAAGTATATTGTAAGTGCTCCACAGATTGGATTATGATTGATATGTGACGCATTCATTTGTGATAAATTCAAAAACTGGAAAATCAAGAGAGAAAAAGTATGAAGACGTTATGCAGCTTAATTTTGTAAATTGAATTTTGTGAAATGTATCTACTTCTGTTTTCTTTTTCTTTTGATGGTTAGCCTTAGTTTTTTGACTTCACATGCTTTGCATTTTTTAAAAGATATGCTAGACATCACAAATCAAAGAACCATAGAGCTTTCAGAGAAGGTTGTGTTGGCGTGGTGTCCTTTCCTCTGTTTATGCTTTATTCAAATCCTTTTTCTTCTGCAAGCAGACAGGAGGAGATCCTGTCTTCTTAGTTCAGTCTTACATCAGTCTGGGTTCTGGTGCCCTTGCATTTTGGGTAAGACTTCCTATATATCATCTATATCTGATGTACTCCTGAGTGTTGCTTCTCAATTTCTGTTTGAAAGACTGGCACCTCCTTATCTCCATAGCACTAAAAGACTGAAGGAGATCCACCTCTGTCCTCTAGAGATCCCCAGTTCAGCTCACCAGCTGCTTTTCTTATTCAGTCCCCAAATCTGGCAAAGGTCTTGAAGGAGAAAGGAGCAGAATGCTTGGGGACAGCCATACTCCTTCTGTCAGGCATGAGTTTCCTAACCATGACAAAAAACAGGGAATTTTTACTCTGTGTTTGAGAAGCTATTGGATTAGCTCTCCATGCTCCTGTAGAGTCCTCAAACTTACCAAATAGTGTATAGAAGAAAATGGTTATATGTTTGGTCTTTCAAGTTTTCAATATTGTCCTCTAGGTCCGTACATCTGTGAAAATATCTGCTGTTTCCTCTTTCCCATAGAAACTTTTGTATAGGCTGAAGGTCAGCCCAGGCCTGAAATAGACAAATGATCTTTGGGAAAAAAAAGAATGAAAATTTATCCCATTTGATAATGTTTCCCATCTGGAATTTCAGTTTAAAATATTTTTTGGCGTCTAGTTTTCTCTGATACCTTTAAAAGTATTGTTTATGCTTTATTCAAATCCTTTTTCTTCTGCATGTAGCATTAGCATGACCTATTAATTCCTACCTAGAGGTAAAAAATCTTACAACATATTTTGCTATTATTTCATATGGTTATTGTTCCTTTATTTATTTACTAGAATTTACACTCAGGGAAATTAATATTTTAAAAATTGCAATAATAACAGAATAGTTATTATTAAAGTTATCAATGAAGGGAAGACTGAAAATTTTACTTTTGGTCCCAATGTAACTTGTATTCAGCTAGATTTTTTTTCTGATAAATCATAAAAAGTGGTCCATTTGACTTTTTGTCTTTGTTTGATATTTCAACTCAGTATACACTAGCAAAAAAAAATAAAAGAGACTAATAAGTAAGAAAGAAAGCAAGAAAAAAGGAAGAAAGGGAAGGAGGAAAGAAGGAAGAAATAAATGGAAGGAAGAAAAGAAGGAAAGAAGGGAGAAAGAGGGAAAGAAGGGACAGGAGGAAAGAGAGAAGAGAAAAGTAGGTGAGGGAGGAGAGAGGGGAAGAAAGGAAGAAAAAAGGAGGAGAGAAAGGAAATAACGTTCCTTCTAATAAGCCCATCAATAATCATTACAGAAAATAAGTGGAAGGAATGTGTAAATAGATCTAATTATCAAGATGCTTAACTATACATAATATACATTAAGTTGAACACTTTTAAAAACATGTTTTTTTTAAGTCAAAAATGTCATGCAAAATAAAGATGCTTTATTTTCAGTTCTTAAATATAGGTTTTGTTTTTGTTATTTTATACAATAAAATCAAATTCTAGTAAGTTTTTTTGCATTGAGCTTCTTCCTTTCATATTTTATGAGTTCATTTACTTTAGTTTTTTTTTTTTTTTTTTCTGTCTTTAACTCTTAATTCACTATTTTCAGGTAAATTATATACCATCACAAGGTGAATCTGAAGGCTTCAGAAACAAAATATGAGTATAGATTCAAGGCCTTTTACAGATGTAATACAAATAGAGGGAAAGTGTTCGGTCCAATAAGTTAAAATTCTAGCTAGACTATTATGAGTAGAAGTGGTCAAAAGATCTTCTATGCATGTTTAATTAGATAAATTGCAATTTTAAGTACTATGCAAAACCAACAATTAATTTCAAAATGTACTTTGTATTTCTGTTTCTCATATGTACTTTTCTTATGTTGTCTCAGACCACAAGGCAATCAAATTAGAAATCAGGACTAAGAAATTAACCCCAAACCATATAGTTACATGGAAACTGAATAACCTGCTCCTAAATGATGTTTGAGTAAAAAATGAAATTAAGAAAGAAATCAAAAAGTTATTTGAAACTAATGATAGCAAAGATACAACATACCAGACTATCTGGAACACAGATAAGGCAGTGTTAAGAGGAAAATTTGTAGCATATGTTTACATCAAAAAGTTAGAAAGATCTCAAGTTAACAACCTAACAGCCCAATGAAAAGAACTAGCGAGCCAAGAACAAACCAACGCTAAAGTTAGCAGAGACAAGTGTTAACTAAAATCAGAGCGGAAATGAAGGAGATTGATATACAAAATAAACATTCAAAGATCAATGAATCCAGGAGCAGTTTTTTCAATAAAACATTAATAAAATGAATAGATAACTAGTTAGCCTAATAAAGAAAAGAGAAAATATTCAAATAAACAATCAGAAACAACAAGGGGGATATCACCACTGACCTCACAGAAATACAAATAACAATCAGAGAATGTTATGAACACCTCTATGCATATAAATTAGAAAATCTAGAAGAAATGGATAAATGTCTAGATACATACACCCTCCCAAGATCGAACCACAAATAAATTGAGTCCCTAAACAGACCAATAATGAGTTCTGAAATTGAGTCAGTAATACATAGCCTACCAACCACAAAACGTTTAGGACCAGACAAATTCACAGCTGAATTCTATCAGATATACAAAGATGAGCTGGTACTGTTCCTAATAAAACTATTTCAAAAAGTTGAGCAGGAGGGACTCCTCCCTAACTCATTTTATAAAGCCAGAATCATGCTGATATCTTACATTGTTATAATCACACAATTTCTGAAAACTTGCCATGACATATTACACTTCCTTTAGGGGTGGACTGGTGTAAATGACAGAAGGTGTACGGTTAATTAATAATTCAAAAAGTCATTTTATAATATGCTAATTAGAAAGAGTATTCATTTATTGTAAAAATTTTTTAAAAATCTGTGCTCAATATTTAGGTGGCATTCAAAATGTAATATATATCTCTTGTATTTTGAATCAGAACATTCTGCTATTCACATACAAGTGAGAGAGAGTTTTTAGGTATTTATAATTGCACCTTTGCATTTTAAATTAAGAATTATTTTAATAGAATGTAAAGAAAAAAGTGTAACAAAAAGAGCCAGATGTTGGCCTTTCAATTAAGAAAACAATAAGCCTCAACAAAATAACAAAGAACCAATACCCCCATCTCAACAAAGCAGCAAACAAAGCAAAAGCTGTAACAGATGCTGTTTTCAATATTATCAAACACTTTACATAGAAAAAACTCCCTTGAAAGTTTACCAGTTAGAACATACCAATTTTTGATTAATTCAGTTTTTTCCTCAGTGCTGAAGAGCTCAAGCAGAACACTTATTTTGCCCCTGCAGTGTTAGAGGTAGAAGCAATGATCAAGTAATTTTAAATAAATAAAATTCTGAGTCCAGATGGCTACAGGACAAACTACAAAACTTTTAAAGTTTAGTGTACTCATTAAAAAAGCCTTTCCTTACATATGATAGAACATTTTACAACCTCCAGAGCAAAGAGCAACTTTCAACATAATCTCTAACACTTTCTGATTTTTATCTATACAGTAGGCTCAACATGATTCTATTACAATTCTGGTGGAAAGATCCACAGACATTGCCTGTTCATACAAGTCGAGTGACTGTCAACGTATCACTCTGTGTGTGTCTGTGTGTGTATGCACACGTGTACAAGTGTGCATGTAGCTGTTTAAGGGTCTAATTAAAGTTATGGTTACTCTCTGAAAGAAATGCACATTTAAACTCACAAAGCTGTAAAATTATGGGGAATTCTGTGAACCTTAATATTTATATTCTGTTCTCTAAAGAAGCAAGGACCCTAAAGTTAAAATGAAAAACGTATGAAAACTTGCTATGAAATAAAAGTTACCTTTCAAATCAGAGAGGAAATAATACTCAATAAATGATGTTGGGAAATGTTTAGAAAAGTATATACATTAAATCCCTACCTCACACTGATTTACAGATAATTAATAGGGTATTAAAACCACAAATATTTTTTATTTTTTTTAATTAGAGAAAAAAATAGGACAGCAAAAGTGTGCTCTTGGACTAGGAGAGAATTTTTTCAAAAAGACATGAAAAATAAAAGCTATAATGGGAAATGAAATACATTTGAACATGTTAAAACTATAAACCTCCTCATGAAAAAAAATTACTATTAACAAATTTTAAAGACTATTGGCTCTCAATTAGAAAACATTTTTAATATAATAGCTGAATAATAAAAAAATCTAAAGACAGTAATATCATTCTCAAGGGAAATGTAAGCCCAGATTTAAACAGATATTTACAGAAACAGAAACACAAACGAGTATTAAATATATAAGAATATGTTTGATACTATTAGTTATTGGTCAAATCAAATTAAAACAGTAGTGAGACTTTATTTGACCATCAAATTGTCAAAAATTAGAAGTTAAAAATAACAATTATTGATGCGTATTGTGCCAAAATTCTATCAACTCCAGTGAAGATGGCACCTGGTTCAAGAGACAAATAAAAAAGACCTAGAGGAAACCAATGAGGTATGAAGCTTACATACAGGGCAGACAATTCAGTGTTTGTGGGTTAAGCAGTATTACTGCATGGCCCAGTGGTGGTGGCTGAGCAGAAGAACTGCAACCACTTGCAGAAGGCATGCCATTGATATAACATTTTCAGTTAGCACAATTTCCCTAACAACCTTCTGTTGACAAATGTATTAGGCCACTCTTGAATTGCTATGAAGGAATACCTGAGACTGGGTAATTTATAAGAAAACAGGTATAATTGGTTCATGGTTCTACAGGCTGTACAGAAAGCACAGTAGAATCTGCTTCTTTTGAGATAGCTTCCAATCAGGACAGAAGGCAAGGGTGGAGCAGGTAGATCATATGGCAAAAGCAGGAGCAAGAAATAGTTGGAGGGACAGGACAATGCCATACACTTTTAAACAACCAGATCTCCTGAGAACTCCTTTACTGTGGTGAAGACAACACTAACCCATGAAAGATCCACCCCTATGAACAAAACACATCCCACAAGCCCCACCTCCAGCTTTGGGGATTACAATTCAACTTGAGATTTGGGCAGAGACAAATATCTAAACTATATCAGCAAACTTTATTCAACCCAAAACTTGGGGCCCCAATTGCCTCATGTTCCGTGGGACAAACCAGGGCTCAGAACTTCCTCAGAGACAAGGAATACATCTCCAGAACGGCCACTCCCAATTCCCTAGCTTCAAACACACATTCAGATGCATCTGCTATACAAGGTCATTCTCAGGGTATGCTTAAGGCATTGCTGTCAGTTACATCTATCATACAGTATATATGTGGGAACAAGAAGAAATTTTACATGTAGCTTATGGATTTATACATTGCTATAGCTATTTTGGAGGGTTTATTTTATTTGCATAAAACTGAGAAAAATGCACACATTATGGCTTAGAAATTCTATTAGTGGGATCTATACTAGAGAAAATGAATACTCGCACAATATTTGTACAAAGTTGCACATTGCAGTATATTTCCTAATAATGACAAACCTGGAAACAATCAAAATGACCCTAAATTGAGGAAATGTGGTATAAACTATTGTTGAGTTTATTCTTCAGTTAAAAAAGGGATAGCTTTGTATTGCTGGACATAGATCTTACTAAATGAAAAAAAAAATTACTGAACATTAGATAGATCATAATACCATTTAGGCAAGAAAAAGGCAAACAAATATTGAACAATACTCTGCTTACCTGTAGTTGCACAGAATATGTACTGTACAGAAATATTGTATAAAATTACCTCTAGGCAATGTGTATGAGGTGACTATGAAATATACATTAGTTTTTGTTTATACTTAGGGTCTAAACACAAGATATCCCCAAGGTATCTCATTGTGTTTATGTAAACATTCCAAAACCTGAAACACCTCTGGTCCCAAACATGTTAAAAAAAGGATACTCACTTATATATATAACTCTCCCAACAGACTGAAAGTAGTTTATGATATATGTATAACAAGAAATATATGAGACATTCATTACAGAAAATAAACTAGTAAGAACAAAATTTTGACATAAACTTCTACAAATATAAATGAAATATATTAGATACATAATATTTCCATTTATGCCAGTCAGAAACAGTTGACTATCAGTAATTTTATACAGTTCAACCTAATATTTTAGGAACTATTCAATCTGTTTTGAAATTATACTCTTCTCTTTTGTATGAGGGACATAATTATGATTGATCAGTGGTCATTTACTATCAATCATTTAAAGTTACATTTAAAATTATCTATAAAATTACACAAATAACTACACTCATGAAAAGAAAATCTCTCAACAACACTAGGACAAAACTAGAGTCCATTTGAAAAAGGCAAACTAAAGTAAGTAAATAGAGATATAAAGTGCACAAAATAGGTACAACAATTCTTCAATATGATGATCAGGTCATGGAATTTCAGATTGTAAAATGATAGTTTCTATTAGAAAATACAGATATATTAAATAGTATTACCCACATATAGAATTGTTAAGGACATTTTTAGAATATCCAGAAGAGTATGGTACTTAGAGAAAATATATCAGTGTTTCCTAGGTAAGCATTGGTCTATTGAAATTACATACCTAAGCACTTCATACATATTTATTGAACATTTATCATACATTAGAAACTGCTGATCACTACAAAATAGCTTATGACAAAATACATGTTTAATGCAGCTTACAGTCCATTTTATCAAAAGAAGAGATTACAAAACTTTACTCTCTGTAATAGGCAAAGCTTAATTAACAAGCTATCTTGAAATCAGATTATGATCTCATTAATTGATCACTTCTGATTTCAAGGTAGCTTGTTAATTGACAATTACCCACTCTGACTCTGTAACCAGAATGACTCTTATTCACTGAATCACAATGACTGATATTAATACAGCAATATAGGTTTAACTTCTGACCTCAGTGTGTGCCTACATCCATATACCTTTTCAATAATCATCAATAATTATTTTCTAAAGCTATATGTTTCATATGCAAAATGAACTCTTATCACAGAAAGGGAGGTAAAGGCCACCATCATGGCTGTTTTGCAGACTTCACTGTTGATACCTTCAGGTGCTAGAAAATATGAGGTGGTAACTAGGAACCAGAGTAGAGCTGCAGCATACTGCAGAGGCATTTGGAAGAGTGGCCAGATTATTTGTGATGTGGGTCCTTGATCCCATATCTCCTCACTGTGTATGTCCTCCTGGCCTGAGTCTGCAGCCATCCTCCCCCCAGAGATATCAAGCCAGTAGCGGGTCTGCAACTTCCCAGGACAGAGATCCTAGTGGGAGGGGTGGATTGTCATTTTTCCTGTCAACAGCCTTTGCTTTTTGTCTCCAGGCTCTGGAGAGTCAACAGGGACCAGAGGCTATTCTGGATCCCCAGCACAGAACACCCACCTCAAAAAAAAAGTGGCCAAACTCTTCTCCAGGTAGGTCCCAGTTTCAATTATCCTCACTGGGCAGGGCCACTCCACCTAGGACTCCAGTGCAACCATACTGCTCCTGCCTGACCACTTCAATCAGAGGCAGCCCAAAAGTTAAAAGAACATGCGTTCTCAGAGATAAAAAAGAACCAACAAAAAAATTCTGGAAACTCAAATGACCAAAGTGTCTTATGTACTCCAAAGAACTGCAGTAGTTATCCCACAAAGGTTTTTAACCAGGCTGAATTGGCAGAAATGACAGAAAGAGAAATCATAATATGGGGAGAAATGAAGATCAGAAAACTAACACTGACAATAGAATGACATAGAAGATGACAGATGAGACACCCAGGTATAAAAATGACCCTAACTGAGGGAGGTAAAAAACACTGTAAGAATTTCAGAATGCAATCAAAAGTATTAAGAGCAGAATAGACCAAGCTGAGGAAATAATCTCAGAACTTAAAGACTGGCTCTCTGAAATAAGACAGTCAGACAAAAATTTAAAAATAATAATAATAATGAAAAGGAATGAACAAAATCTCTGAGAAATATGAAATTATGTAAAGAGCCAAACGTAAGAATCATTGGCATTCCTGAAAGGGATGTAAGAAAAGCAAACAACTTTGAAAATACGTTTTAGGAGATCGTTCATGAAAATTTCCCCAACCTTGCTAGAGAGGCCAACCATCAAATTTAGGAAATACAGAGAAGCCCTGCAATATCCTACACAAGAAGATGATCCTCAAGACATATAATCATCAGATTTTTCCAAGGTCAAAATGAAAGAAAAAATGTTAAAGGAAGCTAAAGAAAAAGGGCAGAAAATCTACAAAGGGAACCCTTCAGACTAACAGCAGACCTCTCAGATTAATTCCTATAAACCAGAAGATATCAAAGGGCTGATATGTTTTAGCTGTGTCTCCACCTAAAATCTTGAATTATAATTCCCACATGTCAAGGCAGGACCAGATAGAGGTAATCGGATCATGGGAGTGGTTTCCCCCATGCTGTTCTTGTGATAGTGCATGAGTCTCATGAGATATGATGGTTTTATAAGCATCTGGCATTTCCCCTGTTTGCACTCACTCCTTCTGGCTACCCTGTGAAGAAGGTGCCTGCTTCTCCTTTGCCTTCCACCATGATTGTAAGCTTCCTGAGGCCTCCTCAGCAATGAGGAAC
The DNA here is from genome assembly GCF_024542745.1 of Macaca thibetana thibetana. NCBI lineage: Eukaryota > Metazoa > Chordata > Mammalia > Primates > Cercopithecidae > Macaca > Macaca thibetana. Next base: position 173,377,508 of record NC_065578.1, read on the forward strand.
TGTGAGTCAAATAAACCTCTTTCCTTTATAAATTATCCAGTCTTAGGTATTTCTTCATAGCAGCATGAAAACAGACTAATAAAGTTAATTGGTACTGGGAGTAGGGTGCTGTTACAAAGATACCTGAAAATGTGGAAGCAACTTTAGAACTGGGTAACAGGTAGAGGTTGGGACAGTTTGGAGGGCTCAGAAGAAGACAGGAAAATGTGGGAAAGTTTGGAACTTCCCAGAGACTTGGAGGGCTCAGAAGACAGGTAAGATGTGGGAATGTTTGGAACTTCCTAGAGACTTGTTGAATGGCTTTGATCAAAATGCTGATAGTGATATGGACAATGAAGTCCAGGCTGAGATGGTGTCAGATGGAGATGAGGAACTTGTTGAGAACTGGAGTAAAGCTCACTCTTGCTATGCAAAGAGACTGGCAGCATTTTGCTCCTGCTCTAGAGATCTGTCGAAATTTGAACTTGTAAGAGATGAGGTATCTGGCAGAAGAAATTTCTAAGTAGCAAAGCATTCAAGAGGAAGCAGACCATACCCCCTTTGTATCTAGGAAGTAACGAACTTGCTTTTAATTTTACAGGCTCACAGGCAGAAGAGATTTCTTTTGTCTCAGATAAGACTTTGGACTTGGACTTTTGGTTTAATCTGAAGTGAGTTAAGACTTTGAGGGACTGTTGGAAGGGCATGATTGTGTTTAGAAATGTAAGGACATGAGATATTGGAGTGGCTGCGGGCACTTCACAATTCATCGTGAATTGTAATCCCCACATGTCAAGGGTAGGACCAGGTGGAAGTAACTGGATCACAGGGATGGTTTCTCCCATGCTCTTCTCGTGATAGTGAGTCTCACGAGATCTGATGGTTTGATTAGTATCTCTTTATAAATGCTTTATAAGTGCTTGCACTCACTCCATTCTGCCACCTTGTGAAGAAGGTGCCTGCTTCTTTGTCTTTCACGATGATTGTATGTTTCCTGAGGCCTCCCCAGAAATGAGGAACTGGGAGTTGATTAAAACTCTTTATTTTATAAATTACCCACTCTCAGGTATTTCTTTACAGCAGCATGAGAATGAACTTTACAGTGTGTATATTCAACATTCTTAAACAAAAATATCCTCAACCAAGAATTTCATACCCATGCAAACTAAACTTCCTTGGTGAAGGAGAAATAAGATCCTCTTTAGGTAAACGAATGCTGAGGGAGATTTTATTATTATTATTATTTATTTATTTATTTATTTTACCACCAGACTTGCCTTACATGAGATCTTGAAAAAAGAAGTAAATATGTAAAGGAAAGACTATTACCAGACAATACAAAAACGGACTTAAGTACACAGACCAGAGACACTATAAAGCAATGACACAAACAAGCTGGTATAATAACTAGCTCACAACAGAATGACAGAATCAAATCCACACACAACAATACTAACCTTGAATGTAAACAGTCTAAATGTCCCATTTAAAAGACACAGTATGGCAAGCTAGATAAAAAAGTAAGATCCAATGATATGCTGGCTTTAAGATACTCATCTCACAATAATGACAGACATAGGCTAAAAATAAAGGGATGGAGGAAAATCACCAGGCAAACATAAAAGAGAAAAATGCTGGGGTTGCAATTCTAGTTTCTGACGAAACAGACTTCAAGTCTACAAAGACAAAAAGGACAAAGACAGGCATTACATAATGGTAAAGGGTTCAGTTAAACAAGAAGACTTAACTATCCTAAATATATATGCACTCAATACAGGAGCAACCAGATTCATAAAGCAAGTTCTTAGAGATCTAGAAAGTAACATAAACTCCCACACAATAATAGTGGGAGACTTCAACACTCCACTGGCAATATTAGACAAATCTTCAAGGCAGAAAATTAACAAAGATATTCAGGACCAAATGGATATGATAGACCTTATAGAACTCTCCATTCAAAAACGACAGAATGTACATTCCTCTCATCGCCAATGGCACAGACTCTAAAATTGACAACATATTTGGACATAAAACAATCCTCTGCAAATGCAAAATAACTGAAATCATACCAAACACACTCTCAGACCACAGCACAATAAAAATAGAGGTCAAGACTAAGTAGGTTTCTCAAAACCATGCAATTACATGAAAGCTAAACAACAACATGCTTGTTAATGACCTTTGGGTAAATAATGAAGCTAAGGCAGAAACCAAAACGTTCTTTGAAAATAATGAGAACAAGGCCAGGCGTAGTGGCTCACATCTGTAATCCCAGCACTTTAGGAGACTGAGGTGGGCAGATCACGAGGTCAGGAGTTTGAGACCAGCCTGGCCAACATGGTGAAACTCCATCTCTACTAAAAATACAAAAATTAGCCAGGTATGGTGGCCTGCATCTGTCACTCCAGCTACTCAGGAGGCTGAGGCAGGAGAATCATTTGAACCTGGGAGGTGGAGGTTTCAGTGAGCCGAGATTACACCATAGCACTCCAGCCTGGGCAACAGAGTGGACTCCATCTCAATAAATAAATAAATAAGAAAATAATGAGAACAAAAATCCAACACACCAGAATCTCTGGGACACAACAGCTAAGACACTATGAAGAGGGAAATTTATAGCACTGAATGTCTGTCTGCATCATAAAGTTAGAAAGATCTCAAGTTAACAACCTATCACCACACAACTAAAAGAACTAGAGAACCAAGAACAAACCAATCCCAAAGCTAGCAGAAGACAAGGAATAACCAAAATCTGAGTTGAACTGAAGGAGACTGAGAAAGGAAAAACCATTCAAAAGATCAACAAATCCAGGATTTGGTTTTGTGAAGACTAATAAGAGAAATAGGCCACTAGCAAGACTAATAAACAAGAAAAGAGAATATCCAAATAAACACAATTAGAAATGACAAAGGGGATGTTACCACTGATCACAAATAAATACAAACAACCATCAAAGACTACTATGAACACCTCTATGCACATAAACTAGAAAACCTAGAAGGTAAAGGTAAATTACTGGACACATATATCCACCCAAGACTGAACCAGATAGAAACTGATTCCTTGAACTGACAAGAAAAGCAAATGCCACATGTTCTCACTTATTAGTTGGAGCTGAATTATGAGAACACATGGACGTAAATGGTAGAACAACAGAGACTATCTGAGGGTGAAGGGTGGGAGGAGGGAGAGAATCAGAAAAAATAACTATTGGCTACTATGCTTAGTTCCTGGTGATGAAATCTTCTGTGACGTAAGTTGACCTATGTAACAAACCATGACGTGCACCCCTGAACCTAAAATAAAAGTTTAAAAAAAGTATAATCTCACTTTTGATTAAATAAATGTAACTAAATATTAATAAACACAAGAGCTGCAAAACAGCCCTTCTATAATATTAGCTAGCACTGATTTTGTACCACTAGTGTGTCCTAGGTACTTTATAAAGCACTTTCAGTAGATTACCTGGTTCAGTCTTCACAAAGCAAAATTAATGCCTTAATTGTTCTCAAGTGTCTTGTCAATTCTCAAAGGAGAGTTTGGCCTAAAAAGGTTGCTCAATATATTTTGGATTGTTGAGTAAATGAATGAGGCGCAAAAATTAAAGAATGGGGAGGTTAACTTCCCAGGGTCACATAACTAGAAACTGATGCAACTGGGATTTAAATTTGGGATTTAAACTCGTGTCTTTTGACACCAATTACTGCCTAATTAAACATCATGAAATATTGCCTTTGTAGAGGTTTATAATTTTGGCGAAATTATGAGACTATTGGTAATACCTAGTTTTCTTATGCAGTACGATTTAGTAAAAAAATATGGGAAGTATTTGACAATTTATATCTTAAATATAACCACCAAGTTGGGCACGGTGGCTCATGCCTGTAATCCCAGCACTTTCAGAGGCACAGCTGGGAGGATTGCTTGAGCCCAGGAATTGAAGAACAACCTAGACAACATAGGGAGACCATGTATCTACAGTGTTTTTTTTTTTTTTTTTTTTTTTTTTTTTTTAAATTAGCTATGCATTGAGGTGTGCACCTCTGGGCACAGCTACTTGCAAGGCTGAGGCAGGCAGATCGCTTGAGTCTGGAAGGTCAAGGCTGCAGTAAGCCATGATAGCACCACTGTACCAGCCTGGAAGACAGTGTGATATTCTGTCTCTAAAAATAAATAAACACAAATAAAATGAAACTGCACACTCCTTCACTTCTCAACTCACTTTCACAATTTATACTGAAGGTATTCAGAGTAGTATTTTAAAATTTTTACTGGAAAATTATCTATAATTAGAAAAAAATAGAAAAAATAGAAAGCCTCTCTCTATAAAGCAATAATACATTTAAAATAAAGTCCATTGTACTCCATAAATATACACAATTGTGATTTGTTAATTAAAAAGGAAATAAAATGATCATAAAAATTATGTCTCTATAAAATAATATTAAACAGCAATGAAAATTATATATTAGCTTTATGTGTATTTACATTAACCAAAGTCCATGCAATTTACGTAAGTTTGTCTGCAAATGAGAGAGAACACAATAAACACTTCTCTCACCTAAAGGCAGAGAATGCACAGATAGTAGTGAAGTCCCATAACCAAGAGATCTTATTGTTCTGCCATCCTCAAAATGTAGGTTTCATCACATGCAGCAAAATGGCTGTTTGTGCTCACACAGTAGCAGCTGCATTATACACATGAAGAAAAGCAATGGGAAAGAGAAGTATACATCTTCTTCCTCTAAGTCACTGGCTCTGAAAGCCTTTGAACTGTTACGCCAGCATCATCTGGATCCTTGTCTAAAATGTAAATATTCAGGCCTCATCCAAGGCTTTTTGAATCAGAAACTCTGGGATTGGGGCCTATCACTTTGTTTCAACAAGCCTTCCAGATTATTCTGATACAGGTAATTTTTCAGTGTTCTAAAGCTAGTTCTGGGAAATTTTATAAACACTTAGAATGCCTTCCAATTGTTCAGAATTTGTCATATGATCTTGACAAACTGCAAATCAAAATGAAAAGAAATAAAATCTATTCTGGGTAGTCACAAGAAAAGCTAAAATCTTACAGGTATATTAACGAAAAATAGAGAATGAATAAAGGAGGCAATAGACCGTTTGCTACATCCACAACAGAATGTTAACATTTATAAAATATAATTTCTCTAAGATTACATAATATTCATAATACATGATAATCATGGATAATTTACTAAAAATCAATATATGTTATTAAATTTTTGAATGTATGTTTCCATATGAATTGTAGTATACATTGACATGTCTCCAGAGTAAGAAGATGCAGTTTGTGGAAGAGGTGACTTTTACATTTTTCTTTAGACTCCTATACATTTCTTATTTAAATATCATATGCCACTTTGATAATTTAAAACAAAAAACGAAAATGTTCCTTCCAGAGACTAATTGGTAAATTAGCAGTTTGAGTTGAAAACAGTATGTCCCAATAGAGTGAAAATGAAAGAAAATATCCAAATATCGCATGTTTTTGCCATTGTATTTTAGGATGTGATTGTAGAAGTTGAATGGCAACTCGGTGTTCTTTTTGTATGTATAATTCAGGGTAACTCCAAAAACGATGGCATAGCTGCCAGAATTCTTGCAAGAAGTCACATAATGATTCATAAATCCTATGAGAAGGCAAAATTAAAATCAGTCAATTATATTGCTTGTTAGCAACTGTGTAACGTTTTCTGAATTATGTAGATCATTGGTCTTTGAAATATAGTCCTTGGATCAGCAGCAGCAGAATCACCAAGAAACTTGTTAGAAATTCATATTCTTGGGCACTAACCCACACCTATTCAATCAGAAACTCTATGGGTGGAGCCCAATAATCTGCCTTGGAAAAAAAAAAAAAAAAAGCTCTGCAGGTAATTCTGATGGAAGCTCAAGTTTGAGAACCACTGACCTAGATAATTACCTTACCCTCTTGCTTTGTTTCCCTTCTGCAAACATGTCAGTAATTGCTATGGAAATGTATTATAATACAGTCAACATGCAATTATCTCTGATATTCAGGGAGCAGAATGATTTGGACAAGAGAATACCATGGATAATCCCCACATCTCTCTTTAGCTATTAGCTATTAGATTCAGACTCCGCCCACCCATAGATTTTTTGCCAGAGCACCTAATGAGAACTGTAATTGACTGACTCCTGTTTCAGCTCTTTTATTTCCTGGCCCCTTCTCTGGTGAAGGTGCTAATGAGCAGTGAAATAGCCTGAAGGCAAACAGCAGGAGGGAAGAGGAAAGAGACTTGTCCCTCTGAATATCTGAGAATATACTATGATATCAGAAACAATGTTTTAAAACCCTCTTCTTCCTGTCCTAAAACTTCTAAACATGGCCATATTAAATTCATTTTTAAACACTTGATAGTCAAACTTTGAGCCATTATAATGGTAGTCATATATTCTCAAGATTACTGTCTCTCCTTTCAGCTCCAGGCTGATTGTTTCTCTTTTCTTTAGTTCTGTTTGACTAGTTGTTTCCATCTATTCTCTTCTATAACTGCAGTCAACAAAGCTTTTCTTTCCTTCCCTCTGTATCTCTGTAAACTTTCATCTTCTTGTTCAATTGGCTTTGAATGCTAGTCTGAAAACTTACTTAAAAACAGATGAGAAAGGAAAAGTAAAATAACATTAAATACCAAGACACTATTATAGATTTAATTCAAAAGGAGTTTCAGGGTTTACAACATCAAATAAACTTCAGTTTGAAGGGTATTATTTGGCTTCTCTTTCTGTATTGCTTTCTGAAAAGTGGTAACAAGAAAAAAAACCTTCTTAGAAATTCTTTTGTGATTTTGTTTGAAAAGAAAAATAAAAACTCCTATTATCAACATAGTCATAATAATACTAAACTCTTCTTTTTCTATTTTTTTATTTGATTCAAAAAGATAACCCCTCCAAAAAACTAATATTATATATTTATCTCCTAAATCTTAAAAGTAATTTTATGAGATTCCTTAGGCATATAATAGTATTGTAAGTTATCTGTCACTTATTACAGTAAAAAGGACTGGTAATATAACTGGCATGTTTACCCAATGATACTGATGAGACCGTTACTACCAGCACTGATGCTGAAGCCATCTGCATTGCCAACATTGATAGTACTATATTAATTCTAATTCTCTTCCTGTGAGGCTGAGTCATGTACCATCTTTGATGTGATTTAGCTCATTGATCTGTTAGATATATTTGTTGAAATCAATGTGAAGCAGGGTAAATAGCAAAGATGTAGTTCTTTAATTATTATAGTAATGTTTTCAAGGTTTTACAACATAGAAATGTAAACTGAAATTCAAATAGCAAAAATAACGATTAACTTAACATCACTGTTTTTGTTAGAATGTACTGTAAGTCTTCCTCTTCAAAATTGTTGCCTTTAGAAGCCCTTATGTAAGTATTCTCATTAATATTTAAGATGTTTGAAGTTTAAAAAAAGTTTTTAAAATTATTTTTAGTAATTCTCAATATTTTCAAAGGATTATATATTGACCCTGAATTTGAATTCTGGTAGAGTAAAAAATATTTGGAACCTATTCTTGAGAATAAAGTATATAATGAAACTTCAATGAAAATAAAACATGTTGGCCAAAGAAAAACGAATCTGCATTTTTGTGGCAGTATAAATTCTATATTTTGGTCTTTAGCATCAATTAAGAAGTAAGTTAGTAAGTTACAAGCCATGTTTTTATGTTTTCTTTTTTATGAATGGTCTGGTTTACTAACGTACTATTAGATTGTTGATAAAAGTATATGGCAAATGCTACTTAATGGGTTAATATAGTGTCAAACGTATTCAATTTTGTAATATAATCAATCATTAACTAAGCCACTGTTATGCCACCATAATTTATGAAAAGCAGTAAAATCGGTCAGACCCAGTGGCTCATGACTGTAATCCCAGCACTTTGGGAGGCCAAGGTGGGCAGATCACGAGGTCAGGAGATCTCGACCAGCCTGACCAACACAGTGAAACCCCATCTCTACTCAAAATACAAAAATTAGCCAGGTGTGGTGGCGTGTGCCTGTAGTCCCAGCTACTCGGGAGGCTAAGGCAGAAGAATCCCTTGTACTCGGGAGGCAGAGGTTGCAGTGAGCCGAGATCACACCACTGCACTCCAGCCTGGGCAACAGAACGAGACTCTGTCTAAAAAAAAAAGAAAATGTATTTGGAAATGGAATTTTTCCCTATGCACATCCTCAAATTCTATATTTTTATTTTGTTATCTGTGGTGCATTAAAGAGTAGCACTTTTATCTAAAACAGTTCTAGACAGCATATTCAATACCCTATTTAATCTCTGAATTCTAAATAAAGATGTATTTGTTTTGTATCTGTCATTGGAAAGAAAAAACAAAGCAATAATGTATTTTGAATAAGTCATTATTAGTTTTGCTATTAAATATGTGCAACCCTAACTCTTCAAAGCCAGCAGCTGTTCTCATATAGTGGAACAGGCTTTTCCATTATTTTCACAGTCCCAGACTTTATGAAAATAATTCCTACCATTGCTAATCATGCTTATCCACATGCTTAAAGAGTTGCAAACATCTGGGGATTCAAAAGTTTCTGCCTATATTTAAATCCAAATCTTGAGTATTATTATTTTTAAATACTGTAGATCCTAAAAGACAACCCATTATAAATACTGGAATTAAAATAGCCACTACATGACACAGTTGTTAATGTTACTAAATACAAACTACCCTAAAACTCAGTGGCTTAAAACAGTATTGCATCATGCTCACAGATTCTGTGGATCAGGAATTCAGACACAATTCAGCAAGAATAATTGTTTATACTCCATAACGCCTGATACTCAGCTCAGAGAATTTGAAGGCTGGTGGTGACTCAAGAATTTGGCCTGGAAAAGGTGTTTCTTTACTTATGTATCCAGCTCCTGGGCTAGAAATGACTTGAAGGTAAGGACTACCACCAGCTTTCTCTCCTGTAGAGTAAATTTTAAAAGTAGAGTGGCTGAGTGATTTGTTATACATCTGTTTACATGTTGAGAAAACGTAGTTTTAGTTACATCATATTTTAGTCATCATCATATTTTGGATGGTGTAGATAATTCCATATGTTTTCATTATGCATTTATTATTTTATTATTTATTTTTGTGGGTACACAGCAGGTTATGTATTTATGGGATACATGAAATATTTTGATACATACAACTTGTAGTAATCACATCAGGGCAAATGTATCACCTTAAGCATGTATACTTTCTTGGCATTAAAACAATCCAATTATAATTGTTTAGTCATTTAAAAATGTACAATATATTGTTGCCTGTAGTCACCTTGTTGTGCTATCAAGTACCAGTTTTTATCATTCTAGCTGACTATATTTTTGTATCTATGAACCATCCCTACTTTCCTCTCCCACCCCCACCACCCTTCTCAATATCTGGTAACCATCGTTCTATAATAACCAAAATTTCCGTGAGTTGAATTATTTTAACTTTTGACTTTCACAAATAATTTAGAAAAAGTCTATCTTTCTGTGTCTGGCTTATTTCACTTAACATTATGACCTCTAATTCCATCCATGTTTTTGCAAATGACAGGATTTCATTATGCATTTTATGGCTGAATAGTACTCCATTGTGTATATGTATCATGTTTTCTTTATCCATTTGCCTGTTGATGGACCCTTACATTGCTTCCAAATCTTGGCTACTGTGAAGCGTGCTGCAATAAACATGGGAGTGCAGGCATCCCTTGGATGATTGATCTTTGGCCTGAATTCTTTAGAAAGGTGCATAGCAAAATTTTCACATAGATGAATTTCTTATTTGTGTGGTTATTGTTAGTATTTTTACCTTATTCTACTCCCCTTACTTGTTTCATTTTAGTATTTTCATTAAAGTGTTTTGGTTTCTCTTTGACTGAGGAATTATTTTTTTTGCCTTACTACATTTTTAATTTTTGTACAGTGTCCCTGGGAAAATAAAACACACACACACACACACACGTTGGAGAGTAAAAACGTTTATCTGCAAAATCCACTTGAGAATGTTATTTTCTTCTTGTCATTTCTAATAGTGTGTTGCTTCATATAATGTATTAACAAGCTTCTGAATATAAAATGTGATGGACCATCTTTTAATATATAATAATATATATCAGAAATAATATGGTCTTTTAACAAATCCATGTGTTTTCTAACAAGATTTTTTTTTCATATGCACAGACTGTTGTAGGATTAGTGGACAATTCTGACTAATTTTTGGTCAAATCAGTAATTGTATACTCCAAAATTAAAGGAAGGCATATTTCTGAGTAATTATCAATAAAAGTTGAGAAAATTGTATTTAAATAATCTTAGAGAATCAAGTTATCGGTATCATATATTATTTTTAAATGTTTTAATTAGAAGAATAACAGAAAATAATAATTAAGACACTAGGGATTTACTTACAAAGATAAATTACGATAGTAAGTGGTAACTTAATCAAAGCTATGTATTGTGGATAAGGAAATATCCATTAGTTAATTTATTCAAGGTACTAAAATATTACTAGAACACATTCAATATTGAAAATTAGGCCAGGTGCAGTGGCTTAGGCCTGTAATCCCAGTACTTTGAGAAGCTGAGGTAGGTGGATCTCTTGAGGTCAGGGGTTCAAGACCAGCCTGGCCAACATGGTGAAACCACATCTCCATTAGAACTGAAAAAATGATTCAGGAGTGGTGACGGCCACCTGTAATCTCAGCTACTCAGAAGGCTGAGACCCAAGAATCGTCTGGGCCGGCGAGGAAGAGGTTGCAGTGAGCCAAGATAGCACTACTGCACTCCAACCTGGGCAACAGAACAAAATCCTATCTCAAAAAATAATAATAATAAAATAAAATAAAATTGAAAATTAAACAACATTACGCAAATATCTTTACGGAAAATGTCGTTGAAATATAGAATTGATTTTAAGAAGAATGATCAAAGATTCCTCTCTCCGTTCTTTCATAAAATTCTTTACTTTGTAATAAAGTATTTTATTTATTTTGATAAACTAAATGACATTATTAACAATCACAAGAATCCCAAAGATTAACGTAAATAAAAAGCTATTTTTTTAAGCCATAGGAAATCTAGATATGATTTAACGATTGGCATTTTATTTCATATAAAAGACATTTTTTCCATTTATATGTCATGCATTACACAATATACGCTAATTCCTATGAAAAATATTTTATTAAATTAAAATGTGTTTAAAGATCCATTAATCATAAAATCCAGGATATAAAAAATTCTTTTTTTTCCTAATGAACATGAATTCCTGTAAAAAATCTTTATTTCCTTTATCCTCCCTTCAAAATAGGCATTTGATTGACAGATGGAATTCTGTGTTTAGTCAACTTACTGCCTCACACCCTGCCAAGGCATTTAGGTAATCTAGATATGCTCCTACCTTTCATACCTAGACTAGAGGTGCATCATCTTTCTTTTAGACACAGTCTCATCATTAGTTCCCCTACCACTCTCTTTTCACATTAAATATTTACTTAGTATATTTTACTAGACAGCATGATATATTTTGTTTCCATTCCCTTGCATAGCCCAGTTTAATTGAAAGCAATTTTCTTCTTACTTAAACTCTATTTCACTAAAAGATGCCCCCAGCTCACACAGCATTTTTGTGTAAATTTTAAAAGGAAATCCCATTTGTGTGGTCACAGCCCTCCCAGAGTGCTACACTTGGCAAAGGGGAGGCTAGAATCAACCCTACTCACCCTCTTGGAGAAGTATGCTAAAACTTTCATTCTCATATATTCTCTATAAACATGCTGGAATCTGGTCTGGGCTTAACGCTGGTTCATTCTGAGAGATAGATTCTACACTGTAAATTAAAATCATTTCTACAATTTATAATATTTTTTGAGTTGCTCATATTTTAATACTACATATTATGCCATAAACAGTGATTTTGATGAACAGGAGGGGTGAACAATTATATTTGTATAGAGGTGATTGTTTACAATACAGTAATGCAACTTTCTTCTTACTGCTTATTTATTCCTTTACAAAAGAAATATTTAACTCTGTAGTATAAACCAAGTAAAAATAATTTGGTAAAATACACAAAATTATGAAATATTTCTCTTAATCCTTTCTTTGATTTTTTTATTAAAATTTAAAATTTAGCTATAATAAAGAACATAATTCACCTCAAAGATATTGACATTCACAACATATTATTTACATAAAAATACGTTGTTGTATAAGATTATTCATACTTTGAAAACAAGGAAAGCAGCATTTGCTTAGCGTATTCAAATGTGAAATTATTTTTGAACAGTTATATGTACAATAGCTCATAAATATTTATAGAATCCTAAGCAACGAAACACTTAGCACTCTGAATTTTATGATCACGGTTTTGTCAACAGTTCAAAAGTTTCATGTTCTCCTTTGAGAGAGCCAGTCTGATCTATGTTTAAAATATCGGGTAAAATATCGTATACTAATTTTTAAGCAAAGAAGAAAATTTTGCAAGTAAAATATAAGCTCTTTGGTTATACCACTTGGGCTCCCTAATCCTGAAGAATATTTCAATTTTTATTTTAGCAGTTAGTTTAAAATATTTTTTCTTTTTTCTTTTTTCTTTTTTTTTTTTTTGAGACTCTGGCATCTCACGTAAGCCCACGCTAGTGCCTGAGAGGCTGTAATATTTACTATTCTGAAAGACAAGGTTTAATAAATCATGAAGAATTTTCATCAAAAGTAGTATTTTCATTAGTTTGTATCAACATTTGAGCACATTTATGTATTTAGCTCTAAGAAACTTCCAAATTAAAGAAAAATAAAATGTTGACTAACTTTGTAAGGTTTTCTATAGTGTGCTTACAGGCATTATTATCATGCATGGTGAAACTTTTTCCCATGCTTGATTTTTCCTTCCTAATTAGTTGCAAACATATGCAATATTAAGAACAAAATGATTTTCAGCTACTGATGTGCATTGGTTTCACATGTAAAGACATTTATAATAAATAATATAAACGCAGATATAGGATTCAATATCTAAGTTACACTTATTGGATAATCTCTATGTTGTGTCAATTTTTTTTTCCTCGGGTAATAAAGATCTTACCTAATAAAGATCTATGATTGGCCAGACAAGGTGGTTTATGCATGTAACCCAACATTTTGAGAGGCTGGGGCAGGCAGATTGCTTGGGGCCAGGAATTCTAGACTGGCCTGGCCAACGTGGCGTAACCCCATCTCTACTAGAAACACACAAATTATTTGGGCATGGTGGCACACACCTGTAATCCCAGCTACTCAGGAGGCTGAGGCATGAGAATTGCTTGAACCCGGGAGGCAGAAGTTGTAGTGAGCCACAATCACGCCATGGTACTCCAGCCTAGGCGACAGAGAGATGGTGTCAAACAAACAAAAAAAGATATATGACCACTTTTCTATGATGATTTACTTTAGTTGAGCACTTTTAAAGATGTTCTAAGATAAGCTGTAAAATAATATACAAAATATGTGGAATTATATGATTATCTTAATGTGTATCAAATATTAGGTTGGTGCAAAAGTAATTGTGGTTTTGCCATTAAAAGTAATGCAAAAACCACAGTTACTTTCTTGCCAACCTAAGATACAATATAATCATCAGAAATAACTAATATAGCAAAATCAAAAGGCTGGCTTTCTTAGTAATCATTTGTGAGCAACAATAAATGAAAACGAAAACATACAAACAGAGAACAGTATTTTGAGATACATTAGTTTGTACGTCAATCACTCTAAACTTCTATGTTGTTTTAATCACATTTTAAAATAGAGGAATATAAGCATAGTAGTTCCTATGAGTCAAATTTTTCCTTTAGTCTAGCTTTAAAGCACAGTAACCTTTCTTTGTAGTTTTCTAGAAATATTAAGAATTGTGTGCTACTTTTGCTCTCCTTAATTAAGTATTACATTTCTCTTAAGGGCAAGTTTTTCAATTAGGAACAACTTTACCCTTAAGCTTATTTCTATTTAGTACAGAATATTTCAGTTTTAATTTCACTATTCAGTGCATTTGGAAAGATTCCTCAAACACTTTTCAGCTATACAAAGTTATCTAAAACAATTTACTTTCTCTATGCCAATATTTTATAGGCCCTTCTATCATTCAGGTTGAAATATGTAAAACATCCTTATGATTCTTGTTATATTTGCATTACAATCCTGAGGAACTGTTTATATTTTTATTGCATTGTATTATTAATTAATTCTTTTGTCTGTGCTCTTTGGACTTGAGAGAAATTATCTGCTGTCTAATAAATGTTGAGATCTTAGTCCCATTAGTTTATTGTATAAAATATATATTAAATATTTGGACATTAAAGATGCCATAGTAACAGAAAACCCACATAATCGTGGTTTGATTGGTCCACTAGTGGAAAATTAACCTAAGAAGAACTATCCAGTCATCTGTGATGTGGCTTGGCACAAAACAACAAACAGTCCAAATAAGATCCAGAGGATGAAGAGGGTGAGGGGATTAGTGAAGCATTGTTGGAAATGTTGCTGGCAGATACAAGACAGACAGTGAGAGAGAGATGTTGAAACATCCAAGCCTTAACATTAGAACCATGATTGTGACCTCAGGTTTTATTTTTTTAAGGTAATACGGATATGTAATTCTTCCTTGCCGCCAAAATACCTAATATAAAACTTGGATAAATGGCTATAATTAAGCAACTCATAGTCCAAGAAATGACTGCATTGTTAACACTATTAATAGAATCAAAGAAGGGGAATATAACATCGGGAATAGGAAGAAAACAAAGAATAATTTTTTTTGTATCTATAGTATAGTGACTAAAAATGAGTGACACAAAGGCAAGATTTTTTTTCTGCATTGTTCTACAGTCTATCATAAGTATCTATAAAAATTTACACATTGTAATTTAATAATGTCTTCCTTCCATTCTTCTTTTATTCCTTAATCTGCCCTAAACTCTTCCTTCCTTCCACTCTTCAACAAACATGTCTTTATCCTATTAAGAATTAAACAATTTAAAATGTAAGGGGTAAAGAATTTTGTATAATTACTATAATATTTAAATAATTTTTTGTCTGGTAGTAGAAACAGACTAAATCCAATATTTTCTGAAAAAAAATATAAAAGATGTTAGGGGAGAACATTTACTCCTACTTTTCACATTCCCCCTTGGAGAACCTCACTAGAGTAATACTATAGTTTATTTCCACTCTGACATTTTCTCTTACCTAGGAATGATGTATATGATGGAGATCATGGGAGGTGGGGATTGGCCCACTCAGCCAAGGTCTTTTTTTCTACTTTTCATAATATTTGAGATTTAAGAGGAGAGAGCTTACATTCCCTACAACTTCATTTTTAAGTTTGTTAGGGCTAATCCCTATAGGAAGAGAACTGCAATTGTTTGGCTAGTTCATTGACTAATGCAGAGATAGTTATTAACAAATATACTTGGAATCATAGATGACATTATGTTCTACTTTATCCCTATATTTATTACTAATTACCCCTTGGACAGAGAAACAAAGAATGATTATTAATTTTTAAAAATTTTAACAACAGAGAGAATAAAAGCTGTTAAAAGAGTATTTTAATGTGACCTATTTTAACAAGCCATATGTGTCATTCAGTATTTGATGTCATATTTTTGTTGCAACTGTATAAAATGGATATCAACACCCTAATCATCTTTATGTCAATAACATTCCCCATTTTGAGCCTCTTCCCAAGGAGCCTCGTACACTCTTTGATGTCCATTCTTATCCAACTGCATTCGCAAAATAACCATCATTTCTGGCACATTCGATCTATTTTTCTTAATTCTCACTTTTTAATTGATAAACATTCTAGTAAAATATACATTTTAAAATTTAATATAAATAACATTATTATAGATTTTAAATAAGGACACTCACTTTTGGAAATAGCAGAATAGATATTCCAAAACTAATCTCTCCTGGAGAAAAATTAGATAAAACTGGACCACACATCTAAAAATCAACAGTTGTGGAAAACAGTTTGGAAGGGCCAGAGAGATTATAATACAGTAAAAATTATTGGTCCAGAATCCAACAGAAGTCAGAGGCACAAGTAAATGGATTACATTTTTCTGAGAACATTTTCCAATCCTGAAAATATCACTGAGAGAAAGACTTAGAGGCACTCTTGAGGCTCTTGGAACTAGGTGGAAAGGAGTAAGAGCCCAAGAATCAAGAATTAAGGAGTGATGATACTTAGGTAGCCATATTGCTATGTGTTGAGATCTAAAAGTGATCCTTTGTAGGTAAAAGAGAGAATTAGGAAGTAGGTCTCTTTTGATAAGTCCCATTTCCTGACGTTGGATTGAGTTGAGTGCTCATATCCTCTGGTGAAAGTAAACATAAACTGTATCTGAAGAAAAATAAAAATGTTTTAAGTCTTACATTATTTGTGGAAAGAGCATTGCAAATACAGTGCACACCAAAGCTGAAGAAATAATGACTTTACAGAAAGATCGTCATGAAAAAATAAGTGCCCAGAATGAACCAAAGAAACAGAGAAGGAAAAAATTCTTGAGAGATATTTAAAGACATATTTGTCTTAGATATATATTTGCTTGAAGATGTAGAATGAGAAAAGTGAAAAACCGTATTAGAATATATAAATAAAAGTGCGTACTTTTGAAAAAATATATCAAATCAGAGTAAAACTGTTATAGGAAATCCAAACAGGAAAAATAAAATAAATCCATACTTACAATTATCATAGTAAAACTACTGAAAGACAGAAAAAATCTTTAAGTCAGAATAAAATGAATATTTCAAAGGAAGATCAATAAATAAAACTGAATAATCTACATTACCAACGTTAATGTTAATGTACATAATGTTGGTAGAATATAGAATAACTTAAAATATTATTTAAAAGTCAGATTGGCTAAATAAGTCCATCCTATAAATTTACACCAAATAACATATGATATTCTAAAATGAAAACTATATATAATTTTAAAGACAAAAAACACATATGAAAACAATAAATACCATCAGTCATTAAAGGAAATACTGAAGAATGTTAGCTAAGTGTATGTGTGTGTGTGTATATATATACATATATAAATATATATACAAATATATACACACACACATATATATGCAGATGTGTATGTGTGTGTGCACATGTGTATGTGTGTGTATGTGTATGTATCTTAAAACAAAATTGGAGATACAAAAAGAAATAAAGAGTAAATAAAATAGAAAATACTTGCATAAATCTAAATAAGCATTTATTGCATAAAATAGCAATGTTAATATCTTATGTAATGTGAAAAGAAAATAGCAGTTTATAGGCTTGGAAAATGATAAATGGAGTTAGTCTGCTCATGTCCTTGAATGAGGGTAAACATATTAATTAATGTTAGAAATTTATAAAATTATATGCGTGACTACTTTTCTAACAGAGAGGAAAAATGTAATTATTTTTAAAAACCTGGATAAATATAGGTAAATGCCATGTACATTGATTGGAAGAGAATATTGTTATTTATGTCAAATCTTTTCAAATTGCATTATAGATTCAATTCAAATAAATTTTTAATGCTTTTTAGAAGTATTAGCAATTTGGTTTTATAATTGATATGGAACTTCAGGTATAAACTAGTTAAGAAACCTTTAAGAAGAAAAATAATATGAGAAAACGTGTTAACAATGATCAAGACTCAATATAAGAATTTGCTATTTTCATAAATATACATGGTTGGCATAAATCTCTAAAATGAATGGTTGACTGTATGAAATTAATAGTAGCTTAGATACTCGAAAGGAAATATTAGTGAACTTAAACAACTAGAAGCAGAAACTATATGCAGAAAAATAAGGCTAAAAAGAGTTTGAGTTATATGTAGAACAATAAGATAATGTAGATTAAATAGACAATAGAGAAATTAAATATTGAATCTTCAACATTTTCTTTTATTTATTCTTCATCAAATACAAACGTTGATTCTTTGAAAGGATTAATACATTTAATAGATTCCTAAATAGTCTGATAAAGAGGAAAAACAAAACAGGAAAACAACAACAAGAACAGAAAACACAAATTATCAATAGCAGGGATGTAAAAGGAAACCTTAATTGCAATCTTATAGACACTAAATGGATAATGGAGGAATAAGATAAATAAATTTATGCTAATTAAATTGACAGTTGCAATGAGAGATGAACTCTTTGGGAAAAAAAAATTACCCAACATACAAAAGAAGAAATCTGATTAGTTCTATATCCATTAAAAAATAATTTATGTTTTCTTAAAATAACACAAATATATTTCTCACAAAGAAACACCCATTCCCAGATGCCTTCACTGATGAATTATTAAAAAAAAAAAAAAAAAAAAAAAAAAACTGAAGGAAGAACTATTACCAATATTTCATTAATTATCAGAAATTGTGGAAGAGTGGAACATTGGAATGCTTTCAAACTTATTTTATGAGGACAAAATATTCCTGAAATCAAAATACAGCCTTGTTAATTATAGAAGGAAATTACAGACTGATATTCTGAGACATTCAGGCAGTCTTAGAAAAGGGGGATATGTCATTCCATTTCTTTGTGTCTCCTTTAATTCCCTCCATCAATAATTATAATCTTCAACATGCTAGTCTTTCACATGTTTAAGTTTATTCTTAAGTATTTTATTCTTTTAATACTATTGTAAATGGAAATTTTGTTATTTTTCAAATAGTTCACTATTAGTGTGTACAAATAAAATTTATTTTTATGTTTTGATTTTGTATCTCCCAACTTTACCAAATTTGTTTTTTAACTCTAACAGAGGTTTGGTGGCGTCTTTAGAAATTTCTACATATAAGATCATCATCTGCAAAAGTATAATTTTGTTCTTTCTTTTACATCTAGATGCTTTTTATTTATTTTTCTTGCCTAATTCCTCTGGCTAAGATTTCTAGTGAATAGAAGTAGCAAGAATGAACATCCTTGTCATCTTCCTGATCTTAGAGAAAAACCTTTCAGTCATTCACAATTGAATATGATATTAACTGTGGGCTTGTCATATGCAAACTTTATTATATTGAGGTAAATTCATTCTGTGTATCTATTTTCTTGGGAGTTATTATTAAGAAAGAATGTTGAATTATGTTGAATGCTTTTTCTGCATCTATTCAGATGATCATGAAGGATTTTTATGCTTCATCTAATGTTTCATATCAATTTATTTGCATGCATTGAACCATTCTTACGTACCAGAGATAAATTCAACTTGGTAACAGTGTACAATCCCCTTAATATGCTGTTGAATTTGGCTTGTTAGTATTTTGTTGAGAATTTTTTTATCTATGTTTTTCAGGGATATTGGCATGTAGTTTTCTTTTCTTGTGTCTTTGACTTTGTTATCAGGGTAATGCAAGACTCAGAAAATGATTTGGGAAATATTTCCTACTTTTCAATTTTTGGAAGGGCTTGAAAACATTTGCATTAATTCCCCTTTAAATATTTTACAGGATTGAAATATTCAGGAACAATGTATCCAAATGCCAAGCTAATTTGAAGGCAGTTTCTTGATGAAGAATTCTTATAGAAGAATATTTTTTTTCATTTAATTTCAAAGTTAAGTTCATAAATCTTATTTTTTATCTCTGTGTGAAATGAATTAGGCATTTTCTCCACTATTATATTAATAAGCACATCCCTTTAGTAATTTCTTTTTATGCAGTATCTCAATTTGAACCTTCCAACATTTTTAGATGCATTTCTTCTCCTGTCCCACATAACTGTCAATATTTAAAGGCATTTTTTGTATATTTTAATTGAGTAAAATTTACATACAGCAAAATGTATAGAACTTATTCTCATTATTCATGACTTTTTGAAAAATGTGTACAACCCATGTGCGCAAGATGGAGTCAAATTAAAGTTGTATTGGAAAAGTTCTATCATTAGCTCCAGAGATGGCCAGATGTTTGGTTTTTTAATTATTGATTAAGATAAGAGCAGTAGAATTTATAGTGCTGTCTAAAGTCCAAAATACTTCTATTGACCTTCCAAGGTCATTTTCTTTATGAATCATATACAGCTAGAACAAATAGCTAAGCTTGTCTGACATGATTATATAGTTAAAGGAATACAAGTATTTCATTGGGATATTATTTTATTACAAATAATTTCCACTTTTATTTTAGATTCAGGGGGTACATATGTAAGTTTGTCACATGGGTATATTGTGTGATGCTTAGTTTTGGGGTACAAATGATCCCATTGCCCAAGTAAGGAGTATAGAACTCAAAATATAGTTTTTCAGCCATTTCCCCCTTTCACTTCCCTCCTCTAGTAGTCTCCCCAGTGTCTACTGTTGCCATCTTTAATCCATGAGTACGCAATGTTTAGAGTCTACTTATAAGTGAAAATATGTTGTATTAGGTTTTCTGTGCCTGCATTACTGTGCTTAGAATAATGACCTCCAGCTGCCTCCATTGTGCTGCAAAGGACATGACTTTGTTCCTTTTTATGGACTGATAGTTTTGGATGGCATATATGCACCCCATTTTCTTCATCCAGTCCACCATTGATGGGCACAAGGGTTGATTCCATGTCTTTGCTATTGTGAATAGTGTTGTGATGAACATAGAAATGTGTGTATCTTTTGAATACAATGATTTATTTTCCTTTGTGTATATACTCAGTAATGGGATTGTTGGGTTGAATTCTGTTTTAAGTTCTTTAAGAAATCCCCAGACTCCTTTCCACAGTGGCTGAACCAACTTAGGATCCCACTAACAGTGTATAAGTGCTCTTTTTTCTCTGTAACCTCACCAGTATCTGTTATCTTTCGGCTTTTTAATAATAGTCATTCTTATTGATGTGATGTAGTATCATTGCAATTTTGATTTGCATTTCTCTGATTATTAGTGATGTTGAACATTTTTTCACATGTGTTTTGGCTAATTTTATGTCTCAAGAACTATCTATTCATGTCCTTTGCCCACTTTTTGATGGTGTTGTTATTTGCCTGTTGGATTTTTAAAGTTCTTTATTGATTCCGAATATTAAACCTTTGTCAGATGCATAGTTTGCAAGTATTCTCTCTCATTCTGTAGGCTTTCTGTTTTCTCTGTTGATAGTTTCTATTGCTTTGCAGAAGCTCTTTAGTTTAGTTAGGTCTCACTTATCAATTTTGGGTTTTGTTGCAACTGCTTCTGAAGACTTTTTAATGAATTCTTAGACAAGGCCAATTTTCAGAATGGTATTTTTAGATTTTCTTCTAGAATTTTAAAATTTCGAGGTCTTACATTTAAATTGTTAGCCCACCTTAAGTTAATTTTTCTTTATAGTGAAAGATAGGAGTCTAGTTTCATTCTTCTGTATATGGCTAAACCTGTTGGGATGTACTGCTTTGAACTCTTTTGGATACAATGTTTCTACAGAAATCTTGGTGGTTTAATTCAGAGATATAACATAGCCACTGTGGGAGTAAGGACGCTGGGGAGCTTGTGCATGGTATGTCTCTTAGAACACCGATATTTCCTTCATTCTCTTTCTCTTGCTTCACTGTATCCCTTGCTTTTAAATAAAACACTTAAGAAAGTATATTCTGTGAAGTCTGCTAATTATTTATAGTATCTGAACTTGGGAAAGTTTTGCAGTGTGTAATTCACATCCATTCAAGATATAGATCCTCTACCTATTGACAGGAGGATTCCTGTGTATATTTTCAGTGTCAACAACTATCATTTGTCACCTAGGAAACAATGTCCTTATTTCTTTCATCACAGAATTAGTTTGTCTGTTCTAGAATACTGATTCAAAAGTATTGTATTATTAACAATGTGCTTATATTTCCACAATAACAAAATACATGAAATGTCCCACTGTGAAAATCACACAAAAAGCAGGATTAAATTTTAAGAAACTGTGATAATTGAAATAGCAGAAAAAAACATCAATAATGTTTAAAGACATAAAAACTAGAACTGAAAATGTAAGAAAAATAACATGCAAATAAAATTAATTTACTAAATTTAAATTTTATAAGTTAACACTTAACAGCACTACTCTACTGTGCCAATACATTTAAATCTCAAAATTATAATGCTGGGTGAAAAAAACAAAACCCTAAAACAAAACAAGCCTGTGGATGGAGAAGCACAAAATCCTAAAATGCTAAATTCGATCATGTAGTATTTTAGATATGTAAACACAGAACACAATTTGGAAGACATCTGTGAAAATGATAAGTATCCAATTCTTCAATTTCTTCCTTCTTGCCATGGGGGAAACTAATGCAATTGGAGAAGGGTATATAACACTTTTTAACTATATATAAAAAATGCTTTACAACTCTACAAATACTTATAAAATGACACAATTTAATATTTCAATGTGTTTATAGTTGGTTTGTCATTTTTATTATATTACTTTTTATAATATATTGAAAACTTGAAATATTTCATAATAATAGATTATTAAACTTTATATTTGCCTAAATTAGCAAACATTAAAAATAACATCATAAAATGTTATTTTTATCAACATAAAATCTAGTACTATACAATGAGCTCATACGATGCGAGCGTCTCCTGAGAAGTGAAAAGTTACGAGACAGTATAATTGAATGATAGTTTAACATGATAACATGCATGGTAGTTTTCTTGGTTGGTAATATTAGATGCCATTAGAAAAATACTATACATTTAGGTTTTAATAAGGTAGTGAAATCGCTAAGAATAAAAATGAGATAGAATACTTTCAAACAAGCAGAAGAGAAATGAATATATATTTAAAAAGTAACCGTGTAAGTGAAGATAAAAAATGAAAAATTGTGGGCTGGTGCGGTGGCTCACGCCTGTAATCCCAATACTTTGGGAAGCTTGAGCTTAGGAGTTGGAGACCAGTTTGGGCAACATAGAGAAACCTTGTCTCTACAAAAACTACAAAAATTAGTCAGACGTGTTGACATGTTCCTATAGTCCCACCCACCTTATTGGGAGGCTGAGGCTTGACAATCACTTGAACGTCAGAGGCAGAGGTTGCAGTGAGCCAAGATCATGCCACTGCACTACAGCCTGGGCTACAGAGTGAGACCCTGATTCAAAAACAAACAAACAAACAAACAAACAAACAGGAAAAGTTGTATATGTATATGTGAAATAATATGGCAGGATGCCTTCTGATATATTAGTAATTTTAATGAGTATGGGTAAGATAAATTACAAATCTAAACAAAAAAAATACAACCAAGAAGAGTTAAAAAAAAGAAGTCCAGCCAGCAATATCTTATATAAAAGTAATACTTAAAACCAAAGCACTGGAAAGTTGTAAACAAAGGGATGAAAAGAATTACCACACATATAAGAGAATACACCTTTTTTTCTTGAATATACATGGGATATTCATTATACCTGATCATATCATATACTGGGACATCAAATAAATTTTAAGAAACTCCAAGGACTGATATGTAGATTATGTTTATTGAATGCAGTATAATTCAAACATTAATGAAAAAATGTCTAAAATAGTTCTATAGTAGAATATGTTCAACTACAAGTAATATACAATTCAATCAATTGTTGCTTATATCTTTGCTACTTGAAGTGTTCCATGGACCTGTAGCATTTACTTTCCCTGAAAGCTCATTGGAAATACAGAATTTCAGACCCTTCTCCAGACCTTCTAAAACAGAAGCTGCAGTTCAACAACATCCACATAATTCGTATGGACCAAATCACCATATTATCTGACCTAGACTATTACAATAAGATCCTAATTGTTCACACTAGTTATAGTATTACTCCTTGTATGAGTCTGCTCTCATGTCACTATTACAGACATACCCGAGACTCGGTAATTTATAAAGGAAATAGGTTTAATGGACTCACAGTTCCACATGGCTGGGGAGGCCTCACACTCATGGTGGAACATGAAGGAAGAGAAAGAGACGTCTTACATGGCAGCAGGGAAGAGCTTGTGTGCAGGGGAAATCTTCTTTATAAAACCATCAGATCTCCTGAGACGTATTCACTATCATGAGAACAGCATGGCAAAGACCTGCCCTCATGATTTAATTGCCTCCCACTGAGTCCCTCCCATGACACGTGGGGTTTGTGTGGGGACACAGCCAGACCATATCAGTCCTAAAATTTTTATCTACAATGTAGCCAGAATGAATCTTTTAAAAAGTCAAAGAAGAATGTCACACCTTTATTTAAAATCTTGTTGTGGCCTTCATTTCACCCACAGAAAATCCTCCGTCTTTTTTTTCCTTTTTTTTTTTTTTTAATTATACTTTAAGTTCTAGGGTACATGTGCACAATGTGCAGGTTTGTTACAAACGTATACATGTGCCATGTTGGTGTGCTGCACCCATCAACTCGTCATTTATATTAGGTGTATCTCCTAATGTTATCCCTCCCCACTCCCCTCTCCCCACAAGAGGCCCCAGTGTGTGATGTTCCCCTTCCTGTGTCCAAGTGATCTCATTGTTCAATTCCCACCTATGAGTGAGAACAGGCAGTGCTTGGTTTTCTGTTCTTGCGATAGTTTGCTGAGAATGATGGTTTCCAGCTGCATCCATGGATTAGAGACTTAAATGTTAGACCTAAAACCATAAAAACCCTAGAAGAAAACCTAGGGAATACCATTCAGGACATAGGCATGGTCAAGGACTTCATGTCTAAATCACCAAAAGCAACGGCAACAAAAGCCATAATTAACAAATGGGATCTAATTAAACTAAAGAGCTTCTGCACAGCAAAAGAAACTACCATCAGAGTGAACAGGCAACCTACAGAATGGGAGAAAATTTTTGCAATCTACTCATCTGACAAAGGGCTAATATCCAGAACCTACAAAGAACTCAAAGAAATTTACAAGAAAAAAACAAATCTTCGGTCTTTATAATGGCCTGTAACATATTTCATAGCCTTGTCCCTTATTAGATCCCTGGCATCAATTTCTACCTTGCTTTTCTTTGCTCAGTCTAGTCCAGATTCATTGTCATTTACTCTTTATATGACATACTAAGTATGCACCTATATTGGGGCTTTGATTATCTATTTATCTGTGTTTGGAAAAACAAAATACAAAAACTTTAATATGATTTAATTATAATATAAATATACATATAATATTCATATTTGAGTTTCTTTGAAGTAATGAAATCAAATTAAGCAAAAAGAAATGGTTTGGTGTTAATTTGCTATCAATTAGAGATTAAATATAAAATATTGATTATAAATTATTATTAAATCAAACATTTCAACATTATGTGTAAGAAATCCTGAGCATAAAACTAAAAAGTCTCCAGAATTTTATCCCCATTGTGCCTCCTCATTTATATGGTAGTTATCTGTGTTGCTCAGGTGTATTTCTAGTTTTGGTTTCTCTGGGTCTTTTATGGGCTTACACTCTCCTCTATGTTAGAGTTAGCTACAGTAGACCTCTCTTATCCAGGGAGTATACATTCCAGGACCCACAGTGGATGCCTGAAACCACATATAGCACTGAACCCTAAATACTACATTTTCTCCTATACACACATACCTACATATAGTTTAATTTATAAATTAAACACAATAAGATATTAACAACAATAACTAATAATAAAATAGAACAATTATAAAATTATACTCTAATAAAAGTTATGTGAATGTGGTCACTTTCTCTCAAAATCTTATTGTACTCTACTCATCCTTCTTCTTGTGATGATGTGAGCTGATACAATGCCTAAATAATAAGATGAATTGAGGTGAATATCTGTGGGGTAACTTTTGCAGTTTGAGCTGTGATGACAAAACTCGCACAGATTTATTTTATCTTCTTTACAATTCTGTGAATAGAAGATTCATTTTTACCACAGACCTTAGCAACCTCAGCATAAAATTTATTTTCTTTATTGATTCACTTTTTTTTCACTTAAAGGAAGTACTTTATAGATTATCTTTAGTCAAATTGCCAGCATCACTACTCTTGTGCATTGGGGCCATTATTAAGTAAAATAAGGATTAGTTGAGCAAAAGTACTGTTACATTGTGACAGGTGATGTGATAACTGAGATGGTTACAGACTGACTATGGGTAGGGGGAATAGACAGCACGTATACACTGGACAGAGGAACGATTCACATGCCAGGCAGGACAGAGTCCGAAGGCATAAGATTTCATTATAATACTCAGAAGTTATGAATTATTTCTGAAAATTTCCATTTAATATTTTCTGAATGTGCCTAGAACACAGGTAATTGAAACCATGAAAAGCAAAATTGCACCAAAGAGGGGGATGAGGAAACTCAGCAGAAAAATAAGATGTTTAATAATGAAAATTTAAAACTAGGAATACAAGAGCTGAAAAATTTAAAAACCAATTGCCTACGTTATTTTTATTGATACATACTTTTAGCAGTAGAAATTTCGCTCTCAGCATTAGTTTAAATATACCCCATAAATTTGACATTTTGTTTTTATTATCATTAATTTTTAGAAACTCTGTCACTACTGTTTTTGTTTCCTATTTTACCAAAAAAAATGGTTAATGGAATATTTTTTAATTACAAAGTTAAAGACAGATTTTATTTTTTTCATTTCTCATTTCATTGCATTGCTCTGTTTGTAAATGTGTATTTTATGGAAACTACTTTTATTACTTTTGGCTTTATGATGTAATCAATTTGGGGGTAATTCTACATGTGTTCTAGAAGAAGATACGTTCCTTATGATATAGTAGTATTTGATATATTTCCAAGTATTTACTTCATTGTTTTATTTATATCTTTTTAAAAATTATTATAGTTTAAGTTCTGGGATACATGTGCAGAACGTGCAGGTTTGTTACATAGGTATACACGTGCCATGGTTGTCGGCTGCACCCATCAACCCATCATCTACATGAGGTATTTCTCCGAATGCTATCCCTCCCCTATCCTTCCACCCTGCGACAGGCCCCAGTATGTGATGTTTCCCTACCTGTGTCCATGTGTTCTCATTGTTCAGCTCCCAGTTATGAGTAGGGACATGCGGTGTTTGGTTTTCTGTGCCTGTGTTAGTTTGCTGAGAATGATGGTTTCCAGCTACATCCATGTCCCTGCAAAGGACATAAACTCATCCTTTTTTATTGCTGCATAGTTTCCCATGGTATATATGCACCACGTTTTCTTTATCTAGTCTATCATTGATGGACATTTGGGTTGATTCCAAGTCATTGCTATTGTGAATAGTGCTGCAATAAACATTTATATCATTTCTTAGTTTTTGTTCACTTGTCTTGTCTGGTCAGAAATGACATGTTGTAGCTTCACTGCAAATATCAATTTTATCATCACAAAGGATTGTTTTTGTCTAACTTAATGCTTTTCATAGTGAAATCTCTATCATCAAGTATCAGGATATAAGTAATAAGAACAGCAAACTGTTCTTATTTTGCAACAGCAACAGTTTGCTGTTCTTATTACTTATATTTTTCTGACAAATATTTCTCCATGCCTACAATTTTAGTTTTTTAATCACTATATTTTTAATTCATTTCTGAGCATACATGAAAATATTTTTCTCTTTGAAAACCATGTACGTTCATTCATATTTATTGATGACTATTATGTTGATTTCAGTTCCATGTATGATGGTATATTTGCTGTGTTTCTTTCACCATTTGATGTGTTCTGTTTGTTTTCTAAAATTCTTACTTCTATGGGAAGGTTTATATTTTTATTCTATGAGTTTTCTACTTTTTGTAATAATTTTTAATTTTACCTTACTCTCCTACTTTTCTCACTTAAGCTTTTACTATCTGTCAGTTTCAAAAGGAAGACTTTGACTCCCAAATGTTATCTAAGGAGCAGTCAATAAGCTTACTAGCCTTTACCCTGTTACTCTCCTCCTTTCTACAACTTTTATTTATATCATTCTAGTCTGTCAGACTACACAATGCTTACATATATTTTCATTCCATGACCCCACCTTGTTTAGTCTTAGTTCTGCCACTAAATATATATATGTTCAACATTAGTTTTCCTGCTATCTTTTTTGGGATAAATGTCATGTTGTTTTTGATTCCTTGGAAAGAGCACAGTTGTATGGTATTTTTTGAGTTCTGGTGCAGCAAACAATTTTCTATAGCCTTGTTACTTGAAGGACGGTATTATGGATGAAATATGATTGAGCGGCACTTTTTCCTGAAATAAATCAAAAATGCTTCTCAACTGTTGTCTTTCCTTATATGGTGCTTCTCAGTAGTCTCATGTTTGTGCAGTTCCTTTGCCCTTATTGGAAGGGCAGAAAAGTTCTGGGTCTCCTTAAACTATTATATTCTTTCATTTTGTCCATAGCATCTAACATCTTTTAATATACTCTGCAATCCCCTTGCTCTTTTATATTTATTTTCTGCTTTCTCCCTACTGGTTTGCAAGTTCCATGGAGGCTAGTATTTTGTTTATTGATGAGTCCCACACACTTAGAAGGTTGACTGACATAGAGTAGGTAGTAAAATAATTGTTGAACAATCAGTGGTCATATATACTGCTTTGATAGATTCAACCACAGTGATAGTATTCAATTTGATATCATGAGAAGTTTATACCTCACAACTATAAATAGGTAGGAAGAAGGTCTCCTAGCTTGGAACAGATAGCGTCTTAGAATTAATATTGTTAATGTTCTAGTTTATCTCATTTTGTCTGAACTGCTATCTAGAAAGCAAGAATGAACTTATTAATATTGGTTCAAAGCAGTAAAAAAAAAATATGGTTAGCATTGGCTCAAGATGGCTGTCTGGCTGTGGAAACAGAAAATCCAGTAAATGAGCTGGATAGTAGAATCAACATAGCTGAAGGGCAATTTGGGCAGTTACTAGATTGAATCAATGAACTCCCTGAAAATGATCAATCTTCTAGCTTACATAGTAACCCCTCATTACTTTCTGCTGATTTAGCAGCATGAAGATATTAAAATGGTCTGGGACAGTCTTGACATCCAATTTAATGGAAATATGACTCTGTTTCCTGGCAGAATCATTTCTCCCTTGAGAATAGAACTAACTCATTGAGCTCAATATCATGTAAATAGGGGGAAAAACACCTCAGCAGGTGTCACTGTAAAGCCAAATGAGATTTTCTCACTATAAAGTGAGACTCTTAATTGATGAACCCATGCACTGCATCTATGAGAGAAAGACCATCATATGAAGAGGACTAATGAAGGCATATATAGCACCATAAGGACAGCACCATAACACTAAAGAATTTTTATTCAAGATGACTTCATAATTAAAACCGTATCACACCATTCCACAATTTTCTTAAACTGAATTTGGTTGATTAAGCATATGGTTGCATCAGTGAACTGTGTATGTGAGCCAATTGCTGCAATTCTGTCACCAAGAAAAGTGTCCTTAGATAGATAAGAGATGCTGTGTGAGATATTGTGGCCACAGATACAGTTTTCTTTCAGTTTATAAATTGTGATACTGGCAGAAACACTTTTGGCAATAAGGAAATTCTGTAGCTAGAATATATGTCCATCTCTGTGAGGACAAATCATTGTCCTCTTTATTACGTAAGCAATATGCGATCAGCCTGTCAGCAGATGCCTGGCTGATGCTTTTACACACACACACACATATCACATATATATATATACACACACACATATATATATGCACTACATACATATATTAGTGTATATATACATTTGTCGTTCACCTTTGTCATTCACAGATTAAGCTCTCAGCAGTGACAGTAGCCATATATATACAGACATACATATATGTGCACCACATATATATATAAGTGCATATATACACTTGTCATTGACATCTGCCATTTACAGGGTAGGCACTCAGCAATGACATTAGCCACATCAGTCTGGTACAAGAATATCAAACATTTAAGCCTATGCACAGCTTTCATCTCTGTCATTATGCCCATTGTGTATGTATCCAGTGAGCAAACACTGGCATGACTGTGGAAAAGAGTGAGTTGAAACAGTTTCCATCTGCTTATGGAAACCCTTACTACACATTCATACTCACTCCATCTGCCATGAATATTATCCACTTTATAACATATGATGTTCATTTAACTAGGACACCATATCATTTTGGATCCAATCTGAATAAAATGTAAAATGCTCCCAAAGCATTGTAATGGATAAATCTCAAAACAAACAAACAAACAAACAACAACAAAAAAAAAAACAAAAAAAAAAACCTCACGGGAAACCATCTGCATTTTTCAAGAGTCTTATGAAATATCTACCAACTCTTTTGGAATGCGACAGCAAGTGACTGCTGAAAAGAAGTCCTTGAAACTGCAGTGCAGTTCAGGTTCTTGCTGTGTTAAGGACATACAGCAAAGTCAGTGAATTTCATGGTCATGAGCCCATTGGTGCCACTAATTTCTTTCTTTCTTTCTTTTTTTTTTTTTTTTTTTTTTTTTTTGAGACGGAGTCTCGCTCTGTCGCCCAGGCTGGAGTGCAGTGGCCGAATCTCAGCTCACTGCAAGCTCCGCCTCCCGGGTTCATGCCATTCTCCTGCCTCAGCCTCCCGAGTAGCTGGGACCACAGGCGCCACCACCTCGCCCGGCTAATTTTTTGTGTTTTTAGTAGAGACGGGGTTTCGCCGTGTTAGCCAGGATGGTCTCGATCTCCTGACCTTGTGATCCGCCCGTCTCGGCCTCCCAAAGTGCTGGGATTACAGGCTTGAGCCACCGCGCCCGGCCGGTGCCACTAATTTCTACAAACTATGTTCATGGTCAGAATAACAGGTCCCTCTACAAGTTCAAAGCTATGATTTTAGCAGGAACATTATCAGCAAAAAGGCAAACCCATGTGTAGGTTAGTTATGTATATCAGAAAGGAAAAATGCACTGCCCATTTCTTAATAGAATGAATGCAGTGTAATCAATATGCCACAAAGTAGCTTGCTTTTTCCTTCAGTGAGTATTACCACATTGGGAGCTTAAGTTGGCAGGTTAGGCACTATGATAAATTAAAATTTGAGAACTGTGATTAACTGGTGAAAAAATCAGGAGTTTTACTGAACTCTGTATGAATGTTCCTTTGAAATGTGATTTTGAATTCTACCTTTCAGGCAAAGTCTTCTTTCTCTTCACTCTAGGCAAGTCTGTGATTTGCTTAGGCCAGTGGGACGTTAACAAATTCAGGGTTGCTCACTTTCAACTTTTGGAACATGTCTGCCACCTGGTGAAGAAGCCCAGGATAGCCTGCAGGTGATGAGCAGCGTGTAGCCCATTTGCCCATGTTAATTCAACCAACAGCCTGGCAACTGCTAGAAATGTGAGTGAGGCCATCTTAGATCTTCTGATTCCAGTTGACCTGTCAGAGCACCAGGAGTTTATCAGAGAGACAAGCAGAACCAGCCAAATCATCTCAAATAAAAAGAAATGCCATCTAACCCACAGAATCATAAGTTAAGTGAATGGTGATTGTATAAGAACCAAGTTTGGGGATGGTTACTTTGCATAGTAATGGATAGCTGATAAAGGCACTCACAAGTGACTAGAGCCAGATCGGGGTTGTTGAATGGAAAACGATGCTGCTGAACCCACATGAAACTTCCATCACTATTGCCATGGTAGCTTTCCTCATGAGGTCATTGGAAAAAGAAACTGACCCACATTCTCAGTAGAAGTAATCTAGTCCACCTGATTGTTGAGAACTTTATCTACTCTTCTATGACAAGCATTTACATGAGACATGATTATTTTCATATTTTCTGATGCCTCTCAAAGTTCCATCCACATGTATCTTTTCTAGATTATCTTGTTATCCATCTTGTAATTTGTTCCTTTCAAACCTTTGCCATCTAGCTATACCATTATTGTTCACGATAAAGCCCTCCCCATTTAGAAAAACCTATTAACTCATGAATCAGCATAGATCTATGTACATCAAGTGATCTCCTTTTCCAGGTAAAGTAGAAAACCAGGTACATAGCACAAAGATATGCAAACTGTGACTCCCTTTACACAGTTTTTCAGAGCCACCCTTGAATGGGTGAATGCTGTTTCTTTCCATGGGCCAGTGGCCCAGTTAATTGCAGAAAACACTCTGTAGAATAGTGTGTATTAACCATGATTCTAGCTTCTGAAAACTTGATGCTTTAATATCTGCCCTAAATGCATATGTCAGACATGTCTTAATCTGGACAACCTAGTCATACGCTCGAGTCACATTGCCTTGAACTCCTGACTCCTTGTCTCTCACTCCTCCTCAGGACCAGTCCTCCTCCTATGGGCATGCCTTTCAACCAATATAAAGTCTACAACCCCAACCACCTTACTATTTTGGCTTTCACATCCTAGGCCTTGATACATTTGTTCTAATTACCCCAAGGCCTGGTAACAGACAACTAGATACAGCCTCCATTCCATAGAGCCTGCTGAAATTATTCAAACCAGCCCATCCTAAACCAGCATCCCTGCCTCACCTGTTCCTTTCTATGGAAACCACAATAATAGCTCTTGCTCACAAAATTCTTTTCTCCTGTATTACTAGAGTTATCAACGTTGGTGCTTCCCTATGTGCCCCCATGGCATAGAGTCTTCCTTTCTTTTGGAGTCTGATTAAAATAAAGTATATTTCAAGGGCTCCCATTTCCTGATCTGTTGGCCTTAGTATACCCCAAATTGTCTATTAATACACAAAATTTGGAAACACAGGCCCAAATTATTTTTCTTCCTCAATTGATTAGTGATATAGATTTCCCCATATGACTATAATTTTGAGGGGAAAGAGGGAGTCGTCCAGGTACGTTCCTAGGAAGTTCGAACCACTTGCTGATGAAACATTCTTGTGCCTCCACTTGCTCAAGCTTGATCTTCTATATATGACTTTCACTTGATGTATTCTTGGTGACTCAGATAACAACCAGTTAATCATGCCAGTTTAGGTCACATTGGAGGTTAAAGGCTAAAATCAAGCAACCAATCTTAATCAGGGTCCAGCAGGATGAAAGTTACTTGTAAAAGTAAAGATAATACTCTTCAGAAAGCAACATGCATTTTAAAATCTTGAAGTTCTAATATGTGATTAATCTGTATGAGACTGCCAGAGGTTGCATACAGTATCTGTATTGGTAACAGATATGCAAGAACCTTGAATCTACTGGATACATAAGAGTAAGTGACAGAGCTACTATCATATGACCTGAATCTGCTATACAGCTTTCTCCTGTGATGTCATGTACCCTGCTTAAAAAACTGTTGGCTTTGGCTGGGCGCGGTGGCTCAAGCCTGTAATCCCAGCACTTTGGGAGGCCGAGGCGGGTGGATCACGAGGTCAGGAGATCGAGACTATCCTGGCTAACATGGTGAAACCCCGTCTCTACTAAAAATACAAAAAACTAGCCGGGCGTGGTGGCGGGCGCCTGTAGTCTCAGCTACTTGGGAGGCTGAGGCGGGAGAATGGCGTGAACCCGGGAGGCGGAGCTTGCAGTGAGCCGAGATCACGCCACTGCACTCCAGCCTGGGAGACACAGCGAGACTCCGTCTCAAAAAAAAAAAAAAAAACTGTTGGCTTCTGTATATATACACAAATACACACATCCTGCCAGTATACACACATATATATATGTATGTAATGGCAATTTATATAATATTTTAATATATAAAGTTTACAATTATATATAACATGGCTATAAAGTTTGTAGTTTATATAACATATATGTAAATATATATGTGAGAGTATGTGTGTATATATAGTGTGTGTGCATGCATGTGTGTTGTTTTGCATGTGTGTGTGTGAGTTTGTGTATGCAGAACATTTTTACCCCCAAAACCAAAAGATAACCCTGGTAAATAGCCACATATCCCTTTGAGGAAGCACATGAAATAAGATTCATACTTTAAATTTTTGGTAGCATAGGAGAATATTACCTCAAGAGGATGCAGCCTACCTTCCCTTCATTCAGGGGGTTCATTTTCTGTGAACTAGATCATGTCTGATAATTGCGTGAGCAGTCACAACTCTTTGGGAGCAATTAAAGCCTGGTCTGTGTTTACCATTGCAAAAGAGTTTTAATTATACAGATCAGGTGAGCCTCAAGTAGGAAATCCTCCTATCGCAGTCATAGTAACTTCCAAAGATCTATGTGGAGGAAAATAATTCTGATTATTGCTCCGGCTGTCTTATCCTCATTAGAGTAACTAGCTTCCCTTTATAACCACGGCTAAATGTGGCTTCCTGACCTCCGCTTGTCCAGCATCCCATTACTATCATTGAATAAAGGGAGCCCATTATAATAGCACATTTTCCTACGTCATTCTTGGCCTACAGAGAACTGAACACTAACAACCAATTATTTTCATGTTTTCACCAAAATTTGGTATTAACAGTCTTCTTAATTTTATCCATTTGGGTGGAATCAAAGTGGTATTTCTCTGTGGTTGAACTTTGTATCTCCCATAAAATTAATGATATTGATCACCTTTTCATGTTTGTCTTGAGCATTTGTATATTTTCTTTGGAGAGTATCTTTTCAAATCTTATGTCAATGGGGTTGTTTGCTATTATTTTGTTCACTTATAAAAATTATTTATATATTTGGAACACTAGTAGTTTTCAGATATATGCATTAAAACTATATCCTGCCATATCTATTCATTAGAAGTTTAATTTTAATCAAATCCAGTTCACATTATCTTATTTTATAGTTACTGATTTATAGATATTGATAAAACTTTGTCTCTCCATAGCTGCATAGAGGCTTTAAGTTAACTATGTCTAAACAGCTCTTCAGTTTAATATGAGTTAGTGCCAAGATTCATTTCTTTACGTGTTTTATGTGTTTTTAAATTTTCTGCATTGCAATTTGATTCAAAATCATCCTTTTCTCCTTTGAATGGGTTTAGTGACTTTTTCACTAAATTAATAGACTATATAAATATAGACTTATTTCTGAATATACTCTTGTTTTTCATTACTCTATTTTTTCAGATTTTGTGTCAATACCATGTTGTCTTGATTACCGTTCATTGATAATGAATCTTGACATTAGGTAGTGTAAGTCCTTTTTTGAAAAAACAAAATTGTTTTAGCTATTCTAGATGCTTTGTGGATCCCCTTGATCTCTCTGACTTTGCTTTTGTTTGTTGCTTTATTCTTTTCTGTTTTGCTGGAGAAGATCTAGAGTTAACTCTAATCATAATTTGCCCCTACAGTGTCTCGTTCCTTATGAAAAGTGTCTTTACTGACTGTCAGGGGTGTCCGTGAGGACTGCACAATCTGGCTGATCAGATTTAAAATATTTTCAAGCCCTGTGTAAGCTGTGGGTGTTGCTCAGCTAATAGTTTTCAGAACATTGTTCTCTGTCTTATTTTGTAGAGTTTTAACCTTTGTACAAACAGATTAGTGTATGTACAAAAAAATAAACAAACAACAACAGCAACAACAAACCCTCAAAGAAACCTGTTGGGAAATTTCTCTTCAAAAAGCCTCCTTCTTACTGGTATTGTGCCCAGCAAATTCCAGCTCTATTAGTCTCTATGAACTACAATCACTTTCTCCTCAATTCTAAAAAAAACTACCATTGTATGGTGGGATTCTGCCTACCGATACCAAAATCTGGAATGTCAATCTAGACAAAATATAAGAATTATAAATTTTACTGAATTTATCTTCCAAGCTGCCTGTTCTATTTTTAGTTTATTGAGAACTGTTACCATGAACATATGGTACATTTTGTCAAATGTTTAATTGGCATTTATTGAAATTATCTGAACTACTAAGGGCTGAAATTAAAGAGATGAGCTCCTGATTAAAACCTACATGTGCCGGGCGCGGTGGCTCACGCCTGTAATCCCAGCACTTTGGGAGGCCGAGGCGGGCGGATCACAAGGTCAGGAGATCGAGACCACGGTGAAACCCCGTCTCTACTAAAAATACAAAAAATTAGCCGGGCGCGGTTGTGGGCGCCTGTAGTCCCAGCTACTCGGGAGGCTGAGGCAGGAGAATGGCGTGAACCTGGGAGGCGGAGCTTGCAGTGAGCCGAGATCGCGCCACTGCACTCCAGCCTGGGCGACAGAGCGAGACTCCGTCTCAAAAAAAAAAAAAAAAAAAACCTACATGTGATTTTACAGGCTTGCATATAGGCAATTAATTACAAAGGCATTTCCTGGTAGACCCTTCAGAGGGAAGCTGCCCTCCCACCCCAGAACTAGTGCACAACCAGTACACTTCAGTCTTTGAAGGAAGTTACATTCAACGTCTCAAGCAGATCATACTCATCACATATTTGAATTCCAAGACAGGTAACCTCATTCTGAGGTCTCTATCTGAGGCCTTGAAGAGAACTCTTTTTCAGGAGCCTCTCTGCTCAGGCCTTCTTTCTAGAGTAGAAGGAAAAGTCTTGGAAACACTTTTCTGTACTCTCACTCAGCCTGTTCCAAGCTCTCTGCACCCCTACTTCCCCAACCCTTCTACTCCAGAGTCCATAGAAACTTTTAAGCCCTTTGTTTGGGACTCCTTCCTCAGTTGATCCTCCTGACCCCTCTGTGCATACCATTCCTTGGGGGAAAATGGAATAGGGTAGGTTGGTGTTTCTCCTGATTTTAGATATTTGCTTACACCAATAATTGTCTAAGGGTTTAATTATTTCTTTTTGACTTATTGCTTATTTGGCTACTCTAACACCTGGCAGCTCAACTCTCCTTTGACCAGCCTGACTGAGCCATTGACACTCTTTTGTGTCTCTTTCTCTCCCAATCTCTTTTGGCTTGGGAAGTTTCATTTATAAATTCTATTGTATTTTTTTTTTCCTAAAGGGAAGTCTTTGTGCTTTTTTGTCGTTGTTCACTTTTTAAAAAAACATATCTTTTATTAATTGATAGTATAATAATTTTGGAAAATACAGGTCCTATATAAAAGAAATAAATATTTAAAAATGTAAGCCCATCAGTACAGCCTTTCAACAAAGTCTGTACTAATTTACATTCTTATGATTTGTTATATGAGAATTCCCACTTCACTGAGCACCAAAAACTAGTGTTGTCATTTTTCTGCTCTTCACTAATTTGATGGCTTGGAAATTGAATCTTATTTATTCATATGTGTATTTTCCAGTCACATTTATTTTTATAATGTATTCTTAAAGAGCGTCAAATTTATTTAGGATGTTAGTGTTTTGCTATTAGTTTTTAAAAGCTATTCTTTGTGAAATATATTAACTTCTTTTTCTACATTTTTGCAAATATTTATTCCAAGGTCATCATGTATTATTTAATTTTTTGATTATTAAGGCTAATAAATATTGTTTTAACTGATAATTTTGCTTAATGTTATATTACTTTGAATATGTAAGTTTTTAAAAGTCTTGTCTATCTTGAGCTAAGTTAAATAGCATTTATATGTACAATTGGAAAATGTTTACATTTAATATCTTTAAGTTTTGTTTTATTTTTTTAAATCAATTATTACATTATACATTAAGTTATTGAATGTGTAGAATACATTGCATTTCTTTAATTTATAAAAATCAATCCACTGATTTCATATATATATACATAAACACACACAAATATATAAATAATGTACTTTTTCATTGCAAAATTTAAATTAATAAGGATAATTATAAGAATATACTGAGCACTTACTTGTAGTAACACAGGAAAGCACTTACATATACTTTCTGATGTTTTAATCAAAACACTTTAAAATGCTAAAAAAATGAATAAACAAAAAACCTTATGCCAAAAATATTTTCCAAAGATATTTGTAGGCATCTACTAGCGCTTTGAGAGATTACTGAACACCGGCTGTGATCTGATGCTATCATTAGGGGGATCCATGATTAATTTTTTAGAGTATTGTATAATTCCTTACAAAATAAATTTACCTGTTTAAAGTGTCATAATCTGTTGTTGGTTCGACTCTGTCTCAAAGTGGGCCCACTGAGTCTATCAGCCTGACCTGTGTTTTTTTCCCCCTAGTTTTGAAGATGTAGTTGGAACAAGGATTGGCAGAACACTTATGTTGGTCCCCTGACATATGCAGTGAGGATTGTTATGGTAAAAAGGGCCAAGTGAAACCTCTAGACTTGCTTCTTTCTTCAAAATATTAAACCAAAAGCAATACAATATATTTCAAGTCTTATCATGTCTCTGTTGAACTTAGCCTGTTTGGACAGTAAAGAAGTGGAGAGATTTGAGAGATCTTGGAGGATATTAGTGAGTTGTCATGAACTATTCCACGTTGTTTCAAACTAGAGTCAACGTTAAAAATCTGGCCTCTTTACTAGCATAAGTTTGGATGGCCCCTTACATCTGGTGGGTAACTATGGACATTCTTGTCTACAGTTGCTGATTGACTTGTAAGCATAAAGTTTTAAATACCCCAGATGCTTTGATAGCACATGTGTGCCAGGAGTTGGCAAATCAACCTCACTCCTGTTACCAAAACTATAGTCAATCTAAGATCCAACAGTAAACAAAAGCCACTTTAAGTTTTCCAGGTTTGGAAGTTAATATTGGAATTAAAGGCTTAGAGAAATATTACAGGAACTATGGAAGGATAGGTCAGGAAAGCTAGCTCTGAACAGTAAGTAATTCAACAAAAATTTCAGGAAAGCAACCAGAGATCTCAGCCAGAAGCTCCCAACAACTGTCTTGGAAACTGCTGCAGTGCTAAAGGTTCTATGTGAAACTCTCACTAATTGTCTGTGTGTGCAACAGCCAAGCAGGTAGTTCCCCTGTGCTCTTTGAAACAGTCCAGTGAAACCTCTCATCTCTTCATATCTGGCTAGGATTGCCTTCAGAGAATAATGGCTTCTCCAGATTTTCTGTCTTCCAAAGCTCACACCAGTGTTTTTTGTTGGCAAAGCCTAACATAGAAACATACTGAGAGAAGGTTTGGGGAAATGCAGAGGAGACCTTGGAAAGCTGCAGTAATGATGTCAACTTGACAATAGCCAAACATCACAAGAAGAAATCAAATTTTGTGAATGAAGCAATAACATAGTGAAGTCGTTCAACATTTCACAGCTGTTAAACAGCACAGTAATTTTTTCGTGGTTGTAAGTTCCTTACTCCACAACCCAAAGCAAAGGACATGTCTTGTTTACTTCTATGATCTAAGACACCAAAATATTATCAGTTGTGTGTAAGCATTAAATAAATAGTTGTTAAAAATTAGTGATAACATAATAGTTTATTTAAAAAGATAATTTTTTTTTTGCTCAGAAAATTTGCCTAGACATTTTAAAGACTGTTTTTTTTCTTGTTTTCTTTCTATCTGTTCTCCCTACCTAAGCCTGAAGCTATTCCTAGCATACATTAAAACTTCCAGATCTATCCTCTGAGCATTTTGAAATTTTATGTCCTTGTGATAATTATTTTCCTTTGTCCTTTCATCACTTTTAGCACACTTTACTCTAAAGCAGCAGTGCTCATAAAGTTTTATTCTGGCCATCTTTTACACAATTTAAGCTTGTGAACTTTTTCTCTTGTGAATCTTTTTACTCTCGTGAAGTTGACAGATGGATGGTTCTTCCTTCACTGTTATTTCTTACCTTTTTTTATATAACATTTTATATAGAGCTCTTCAAACATCTTGTTACAATGTCTGATTTTTTTCATATATTATTCAATTTTCCACTTAAGGTCTCTTACACATTTAACATTTGAAAATTAGGAGTTTAATTTCAATCTAACCTACTGATCTCAGCTTAGTAGATGTAATGTTCTTTCTCAACTTAATAGAAAAAGGAATTCTAGATACCAACTTTTCTTTTTCAGTAACTGTTTAACTGGAGGATCTTGGTTTGATTTTTTAAATTGGTGGTTCTCTTTTAAACTAGTTAATGACTTGATATTTCTGAGAATTTTGGGAAGAGCGCATTGGAAGGAGTTGAGAATCTGTTTTTGTCCAGTGTTGACTCCACAGGCTATGCTAGCAATTTTTTGAATTCTTGTTTAAAATATTTTAGGGCAGATAAAGCAAGTAAATAAAGTTATTGCAGTTTAATAATTTAAGATTAAAGACTCAATGCTGGGGTAAAGGAAGAATGAAGAAAGAGGAGCAACAAACTTGCCCGTCTGTCAACATTTAATTTCTGTATTTGTTGTGAAGACCCAGTAATCTCGGTAATATGCTATTCTTCACAGATGTGATTACCTTCTTATTAGTCAACCACAACAAGTAATATTTGCCAATCACATGAAATGTAAGGAGGGCTTAAAAACATGTACCTCAAGGGATAACAGCTGTGCTGACAATAGCACAAGGCTCTCTTTATAAAACTGTCCATGGAATAAATGTTGCCTTCCCACCAACAGGTGCCTTAGGAATTTAAAACATTTTACTAATTTCATGTTAACAAGGGCTAAAGATTTTTTCTGGGTTTACTTTCAATTTGTTAATCAATTTTTGAATTGTACTAGCCATTCTCAAAGTTGTCAGATCACTTAAATAAAAAGTGCAAAAATACAAAAATGAAAAAAAAAAAACTCCCAAATTCTAATGTATTTTTATGAAACTCCTCAAAAAACTCTGCTTATCATTTTAATTTATAACCACTGGTCTTTCTGTTTTTGATGCTGTTATTGAAATCACATCTTTTCTTCATGTATTTGCAGTACTCCTTTTTAGTGTGGGTACAGGTTCACTCTTACTTTTGTGTGTCTTTGGCTAATTCAGTAACAATTGAAAGAAGAGAGCAAGTAATTCCTTGAACTCAGATTGCTAATATCAAAAGAGAAACTCCCACTTTTA